>NC_062530.1:15027339-15649839 GCF_022655615.1 Tachysurus fulvidraco
TACGTACACACACACACACACTCTCGTACGTACACACACACACACACTCTCGTACGTACACACACACACACACTCTCGTACGTACACACACACACACTCTCGTACGTACACACACACACACACTCTCGTACGTACACACACACACACACTCTCGTACGTACACACACACACACACTCTCCTACGTACACACACACACACACTCTCCTACGTACACACACACACACACTCTCCTACGTGTACACACACACACACACTCTCCTACGTGTACACACACACACACACACTCTCCTACGTGTACACACACACACACACACTCTCCTACGTGTACACACACACACACACACTCTCCTACGTGTACACACACACACACACACTCTCCTACGTGTACACACACACACACACACTCTCCTACGTGTACACACACACACACACACTCTCCTACGTGTACACACACACACACACACTCTCCTACGTGTACACACACACACACACACTCTCCTACGTGTACACACACACACACACTCTCCTACGTGTACACACACACACACACACTCTCCTACGTGTACACACACACACACACACTCTCCTACGTGTACACACACACACACACACTCTCCTACGTTTACACACACACACACTCTCCTACGTGTACACACACACACACACACTCTCCTACGTGTACACACACACACACACACTCTCCTACGTGTACACACACACACACACACACTCTCCTACGTGTACACACACACACACACACACTCTCCTACGTGTACACACACACACACACACACTCTCCTACGTGTACACACACACACACACACACTCTCCTACGTGTACACACACACACACACACTCTCCTACGTGTACACACACACACACACACTCTCCTACGTGTACACACACACACACACTCTCCTACGTGTACACACACACACACACTCTCCTACGTGTACACACACACACACACACTCTCCTACGTGTACACACACACACACACTCTCCTACGTGTACACACACACACACACACTCTCCTACGTGTACACACACACACACACACTCTCCTACGTGTACACACACACACACACTCTCCTACGTGTACACACACACACACACTCTCCTACGTGTACACACACACACACACTCTCCTACGTGTACACACACACACACACTCTCCTACGTGTACACACACACACACACTCTCCTACGTGTACACACACACACACACTCTCCTACGTGTACACACACACACACACTCTCCTACGTGTACACACACACACACACTCTCCTACGTGTACACACACACACACACTCTCCTACGTGTACACACACACACACACTCTCCTACGTGTACACACACACACACACTCTCCTACGTGTACACACACACACACACTCTCCTACGTGTACACACACACACACACTCTCCTACGTGTACACACACACACACACTCTCCTACGTGTACACACACACACACTCTCCTACGTGTACACACACACACACTCTCCTACGTGTACACACACACACACACTCTCCTACGTGTACACACACACACACTCTCCTACGTGTACACACACACACTCTCCTACGTGTACACACACACACACACTCTCCTACGTGTACACACACACACACTCTCCTACGTGTACACACACACACACTCTCCTACGTGTACACACACACACACTCTCCTACGTGTACACACACACACACACTCTCCTACGTGTACACACACACACACACTCTCCTACGTGTACACACACACACACACTCTCCTACGTGTACACACACACACACACTCTCCTACGTGTACACACACACACACACACTCTCCTACGTGTACACACACACACACACACACACTCTCGTACGTACACACACACACACACTCTCGTACGTACACACACACACTATCCTACGTACACACACACACACACTCTCGTACGTACACACACACTCTCGTACGTACACACACACTATCCTACGTACACACACACTATCCTACGTACACACACACACACTATCCTACGTACACACACACACACTATCCTACGTACACACACACACTATCCTACGTACACACACACACTATCCTACGTACACACACACACACTATCCTACGTACACACACACACACTATCCTACGTACACACACACACACTATCCTACGTACACACACACACACTATCCTACGTACACACACACACTATCCTACGTACACACACACACTATCCTACGTACACACACACACTATCCTACGTACACACACACACTATCCTACGTACACACACACACTATCCTACGTACACACACACACTATCCTACGTACACACACACACACTATCCTACGTACACACACACACACTATCCTACGTACACACACACACACTATCCTACGTACACACACACACTATCCTACGTACACACACACACACTATCCTACGTACACACACACACACACACTCTCGTACGTACACACACACACACACACACACACTCTCGTACGTATACACACACACACACACACTCTCGTACATACATTAACACACCATCTTGTACACACACACACACACACACACACACACACACACTCAATTTATTAATCAGCAACTAAACAGGAAAGTACACAAGATTCTCAGGTTCACATAAAGGCCTGCAGGAATGACCTCTCTGTCTTCTGACACGGCTGCAATGTAAACAACAGAACACATCCAAGTCCTATTCCTTGTGAGATGCAGGACCTCCAGGACCATAAAGAAGACTAAAATCAAAACACACACAAACCCCATCACCATGCTGGTGCTCATGTTCCTCAAAGCCTTTCCACTCAGAATCATGGCAGAACTGATGACTCAGTGGTGTGACAGGACAGAAACAAATCCAGGACCAGGAGAAAAGGATAAGAGGGGAAACAAAGGGACAAAGGGCGGCGTTCCAGTGTCAGTAAACACAGCAACGACTAAAAAGAAGCCGCAACAATCCGACAACCTCGGGGAACATGCATGACTGTCTGTTTAGAAGGCAGAAGTTGTGAACAAAGCAGAATGTGAAGAAACCCACCAGGCCACTACATAAGTGTGCTACTTACTTAACTGTAAGGATATGCTTTATATGACCAAACATGACCTTTTAAACCATTTATCTACACCAGTGATGCCTTGTAAATGCTAATGTCCAAGTTTTTTATTAAGAAAATTCATAAAATACAGTTCTATAGGCATAACATTACATGGTCAAAAAGTGTGTGTTTAGGAAATTATTTAGTTTTAATAAGAAGTCCATCTTGTTGTAGTTATTAACTTCACTGCAGGAGACTCAAGAGCAAAGCTGTTTATCAATAACCGATCTATAGTCATGATTTCTGATCTGTCAGCTCATATAAAGCTCATAAAAAGCTAGTTGAACTGCATACAGTCAGAGGACCGAGTGGTTATTGATCCTGTTCTATTAAAAATGAACGTCAAAAATTTGTGAATGAAGTGAAACTGCAGCAGAGCAACACAACGACAGACTAGAGAATAGGGCTGGGCGATATGGCTGAAAACTGTATCACAATATCAGTGTTTCATATCGGTCGATATCGATAATTATTGATATTTTTTATGACCCATTTAAAATAAGGACCAGGAGAAAAATATATAATATTTAAACATTTTTATTTTAAACTTAACCTTCCTATGATCATAATTCCCTCAGTTATTAAGGCAGAAAAGTCAAAAACCAGGAAAACACAAATAATTAAAATGTAAACATAAGCAGGGCTCTCAAGTTTTGAAGACAGGCAAGAGTAACAACCCCACAGCGATCCCCCATAAATTTTTTTGTGAAACTGTGTTTCACCAGGATCACTGACCACATTTTAACCAAATACAAAGTATTTGTTCAATTTCCATTCATTAATTTGTGTGTGTGTGTGTGTGTGTGTGTGTGTGTGAGTGTGTGTGTGTGTGTGTGTGTGTGTGAGTGTGAGTGTGTGTGTGTGTGTGTGTGTGTGTGTGTGAGTGTGAGTGTGAGAGAGAGAGAGAGAGAGAGAGAGAGAGAGAGAGAGAGAGAGAGAGAGAGAGAGAGAGAGATTCTGACTGGTGTTGTTTATTGTAAGTGTTTGTTGCCTTTTTGGACTCCTTTATCATTTGTAATGTTGCTCCCATATAAAACAGTTCGGCTCAAGCCCAGCCATTTTTAGCGTCATGATTGAGGACAATGTCCTGTCCAGAGACAAGCTGTTTCGTGTTGAGGTTTTGTTCAAATATGGGTTTTTTTTCCATTGGTTGTTGCATTAAATCTCACCCAGATACAATAGTGCTATTTTCTGATTGGCTATGGTGTAGCCTCTTTTTTTGATTGGCTGATAAGTGTCAAGCTCGACTAAGAACTCCAGGGGAGACGCACTTGATTCCTGCCCGGTTCTATAGAGACAACGATGCGGGCAGATACATTTTGGGCGCTGCAGCATATTAAATATATGATAAATAGTCAAAATGTTTTTCTGCGTGAGAAATACGATGTGTGGTGGGAGAGCGGGACAAAAGACTGAAATGAGGGACTGTCACTCTCAATGTGTGACACTTGACAGCCCTGCATAAGTCTAAAGTCACAATGACCACTTAACAATTTTCTCTTAACATTCAAGGTGCAAAATGAAAGAAAATGTAAGAAATGGTTAATAAAGTGTAATAAAATAGTGCAAAGTGTTAAATATAAACATAGAGCTCAGGGATGCTTCTGGTCTGGACATGTGTATGTATGTACGTGTGTGTGTGTGTGTGTGTTAGTGTTGCAGCTACAGTTGTTGTTGGTAGAATACGGCTGTGCTCCAAAGGGTGAGCGTGGCTAAGGTGGTAAATCAAGTTTGTGGTATTACCGGGGTCTTGGCGAGAACGACAGTCTTGCATAATTTGCAGACGGCATTGGTCTGACTACGGTCAAACTTACAATATACAAAAAAACTGCCATACTGGCGAGCTGACGTCCTCTTTTATTTACCATTTCCTCGCTCGCTGCGGCTCATTTTCTGCTCATCAGTCGCTGGTTACTGGTACTGGTTATGTATATGTATATTATGCATATGTACATACATTATTTCTTCATCTATATTTTTATATAGTTTTCTTATACAGTTTATACCTGTTATTATTTTATTCTCATTTTTTTCTTGCTTTTTTATTCTTATACCGGACAGTTGCATAAAGCATTTCACTGCATATTGTACCCTGTATGTATGTATGTGACAAAATTTGATTTGATTTGAAGAGGAATCCAGCAGACCAACATGAGACAACGATATGGCGCAACCAAACATGATACTGTTAGATGATTGGCTGTTAGCGTGTCACTCCCTGCGTTGCTAGGTTACCAGAGAGTGAGTGCCTTTGTTAATGCCACCAAAGTTGCTTCGCAACCTCTTCCGACAAAGAATAAAAAATATTGAACGTTTTATTGAACACATTTTTATTGATATTGATCACGTGTCTATCGCGATACATATCGTTATCGTTTGATCGCCCAGCCCTAAGAGAGAGTAAGTACAAACAGCCGCTTTCTTAGAAACAACTCTCATACTCAGGATTTCCTTCTCAAAACAGAGCTTAGTACGTCCAACATAACATCAATTCCAAAAGGAACTTAACCTCAATCACGCACACACGCATGCACAGACACACGCACATGCAGACAGGCACAGACAAGCAGACAGGCACAGACATGCACGTGCACAGACAAGCAGACAGGCACAGACATGCACGTGCACAGACAAGCATGTGTGTGCAAAGACACAGACACGGGCAAAGTCTCACACACACAAAGTGACAGAAAGGTGCAAAGTCACAGACATGCGCAAAGACACGGACAATTTCTAGATTTTGGTCTACATGGTGTGTGCATGTGTGCATAGCATGTGCATGTGTGAAGTTAATGCTGTGTTTGAGGTCATTCTCCTCCTATAACTGCTAAGAAAACTGAAATGTAAGTGTAAGGTATTGGGTGGGTGGAGTTGTCACCACATCATTTGAATCTGCATAATGAACTCTGTTTAACTCGTATCTATGCTATAATATGAAATCCCAGCAGACTCTGTTCCACCCTGACAATTCTACACAGTGCTGAAACCGAGTGTGTGTTGATGCCAGTCATCTCCTTCCTTTTCCTTCAGGGTTCTTCCAGTTTTCCTATGTGGCACAATACCATAAAATGTAAACTTTCATCTATCTGAAAACATACAGCAGTTTCTCTGCTCTCTACAAACCTCAATCTAAAAAAATCTGAAAGTATTTCGAACACAGAGCTTTGGTGATATGGACTTCTGTGTCATTCTGGTAGCCTAATTAAAGCCGAGACAGCTCTTATCCTGACAAAGCAACAAATTAGCCTCAGTGCAGTGTTGAGAAACGGAAACAGGGCACACTAGCCAAAATAGCACTGAAATCACCAGGGCGAGGGGGAGTAGCAGCTTCAATCCCCTACAAAGACGAGCTGCTGCAAACGCCTCGGGACAAAAGGTGGCTGCATCCAGATTAGGACAAAGAGCCGAGCCAAGTACACGCTTCTGTCAATACTAATCATACTAAGCTGTTATGAAAATCTCAATTAAGCACCATTATCAGATCTCTACCCAACAACAACAACAACAGATCCCCAACACAACAATAAATAAAAACAATAAAGTCCTACTATGCATGCTGTTATACTGATGTCTGTACAAGTCTGTATCACAGTTGATACAGATGACAGATGAACATGCAGAAAAAAATCTGTCCGCAGTCTGTAGAAATTGTCATGTAGGACACACTCGTGCACTTTGGCTGGATGGCAGATACAGAGGTGATACTAAAGAGTTTGTCTCTTGCGCCACAATCTAGACTACTGTCAAACAAGCTTGGTATGTTAGTAAGGTTTCCATGCGCAAGAGGATAAAAAAAAACACCTTTATGACCATTTCACGGACAATAATTAGAAACATACGAAAAGAGTGAATAACAAAAACGCCTCAACTTATCAGACCGGGTCTACCCTTTTTGTTCCACTGCTCTTTCTGACTGTAGCAAGCTGACTAGAAGCATTCAAACAAAAACAAGAAAAAACATCCTGATTCTGTTTCTCAATTCAATATTTGATATCTGAACAAAACTTACTCCAAGAAAACGTCGGAGGAATGTGTTTATTTGAAGTTATGTAGAAAGTCTCTAAACACCTTACCAGATGCCAGACTTTCTCACCTGATATCACAGTCTGAACTCGAACACTAATACTCACCAATACTCATTATACTTAATACTTAGTCCACCATGCCAATGCTGGGCCCCTGAACAAGGCCCTTTACCCTCAATTACTCAGTTGTATAACATGAGGTATAAAATGTAAGTCACTCTAGAGGTTCTAAAGGGTGTCTGCCAAATGTAAAATGACATTTATTAACATAATTAAAGTGAAATAATTATTTCACATGTTTATAACCAGTGGCAAGGAATGTAGGAACATTACTTTACTCCCCAGATGCAAGTTGGTAAAACACCTTGAAGAATTTGCACAAATTCCACCTCTCTAAACTTTTTGACCAAAAATACCTCATTAATAATAATACAAAAGGTTTGTTCTGTATTTCTGTCCAGATACTATTAATATTGCACTGATACAAAAGTCACTTTCAAACACAAATGCGGCATGATATACTCCCACCTCCAACAGTGATTGACAGCTTTCTGTGTAAGGCATAGGAAAATTTAAAGGGAAGTGCGAGTTTGAATTTTGGCAGTCTCCGTATGTGACGCAGAGGGTATTTGCTATTTCGGTATGACAGTCAGGACTCGTAAGGCATGAGAAATGTGACTGCAGATGGACTTTGCTTTTCCATTTGAAATTTGGCAGCCATCGTACGTTTGTGTAAATGGTACACAGACAAAACTCTGAGTGGTAATGAAGTTAATTCTGATTCTGGTAATAAAGCAGTTAAGATGTTGCCGTTGTGTGATGCCACTGCCACCGAAGTGACGCCATGTAGCACAGGATTCTGACTGCTCTTATTTACGCCAGTATGCATTATTAAAGACATTTGTTTATTTTTGTATTATTGAAGCTTACTGGGCAGGAGATGTGTTGTAATTGTTCTGCTTGCCATGTCTGACTGATGAATGTACCAGTTTTTGAGCGACCGTGTAATTTTATCTAATTTTGGTCTTTTCAGTGGGGCGATGTGACCTGACCCTTTCGAACAGGTTCATAAATAGATAATGCAGCTCAGCTTTATGCGCTCTGCATTGTGACAGGCTGAACAAATCAGCTCCCCTGTCGGAGGTTAGATAATAAAAAAGGGGCGCTTAAACAAAGTGTCAATGTTTCAACATACTACACAGTACATCTGCAATGAGTAAACCGAGAGAGAGAGAGAGAGAGAGAGAGAGAGACAGAGACAGAGAGAGACAGAGAGAGAGAGACTGAGACAGAGACAGAGAGAGAGACAGAGAGACAGAGAGAGAGAGAGAGAGAGAAGGGGGGCTGAAGGCCAGAGCTCAGTGACTCAAAACACTTTTAATGTTCCATTAATCCACGACTAAGAGTTTATCTGTAGCTAAAATCCGCCCAATCTGAGTTGACACAGACACGACTGAGCTCCCAGACTAGTTTGGACCTAAATATAGCTAGTGTACAGCTTCAATATCACACACAATATATCCCAGTTTACTCATATAAGGTGTGTGTATCGACAGCAGGCCATATGACAGCTCACTGGCTTCAACCTGTACACACTGGAACTGGTCAGAAAATGAATCATCGGTGTGAACCAGGCTTCAGCAGTGAATGTAACCGGTTAATGTTACCTGGGATCTCACGGCCAATGCAGGGCTTTTCTAACACTGTGAATAATTTAGTGGGAAAAAAATGAGCTAGAAGACTGTTAGGAGTAAAACATGGCTTGGCCTGGTTTATAACGCTCCTGCTGGGAGAACAAGTTAGCCAAGTCAGCATTGTAATGCGTTATAACGCAAAACAACACCAGCTCACTGAAACCATGTTTTTGGCGTTAGCTAACCAGCTACAGCTACTGAAGACAGCTACTGTCTCTCTGAGCTGCTGTACAGGTCAAACCACAGAAGGAAACAAAGCAGAAGGACGGAAAATCAGATCACATCACATCACATCAGATCAGATCAGATCAGATCAGATCAGGGAGATTCCGCACATAATCACATTCAGCTAAAAACACAGCGCCAGTTTGTTTAGGCAACGTCAAGGCCCAAACCCTGACAGTTCAACACGCTTTACATGGTGTCCTGTGTGTGTACCTTTATAATGTACCCGCAGATTGTTCTGCGACAGCCCGATGTAGCTGTATTTATCCTTGGGGCTCCACGACCGGGGTAACGGGGTCTCTTCCTCGTTCACGGCCGGATAGAGCCGCTTCAAACGCTCGTTTAGCTCCTGCTCTTGATCGTTTAAAGTAGGATCCCCTTGTAACAGGCTGCCTGCCCCAAGCTCTGCCATTTTTGCTTGTGATTTGCTTCCCTTTCTCTGCTTTTTTCCCTACCTAGTTGTGTCAATCTTCTAAAAGGGAGAACGATAGACTGAGGAGAAATAGCAGTAGCGATATCCCCGGATAACCAACGGTCTACAGTCAGACACGGGGAGCATTATGGGTAATGTAGTTTAATGCATCGTCCTGTTTAATATACATAGACGACAAGCACGGAACCATAAAAATACAATACCCATAAATGAGTACGCGAAGCTCTCTGATGGACGAGAGACCGAAGTGTAGCTCAGTAAATATAGTTTAAATAAATCGCGAATTTAAAAAGTGCACATTCATGGCATCTTTGATTCGTTTGTTAATCACACGCGCAGGCGTCGAAATGTGTTACTGGAGCGTGTTTAGAATCCATGTTCATATGTTTACTCACAGTTTAGATGCAACTTTTTTTTAATCTAGGTTCTCTTTTATGTAACACATCATACTAATCCTCACAGATTAGCGCAGCGAAACCCTTGTTTGTTTGTGTTTAAATGCTTAAACTTGTTTTGAGTGGTTACATTTTATTGTTATTTATATGTAATGGTGTTAAAATAACTCCCGCCTGTTTGTACGATATTCCCTATAACAATATTCATAACTATGTCGTATAACAGGCTATTGTTAAGGAAGCTGCTCTCATTTTTCTATGTGATTTACACTTTATACAGGGTAGAAAACAAGCTCAGAAAAACAAGTTCATGGATCATGTGTGAAATGTATTAGGTGTCTAAATATTGCGTGAATGAAATTATACGACAAATAAAAAATTCTGATTGTTGATATACCTCTAACAAAAAAAATGAATACAACAGGCAATTATGCTGCCCCAAAAAAAGCCATATGCAATTACATTTTTAATCAGTTTTATTAACAGTAATTGCATTTTAATTTGGCATAGAAATGGCCTTCTTTCGATTCCTGGGCTCTTTGAGGTCCTCCGATACCATGGCAACCGCTCATAAACAATAACATCGTTGCGACGTAGCACAGAGTCTCAACATAACTACTCAATGACATATTGGATTTAAAGTACGATAAGATCATTCGCATTATTACATATATACGTTTAAAACTACTCATGTCTATAAAGAAGGACGTTCAGTTGCCTCCACTCTCAACGTTTGAAAGGTAAAGATAAATATTTTAGAAAATTACAGCATTGTATCTTTTAATAAATGCAAACAAGTTTTTAGGTGCAATGGATAGAAACGAACTCGTCGTCATATATTAGGAGTTTTCCTATTTTGTTGCTAATGATTCACAAACGATTCGACTCTTAGAACCGACTCTTTTAGGTGAAGGTTGAGAGCCGACAAGCATGTATGAATCAATCTTTCTTTCTGTCTTTCTTTCTTTCTTTCTTTCTTTCTTTCTTTCTTTCTCCTTTTTACTTTCTTTTTTCTTTCTTCTTTTTTCTTTCTTCGGTTCTTTGGTTCTTTCTTAGAATATATTCAAAACCACAATTCAATGCTATGGGTTAATGTTGAAAAGATTCAACGATTTGAGCAAGCTGTTCGTTTCTGTGTATTCTTAGCAGGCTTTCATCAAGCAAGGGGACTTCAGGGCAAGTGGGGTCTGTGTCTAAAATTTTAAAAGTAAGTCCCCTTTGTATGTACCCTACAGTATCATGTCTGTTCTGTCTGTTCTGTTTCACAGACCTTAGCTTACAGATTTCACTGTATTCTTGATTTAATTTCTTTTAGGTTACAGATGGATGTAGCTCTGGCTATCTTTCCACCTGGCCTGCCCATGTCAGCTCACAGGTTGTCGAGCACCACAGTCAAAAACACACTAAATCTGGAGTAAAGAAAAACCATGGGTAGATCCATAGTCTACATTTTTGCCTATAGAATACATGTTTAAAACAATCGGTGTATAAGCATTATGTATATAAACCAGAACCTACAGAGGATTAAATAAATATTGTATAATTCATAAACTACTTTACTGTATCAACCCACTTTTCTAGACATTTTATGTAAAATAACTCTTCACATCCTTCACACTATTAGTGCACTGATGGCACTTACCTCATTATGCACTTTGTGTCTTAGATACAGTGATGAATTCGGACGTACTGTAGCTAAGCCACGGTTCCTGGAACAACTGGAGTGTTATCTCAGGAGAGAACTGTTATCTTTAGACCTGCATAGCCCCAAACTCCAGCAGCTCAAACTTCAGGTTTCCACTTTATCCACAGAGACTTCCTGTAATATGTAGCAGAGCTGTGTTGTTTGACAGGTGTTAAATACTTGCTTTATATTTGCACTTTGAAGGCATACCGAGAAGTTTTTGACTATTTCATTGAAGGATTTAAAACTTACAAGCCATTGTTGTCGGCTATCAAAAATGAATATGAGATTACTCTAGGTACGTGCACATTTTCCTCTAAAAATAAAAGCATGCTTGGAGTTGATGTGACTAAGTAGAAGTACCTAAAATTACAAAAATTAAAAAAATCATTACAGTATATCTGCAGCAGCAGATCCAAGAGTTGGAGCCTCTCCGTGCCCAGATGGTGCTGCTATCTGAACAGTGTGAAGAGAAGATTCTGGGCCTGAGGGAGCAAGAGAGAGCTGAGATCACAGCTTTGAAACAGAAATGCCAACATCTGCAGCAAGTTGTTGGGAGCATGAAGGAGCACCAGAGAGCTTTGCAGACACAGGTTGGACATTTATTTGGCTTGTCTTCAGGTTAAACCTTTAGATGGTTGGTTGCCATTGGTTACTGGCTTTTTACACATGACATTAAGACAATCTTTGACAGGATATCTGTCCATTTTCTGTGGTGCTTATCTTACTCAGGGTCATCGCAGGGCACAATCACACACACTCATACACCTATTCACACACTATAAATAATTTAGGACAATTTACACCTGGAGCAGAAATTGGAGGAAACCCCTAAAGCATGGGGAGAACATGCGAACTCCACAGGAACATGTGAACTACACTGCAAAAAATAGAGTTTAGCAAGTGAAGATATCTTGATTAAAGAAAATATTTCTCATGATGAGATATTTATCTAGCAAATATAAAATCAGGAAACCTATTTTTCCATTTAAGAACAGTCTATTGAAGGGAAATACTGAATTTGCCTGTATCCCTCAGCTTACCATGATTCATGTAACACTGGTTCAGTATTATTTAGATGGTGGACTGTTCATCAGCACAGCAGTGTCATTGGAGTGATACTTTCACACCAACTGCACACACACTGACATGCAGCTATTCTGTCACTGACTTTTCTGTGCCAAGAATGATTCACCAGTAAATTATATTTATACCACATATTTGTTGAGTTCTCAAATGTGATTGGTAAATCTGCTGTTGTTTTCTCATTATAATACAGGGAGGTTTTGGTTAGGAGATCTGTTTGTTTTACAATTTACAATTTTACATTTTTCAGTTTCTCTCTTTATCATGGCATACTGTGCTCCATTTTGCCTTTATTAATCATGAAAGTGAAACAGAGGCTAATGAGCACTGTGTTTATTTCATTTTGTAGAACATCTGTAAGAAAAGCTAGTTCCTGCTTTCGCTTATGTCCGCTTGGACACAAGCGGACATAAGCGAATGCAGGAACTAGCTTTTCTTACAGATGTTCTACAAAATGAAATGAAACTATAAAATGATTCAAAAGCATGGCAGAGCTCAGTAGCTCTGATGACACTGAAACCACGTGTTAATATGTAAAAGAATAGAACTGTTAGATAATAGATTATTACATTATGTGCAGCCTAATAAGTTTGCTGTTTCTTTAATTAAATATTAAATAAATAAATTACAAAATGTGAAATTTAGACATTGCACAGCTCTAACACTAGAACATAATCTTCTCTCTTGGGTCTGTCACAGGTTTCATATCTAGAGGCGGACCTGGCAAGACAGTATGTGTTGTACAGGGAGGAACGTGACGCCCGCAGGCTGCTCACTGACAACATCAGCAGCATGAGCTACAGCCCACAGGAGCATGGTTACGCACTGGATGGTGATGAACATTGCATTACAGTTCTGAGAATTCAGTGTTTTTTAGCCAAATATTGATACTTTGAAAATAAATGTGGCTCTTGGTTTCTTATTTAGAGGACCCTGTGAATCTAAAGCTGGCTTTAGAAGTGTGTAGGGAGGATCTAAACAAGGCGCATATGGAGATCAACTGCTTACATGCAGAATATGGAGATGTGGTTCCCCGTAGAGACTGGGAGAATCTAGAACATATGCACCAGGAGAACCTCCTAAAGGTACGAGGCAATATGAGTCTCATATGAGTCATGTATTCCATTAAAAATGATAACCATTTCTACCTATTATATTTTAATATAAGTTTAAATGAACAGAAACCTTTTACACATTTATATATTATCCCTGGAGAGTAATTTACTTTATTCTTCAAAAAATGATACCAGGTTTGGCTATATTACAAAAAACAAAAGTTTTAATTAATGATATCACAAAGTTTTAATCAATGAAATCACAAATGTACAAAATGTATTTATCATGGACAGAAAATAATCCAAATATACTGTACAAATAGACCAGATTAGATATTAATGTGCCATCACTTACATGTAAAATTGCATAATTATGGACTAATCCTGACAGGACTGGTACTGTACAATACTGTACTTATGACATTTATTTACTGTGAAATGTATCATACTATCTTGTCATCTAGACTTGTTTGAACCACAGTTTTCCTTTTTTTAGCTGGAGACATTACAGTCTGACTTCAATCAGTTGAAGACGGAATATGACACATTGCTAAATTTACATCAGCAGACCAGCACACAGAGAAATGGCCTTCACAGAAAAGCCTCAACTCCTAGACCACAGTGGGAGCAGTGTGCAGGTATAGGGTTGTTCTCTACTTTTTACCTGATTGATAGATAGATAGATAGATAGATAGATAGATAGATAGATAGATAGATAGATAGATAGATAGATAGATAGATAGATAGATAGATAGATAGATAGATAGATCGATCGATCGATCGATAGATCGATCGATCGATCGATCTATTTATATTATATAAAAATTGTCGAGGTCCACTGGACCAACCTTGTTAAACCATGACTTCATGGACCTTTGCTTTGTGCACTGGGGTATTGTCTTGCTGGAGCAGGTTTGAGAAGGAAATCTTAATGTTACATGATACAAAGACATTCTAGATAATTACGTGCTTCAAAGTTTGTGTCAGCAGTTTGGGAAAATCGCATGGTGTCAGGTGTCCACAAACTTTTGGCATACAGTATAAATGTTAAATAGATATCTGTAAGATTAGAACATATTAACAAGATAGTGGACAAAGTGGACAAATTAAATTATATTGTTGTTTCATATAAGATATACTGGGTAGCGGGGATCGTTGTTCTGAGCTCTTTGAGGGTCAGTCCAGTCAAAAAAGACTGGAGATCTTGCTGAAGGAGTTGAGCAGCATGGGTCTGCGGCAGAAAGACTTTTTTACTGGACTGGTGAGCAACCTGCATTATACAAATACCACCTGCATCTTCTTATGTCTGGTTGAACTGCCAGTCATGAACCCTCCCTTCTCCCCAGGGTACTTCCTCTGATGTTCCCATCTACTTGCGCTATGAGGGGCAACTGAGGAACCTCAGACTGAAAAAGACTGATGTTGTTAGAGTTCTAAAGGACATATGGAGACAGAAAGCTTCTGAAGATGAGAAGGTAACATCCATCAATTCAGTGCCTGTGGGTATTAAAATATGTTAATGTAGGTGTCTGTGTATGTGTTGGTTATGTGCAAACACAGATGGATGAACGCAGTGATCTAAAGGAGTTTCTGCACCAGTATGTGTTAAAGCAGCATGAGGAGAGAGCAGGACAATGGGCTTACAGTCTGCTTGATGGCATCAAGCGTTTTGAAGAAGATGATTTCATTGGTCTCTTCTATGACATTCTCCAAGGCAAGGTTGGTGCTTTTATTTATTTTCCCAATTTCAATTGGTGGGTAACAAATGGAAAAATGATAATAATGAAAATGATAAGGAAATACTTCTTGAGCGATGACCATGAGTGTTGATATTCGGTAGGTGGATGAAAGTGTGTACCGTGGACAAACCCATCTACTGTCTCATCTGCTCAAGGTGCTCATACAGAGTGACACCACTGAGAGTGGATTGCTAAGCACACCCCAATTCAGGTGAAGTATAAGGAGCACTTGTTTATAGTTGCTGTGCTGTGATTCAAATTAGAATTTTTACATTTCTGGATTCCTCTCTAACAGAACCTATTCAACTGCAGTCTACAGGACATCGGAATTCTGCATTCTTTATTTTCAGTTATTATTAATTTCAAGTTGTTATGGATGTTCCACAGAAAATACGAATTTATTTTATTTGGTCCCTCCATGATTTTTTGTGACTTTTGAGGTCAAACCTGCTTGATATTACAATTTTATTTTTATTTATATATATATATATATATATATATATATATATATTTTACAAATTGTGGTGCAACCTATAGAGTTTCTTGGGATTTTCATGACCTGTCTTGGGGCAGATCTGCAGAATTAAAAAAATTGCAAGATTTTCTGGTCTTTGAGTGATTTTGTGTTAATTTTGGAGATCATAAAATCTGAATAATAAAAAGTGTAATAATTAGCAAATTGATGTAGTGTATGAGATATGAAACACATCATGTCCCTTTGCAGGGGTAACCCGGTCACTGATTATGTTACAACTGTACACTCTATCATAAGTTATTCCTTACATAATAAACCAACAGTTGTGTCTTTATTGCTGGCTTTCAGTGCAGCTCTGAGGACTGCTTTTCCTCTGAAAGGAGATCAGGATATAGAGGAACTGGTGCAGGCTGCTCAGTCAGAACTACAGACCAGTGGAGGAAACATTGCCTACCAGAGGCTGTACACAGAGGTGAGCTTTAAAATATGGAAGAAAAGGTTTTTGAGCTTACTCGCCTTTCATATGACTCTCATGTCAATTTACAGGTGTCTGTAAACATCTGGACAGCAACCACAATGGATTTGAAATGGAGCAATCACGATGTACAATTTCAGCTTTAATTCAAGGGTTTTTAACAAACGTATTTCATTAACTGTTTAGGAATTACTGAAAGATTATTATTAATACTCGGATGCAATTATTTTTCTTTCCCATGGTCTAGAAAGCATGGACATCACCAAATGAGTCTTTCCTTGATGCTGGGATGTTTTGCCAGGACTTTAGCTTAAGTTTTGTCTTCACTATGTGAAAAGCACGATTGATTGGGTTGAGGTCAGGTGATTCTGCCATTTAAGAGCATTCTATTTCTTTGCCCAAAGTAATTAAATAATTATATGTTTCTTAGTAATATAGCCTTTCAGTTTCCAGTCTTCTGTGGCCTTCCAGAACTTGGTGTTGAACTCTCCAATGTATTCCTTCTTATCGAGAAATTGTACATTTGACCACATCTAATTTTCTACAATATCTCTGATAGGTACAGGCTTTTTTTTTTCCAACCTAAAGATGATATCATTCACTTGCTTTGACACCTCTTTAGACCACAAATTGAGATTTTCCATGAACAACTACATTTGGAACCAACTACAGACCTTTTATCTCATTAGATTATATAACATGGAAACAGGCCACACCTAGTCATGAAACTGTTTTGTGTCACTGTCCAAATACTTGACTATATTTAAGGGGTACAATTAAATTATATACTTTTTTATTTATTCTGACCACCCAGTATTTTACTGTCTTTAGGACACAGATGGTAAGCAGAGTGATTTTCTGGATCTGGTAAAAAAGCAGGCTATTGCAGAGAGACACCAGTACATCAACCAGCTAAGAGAACAGCTAGGAGGCAAAGGGTGAGAGTCCATCAGGCTCCTTGTGACTGTTAATTGATGTCATTTCTTTCATTATTTAAACAAATTTAGGCTTAGTACTTAAGTGTTATTCTTGCAGGGAAGTGGGAGTGGAAGATTTAAAAGCTGTTTTCAACACAATCGATCCCACACTGGACTCTGAGACTCTGTACTGTTATTTGAGTACTGCCTTCCAAACGAAAGAGCTGCACAAGCACACACAGCTTTTGGACACTGAAGTTGCACTACAGCGCCTCTCTACAGCTAATGTAAACAGGGCAGGACCCAGGCCTCAGTTGGACTAATTCATTTACACGTTTCACATAATCATAATAAAACCTAATCAAGGAAATAGGAAGTGAATTCAAACACAACCAAGGATTCTGGACAAGAATTCAATTTTACAAATTTGTTTTCTCCAGATGATTTTTATGTGTGGCATAACACAATTTTGCTAGGGCCATGATGGCAGAAGAAAATAGCCAGAGACTGCTTGTGTGAAAATTCTATGAAAGCAGTATATGCTGGTATAATCAAACTAGCCCTTCTGGTACCAACATGATGCCGCATGATTGGTTCATTAACTAACAGTTTAAGTGGATTGTGAGTGTGTAGAAATTCTTTATAAACTATCAAATAAACATCTTTAATCTATCTGGTCTGGATTCTCAAACTTGTTGAGGTCAGGGACCCCTTAAACTGTAAAATGAATTGCATGGTACCCTTCAGAGATTTCTTCCATGAACATTATTTAAATTTGTACAAGAATATTTTCTGTTTTTAGAGCTGTAAGAGATTTCAGAACATATTAGGTTTAAAGTATTTAAAGAACTATTTGACTAAGACTATTTGGCACGGACCCCTAGTGGTCATGGACCGGTTAAATATCATATTTTCCACACATAAACCACAAGCGGTCTTGTGGTGCCCAAACTTATCGCCAAACTAAATCTCCCGACATTCAAGCGTGCATGCTGACTGCGCATGCGCAGAACACCAGGAGGCTCAGCTTCTCCAGCGCGCGCTGTAATCGCCATAACTGTACCCGAGGATAGCTACGGTTAGGGCTCGCGGAGGTAAGCTGTTAGAATTTAAATTTTGCACACCAGCCAATGCGCTTTGTGCCGGTTTATCACGTCAATAAATATATAAATACTTGTAAAATTGCTTTAAAAATAATTCTCAGGGGTTTATCCTGTCAGAAATGGCGGTTGGTGTGAGCTAGCTAGCTAGTTAGCATGTAGGACACGCCTATACTCTGTGAAGGGAGTGTTAACGGGCCGCCGGTGCCGAACGATGAAAGTCCAGTAGACAGCTCGAGTGACTCGGGTATATTTAGAAAGGAACGTGATTTGAGCTCCATGCCCCTATAGAGCAAAAGCCCCCAGTTAGCATCGAGCTAATGCCTCAGACTCTCTAGGTTTAGCACGAGCGCAATGAATCAACACTCGGCTAGCTAACGTTAGCTTCACAGCGTGCTCGTGTCCCAGCTCAATAGAGCTAGCTTATCTGAGATGTTTATTCTATCAGCTTCCGGTTAGAAACAAAACTTTAACGTATTCATTCAACTCTTACAGCTGAGTACAGCTTTATTTTGCTAACGCTAACATTTGGGTCCATATTTGAACCAGCTAAGGTTAGCATGCTAGCTCTGCTGTACAGCATGGAAAAGCGAGCAGATTTTAGCGTTCAAAACATTTACTACGTGTCTGACTCTGTAAGTTACTTTCAGTCGTCTTTAAGAATCACAAAAATCACGGTGAAAATATAAAAGTGGCCATGTGGCACTTCGACCCCGTCTACACACACGGCCTTGTAATTCTGGAGAAGGGCGTGAATTACTTTAATGTGATGAAACGGTCATAACCGCCCATAAAGCCTGAATAAGTCAACGCCACACTTCAGGTAGGAACAGTGGGAAATGCGTTCATTTTTGCTAAATGATCTTAGAGTAACAGCATAACAAAGTTAGTCACATTTCTTCTATATTTACACACACTTGCTAAAGGGAGGATCCCCAAACATGTGCCCAACCCTGTAAAGTTTATATTACGGAAATTAATATTTATACATATCAGTTATGTAAGATGTATTTTCGAATTGTATCACCATACATTTAAAAAATATGGTCTAAATTCTTGGACAAGTCAAATACAAAACCAGGTCAAAACCCTGACATTTCATGCTAACAGCTGACTGTTCATTTTCTGTGTATTTGATAAAAGACACGATTTTAGTGACGCATGCAATCAACAGCATGATGAGCATTTCCCCATTTTCTCTGTTAATTCCCATTCAGCGACCAGCTCTTCCCAACACACCACAGCGACTAACCAGGAGGCAGAGGGCAAACACACACTTCCTCAGAGACGTGTGCAGTCGCCCACCACGTCTTTCAAAGTGCTGTTTATAATACACCACAGAACAACATATTCCTCATATGTGAACTCCCAAAGGCCTGGGATTGTTTTGCGTTGCTCTGATGGACGCAGGAGTCACACTTTTTTTTTTTTAACATTAAGTGGCCATAGCAGAATTTACAGTCTAGTGGTGCATCCTAAATTGCATACTTGCACTGTTTTACGCCATTCTGTCTAAATAGTGTGAATGTTGTGTTCACACTGAAAATTCTAGCAAGAAGTTTGCTTCTTGTACTCAAATGACGCACAAATGTAAAAAATACACAGTATACAAATCAGCCTACTGATTTTTGGGGTATTGTCAGTTGATGTGTTGAACGATTTTCTGATGTCTCTTTGGGGCTCCCCCAACAGGTGACGTTTGAATTGTGATTTCTTAATTCTATGTAAACAGATCTAAAAATTACTTTCTTGATTGATTGCATCAGAATAATCCTTTGATGCATTCTTCAGATCCCCACTCAAACTTTAGTTGCTACTTGCGTTTAGTTGACCATTACTGTTTGCCACACAAAAATGAACGTCTTTAATTTTATCCTGTCATATAAAATCTCTTGGTAAATGTGTACAGAGACATTACTGAGAAAAGAAAGGAACTAGCGAAGTTCATTAGTGAATGCGTGTATGTGACTAGTATGGTTTGCTATTATGAAGTCTAACTCAACTAGTTGTCACACTTTATTGTGCTATTTTAATTGATTTGGAACTGATTATTAGTAGCCATGTTCAGTTATTGCTTTTTCCCGTCGGAACTGAAAGTGCTGGACAATGCACACCTGCAACTGACAGTCATAGGGTTTTCTGTATGTCCACAAAAGACAAACTACAAGTGACTTGCTGGTCTGAGTGCAGATTAATATTTTATTTTTAATAGTCAAATATTTTATTTTAAATAGTTTTTTTTTCCATGGTTAACTCCTATTGAGTCACAAAACCAGGATAAAATAATGACTGTATAGATTTTAACAGTGGATCTTTAGTGAAAGTAAAATTTTTCTCTTATGCAAAGTATGTGTATTTGGAGATTTCTGAATAAAGCACATTGCAGACTAACACACTTAAAGTTCAGTAGAATATATTTCCTGTAGCTGTGTGTTAAGATTGTTAACCATTTACTTTTAAACAGAAGGTAATGTGCTGAATAGCTAAAGCCTTTGTGTGTAGCAGTGATGGGCAACACCAAGCTGAGGTAGCTGCAGTGAAATTGCCATCTGTGGATATGTTAAAAGAAATGGCTGGGGTAGGTGTTATAAAGCAAATTCAAGTTGTCTGAAATGCATTCTTGCCATCATGTAACTGTCTTGTATAAAAGATCAGACAGGATATGAATGGGTACTGTAGAGTTTTTGCTAGGGCTGGGCGATAAAACGATAATGGTATGTATTGCGATTGACGTGATCGATATCAATATAAAAAGTGTTCGATTAAACGTTTGATGTTTTTTATTCTTAGAAAGGTTGAAGAAAAGAGGATGCGAAGCAGGTTTGATTGCATTAACAAAGGCACTCACACTCTGGTAACCTAGCAACGTAGGGAGTGACACGCTAACAGCCAATCATGTAACAGTATCAAGTTTGGTTGCGCCATATCGTTGTCTTGTGCTGGTCTGCTGGATTCTTCTTCAGTAACCGGCGAATGATAAGCAGAAAAAGAGCACCGCAATGGTAAATAAAAGAGGAATTGGTAAATAAAAGAGGAAATGTCAGCTCGCCAGTATGGCAGTTTTTTGGATATTATAAGTCTCACCGTAGTCGGACCAATGTTGTCGGCAAATTATGCAAGACCAATTTTTCTATGTTTATATTTAACACTTTGCACTATTTTATTACTTATCTATTTTATTTTGCACCTTAAATGAGAGATAAAAAAAAAGAGATAATTGTTAAGTGTGTTTTGTGACTTTAGACTTCTGTTTACATTTTAATTATTTGTGTTTTCCTGGTTGTTGACATTTCTGTCTTAATAACTGAGGGGATTATGATCAGAGGAAGGTTAAGTTTAAAATAATGTTTAAATATAATATATTTTTCTCCTGGTCCTTATTTTAAATGGGTCATAAAAAATATCAATAATTATCGATATCAACCGATATGAAACACTGATATTGTGATACAGTTTTCAGCCATATCACCCAGCCCTGGTTTTTGTATGTCTGCATATCGGTGATTCTGAATCTGTAAAAGCTAATTAATACTAATCGTGGCCAGATTGTGTTCTCGGCTGCTTTGTATAGTGAGTGGTATGACTAATAAAAAGATAAAAGCCAATGTACTTGACTTTAGCAAAGCAAATGAGGTTGTAGCTAGTTGTTGGTCTTTGCAGACCTGATGGCTTTGACATATAATCTACATGACCAGCTTGATACTGTAATTAATGGTGCTTGCAAAGCATCATTCTTATCTTGCATACTAAGATATTCTTCCGGACAAAAATTCGGCGCATAACTTTTCTCACAGCTTTTGTCCTAGACCCATGAATAAGGTGTCAAATCGACCGGCTCATTGAGAAGAGGTGTGCTATGACTTTTATAAGCGATCCAACCAACGATGTTCGCACAGCGGACAAAAAAGCAGCCAAAAAAGTCCCATAGAATTGAATGGGAAATTCCTAAAATTTCACCCTAGCAACCGAGTGCCGAGATTTGCCACGTGCTAGCATTCATTCAAGCACCATTCACATTTTCTTCAGGAAATGTACATTCTAAGTTACACTTACTATAGCAATGCCATGAAGAGCCACTCTGACATAAATCCCATCATTATAAACATTGTGGCTAAACATTGTGATAGCAATCCATGAATCTTTTATGTAATGTGCCATAATTGATGGCGGAAGAAAAGTAAACCCACACTAATGGTTGCTTAAATCTTCAAATAAATAAATGTAAATAATAAGGGTTACACTCTGAGCTCTAAATTCATTGATGAACAAGCAACTAAAATTTAAACCTAAAAACTTTGACATTATTATGCCATGCAACAACTGTGTTGAACATTACATTTGCTTTGCTTGCAATTAATAATGCGGCTTAACCAACAAGAAAACCATTGTGAGCAACTTAAATTCCAGTCTCTAAACATCATTAGTATGCAGATTTTATGCTCTTATTGCAACATCTGGATAATTATTGTGAATTGCAGCTACATGGTAAAAAAGAGACCTGACCGTGACTGAGGAAAAAAGTAAAAATTCAGGGCAGTCAGCAAAATTGCAAATGTGCTTGAACAACTTCCAGCAAGGAGCTGTCAAAGATCAAATGCCATAATATGTTGTTCATTGCTGCTTTCTCCACCAGTGCCTGTAGCTGGGTGAATCAGGATGGGAGACAAGCCGATCTGGGAACAAATAGGATCCAGCTTTGTTCAGCATTACTATCAGCTGTTTGACACAGACAGAACTCAGCTTGGATCAATATATGTAAGTATTGCTGCATATAGAAGTTCGTTACATGAAGGAAGATCATGCAGATCATTTTTGTTATTTCTTCACATTTTAACAATCCTGTCACTCGCCATTATTCTGTATTTCCACCATGTTTCTTTTGTTATAGAAAGACGTAATTGACCTATGTTGGTGGTGTGTTGTCAGCAATGGATGTGTTTACAGTATATTATCATATCTATGTGTCTTGTCATGCAGACAATTTATGTATGTTGCCATGCTTTTAAAGGCAGGGTCTCCGATTTTTGAAAGCCAATGTTAACATTTGAAATCACCAAAACAAACACGCCCTTAACCCAAATGGGTCCCACCCCTGTATTTATAGCTCCGCCCACACATGAAACCCAGGCAACTAATGGACGAAATGTGTCTATCAGAGCTGAAGGGAAGAACAATACAATTGCAGATAAACAAAGAAGCAAAAATGACACACAAGCATAATCATACAAAGGCATATATTCGTTCTGTGTAACAAAGCAAAACAAACGTTACTCACCTATCGAGAAGGAAAAAAGCGCCTCGGCGTCTTAAGTAAAGTTGGCCGCATATTCACAGAATCGAGTTTCCCGAGTCAATAACTCCTGAGCTAAACGCTGTTACTAGCAAAACATGGTTGTAGCTGCAGCTCTACATTACTACGATAGAAAAGGTGTTATTTGTGTAGTAACAGCATTTAGTTCAGGAGTTATTTACTCGGGAAACTCGAATCTGTGAATTTCGAACTCGAACTTCCCGCTCCTTCAGTTCTCTCCAGCGCTGGAAAGCTGATCCTATATTAACACGTCCTACTTCTTGCCTTATCGTAAGACATTCTTCGCTTTCTTTCTTTGTTTATATCTTATTTTTCGAAACCATTTTCTGCTGTCACACATGCGCACTGAACACTCTCTCCGCCACATATTGACAAGACCCGCCCCTTTCTGCTCATTGGCTACTTGTTTGTTTTGATTTTTTGATTTTTGTTTACTATTCAGCCCGACTCAGTTTTCTAAAGCATTTCTCAAAAATCGGAGACCCTGCCTTTAAAAGTGAACATGTAAACTATGCTTGTATGCAGTCTGAGTAATGCTGCATCATATCATTTTCCTTCCATTTTGACAGGAACACAATTTCTAGGTTGTCAAAGCTTTTGTAATATGTGAATTATAGGGTATTCATGAAACTGCCATAAGACATCAAAACAAACTTTGTGATACAAATGGATCATCTTCAGCTCTGTGGGAACAAGTTCATAGCCACTAGTTTTTTATTTTATTTGCATACTGTAATATGCAGAGCACCAGCTTCTCTGCATAGAAAAACTAGTTCAGTTTTTTGAGAACATATGAGAGTGCATTTGGCACTTATGTTTGTTCGTGATGTTGCATTGGAAGCAATGTCTCATACATTCTTTTCCTTTATTAGCGCTTGCCAGCTTGTACTGTTTTTAGCTGATAGATAATTAGATCTAACTGGAAAAGAATTACTCTGATCATATGCACTACAAAGAGCCTGTAAAACCCGGGTAAATTGAATAATGCAATAATCTGCTGCCAGACCATATTTTCACATCTCACTTTAATAAAACATTGTTTTTTTTAGTTGCTTGCCTGAGTAGAATGCTTGTTATTGGCATGCTACTATTTACTACTACTACTTATTATTATTATTATTATTATTATTATTATTATTATTATTATTATAAAATTAGTAGAACTGAAAGCCACTAGATGTACAGCATCACCTGTTATGTGCTGCAAAGATAAAGAAATCTCCAACTACTGTGTGAAGTGGCAAGTGGAAACACCATCATGATTATACACAAGAAGAATAAACATCCATCGTATTCGGAGTTTAAATATTTTCTACAGTTGCAAACTTGACTGACAAAAGTAAGTGTAACGCCTCTGATAGCAAAGAGTGTGTTCTGGTTAGCAAACCACTGTTTCACCTTTTACATAAAGCTGGCAGTGGAGAGGAGAAAGATGTGAGACAACACAAATGTAGCCTTCTGTGTGTCAGATGAATAATACGGTGGTAGACAGCACTAAATGAAGAAGCATACAGAAGCAACCCGCTCACTGTAGAAGCCTGTAACTTACAATGAAATACTCCTCTCCAATGTAGGTGCTGCAGTAATGAGCTCTGAATCTGTAACATCTGCTTGTTTCAGTCTCAGCAAATTGATTGTGACGGAGATGCCACATGCACAGCACCCAGTTAATGGCGTTTAGACAGGCTGTAGTTCATATAGATAACACTCTGACCTTTTGAGAGCTTGCATTTCTGATGTTTGCTTTGTTTTCATTCATTTCTCCTGACACTAGTTTGTTCAATATTGTAGTACTACATTTGTCATGGCTACTGCAACGATTTATCTGATTTATTACCAGGAGCATTTTTAAAGCTCTACATACCCTGAATATAAATTCATAAAAAGAAACAACCTGTTCCACTTTGTTTGTAAGAAGAATTGCAGATATCTTGCGAAAAGGTTCACCTCTATCTGTCTGTTGTCTCTTGTTCTATTTTCTCTCTGCCGCAGAGCTTGTGGCTACTGTCACGTTGGTCTATCCGCTCATTTCCCTGACCGTGTTTTCTTTTTACAGATTGATGCATCATGCCTTACGTGGGAAGGGCAACAATTTCAGGGAAAAGCAGCGATCGTCGAGAAACTCTCTGTAAGGATTTATTGATTGATTTGATGCTAGAATACACTTTAATGTGTAGCCTGTTGCAGGAGTTTTAATACACCATGTGCACAATTATTAGGCAAGTGATTATTTTGACCATCATTTTTTTATCCATAATTTCCAACTCCAAGCTGTATAAACTTATTGGATTTACTGCATATCAGGCGAGTTGTATTTGTGTACGAGGGAGGGTGTGGCCTAAGGACATCAACAACCTATATCATGGTGTGTATAATTATTAGGCAGATTCTTCTCCTCAGGAAAAATGGGCCAAAAAAGAGATTTAACTGACTCTGAAAAGACTTTCAGAGGGATTTTGGGGCGTGATCACAGAACCATCAAACGCTACCAGGAACCCATTATCCTCCAGTGCTGCCATACTCCACAACAACAACCTACCAGGAGTGTCAAGAAGTACGAGGTGTTCAGTTCTCAGAGACATGGCCAAGGGAAGAAAGGCTGAAACCCGACCACCTCTGAACAAGACACAAGTTGAAATGTCAAGAATGGGGCAAGAAATATCTGAAGACAGATTTTGTGGACTGATGAGATGAGCGTGACTCTTGATGGACCCGATGGATGGGCTCGTGGTTGGATCACAACAGACACAGAGCTCCACTTTGACTCAGACGGCAGCAAGGTGGAGGTGGGGTACTGGTATGGGCAGGTATTATTAATGAGCTAGTTGGACATTTTCGGGTTGAAAATGGACGCAAAATCAACTCTCAGGCCTACTGCCAATTTTTAGAAGACACTTTCTTCAAGCAGTGGTACAGGAAAAAGTCTGCATCTTTCAAGAAGATTTTTATGCAAGACAACGCTCAATCACATGCATCAAAGTACTCCACTGCGTGGCTGCCCAGTAAAGGCTTTAAAGTGAAAAACTAATGACGTGGCCCCCTTCTTCACCTGACTTAAACTCTATTGAGAACTTTTGGGTCCTTCTTAAGCAGGAAATTTACAGTGAAAGTGCGGTGCAATGAAGGTGAGCTGTGGCTGGACAAAAAGTTGATTCTGGCCAGATCAAGAAACTGACTCTGTGAATGGAAGGCTTGTGACTGTTCTCAAAAAGAAGTGTGGCTATATTGGTCACTTTGGTTTTTTTTTTTTTTTTTTTTTTTTTTTTTTTGTAAATTTTGAGTTTGTTTATTATTCTCACTTCAACAGGTGAAAATAAACCAGTGAGACAGGAAAATCTTTAATTTAGTTGCATAATAATTCTGCACACTAATAGTTGCCTAATAAAGGTGTACATATAGATATTCTCTTAAGAAAGCCAAAACTTCACTTTTACTACTTAAATGTTCAGGTTTGAGAGTGTGTTAACATTTTGGATTGACCAAGATCACCGTGTTTGTACAATAACAAAAGTAATCCTTAAAAATACAACTTGCCTAATAATTGTGCACACGGTGTATATGGATGGCTTAAAAGCATTTGACTAAGTTTGGTTACAGGCAAATTGTGCTCCACACCCTGTTATATTGTGATGTCTTGTGTATGCTTGGAGCTGTAACCAGCTGAAATCTTCCATGAGTGACGCAGCAGTATCAAAAAATATCTCCCTGCATGTCATCTCTTAATAGGAATAGTGAATTTTGAGTAGATATCAGGTCTTTCCACACACCTAGCAAATGTATTTGAAGGGAAACTTTTTTTTGTCTTCTCAGAGCCTGCCCTTCACAAAAATAGCCCACAGCATAACAGCACAAGATCACCAGCCCACTCCTGACAGCTGCATAATGAGTATGGTAGTAGGACAACTAAAAGTAAGTATTGAACTGGCTTTGTGTCTCTCTGAAATGGGTTTAACTCAGACACGGGACCTCTTTGTTGGGCCGATTAGAATTAGCCTTGCCAGCCGCTATACTGGACTTTTTTTTCCCCCCACCAAAAAATTGCGAATACAACTGAAGCGCTATTATTTCAGAGCTGTAGTGTGTGTATTCATGTGTGTCAGGCTGATGAAGACCAGGTGCTGGGCTTCCAACAGACCTTTCTGCTGAAACATTACAGCAATGCCTGGGTTTGCACCAACAAGGTCTTCAGGCTTGCTCTGCACAACCTATGACCTCATGTTCTGTGTGTAAGGACGTGTGCTATGCTTGTGCTCAGTGCGCCTGCTACTAAAACGATTGTCCTGGGATGTGTTTAGAACTGTGTGGTGGTCATTTTGTAAAATCGGTTACTCAATGTTTAAAATGAACTGTTTGCTCTGTTTTGTGAAATTCCTTTTCCCTAAGTGCATGGTATCAGTTTAATAACAATCATAACATTTTGCTAGACAACTGACAGGGGACAAATTAACCAGGCAGACATTCTTCAAGATCTATAATGATTTAAAAACTTCTTTATATATACAAATAAGATTATTTTATATGCTAAGGAAATAAAATTATAACTGTCTTTAGTGAGTGATGTGATTTTTCAAACTAGCATAGTATAACATGCAATGTAGGATTCAAGAAGACATAAATTGTCATAGCATTAATCAAATGAAGTACTTTACTGCCCCTTTAGCACTTTTTACCCATCAGGTCTGAATAACAAAGCACTTTGTCTAAACCAGTAAACATTTGAAAATATACCACCCGTCTGCTTACTTTATAGTCTATAGTTAGCCATTAGGTTTTCACTCAGGGATCTGTAGCATGTCTGTTAGAAGGAACTATAAATCAGGAGTGCAGGTTTTCCCCCACTAAAACAAATCTATTGAAGGTTTCAACAGAACTAGTTAGCTCTGAAGTTGTGAAAATGCCAACAAATTGTTAGTGTAGAAAATCTGTTGAAATGTGACTAATTCTGTTCATACACACAAGTTTACCCCTTGCTGAATCTGTAAAATGTTAACAGAAAAGAAATTCGAGGGATCTTTATAAATTTGTTTTTGTTTATTTAATGCTTATATTTGTGTGTGTGTATATACAGTTTCATGCAAAAATTTAGGAACCCCTGACAATTTCCATGATATTCATCTGTAAATATTTGGGAGTTTGGATCAGCAATTTCATTTTGATCTATCATATAACTGAAGGTCACAGTAATATTTCAGAAGTGAAATGAAGTTTATTGGATTAACAGAAAATGTACAATATGCATCGAAACAAAATTAGACGTGTGTGTAATGAAACAAATAAATGTAATAGATTAAATGATATTTCAGTCAGATTGTCCTTTAGGGTGTTATATAGATGCATGCTAGGAACTTTACAGTGCACTTAATAAAGACCAAGAAAATCACCTTCAATAGGTGGCTAAAATAAGAGTATTTTTGTACTCAGCAAATTAGTGTAAACATTCAAATAATTGATAAGGGAGAGATATTCTCACTCTTTCATGAAACAAAGCAGCAGAAAATCTGTTAACACAATGACCACTTGATTAATTGTCTGCATATGGCTGTGAAAAGCTACTCACAGTGGTAAAGCATGTTTATTTTATACACTGCCTAACCAAAAAAAGTCCATACATCACCACCTGGATAAAAGCAAATAGAGAAAAGCCTTCCATTGGACAATTACTGCAGTGATCGTTTCAACAGGCTACAAGTTATTTAAGCCTAACTGTTGCAGTCAATAGCTTCTCATTTCAAAGTCAACCATGTCAGAAGACACATCCAGTATTCGTGGAAAAGATGTTACTCTTATTCTCGATGTGGTCGGAAAAAATCTTGAAGGATCATGACCACCTGAAGTTTTAGTGAAATTAAATCTTAAAAAAAAAAAGCAGCAGCAGCAGAACTCATGGCAATGTTTAATAGCGAAAGTAAGAGCATTTCTGTATCTACAGTGTGAAGCAAACTCAAGGGATTTTGACTGAACAGCTGTGCAGCCTTAAGAAAAGCATTTAATTTGTTAAGGAAGCATAAAGATTAGAATCTGGAACAATGGAAAAAGGTCATGTGGTCCAATGACTCCAGATTTGCCCAATTCTATATTGGGGCAGTGTTGTGATCTGCGGATGCTGTGTTCAGCAACAATTATGTGCCCAGTGTGGCGTCGATCAGTCTGTGGCACTGCTCAGGTGTTATGAGAGCCCAGGTTGCTCTGATAATGGCCTTCAGCTCTTCTGCATTGTTGGGTCTGGCATATTGCATCTTCCTCTTCACAATACCACATCGATTTTCTATGGGTTTAAGGTCAGGCGAGTTTGTTGGCCAATTAAGAACATTGATACCATGGTCCTTAAACCAGGTACTGGTAGCTTTGGCACTGTGTGCAGGTGCCAAGTCCTGTTGGAAAATGAAATCTGCATCTCCATAAAGTTGGTCAGCAGCAGGAAGCATGAAGAGCTCTAAAACTTCCTGGTATACGGCTGTGTTCACCTTGGAGCTCAGAACACAGTGGACCAACACCAGCAGTTGATATGGCACCCCAAACATCACTGACTGTGGAAACTTTACACTGGACTTCAAGCAACGTGGATTGTGTGCCTCTCCTCTCTTCCTCCAGACTCGGGGACCCTGATTTCCAAAGGAAATGCAAAATTTACTTTCATCAGAGATCATAACTTTGGACCACACAGCAGCCGTCCAGTCCTTTTTGTCTTTAGCCCAGACGAGACGCTTCTGATGCTGTCTGTGCACTTCATGCTTCCTGCTGCAAACCTTTGTTGTTTATAACATAGTTTCAGTGAGGATTTATTTCTCTCTCTCTCTCTCTCTCTCTCCCTCCCCCTCTTTGTGAGGGGGGGGTCTCCATGAGATCAGACTTGTCCATCTCACCCCACAGATACTCGATTGGATTGAGATCTGTGGATTTTCACCTTGAATTCTTTTGTCATGTTCCTCAAACCATTTGTGAACATTTTTGAAATGTGGCAAGGAGCCTTATCCTGCTGAAATAGGCTACTGCCATTAATCAATACTGTTGCCATGATTTTGTGTTTTTGGTCAACAACAATGTATTTAAACATAACAGCAGAATATTGCAGAGAGCACCACCAGTTGCTTTCCTTGGACCACTTTTGGTAGGTACTAACCCCTGCTGCCCCTTTTCCACCGAGGCAGTTTAAGTGCTGGTTCGAAGCCAGAGCATAATTTAGAACCAGTTCTTTCTTTTTCGACCGCCAAGGCACCGGCTCTGAACCAGGAACCACTTTTACTTTACCACAATATGATACATTATCAGCACACATGATAGTAGGTAGCTACATGCTAAGGCTAACTTTTTCTGTGTTAATGATAAAATAACATTATGTACTTTATCGATTACAACCTCCGTTTACACAGATTACACGGAGCTGCACGTACATGTTTTATTCGCCGTGTTTGGATGCCACTGTATGTTCTCAAAGCCATGAGCATTTACAGTAAAGCATCATCCGCCATTGTTGTTGTGTTTGTGTTTGCCGCTGCTGCACTAAAGTTGCTGGGACACGTGACACGTATACAGTGACGTCACACTCGGCGCTGTAATTGCTCTCTATCTGGTGGAAAGGCAAACCGGTTCTTAGAAGTTTTGCCAGTGGAACCAGTTTGAACCAGCGCTAGCTCTAAACCAGCACCCGGTTCTTTCCGGTGGAAAAGGGGCATGCATGCTGGGAACACACCACAAAAAACCTGCTGTTTTTGAGACACACTGACCCAGTGTTCTAGCCATCACAATTTGGCCCTTGTTCCTGGGATGCAGTGATTGTTACCTTCCAAGTATAAGAGATGGTTTTTTTTATCATATCTCTTTGCTATGCTTTCTGCCTGATATATGATCTGTATATGTATATGAACATTTGTGTTGAGAGAATGCAGTCTTCTGTGGCCTTTTAATGCGTAGACTTGAAAATAAAGACATTAAAGTGGTTTAATCAAAATGATTGTTTTGCTGCAATAAATAGAATATTCTGTTTCTATAAATCATAACTAATCCTGCTGATCTGTGTTTTTGTAGGCAGATGATGATCCCATCATGGGGTTCCATCAGAGTTTCATCCTGAAGAACATTAATGATGCGTGGGTGTGCACCAACGACATGTTCCGCTTAGCAATCCACAACTTTGGCTAAACAGCACCACAACTGTTGGGGAAATGGGGGAAGGTGGAGAACAGGGCACATTGCCTCCAGTGATGCCTGAACCTCAGGCTGCCCTTCATTCATGTTTGAGATTCAGCACCGGATTCCAAGAAGTCAAGTCACAGATAACACCCAGGCACATAGTAGCGCCTCTGCTCCAGACAGGAGAAGCGTTTCTTTGCTGAAAGCCCACATATCCATCAAAGCGACCCCTTTCCCCTTTGCTGACGTGCATGATGATGGCGAGCTCGAATATCAGAAGACACTGACTTGGGGGAAAAAAGACATATTAACATAACTTCTGCCAGTTACTACTATTTACATTTTAGTTTTTGAGTTTGACTACGAATTAACTGTCTTAACTGCCTTTCTTTGCTTTCGTACTATGTGTTCTCTGCTTGCTTTTAGAGTTTGCTTCTTGGCATTTTTTTTCTTCTTTCTTTTTCTCTTTTGAACATTGGAGCCTCCCTTCATTGTGATGTCAGGTTGCTCTAGCTATCCAAAGAAACGTTATACACCCCCCAAATCCCCCCCACACCTTCAAACCAGTGTGCTTCTCACCTTCTGCTCTGTGACAATAATTACCAAGCCACAAGACACAATAAAACCTTTTGACTTTTTCTTAACCATTGCATCATCTTGTTCCTCTGACTCTCTGGTCTTACATCTTGTCTTTTTTGCTTATGTATAACCAATCTCTTTATGCTGCTGGAAATCATTTTGGCAACAGCATTCCTGAATGAAGAAAAGCAACTGAAGAATCTGGTCATCTTTATCAAGAATCATTTGCCTAACTTGCAGAATAAGCCATTTGTACTTTATGTAATGGTCTTATTTATTATAATGGAGTATACACACTAGTTTTTCTATTGTAGTTTGGATTTCTATTGTAGTTTGGATTTGGATTTCTATTGTAGTTTGGACCTATTGGATTTGTTTTGCATGTGTTAAAGGTATAAAATCAGTATTGGGAACATTTAACCTGTAAGTTATACATCAAAATCCTTGTATGATTATGATAATGATCGTGGACTAAAGAAGCCGATAACATTTTGGAGCTCTAATGGTCTTTTGCCCAGGGAAATATTTTTTGTGTTTCTTAGAAAATATTAGTCTAAATATGCAATCGTCATTTTTCTATTACTGCAAGCTCTCTCTCTCTCTCAAGTAGATAATTGTGTAGGAATATTTTAAACATAAAACACCTAATATTTTGCAGGGTGAAATATCACTGTGACACATTCTGACACCAACTCACCAATAGGCCTTATCAAGTAATATTAAGACAATATTTTATTGATTTGATTTTATGTAAGTTCAGTTTGAAAGTAAAGAAAGGCTTGAGGGGGAAAAAATAATTTATTGCTCATGTTTACAAGAGCAATAAGGTGATTTTAAGGTTTACTAGGAAGCTGCTTGTATTGGCATGACTATGACTTTAAACAGAAACTCCCTTCATTGTGGTTTATGTCCTCTTACTTAAGCACTGGAGTATTTAAAGAAGTGTTTCTGGAACTTCGGATAAAAACTGACGTGATTCGGATAAGCGGTAGAAAGTGAGTGAGTGAGTGATTTACAGCCAGACTTATTGAAGTAACTTATGAAATAAAGGAGATCAAATCCATGCATGATGGCACTGTTTGTTTTTATAGCAATATCGTGCTGTTGAATTGAAATGGTGCTTTTGTACGTGTTCTGGGATTAATTAAGCACTCGATAGGGAAAAGGTTTTTATCAGTACATTAGGAGAAAAGCGGTTTATATGCTAGGACGGCGGTGGGAACTAACAAACCGGCTCTTGGTGGTGGGAAGGAAAAAACGGCGCACCAGCGGAAGTCAACACAGTTGTAAGATTTTCGTATGTGCGAGCACAAGACAAAACAAGCGGTAATTTGTCACTTCGCAACGTTTCGGCCCCTTTCAGACCTTATGGCTTCCAGTTCCAACATAGATATAGAAGGGGCGACTCAGCACCTGAGAGATATCTTAAAACTGGATCGACCCACTAACTCCACCGGTAAGTTACCGGGACTTGTAGCAGGTTAGCAGGCTGCAGTTAGCGCGCTAGGCCGCAGCAGTGCGCTGGCGACATGTCGAGCCTTACACGGGCTTTTATTTTGACTTGTGCTACATGATGGTTTACGTTGTTAAGTAAATAGATTGCATAGTTAATAAAGAAATGTTCTACTCTGCGTCGTGTTCATAGCTGAATAACAGAAGGAATAGTTGAATAATGAAGGACAACAAACTGACGTCTGCTAGCACACGAAGCTAAACACTGAACTAGCCACATACGTTTACTGGTTTGTTCCTTTGAGCCAATATTCTGAGGTCATGAATGTTCATGTTGGCCGACATAATAAGCTGATATTCTGTTCTGCTATTTAATATGACGATTATGATCATTAGAATTATGTTTATTACGAGACCAAACATTTTTAAACGCTTCTTTTCTTAGAGCTCTTAAGATACATGAACACACTACATATCTATCTATCTATCTATCTATCCATCCATCCATCCATCTATCTATCTCCATCAATCTAATCTCTCTTTCTCTATTTGGCTATTTCTCTCTGTCTGTCTGTCTGTCTATCGCTTTCTCTTTCTTTTATCTATCTATCTATCTATCTCCATCTCTTCTCTTTCTCTGTCTGTCTGTCTGTCTGTCTATCTATCTCCATCTCTCTGTTTAGCTATCTCCTCAGTATCAGCACTCTGTCTAACCAATTCTACAAATATTGGCACCCTATCAATCGATTTGTTTAATGCTACACACTGTCTGCATCCATCTTTCTATCAGTGACTATCACACTCTCCCACAGTCTCTCTACATATATATATTTAATCTGTCTTCCCCTTTCTAAAAATAACACTCTCTCTCCAGGCATCGATCTATCAGTAGCAACACCTAAAATAAGTGAAATCACACAAAAAACAAAACTAGTGTTCTGTAGGCATGTGACACATGAAAACACTCGTATCACACGATCACAACATAAACCTTTCATCACTCGGAGACCCAGAATTCAGAATTCTCCTCAATGAGCTGAGCAATGTGATATCTGTGATCTGTCACATGACTGCACTTATTATCGAAGTTACTGTACATATGATGTTACATACATGTTACATGTTATATATGGAATCACAAACCACAATAGAAACTACCTGTTGTATATAGCTGTGTGTTTGCTTTATGATAAACCGAATAATTAACAGTATATGAAGATGCTGATCGTTCTGCTGGCAAGAAAAATGAAAGTTTCATGCTCCATTTGTCATGTTTCTAATAACCTAAATATGTTAAATACGCACATATTTGTCATATGCTAATGAGGTTTCGTCTAATGAAATAAATTAGAATATTAATAAAACCAGAATGTACTCTTCTGTTAGGTTAATATTTCTGAGAAAGAACTTGACAGAACTTTAAAATCAAGAGAATAAACCTCAACATGCTGTATGTGGAGGTTTATTCTCTTGATTAAAAAATTCATACGCTTCTACATAGTGACGGGACTAATGCAATTTTCACTTCAACCAAAAAACTGTAGTAGTAATCATTCAGGTTTTTAAGCACATATAACTTGTTTAGACATACGAGTGCCTCTTTTCTTTCCCTGCCTGGCAAAACTTTTGCTATATTTGACTCTGGAAGACTGCACTTTATTTGGTTATGTGCTGTTTTGTAAATTAGCTGCCAAGAGATAGGTATTAACTGATATATATGTGTGCTGTATGTATTCAACTGGAATCATGGTCCCCCCCCCCCCCCCCCTATTTTTCCCAGAGAACACTGCAGGTGAGAGCCAGCGGAAGACCTCGTGTAATGGAGAGCTAAACGGCCTGCTGGGGACTGACCTTATTGGAGCAGGAGTTCTAAGCGCTGTGATGGATCCATCAACTCACAGCTCTGACAACATAAACATGGCAGATACTCAGACAATGTAAGGGTTCATTTCACTAGTTGCTGGAAACAGTGATGTAATCTGACTTGCCGGTCTTAATCTGACTACAATAAAAACAAAATAAACAATGCTTTAGACATAGCAGAATGCTCTTTCACTATCAAACTGGTGCTTTTTCCTTTTGAGATGGAGGGGGTGCTTGTGTGTGAGACGGAGGGGGTGCGTGTGTGTGTGAGAGGGAGTGGGTGCGTGTGTGAGAGGGAGTGGGTGCGTGTGTGAGAGGGAGTGGGTGCGTGTGTGAGAGGGAGTGGGTGCGTGTGTGAGAGGGAGTGGGTGGGCGTGTGTGAGAGGGAGTGGGTGCGTGTGTGAGAGGGAGTGGGTGCGTGTGTGAGAGGGAGTGGGTGCTTGTGTGAGAGGGAGTGGGTGCTTGTGTGAGAGGGAGTGGGTGCGTGTGTGAGAGGGAGTGGGTGCGTGTGTGAGAGGGAGTGGGTGCTTGTGTGAGAGGGAGTGGGTGCTTGTGTGAGAGGGAGTGGGTGCTTGTGTGAGAGGGAGTGGGTGCTTGTGTGAGAGGGAGTGGGTGCGTGTGTGAGAGGGAGTGGGTGCGTGTGTGAGAGGGAGTGGGTGCGTGTGTGAGAGGGAGTGGGTGCGTGTGTGAGAGGGAGTGGGTGCGTGTGTGAGAGGGAGTGGGTGCGTGTGTGAGAGGGAGTGGGTGCGTGTGTGTGAGAGGGAGTGGGTGGGCGTGTGTGAGAGGGAGTGGGTGGGCGTGTGTGAGAGGGAGTGGGTGGGCGTGTGTGAGAGGGAGTGGGTGGGCGTGTGTGAGAGGGAGTGGGTGGGCGTGTGTGAGAGGGAGTGGGTGGGCGTGTGTGAGAGGGAGTGGGTGGGCGTGTGTGAGAGGGAGTGGGTGGGCGTGTGTGAGAGGGAGTGGGTGGGCGTGTGTGAGAGGGAGTGGGTGGGCGTGTGTGAGAGGGAGTGGGTGGGCGTGTGTGAGAGGGAGTGGGTGGGCGTGTGTGAGAGGGAGTGGGTGGGCGTGTGTGAGAGGGAGTGGGTGGGCGTGTGTGAGAGGGAGTGGGTGGGCGTGTGTGAGAGGGTGTGGGTGGGCGTGTGTGAGAGGGAGTGGGTGGGCGTGTGTGAGAGGGAGTGGGTGGGCGTGTGTGAGAGGGAGTGGGTGGGCGTGTGTGAGAGGGAGAGGGTGGGCGTGTGAGAGAGGGAGGGTGGGCGTGTGTGAGAGAGGGAGGGTGGGCGTGTGTGAGAGTGGGAGGGTGGGCGTGTGTGAGAGAGGGAGGGTGGGCGTGTGTGAGAGAGGGAGGGTGGGCGTGCGTGTGGGTGGGTGAGAGAGGGAGGGTGGGCGTGCGTGTGGGTTAGAGAGGGAGGGTGTGTGTGTGAGATGGAGGGAGGGTGGGCATGCGTGTGAGATGGAGGGAGGGTGGGCGTGCGTGTGAGATGGAGGGAGGGTGTGTGTGTGAGAGGGAGGGGGTGGGTGTGAGAGGGTGTGTGTAAGGGGGTGTGTGTGAGGCTGCGTGGGTGTGTGTGTGTGTGTGAGATGGAGGGGGTGGGTGTGGGAGGGTGAGAGGGTGTGTGTAAGGGGGTGTGTGCGTGTGTGTGAGACCACCTGCGTTTGTGTATGTTAAATTGGAATGTATTTGTCTGCTTTTCTCTGTAGTTCCCTGACTGGAGACGACTGCTCTACCTGTATTCCCATCACAGCAAGCAATGTAGTAATTGTTGCCAGCCAAGACTCCAGTATTGACAGTAAAGCTCGTGGGAGTAATAAGGTCAGTTTGTTGTTACATGTTGCCTATGTATGTATTATGTTTTAATTATGTAATTATGAATTATGTATAATATTATTATGTACTAGTTTATAGGTGTGATGTAGAGTATTTGTACAGATGTGTTTCTTTTACAGGTTAAAATCCAGCCAGTGGCAAAATATGACTGGGAACACAAATACTACTATGGCAACCTAATAGCAGTGTCTAATGCGTACTTGGCGTATGCCATTCGAGGTAAGCGTGCACAAATTGTGAGTTGATGTCTTGATGTTGATTATTTTTTTGGTGTTTGAACTGTTATGCAGCAGATGATTGACATGAAAGTAATCAAAGATCAATTCACAGTCGGTTCAGTTTGTGGTTAAATGCTGGGACTGAGGGGGAAAAAATCTTTCTTTTTTTTTTCTAGTAATATTTCAGAATACAACAATAACTTCCACAGAGATGATTGAAAGCAAATGGTGGATTCAGCTCGAGTGCACCCTCAAGAGTGCTCAGATACAAATGAGACTCCTTTTGTTTTTGTTAGCTGTGTGAATAATGGACTTTGGTGGAGTATTTGTTAAAGTAGCGACACAGCTGAAGAATAACAATCATGGCAGGCTAAAAACGAGACACTTTGTTTTCAGATACATCCCAAGTGACAAGCTTTTCAGTCACCACAAACACACCTCAGTACTGTGTGCAGTTTTGGGTGCAGTTGAACAGGCTGCACACTCACTTGGCATTAATCCAAGTGTTTTAGCTCTACAGACCTGTATGACAATATTCCTGATAGTCCCCAGGATCTCTCGACACAACCCCCTTATTCCCCAGGCACAATACACAGGGCTTCCAGATAACCCGTAGAAGAACGAATCTCCCAAGTATTTCTCCAAAATGGAGAAGTGAGACACCAAGAAATCAATATAAACTGTCAAATTGCTTGAATCATTAGTCTGCTTTAGGTAAACATTCGGCTGGATAAAGCATCGTCGATTAAAGAGCAAAGTAATGCATTAACATAAACTGTGTAGAGACCCACAATAAAGTACTTCGCTGTGGTGGTGAAATGGCTTTTTGCATGTATAACAGTATCATCAAATTTCACAACTCGTTTTGTTAGTTTATGCTCGATATGTTATTTTATATCCAACCACACATTTTTGTCTAGTTTAAAAAATTGCATTGTATTTATATCATTAATTTGGTATTCATAGTAATATATATGAAGAATAAAGTGTTCATAAATTACATGGGTTTTAGGGGAAAATCCATGTAAATCAAACATGATTAAAACCATGTCTTGTATAGTAGTTTTCATTGGCTTGTGGTGTTTCGCCACCAGCAAGGTGATTACGACTCGTCTGATCCTAGGTGCCAGTAATCAGTATATGATCCGGGTCCTGCGATTGGGCTCGACGGAGCGCACACTGCTTAAGGGTTTCACCGGAGCTGTCACAGACCTGGCCTTCGCCCATCTTGACTCCACCCTGTTGGGTTGCGTGGATGAAGCCGGCAACATGTTCATCTGGCAGCTCACCAGCCAAAACAGCAAAATCCAGTATCTTGCTCTAGCAGCAGTTGTTATTCCTGACTATTTGCAGCCTAGACTAGATAAACTAGATGCAGTAGAAGAAAGTCTATCTCCTGCCTTTAATACCTTTTTATAAAAAGTTATAGAAGCAAAGTCCACAGCAGTTGCAAGTTATATCTAATGTAAAGCAGTCATAGCACGTGTGTGTGTGTGTGTGTGTGTGTGTGAACAAAGGTCCTGTTACTGTCCTGTTGCCCCTTAACCATGTCTCTTAGAGATGAAGTGATTGTGCACATTCGGAGACCTGATGACACACCGCTGAACTCAAGCCGTAGACTCATCTGGTGCCCCTTCATTCCTGAGGACAATGAGGAGAACCCAGAGGACTGCTGCCAGACAATAGCATTGCTGCATGAAGATAGAGTGGGCATCACACCCTGAATCTAAAATTCATGATTTCTGCTGTTGCTCTGCCTCTTGACTAACTGTATCTTCCTCTCTTGCCCTGAATGATAGGCTGAGGTTTGGGACCTTGACATCCTACGCTCTAGCAACACCACATGGCCTGTGGATGCTACAGAGATTAAAGAGGGCTTCATCGCCATTAAAGGACACACAGCGGTAAGCCGTAATCCTCGCTTTAGTGTTTTGCCTCTATAATAGATCATGGGCCAGAGGCAGGCAGTGCACAATTCACAATATACACCATTATGCAGATCTGTCACAGATATTGTGTAATTGACTAACTGCATTAATTTGACCTGATGAAGGCTATGTTTTCACAATCTTATGTTTCTATGTAAATATGCATAACTAGTTCAAATATACATTAAATATATATTAATGTGTTTTTATTGTAATGGACATTTTGGAATGGATTGAGGTTGAAATTTGTCTTGTATAGTTTAAGTTAATATATGTTTATTTGTAAATAGAAAATCTTTACATTTTCCTTGTTTAGAAAGGTTTATGTTCACTGAAATATTTCCTAATTAAATGTAAATGTTAAAATTGTGACAGGTCTACTTGTATGTGTGACTTCTTAGGCATTTAACATAACACTGCAAGACAAAGTGATTTTATTGGCAAATGAATTAAATGAACGATTACTGAATTTGCATTTTTACTTAATTTTGATGGTGCTTTAAAGGAGATGAATGTTTTATTACAGAAAAATAAATGGAGTAGGTCAGTGTCTCTACTGGAGCCCATAACCTAGTCTTTTACCTAAAATGTTCATGCTGATATTTATTGATATTTTTTGACGTTTGAGATGACTCTGAAATGGATTCAGCCAGCGCACTCGGGAAAGTGACCGCAGGGCTCAGAGGACATGCAGTCAGGCATGAAAGACTAATCCATAGACATAATTCATAATAAAACACAGTAGAACCCTCATGAAACCTTTTTCCTTTTGGGTCAAAAAAAGTTAAAAACCAGACAGGAAATCAAGATGTTTCTTCCATGTAACAGAAAAGCAGAGTGTTCCTTAAATCCAGTCTGGTGTTTTAGAGCTCTTTTGTGTTGTGGTCACAAATTTGATGATAAAAAATATTGTGGGTTATTATTGTTGTAATTGTATAGTTTTGTCACTTCTGGGGCATTAACACTGACAGCTGGTCCTGCGTTTATTATCTAGGATGTCCTCTGGACCTGTGACCATCCTCTACAGTTGTTAGGGTTGTCTTGTTAAAAGCTCTTGTTAAACTCTTTTCTGTTTCCTGTATTTAGCTACTTCACTGAACTACAGTAAAGTGTGTGTAGCTCCAGCAGGGTTTGTGGTGTGCCTGTTTAACCAATTCAAGTAACTCTAACATGCTGTCACTCTGATTTCCTGTTTTAAAAGGATGTACTGTATAAAAACATACAAAATCAGTTTTCTGCTCTCCAGCCATTTCATGGGAGCACCAAGCTACAAGGCAGAAGAATGATTTTAGTAATGTGTTGTTTTGTTTTTGAACAGCGTATCAGTGAGGGAGCTCTGTCTCCAGACGGCACCGTTCTCGCCACAGCCAGTCACGACGGCTATGTCAAATTCTGGCAGATTTACATTGAAGGGCTGGACCAGCCAAGGTATGTGTCATACAGGTGCATATCGATAAATTAGAATGCTGTGGAAAAGTTCATTTATTTCAGTACTTTAACTCTCATAGTGAAACTCGTGTATTGAAATGTGAAATTCAGTACACACAGACTGAAGTAGTTTAAGTCTTTGGTTCTTTCAATTGTGATCATTTTGGCTCACATTTAACAAAAACCCACCAATTCTTCATAAGACCAATTTAAAAAAATTATTTTTAATGAATTGTTGGCTTTCTGGAAAGTATGTTCATTTACTGTATGTGTACTCAATACATAGTAGGGGCTCCTTTTGCTTTACTTTACTCTTTTTGCTCCTTTTGCTTTTACAATTTGGTGTGGCATGGAGGTGATCAGTCTGTGGCACTTCTGAGGTGGTATGGAAGCCCAGGTTTCTTTGACAGTGGCCTTCAGCTCATCTGCATTTTTTTGGTCTCTTTTTATCTCACTTTCCTCTTGACAATACGCCATAGATTCTCTATGGGGTTCAGGTCTGATGAGTTTGCTGGCCAGTCAATGGTCATTTAACCACCTTTTGGTGCTTTTGGTAGTGTGTGCAGGTGCCAAATCCTGCTGGAAAATGAAATTAGCATCTTTAAAAAGCTGGTTAGCAGAAGCATGAAGTGCTTTTAAAATTTCTTGGTAAACCTGTGCAGTGACTTTGGTTTTCAAAAAACACAGTGGACCAACACTAGCAGATGCATTGCACCCCAAATCATCACAGACTGTGGAAAATTAACACTGGACTTCAAGCAACTTGGGCTATGAGCTTCTCCACCTTCCTCCAGACTTTAGGACCTTGGTTTCCAAATGAAATACAAAACTTGCTCTCATTTGAAAAGCGGACCACTTTGGACTACTGGCTAACAGTCCAGTTGTTGTTCTCTGTAGCCCAGCTAAGACGCCTCTGACATTTTCTGTGGTTCAGGAGTGACTTCACAAGAGGAATACGGCAACTGTAGCCAAATTCCTTCACACGTCTGTGTGTGGTGGCTCTTGATGCCTTGACCCCAGCCTCACTCCGTTCCTTGTGAAGTTCACCCAAATTCAATTTTGCTTGACAAGTCTCTCAAGGCTCTTTTTCTTTCACACTTTTTCCTTCCACTCTACTTTCTATTAACATGGAATACTCACTTTGTGAACAGCCAGGTTCTGTGGCAATGAATGTTTGTGGCTTACCCTCCTTGTGAAGGGTGTCGATGATTGCCTTCTGGACAACCGTCAGATCTTCCCCATGATTGTGTAGCCTAGAGAACCAAATTGAGGGACCATTTTGATGTCTCAGGAAACCTTTGCAGCTGTTTTGAGTTGATTAGCTGATTGGCATGTCACCATATTCAAATTTTTTGAGATGGTGAATTGGTGAGTTTTTGTTAAATGTGAGCCAATATCACCACAATTAAAAGAACCAAAGACTTCAATTTCAGTCTGTGTGTACTGGATTTATATAATACACTAATACACTATACTAAGTTTCACTATGTGAGTTGAATTACTGAAATAAATGAACTTTTCCACGACATTATAATTTATTGAGATGCACCTGTATCTCAGGTATTTTGGGATGTTGTCTTGGCTGGAAAATTGCTTAACTTATTGCAGTGGTAATTGTGTTCTGTGTCTTCAAATCAGGAGTAGCTTTAAGTACTCTCTTTGTAGTTTTCTCATGCTTTTGGTACGGTTATTTCCCCTCCGGTTCTAAAACACGACACCTTACTTTTCAGTCTCTTATGATTTCAAATAAACTGCTTTTAACCTGCAGATGTCTTCATGAGTGGCAGCCACATAACGGAAGGCCTCTCTCCTGCCTGCTCTTCTGTGACAACCATAAGAAGCAGGACCCAGAGTGAGTGACCGTGCAGAATTTCTGAGTTCTTTTCCTTGTGGTTTGTTGAAGCAGGAATTATGATTGTGACTAAACTCACACTCTTATTGTGGGTTTACAGTTTCTAACTATTTCTCTTTTGTGCTCTGTAGAGTTCCGTTCTGGAGATTCTTAATCACGGGAGCAGATCAGAACCAGGAACTGAAGATGTGGTGCACGGTATCATGGACCTGTCTACAGACTATTAAGTGTGTTCTTTTCCTATAAACCAAGTGTTCAATATAATAAACTCATTGTATATCATAAACCATGTATATAACATTTGGAAGTGTGGGTCCTATTGAGGTACAAATCCTTTGCGCTTTTGTACCAGTGAAGTACATAATATGCTTAAAAACATGTTTCTTATCAATTTAAAGTTTTGTGCACAAACACCATGGGAATTTGAATATTAAACCTCATTGCCAGCACTAGCAGCCCAAGAGCCAACTCTATTCTTATTCCATGAATATTCCCCCTAGCCCTATTATGTTGTGCTTTGCAGGTTTAACCCTGACCCAGTTAACTCGAGTGTTCTGCCCAGTCTGAAAGCCAGTCTGGACCTATCTGCTGAGTGCCTTATCCTAACAGATGTGCAGAGGAAGGTCTGACCTTGTCCTAATCCGTTATTCACACACTTCTGCAAAAACATTAAGCAAAATTAAATGTCAATGTTAAAAAAAAAAGTATGTACTAGATGCATTTGTAAAATACTGATAAAAGCTCTTGAAATAGCTGGCATAGGTTTCGATGTTTTGTTTGTTAATGTTTTGAGTGTTTGTGTAGCAGGCAGATGTTTTGATTCTTTTAAATGTTAGATTAGATTTAGGTGAGAATAAGCTGGGACCTGTTTGCAAGGTCAGCTATCTGACTGGGTATGTTGTGCAGGTTCTGTATGTGATGGAGCTACTTCAAGATCAGGAAAAGGGCCATGCAAGCTTTATGGCTGTCTCAGAGTTCTTACTCACACACCCTGTGCTAAGTTTTGGTGTCCAGGATGTCAGTCATGCTCGCTTGCGCCACACCGAAGTCCTCCCTCCAGATGAGGAGAGTGAAAGCATGACCACAGGTAAGCTCCGTTTTATTAAGTGTGTCTGTTTGTGTGTGAATATATGTGTGTGGAAAAAAATTATATATATGTGTGTGTGTGTGTGTATATATGAAGAAAAAAGAAAAGCAACTAGTATTTAATGCTGCAGATTTCTTTGTGTACTATTTTGCTAACATATTTCTGTTCCTCACAGAGGGAAGCCAGGGACCTTTGGAGTCAAAATCAGGAATCCAGATCAAGCTTTACTGTGTGCATACAAAGTAAGCTGATTAGATTAACCATTATTTCTACAGAAATCCATTCAAATGATAACATTTTTGCTCTGGCCCAGAGCTTTGGCATGTGTTCATAGATATTAAATACATACTGAGTTATGAAATGTTTATTGTACTTTGTCTGGTTTCGATTCTACAGATCCCTTCAGGATGTGCAGATCTGGTTCCAACCCAATCAGGGTGCTGCTGCTGCCTCCCTGTTTTTGCCTACGTGTTCTGGCCCTCCGGACGGCTTTGGTATGACTGCATATTAAGGGACACACTATTACTTTTCCCCTGGATCTAAACACTAATCTGACCTCTAATACCTGAGTGGAGCGCAGTTGCATGATTTTCTGCTCAGCATATGTGTGGTTGTTCAAATCTGCTTGTCTACTATGTGCATGAGGCATACACTCTGATTTCTGCATTTATGTACTCCAGGCTTTGCAGACCCTCTGACTGATTTGAGCATGGAGATGTTGAGCTCAGATAAGGAATCTGGTGCAAGTGATTCACAGACCGACCTGTGTAAGATCCCCTCTCTCCCGGCTCCAGCTGACTTCTTGAGCCCCTCCGGCTCGACCATGCCCAAACTCATGACCCCGGATGCCTTCATGACACCCAGTGCATCTGTAAGCTTCTTATTCACTAGCTTTGGACTTTTTATTGTGCCATAGCCTAACATGTTTTTTCTGCAGAGAAGTTCATTCAAATGATCACAACATTTTACATGGACTGTTCGTGTCAATCAGACTAATGGTAATAATGTTGTTGGTCTGCACCAACAACATTATTTGTATGTGTTTCTCTTCAGGTCCCAGCCTCCCCTGGCAGCAGTGCTAGCAGTTTGACTATAGTAACAGCCATGAGCAGCTCTGACAGCGGTCCAAGGTTAGTCCCCAGACCTTACAGTCACAAAGGTTACATCTGTTCAGGAAGTGCTTTAAACAGTGCTAATTCAGTTTACGGCACATGCAGGTTTTATACGTGTTATTATTTACACAAGGCACCATGGATATCGACTGAAATGCTGTTCAGCCTGAAAACTGCATCGGTTGTAAGGTTTTGCCACCCTTAAGAGCATAACCAATCTGACTTGGTGATTTTATAAACCATCCACAAACTGTATGTTTGGGTTTATTTCAAGCACTGTTCTAAAATTTACAAATATAAATCATGGATTTAAAATAAATTATTCAAATGTGGTATAGCCCACACACACATCAGCAAGTTTTTTAAACCAAATTTGAATAATGTATTTTACTCAAACCACGTCATGATGCTCGTTAGCTAGCTTGCTACTACTGGTTATTTTGATATCTAAAAAAATAATCATTTTAACAATGTTTTATGTATATACCTCCAGAGACCTGAGGTGAGCTAATATTTAAAAACCTGAGGGGAAAAGGTTGCTTTTAAAGGCATGAAGTTTTGTTTATACACCATATTCATTTATGTCTGTTAGGAAGTTTTCTTGGTGTTTGGTCACATGATTCATTTAGTACCATTTGCACACACCCATTGCAGACGATACAATACTGCATGTTAAGTCAGACTGTCTGTGCTGTGTAGGGTCAGTCCACAGTCTTACAAGCTGAGGAGCCTCAGAACTAATATTTGTCAGATTTCTGCTTTTGGTCACTTATTCTGTGTTGTGTATGTTAGCTGAGTTAATATTTAGCTTTGTGCCTGTGCTGCTGTTGTAGGGCTGCAGAGGACCTCACCCAGAGCCCTAAGCTGTGTACAGATGCAGCCAGTAGCAGCTTAAACCTCAGTGCCAGCACTAGCAGCCCAAGAGCCAATTCTATTCTCATTTCAGGCCTGGGAGAGAACATCCAGGTACAACCATACCACCCATCCACCCATAACCAGCGACATGCACACCAGCATACTACATATACTGATGGATTAGTGTTTGGCATGATTGTACAGTAGTTTATACCAGATTCATTTATTCTTCAACATGGGTGGACAAATGAGAACCTAATAATGTTGCGCATTGTACAAGTGAAAGCTCCAGTGTGTTTTTAGGTATTTTATGTTTTGGAAAAATAATTGATGATCACTAACATAATGCAATAGCACAGATGAGGTAGTTAGTTAAATGTTTTGGTTTAGAGCTGTGATGTTCATTTTTTGTGTGGTATATTTAGGGGAAAACAATGAAATATTCTCTAGATAGATTCACGTTCTTTTAGGTTCAGTTGTATAGGAAAAGGTAAACTGTATGCTGCATACCAGTACTGCAAATGCTGCAATAAGTTTGAATAAGCAGTACACAGGCAGTTGAACAGCATAACTCCATAAGATACAGTCTAATGTAAATAATTGTAATAACGACAGATTTCAGTGAAGTGCAAGTTCCTGCAAATAATATACAGTATGTTTTAGCCTAGTGGTTAAGGGTTGGATTACTGATCGGAGGGTCATGTGTTCGAATCCCAGGTCCATCAAGCCACTACTGCAGGGCCCCTGAGCAAGGCCCTTAACCCTCAATTGCTCAGTTGTATAAATTGAAATAAAATGTGAGTCACTCTGAATAAGGGTGTCTGCTAAATGCCAGAAATGTAAGTGTTAAGGTTTCTTGACGCTAATGTTTTGTTCGGAGGAAGATGACGGTTAATGTTTAGAAGCTGAGTTCAGCATTAGTACAGCTGAAGGGGAAAAAGAAACTCTTCAGTATTCAGTTTGTGAACAGTGCAGACTACTAATTGGAGACCTACAAACAGTTCATGGTGGATATGGGCGGTGTTATAATCCCTCTCTGTCTCTCTCTGCAATCACCTTTTTTGAAAATTCCTGTGATGTTGGGGAACTGTGTTCCAGTCTGTTGGGCAGCTTTTACTATGGATTTGCAGTGGCTGATTGCCATCCACTGTGCTGCTGTTGTACCGTACTGCGATGCAGTTATCGTTTTTACAGTTTTTATTTACTTATTTTTCTTTCTTTATCTGGTTGATGAAACTAAAAATGAATAGTCTTGACACAGAAACTGCTCTTCACAGACAGCAGGGCTAGTAATTTGTCCGCTTTTGTTAAACATTTATAGTAATAAGTGAATGAGCAATTCAGTCGACTCCGAATTTAATCAATAACTCTTCAATGAATCTAAGTGGGCGAACACACCTCCAACCCCATTTTGCCCCTCTATCCTTGCTCCATGTTAGGGCTTCTCACATCCTCTAGTCCGTTCTTTCTTTTTCCTGCGTGAAGCCTCTCGACTGTGTGCGGCGGCCTCCTACGCTCACGCTACACTTCCCCTTCCCCACCCATTCTTTCATCTGCAGGTGATGCCCTCTCCAAACCCCTCCATGTCTTTGGATCTCCAGGCCATGGAACCTGTGCTGCTGCCACAGGCATCGCCCACTAGAACTCGTTCTCCTGATGTAATCTCTTCAGCCTCCACGGCCATGTCGCAGGACATCATCCCTGAGATTGCCTCCGAGACGTTGCCAAGGGGGATGGCTGAGGCGCGCGACCCCCTCCAGGGGCTGCAGGACAGCATGGCATCAGCAGCCTCAGCGCTGCACCTGCTTTCACCTCTGGAACTAAGCGGAGGAGCATCTGGAGATACTGAGCAAAGGCTCAGCAGCACACCCTCATTGCTGGAGACCGCACTGTCACAGGAAAATGCTGTCAATGCTGTTGCATCGTCCTGCTCTGAAAGTGGTGCCAGCCGCAGTTGGCCTGCAGCACCGGATATAACACGTGAAACAAGGAACAGCCTGCGAGATAACGGCCTGGGAGAATGGTGAGTGAGGCTCTGAAATGCTGATCACTATCTGCTTTATTGTTGTTGTTTACAAGTGTGGTGGCATTTTTTTTATCCACATATAAAAAACAGTCACAAGCTTATCACTAGCATTGTATTTGGGGTTATTTTAGGTGATGAGGTCATATGACTGCTTTAGAAATACCAACAGCCATGTAAAACTTTTAATCACAATGGTTTGTGAATATGATCTAGCTCTAGAGAGGACTTGAAGGACTTGCACATGTCATCCCCCTTCCACAGACGCACCTACCACCTAACACAGAATGACAGCCAGGATGCCAGTGCAGAGCAGAGGTGTGCACTACAGCACATTTTAAGCAAGAATTTTTATATAGTATTTTTATTATTGTTTTTGTTTATTTTTTTACTTGTTCACTACAAGTTAGTTTCTCTCAGAGGAAAATAAATCACCTGACTCACATGACCTTAAATATTTCACCATTTCATCATTTCATGATCCTAATATAAATGTTCATGCAAAATAGGTTCAGTCATTTATATAATTTGTTGAGTTAAAACATCATTCATCTGCAACGATTGACAGTGATCATGATGATGAGGTGGCAAGTCTGGCATCATCTTCAGGGAACTGTGGTTCTCGAGCCTCTCACAGACTGCCAGTGAAGGACTGGAAGTCCTCACCTCGTGGCTCGCCCAAACTCAAGCGCAAGAGCAAGAAAGATGAGGGGTGAGTCATATAGCATCATTGTGTCGAGTTGTTGAAGCTGTCTGAGTTGGAAGGTTGAGCTTTTTGTGTGTGTGTGTGTGTTAACTTTATCTTTTTTCTTCACTAGTGATTCCTCACAGTCCAGGCATTTGGATAATCAGGTAGGAAAACTGTTCCTGTACATTATATAATACAAGTCTGTCCAGTAATGGACAGACTTGACCTAATGGACCATGACCTATGGTGTAACTCGTGTGGCTGTGAATTGTTTACATGTTTCTCTCTTCCTCCCGCAGATGAGCGTAGAGGTACAGGACGAGCTGCTGTTGCTACTTAGGAGCCAACAGAGGGAGCTGGATGAGCTGCGGCAGAGCCAGCAGGAGCTGTTGCAGAGGCTCACGGGCCACATGGATGCTGTCCAGAGCTCCATAATGGCCCACGTAGAGCATGTCCTGCTCACCCAGCAGGAACAGGGACGTATCCTTTTCCCAGAGGGAGCGTGTCAGAAAAGTCCATTGCTTAACAGCTTGAACCTGGTCGATAGAGCTTTTATGCAGTGCCTTGGATAAGTATTCACCCATTTCTTTCTTTTTTTATTGACCTAAAAAAAAAATACCACAATAGAATTAAACAGGATTTAGTTGGTATTATATGATATCAAATCTCCACATAGTAGGCCATTGTTTTGAAGTGAGCAGAAAAGCAGTAATTTAAGTATGTAAATTATTCTGTTCGCATTTGTTTTCCCGAGTGCTATGAAGCACCTAAATTGATTGCGGTGAAAGCAGTTGTCATCTAAATGGAGCTATCAAGAAAATGGGCTAGGTTTGTATTGGTGTGATCTGGTGTCCACATACTATGGACACGAGGGGTATCTTCAGTCTCAGTTTTTACATAAAACTATCTGCTCTTTGTTTTGTGGATCAACATTTTGGGGAATTGACTCTGATAGAATCAAAAACAGATGTGATCTTACATGAGCAATAACACTCATTCTACTATGCTGGATATGTGCATGGCTGAGATTAATTTTCAGCTCTGTTAGAGAAAGTAGTGAGGCCATGACTTCATTAAGTTCCAAAAATGATGTCAAGCAAAGTATCATTTTTCAGCTGCAGGATACAGTGGCAGAAGTATGTCATTACTGGCCCTTGTGCACACTGAGGCTCTGGGATGAATCCTCAGTGTCTGTACAAATTAAATGTAGTATTTGCATGCACACGCTACTCACCCTCATAATTATGGACGAAGGAAACTTGGGTCGAAAGGCTACAAGAATACAATGGATATGAATGGCTATACAGCTCTGTTGGCAGGTTTTATGGTTTAAAAAAAAATGAAACCAATAAATAAAGATAGGACATTTTCCATCTTCACTGTGAAGAAGTGAAGGTTTGCAATTTGCATTGCAAGGTATAAAATATAGGACAAATAGGAAAAATTAAAGTTGCAATAACCTGGTTGTGTAAGTGTACACACCCTTTTATATTACGTGTTCAGAATGAAACAACGATCAGCTGTTTCTGTAATCTTTCCTTCACATCATTGTGGATTCATCTGACTGCTTAAGCCATGCTCTGCAACGAGCTTACAAAGTGTATATAGTGTAAATTATGGATAAGAAGAGTGGCCAGTGGCCGTCATCAACAAACAGTGGCCATCATCAACAAATACAGAAAATGGAGCACCACAATGAGATCACCAAGAACAGGAAGTTTCTCCAAATTGTATAAAAGGACAAAAGAACAACTTCCCAGGGAGGCTACTAGGAGACCTACTGCAACATTAAAGAAGTTGCAGAAATATCTGACCGTTACTGATTAGTTTCTGCATATGGCAGTTTGCATATTCCTCAGTTTGCTAAGACCAGATCCAAAACCTATAATAATTCTATTGTGCAATAAAAATGGGAAAATATTAGCAGGTCCAGTTTAATAGAGGTGACGCACTCTTCCCTAAAAATTGTGTACTAAAATGAAAAGGTGCTCCAAGAAAGTAATAGTTATGGATGTGCATACCTGCACAACTAGCTTATTGAAGGTATTTTATTTTATTACATGGCTGTTTAGACTTTTTATATCCATTGTACCTAATCACAGATGGCTTGATTTCATTTTGCAAAGTGACCAGAATAACATCCCACATCAAAAAAAGAAGAAAAAAACAGGTGGCAAATAAATCAGCAAACAAGTAATTATAATGCCATTGTAAAAGTCTTCCAAATAGCAACAGTGACACAAGCTTTTTATAATGCCCATAAGCACTGAAACTAGTTATTGGAGATTTTTGTAACGAGATAATAGACAACATTGCACTTAACCTTCAATTTTTCATCATAAATTTATATAGCAGGCTTTGTTCCTCTTACCTGCAATATCAGTAGTATTTGTTATAATGAACTACTTCAATCCTACAAAGACCAGCAAGAATTCAACACTTTTAACCCAAGCACAAACTGGTACATAGCAGTCAGTAAATAATTCACAAAGGTAAAAAATAAAGACATTTTTCCACACTGTGATATTTTGTTCTAGTTGCCCTTGTTCACAGCTTTGGAACGTTACCCGAATAATTGGAAAGCCTTTACTTATTTCCAAATTGGTTTGTTCAGTTAAGATCCATTCAGTTGGTTTTCTCTTTGGTGAAATTGCTAATAAATGAAAATCAGCTAAAATAACACATGTAATGGAATGCCTTTATCCAATCAAATCAATTGGCAGATCTGGTTATACAAAGTTTATTTGGACTTCCTGTAGACTGTGAGAACAACCTGTGTTTTAAAAGTAAGTCAAGAAGCTTTTATTGTCATTCCATGTAAGCTGATGCAGTACACAGTGAAATGAAACCAGGACCACAGTGCTACATAGAACAACACAGAACTAAGGACTGAAAGTAAGTTCTAGCCACATTAAGTGAAACGTGTGTAAACAGTGCAAGATGAGACACAGTGCAGATAGACAAAATAAAACACTACAGGACAAAAAACACAAGATAGACTCTAATGATTTTCTCAGCTGTCCTCACTATCCGCTGCAGGGTCTTGCGATCCAAGATGGTGCAGTACCTGAACCAGAGTGTGATGCTCAGGATGCTGTCAATGATCCCTCTGTAAAACGTATTCAGGATGGGGGAGGGAAATACTGGGCTTTCCTCAGCCTTCACAGGAAGTAGAGATGCTGCTGGGCTTTCTTGGTAATGAAGCTACTGTAGCTAGGTGAAGTTCTCCGCCAGCTGAACACCATATCTCCACGGGGGAACGGTCAATGTTCAGCAGAGTGTGGTCGCTCTGTGCTCTGAAGTCAACAACCATCTCTTTAATAATATATGTTTGGAGCCATTGTTATTTTTCTATTCAATATTCGGTTTGGGAATCAACGTCATGTTGCACTTCATTATGAGATTCTTCTGCCATTTTGTTCGTTCTTGTATGATACAAATACATTCACACACACTGAAAGTCTTTAATTGTGCACATTATACGTATTTAATTTCCAAGGAAAAGGGGTTGTACGATATTTAAATGAGTGGTGTAATTTCTGGCTATGTGAACATCTCTTTACCTGTCGTTTCCTATGTGTTGTGTGGCCTGAAGGACTTATTTGTCTTTATATGTTTAAAAATTCTCCAGGAACAGTTTACCAAAAAAAAAAGCTGAAATGGTGCAACCAAAGCAGAATAATTCACTTCCTGAACTCATCAGATACTGCTTTACTTTAAGCCTTAGGCATTGGTACACTTGTGGCTCATTCTTTTTCAGTAATGTTCATAAAAATAATAATGATCAAAGCATAGGCTGAATTGCAGTTTTTATAAATTAAAAGATTCAGTCCGGTCTAAATTATTATACACATTCTTGCCTTGAAATTTGTGAAGGTAAATTTTTTTATGACACTAGTTAATGCCTCATTGATTTTCTGCACTGATTGTTGCTTGGACCTTGACTGGTTGCTGTGTGTCAGAAAGAACAATGGAGCGGGTGTTGGCAGAAGGACACGCACATAATCAGCAGCTCCAGGAACACCTCACGCAGCAGCTAGCTCACACTTTGGGCACCACTGTCTCAAATCGCCTAGACAAAGTGTTGCGTGAAGAGATGAAGAAAACAGTTCCTCAGAGTAAGAGTCGGATATTAACCATCAAAATGCAAAAGTCTAATCATGCCTATGCTAATGTGGGCCATTTATTTTGATATTTTTAATAGTTCTAAGCAAAGATATTTTACCCTTGTTTGTATTGAAAGCAGATCAGATATGTTGATGGTAATGAAGGATGATTGTGATGGTGTTCCTTATTCCTTGTGCTGCAGCCGTAACCAAGAGTCTGGAACCCTTGACCGGACAGATGAGTAACATTATTTCAGCCAAGCTTACTTCAGTGGAGGCCACGCTAAAGGAGAATGTCACCAAAGTTGTTAAGTCTAAGGTCAGTTGCTGAAATTCTGTGTTTTCTTGACATGAGCAGATATTACTGTTGCAGAAACCATGTTTTTACAATAGTGAAATTATAAGTGACTATATTGTGCAAGCAACATCTATTTATACCAGTGAATAAACTAGATAGAAAATAATTAAAAAAAGATAAACCATAACACAAATTATTCATTTAACACAAACAATTTCACACTTTTTCCTTCTTGTTTTTAAATTTGTTTTGGCAGAACACTACTGACGCCATTGGTCGAGCTGCAGCTGAAGCCATGCAGGGTCCCATCCAGGCAGCCTACAAAGATGCCTTCCAAAGCATTGTGCTCCCTGTGTTTGAGCGTGGCTGCCAGTCCATGTTTCAGCAGATTAATGACAGCTTTAAACAAGGAACCAACGAGTGTAAGAATCTCAGGCGCTAATCCCTTCCACTGAAAGCCATCTAACACAGGAATAACACTGCATTGGGAGTTTGCTGTGTTGCTTTTTACTTATTAACTATTTACCAAAGAGAACTCAAGTTCTTTTTCCAATTTGAGTAAGAGATTGACATTTTAACGTCGGAGTACGTTGCTAAAAGTTATGGTGCAGGAAAATTAACAGCTAGGCTTACAATAAAGTCTCAAATTTAGCACTGTACCATTTTATTGTTTGCGGTTCTTAGCTTTTGATTTAAAATGCTGTTTCTCAGTGAGCAGAGATTACAAGTAAAGTTAACATGACCCCCTTATTATTATAAGTCTGGATATAAGTAGATCAGGGAATCAAGCAGCATCTGAAATCCTCTAATCGGGAACCTTACACAAGAGGTTCTTATTCTTTGTTCTATAAATGAAGCTAGTAGTGGCATTATAACCTCAGCAGACTGCAGTGACCCAAGATGTAATCTCTCTAACAGACATTCAGCAGCTGGAGACACATGTCAAGAACAGGAAGCAGCGTGAGCAAGATGCTCGAGACCCTGTAATTGGTCAGCTGCAGCAGATGATTGATTCATTACAGACTTCCCAAGACCAGCTGGCCACCACAGTAGCAGCAAGTGTGCGCACTGAGGTTCAACACCAACTCCACCTGATTGTGGGAAAGTAAGACGCATGCGTACATAATCACTATGAAATCAGATCTCATTAAAATTCCGTTAAAGCATGATCTTAGGCATGTGCTTCCTTCCTTTCTTATGAATGTCCTGATTGACTTGATCCTTAAGGTGAAGCACAAATACCTTTATGCAGAAGCCTGTTTAAGCCTGGGTTTAATGTTAGCCAATAAAACCTGTTTGGCTTCCTCATAGTTTAGTTTTATGGATTAATGTACGTTGGTTTGAGGCACATGTCCGGATCCTTCCCTCTTAATGTTTGTACTCTGGTGGCATTCAAAACAATCCACAATAGTAGCTTGGTACTAATTTGCTTTTGCATTCAACTAGCACAGCTTTAAGTAATTACAGCATTCGCCTTATGAATAATAAAGTAGGGATTCCATCTGGAGCCATTACAGAATGTAAATCAGTGTGATTTTTATGCCATTAAACTTGCTTTGTTCTGCCAAGTACTCACACGCTGACAAGGACTGTCAGTTTGTATGTAATGTACTGAATTCATTGTTTTTAAACCAGTGTTATTTGCATCAGTTAATCATTTTTGCTAATGTCATTAGCTTTGGTTCTTTCTGTATTGTCTAGAAATCGGGCTTTCCTGTAGAACCCCAGTTTCTGACACACTTTTCACAGCTACAGTGTCTAGCACTGAATCAAAGTCACAACACCAGTTAGTGTTGTCATTATCTGTTTAAAATATACCCTTGACTGTTCTATTCTGTTCTTTAACAGTTCAAATGAGTTGTTCCAGCTTCACTAGGTGTAACCACTGTTCACCGTTACTGTTCTACCATTGTTCATCATGCTCTTCAACGCAATGCTATATTCTTTGCAGTCTGCAGGATTCGATCCTGAGCCAGGTACAGCGCATTGTAAAGGGTGAGGTGAGCCAGGCTATGAAGGAGCAGCAGGCAGTAGTCACATCCAGCATCATGCAGGCCATGCGCTCTGCGGCCAGCACGCCTGTCCCCACTGCCCACCTCGATTTCCAGGCACAGCAGGCCAGCATCCTGCAGCTGCTGCAACAGGGCCAGCTTAACGAGGCTTTCCAGCAGGTCAGGATTATGTCATGCACATTCTCACATAAACACACACACGTATACACACACTTACACTGATTTTAGCTATTTTGGTAACCATTAACCTTTTGAATTTAAGCTATTAATTTTTTTAAGATTTCTGTGAAAATGCGCTTTTATATATATAAATTGTAATATTTTTTCTGCTCGGTGTTGGACATTTTTGCTTTGACCTATTTACTTCCACTTTTGCGAAGGCTTTAGTTATTCAAATAATACATTTTATCAACCCCTACTAAATAATTAATAATTTGATTTAATAAATTAATAATAGTAAAATATGCTCTGTTTCTTCACTATATTGGTATAACCTAGTTGGTTGAATTTTTCTTCACATTTCCACATATTATAGCACCTAAGATGCTATGCAGCTTCCAGCTTATAAACAAAGCATACACACAAACTCTATTCATCAATAGTTCATTTCTGGGTTTTGTTCAGTTGTGAGAGAGAAAATGTTGAAGAGATAACAAATATGTGCTGTTTTTCCAGGCCTTGTCTGCAGCCGATCTGAACCTGGTACTGTATGTGTGTGAGACCGTCGACTCTCAGCAGGTGTTTGGTCAGACTCCCTGCCCCCTGCACCAGGCCGTACTGCTCTCACTCATCCAGCAGCTCTCCACTAACCTGGTTACACGCACCGACCTCAAGATCAGGTCAGTCTCCATATGTTCTTTTCCCTGACAGCCATGCAGGTCAGTTATTCATATGTGTAGCAACACATAACTTCCTGATATTGTGCACTGCCTTCCAGGGAACATCAATTAATTGGGTGACTCAAAAACTCTACGCTTGTATATGTAAAGCCAAAGTAACCTTTCCATTTAACGGTGATTACAACCAGATTAGATGAGATAAAGCAGTAGTTTTCCCCTTCTGCCTGGCAGTTTCATCTGGTGACGACCTTGAACTGAGCGCCACTTGGGTGCATTTCCCAGGAAGTGTTGAGCTGTTCTATGTTGTATTTGTCTGAGATCATAATGCTCTCTCCAGGCAAGCCTGGGCTAGATATATGTGCAGAGGGAGAACACCCAGGCTCACGCTAGTCTTAGCCTAATGTTCCACTCACACACTGCCAGGTCCCTTTATTGCTCTTAAAAGCTTGTGATCGCTAAGGCCACCTCTGAGTTTTACTCTCAAATGCTGCTGTGTGATATTGTCCATATGGCCATAGGCATTACATTGCCTGGCATTTTTCTCATGTACACAGTAGTGTTATTGAGGGCATTTCAGCAATGTCAGCAGACATACAGTTAGGGCTGTAGCTATCGAATATTTTAGTAATCGAGTATTCTACCGAAAATGTTATCGATTAATCATGTAATCGGTTAAAATGTATTTTTGCTTAATTAAAGAGCAATATTAAATATACAAGAGAGACGGGTCTCTTTAAAATGAAGAATTAATTGGTTTCCTTTTTTAGAAAAAATAACTTTTATTTTTTAAATGCATAGAAAATATTGTTGTATGCATTGCATACTATCACAAATAAACATTTAGATATTACTCGTTGTTTCTCTGTCTGTACTTGTACTATGAACAATGACAAAGTTGACTGAGAAGAATTAAGTACATTTAAGTGCCAAACATTCTGGGTTTTAAATTAAACCCTTTTCTGAGATGCAAAAACAAAAAAAATAATTACTTTCAAATTACTTTTTTTTTAAAGTATCAAAACTAAGGCATACATTAAAATTATTATTATTAATAATAATAATAATAATAATAATAATAATAATAATAATAATAATAATAATAATAATAATAATAATAATAATAATACAAAAATACTGCCTTTAAGTCATGCATCTTAACTTTCAGAACTAAAAGATTCTAAATCTACAGCTCAGGCATAACATAAGCCATGCATGGTTTCACACTGAGTGCTTTAAGCATATATAAATCAGAATATAAAAGTATCTCTCTCTCTCAATGTGTGTGTTTTTTTTTTTTTTTAAATATCGCACACTCTATTGTAAAAAAATATATGTATACCTAAATAATTGTGTAAGTAGAAAAAAAAAAACACAAAAAATGCATTTAGAAACAGTTGAGTTCCCCCTCCCCTTCCTCACAGTAGTTTGACCCACTGTCTGCTTTCCCAGTACATCTCACCTACTCTGTGCACACGAGTCTGGTGTGTGGCTGCGGCTCAATTAATGTTCAACTTCATTAAGTAGGGGATTTTATTAACTTTAAATAAACCGATTCTCTTTAATGTAGTTGATGCAGACTCCTTCATAAATTAGTTGCAGCAAAAATGCTGATTACCGACGTAATTTTCCATGAATCTGCTATAATAGCGATTAAAATATTACTTATCTAGTTAACGTTAGCGTGTTTGCAATAGCTTGTTGCATAGTGCACTGCAACTAACACGCCAAAGCAGTTTTGTTGTTTTTATACATAGAGCAGTTACTGTAAATTGATTATTTAATAATTGATTTTGTTACAAAACATTCGTTATTTTTATATATTTTTTCCACAATGGCAGTCATGTTTATATTTTATTGTTGTATTGATGTTGATGGCGTAACTGTAAACAACACAAACAATGCAATAAATAGTTTTGAAGAAAAATCTGCTGTCATTGAACCTGAGAAAAACTTTGAAAATAAAACAGACACAGTCTCCATGCTACAATAATAATGATAAAAGCAAAGTTTTTCACTGTGGGGACATATCTTTATAAGTACGATTAGACTATTATTTGTGTCCTCCCTTCAAAAATTGCCCATGAGAAATTTTAGATTTATTGTCCCCCCTACTGTTACATGAAATTTATGCCCGTGATCATGCGTGTTTGTATATTTAAATGTATATATTTATATAGTGTGTGTGTGTGTATAATAATATAAATGTGTATATATTTACCTGGCTCGTGTTTTAATTTATTTGTTAAAACACAATGCCCAAATTACGTAATTAATTGCAACACTGGGCAACACAAAACCCAAATAAAAACATTGACAGTGTTCTTTTGCATGTAGCATTTATACTACAGTCTATTTATTTACATCACCTCTTATATAGGAGGGTGCTGAAGAGAACCACCAAGCATCATTTAACTAACAGGAGGGGCTAAAAGCTTTTACGCCTGACCATTGCTTTTGAGTACAAGGCAGACGGGATTTTTACTGGAGCAGGTCGTTGAGATGCAGTGAGAAATCAGTAATCTGTTACAGAGAATCTGAGCTCGGCCATCTGGAAAAGGGCAGGCCATTCAACTCTGGGAGCACCTGGCATTTTTAAAATGGTTGCTTTAATGTTAATTAGTGCTTGTGAGGTAATTCGTATGACTTCTAAATAGCATGGAGCGAAAGGGTGGAGCCAACGTAGCAGAGGCGTTTAGCTTTAAAGGCAGATGGGAATTTTTTTCCCCCCATTCAGACAGCTGGCATTTTACTAATCCTTCACCGGGTTTTATCAAACGTTGGCTGTTTGGGGAGAGGGGAAAAATAAGTTCAGTCTCATATTGGCTTTTACAAAGCAGTAAGTAGTGTCTGTTCATACAACAGTTGTGCTGAGAGAGCTGCATTGTGTCTATGTGTGAGAATAAGGGCATATCAAAGATCACTGCTTCTCTAATTCAATATTAATTGCTGGAGTGCATTCACAGGGCCTCTCCAGTGTAATGCGATTAGGCTTCAAAGCAAACTAATAACGATCTGAAAAGCAGAGAGGAAAATAACATGTTGTAAATCATTGGACGTTCTCTTTGAATTTGAATTGTTGTTGCTGGGTTTAAATATTCATACAGAAGCAAATGTGCACGTAAAGACAAGCTGAAATCAAAACTGACTTGTTTTCCCTCTTGCTTGTATTTTGTCACTGTTCATGTTGTTGATAGTCAGTAACATTATTAGCAATTTAGAAGACAAAACTCTTTTCTGTAATGAACTTCTGTGTATGTAATGGATTCTGTCCTTATAAATGTTTTTACTGAGCTTATTCGACTGGAGAGAAAAATAGAAGTGTGTTGAGCTTCATGGGATGTGTGTGATGTTTTTTATAATATAACTGTGCCTCTTCCTTCTTCTGTGTGTTTGTGTGTGCGTGCAGCTATCTGGAGGATGCAGTGATGAACCTAGATCATGGCGACCCAGTCACCAGGGACCACATGAGTGCCGTGCTGTCACAAGTGCGTCAGAAGCTGTTCCAGTTCCTGCAGCAGGACCCTCACAGCTCCCTGAGCAAGCGTGCCCGCCGCCTCCTGATGATGCTGCAGGGTCTTGTTAACCACTAGCACACTCCCTCTCTGCTCTCCACTCGTCCGTCTGCAGTCTTATCGACTTTCATGCGCTCCTACCCTGCCCCTACCCCCTCCCTCACCCTTCCTGTACAGCTCTCTATGCTTTGCTTAGTAGCACAAATGATCCTCAGCGGGTTGCGTGATGGGAGATGTAGTTCAGACAGAGACACCGTAATTTGCTTTATGACAGCACTACATTTCCCATCAAGGCCTCTGAGATACAGTAGATATAGTACGTGACATTCTTGAGCCAGTTTTTGCAGTTTGGTCTTTTATTGTTTCTAGTACTAAGGAAATAGATTGCTCTGTTTCATGCTGAGACAAAAGAATTTTTGTTTTTCTTGTTTTTCTATCATTCTTGCAACGTGACACTCGGCCCCTGATGTTCTGTTAAAGAACCCGTCATTTCAAAGTCACTAATTAATGATTCTTTTCAGGAGAAGCTTCTCCATCTGAATATACCCTGCATTGAACTGCTGTACTCATAACTCATGCAATTCACACATCGTGCATCTGATTAGTCTACAAACGGTTTCTGAACGTTAACATCCATCACATTAAAGACTTAACATGCCGAAAAGGAGTGCTTAGTTTGGTTTATGTACAAGCTCTCCGACATTGCACCGAGAGTCGGTTGACTTTATAAAAGTGTAGTGCTCATGTTCGGTCTCCAGGGGGCAGGAATTTATATGGCTTCCCATCTGCCTTTATATCTGTCTGTTTATTTGCTGTTTTTTCTTTCTTTCTTTTTTCCTCCCCTCCCTGTTGAGAAGCACTGTTTCCCTCACTCAGATTTAGTTCTGCCCATTTTTGTTTGGATGTTGGGTGAACTGGCTGAAACCGGAAGCTTGGTTTAGTTCTTTTCAATTTGAAACATAACAAAAAAAAAATCTGTGATAAAACTGGGAAATAAAAGTGGTGTGACATTACACACAAATTTATTTGGTCATGTTCTCATTAGAGCAAGGAGAGAAATTTACAGAAAGTGCCTTATTAGACATGGCTAATATGCTACTGGATCCCCACCAGATGGGCCGTATAGCTTTGTGTGTGAGCGGAATTTCCACTCCTTAAACATTTATCTTTGTTTTTTGTTACTGGGGAGGGACAGAAATGCATCTGGGCAGCCAGATGGTTTACCAAATTATTTTGTTAAAAGTACCCTGAAAAAAGATTTGAACTGAAAACTCTTATATGACCGATGTGTAGATGAGACATCTAATTAGATGTAATTGTTGGGGCACATTTATGACCACACAGCAGGTGGGTTTTTTTTGTTGTTGTTGTTTTTTAAATACCGTTCAGGCCCCTCATTAGTGTTACTTGTACTCTTTAAGTGCTTAAATCACCTTAGTTAATTGTTGATTTGTTACTAAAACACTGAACATAACACAAAGCATTGGGGATTAACTAACAAGGACGTGCTAAGCTGAGAATGTTTGCATGCTGCTGAGAAGGGCCGTGTGTATATTCACTATAAGATACTTGTCAATTCCCATTAGTGTTGGGTGTCAGATATGCCTGCATTTATCTCCTCATCCCTCATTCATATGTATAGCTCCTTCACCTTTCTTTTCTTAACCCAGTGCTCTGTGGTTGTTTCGGGGTTTGTTTTTTTTGTGTACGTTTTCAGTTTAAACTAACCTTCGTCTTGTAGGCAGGTAAATGCAGTGTACAATAATCTGACAGTTTTGATGTTCTTGAGTACTGTTTGAGTCGGATACTTATCAGGGTTATGCATCAAAAACATACAGACATGAATGTCAGAACCTTGCACATAAACGATCTGTTAAACAACTTGTTTTTCCAAGTTTGCATTTAAAATCTAGCTCTTGTTTCCTTTATGACTAATATGCATCGTTTGTTAATGACGTTTTTTTTTTTTCTTGTTGATTTTCCTGGTGCTTGATTTATGTTGTATATTTTACACCAACTTCTTTTACCCTAGATGTTTTGGAATAAAAAAAGAAAATACTTTGTTCAGTTATATGTTCAGTTTGAGTGTTGTTGTTTTTTTTTCGTTTTTGTTTGTTTTTGTTTTTTAACCCTGAAGTGATAAAATGTTAATTATTTATCCTCCATCACAATGGAATGGTAAAGACCACATCTGTTTTCTGTCATCAAGAGTACGACCATTTTGTTCTGATTGGTGGAAATACAGCTGGTTATAGCCAGGGTGTAAATAATCTATGAACTCTAGGGGGTGACTGCGGAAACAAAAAAGAAAAGAATCAGAGTTCAGTTTAAGTTTAAATCCTTTACTAATGCAACTAGCTGTCAGGTTTTGACTGAATCACACTTTAATATTTAGAAATTGACTCATCTTGCACCTGACAGTTTTCACATTCATTTTAGACATCTTTAACACACTTATAGTACTAGTATAATACAACATCGTCTTTCAGTCAAAAGCCTAATTTTACAGTAGAGTGCAATTCAGTAGGTAACTTTTCGTTGAATTAATGGAGCTGGCTGATGAGTTCACTTGTATCATTAATAATAATGAACAATCTATGCATTTGCCTCAAAGATTTTGAATAACTACACATCGCACAAGACACTTTCAGTCTATTTTAGCTTATTTGAATGTGAAATAAATAAAGTAGTTCCTCCCACATATGTAAGTGTAAAGAACAACATGAATGAGATTTCATTATTTCCTGCAACAACGGGAAAACTCCTGTTTTATTTCTTGTTTCTTATTTGACTAGCTGAATTTGTTCATCTTTGAGCACACTCGAATAGTGCTCAAGTCATTTAAATCATCATACAGATGGTTCAACTTGAGTCCACAGTTTTCTTTTGTGTTCACTGTGTACAGTAGATGCTTTTTTATGTTCAACATACAGTCATGGAAATAATCCTGTGTTAATCCTATGTTCTGCAATTAATGTCTCTGGACATGTCATGTCAGGTTCAGTGATCTGTTAGTCATTGTGTGGAATACACTTGATGCTCTGAAGGTCTTAAGTTAATGGCTGATTCAAGATTCCTTTTAATTGTCACTATACTGAGTATAGCGAAATTAAAGCAGTCCATACAGTGCAATTCACATATGATTAGGCACAAGCTATACTTTTGAGAATTGAACTAAAAAAAATGGCAAGGCTTTAGTAATAAATAAGGTTGGAAATATTTATCTAGATAGAAATATATAGATATAAATAAGTTATTGCACAATAGCAAAACATTGGGATTTGTATATAATGAGAGGGTATTAAGTAGGAATAAACACATACTAAGGTATACAGGGAATGTAAGCCTATAGGTTTTGTGTATAAAATGCTGTATCGGATTGTTGCGACATGTGTGTGTGTGTGTACAAGACTCTTCTCTGTTCTGGCACCAAGGTGGTGGAATGAACTTCCCCTAGAGGTCCGGACAGCTGAGTCACTGGCTATTTTCAAGCGGCGGTTGAAGACCTACTTATTCAGGAAACACTTCAACTAGCAATTCTTTCCTTATCTTTTGCATTTAAAAAAAACAACCTTTGACACTTTTTCATTGTAACTTTGAACAAATGTTTTAAACTCATGGTATCTTAAGTATGTAACCTAGTGAACCAGCATTAATGTATTCAATGCTAAAGATTTAAGCATTTCTGTACGTCGCACTGGATAAGGGCATCTGCCAAATGCTGTAAATGTAAATGCATGTGAGTGTATACACAAGCCTGGCAGCATTTAGCTCCTGTATGGTGTTGGGCTGGAAGCTGTTCTTGCGTCTATTGGTTCGTGAGTTGGTGGAGCTGAATCTTTAGCCAAAGGGCAGTAGTATAAATAAGTGATGTACATGATCAAATGATAATTGATGTAATGATCAAAACCAAATTTTCGCAATACAGAGTTTGATTCGCCAAAAACTTGCTCACAATTACTCCAAGTGTTTCATGGGCGATACATTGCTATGATGTGGAGTGCCTTTTAGCTTCTTTGTGACTCAGTGCTGGCGTCATAGGTTGCTCAATTATTTTAACCCAGACTGTTTGATCATGGCCGTGGACAGTTGTTCTTGTTTTCAGAGATGCTCTCTTTCTGTCTGTTTAGATATTGAATAAGTCTTCACTTGAGTGCAAGGCTTGACGTCATAGATAGTTTTTCTACTGACTGAAAGTAAACATTTATTTTGGGTCGTTTCAAGTGAATTGCCTTATCAATTAAAATAGCAATATCTGTGTGATGCCCAAGTCTCCATGTGAACGTCTTTTTCTGTATGAAGGATCAGTATGTAGAATGTATTACTGGATACCTCCCATCAGTTTTCATACTCAAAACATGGGATATTCACCTTTAATGGTGAAAAAATGTTTTTTAACGGAGGCCCAGCATTAACCAGAACCGTTTACTACTCTTATCAAAAAGATTCTGTTCATGAAGCTATGATATAAGGCAGCAGTTCTCAAAGAATTTCACTGATCCCCCACATATATTTAAAGCTGGAGTAACTGAGTTGGTTGTAATTTAATGAAACATTTACAGTGTTATAATGTAATGTCTATCAATGTGCAACACAGCAGCACATGTTTACTTTGCAATTTACTTGTTCCTAATGAGCTTATTGAGCCACTGGATGGCTTGTGGGTAGAAAAGCCTGATGGGAGATGAATTGGATATATTGGGCAACTGGAGGGCTTTTAGTAGATGAGTTGCCTTACTTAGACCATGTGTACTGATGTACTGATTCTGTAAATACTTATAAATTAAGCATTTTCAGATTTTTTTTTTTACATAATTTAGATACCATCTAAATAACTCATATAATTTGACTTCAGAGTCATTTCAAAAGAAGCAGAAACTGTAATATACTTAACTTTGATGTAAGAGGGAAAAGAGAAATATATCCTAGTGCCTCCAGGAAGCATTCACCCTAATGATTGTTTCTCTTTTTGCTGTTACACGCCTTCTAGCCAAGTCCGTACATAACAGTATTATACATATAACGCAGCAAAAAATCTAAATACATCATCAATCTCAAATGATACACAGTGCATTGAGTAAAAAAATCGTGTTATGTTTCCTATTCTACCTTAAGATTAATAAAAAACACAATTTACCCATATCTTTGGTGTATCTCATGCATCCATTACTGCTTCATTTCTAAAGGAATATACTGATACATGGTAAATGCTAATACTGAAATTTACTTGTCTCAGTTGTATTTTAAGACTGTCCCAATTAAGCTTGAGTATGATTCTATCATAAACATTACATGAACTAACCAACTCGTACATCTTTATGTATGACTCTTCTGACAATTTTATAACCCTCAAGGGCTTACAAGAATAAATTCTGACGTTGACTCATCAGGCCTGAAAATAAATGCTAAGTTATACTGTCCATATTTATCTGATCAGGATACTTGAATTCACCCTACTAAACTGTTCATTTTCTTGTAGTTGGGGTGGTTCTCTCAAATGCACATATTTTGAAACAGTAGTGAACATTTTTTTTTTACCTGGGAAGGGACATGAGATGTAGAGCAGTGATCTCCAAGGTCCTAATATGTACCTTAAATTGTTTTTAAAAGGTACAACATATTTACAGATGGCACTAAGGGTCCATTTTATTTTAAGGCTACCGTCTACGCAACTAGGAAAGGTGTAGTTAATTTGTAAGATTGTAGCTTTATAGATTGTATAGATTTATTCATGTTAAAAACTTAGCATGCTACATTACTGATTTATAAAATACCTGAAGTGGGTGGTGAAAATAATCTGAAATTCAGTAGAAGATTAAAAAAAAAATAAAAGATTTATATTTCAAGATATTTTTTTATTATTTGAAATCTAAAAATGTGACTGAGATTTTTTATTTTTTTTTTTTTAAATAGCAGGTGTCTGGTTCAAATTTCTGGTGTCTGATCCCATTCAGAGGTTGTTCGTTCCCAATCTGAAGGTAAGAATTATGCCATTTCACACATGATGAATCATTTAATGTTAGTCCTTGGTATGTTTAAGCCTGGCTTGGCATATCATATCTACGTTAATAAGGATAAAATGCTTACTCTTTTACTACTTTGTCATTAAAATCAATAAACCAATGAAATAAAATACTCGAGTAAGAGTCTATCTGTGTGATGCATCTTCACTTGCCAATATTTCAAAAGCCCAAGTTCTGTTTGAAGGTAAACATGATGCTGCCACCACCATGTTTCACAATGGGTATAAAGGTTTTGGGGGATCTGTTTTGTTTTGTTTTGTTTTGTTCTATCTATCTATCTATCTATCTATCTATCTATCTATCTATCTATCTGTCTGTCTGTCTGTCTGTCTGTCTGTCTGTCTCTGTTTATTTATTTATTTATTTTTGCGCCAAACATACCTTTTGCGCTTATGAACGATTATTATTTTGGAATTGATCTTATCAATATTGTGTATGTGCCCTGCGATGGGTTGGCACTCCATCCAGGGTGTATCCTGCCTTGATGCCCGATGACGCCTGAGATCCCCGCACAGGCTCCCCGTGACCCGAGAAGATCGGATAAGCGGTAGAAAATAAATGAATGAATGAATGATCTCATCAATTTGTAACATATTTTGCCATATGGTTTTGGGTGATTTAGTAGAGCTTGGAGATTTTTGTTTCAGGCCTTATAAGGGTACTTATCACCGTTTGTCTTCCCCTTTTACTCTAGTAGGCATGTCCAGTTACGTGTGATGTCGCTGTGGTGCTCCATTAGAGTTTAGAGTGTTTCATGCTACAATTCAACAAGTAAGTAATCATATATGCTTTAAGTTCTTCTCGAACCATGTTTTTTTTTTTTTTTTTTTTTTTTTGCTGTGAGATAGAACCTAGATGTTGAGAAAATAGAATACTAGAATAATTATCTGATGACAGCTGGATAATAACTTTGGAACACGATGAGCTGTCTTTACAATCCTCTGTAGTGCTGTGTTACGGTTTTGCTCACTTAAAATAGACCTCCGGAAGCACTGAAGATGATCATAGGAACTATTGTGCTCTCCAAACCAGACACGACTTGGACGCGCACTCTCATAGCTAACGTCAAATTGATGCTGCGTTTATCCGTGTAATGACGCATCTGTGACGTCAGGAGTTGCCCTTGTTCATATTGTGTACTACATCACAAATAAATAAATAGATAATAAAATAGATCATAAAATAAATAAATAAATAAAAAGATTATAATAAAAAATAATAATAAAGATACAAATTAAAAATAATAATAATAATAAAATAAATCAATAATAATAATAGTATAGTATACTAATAGTAGTATGTCAAATCAGTAGGCATGAGTGGTGGCGCACTATTTTGGCACATGCTACTATTTAGTGCGCTTGTAGCTATGCGGCTTTTGGACGGCCCCAGAGGTCCCGCCCCCTTCACTAAAGACGCAGGCGCGGATTCGAATCGCACAGCGGAGTCTCGCAGGCGCTGCAGGTGGAGATCACCGAACACCTCCGTCACGAAAGCGCGGGAAAAGTCTGCTGTCCGTGGAAACACCGTCTCAGCCCCGCAGCCGGGTTTCTCCTTTCCTTTCAGAATGACATCCCTGGGTAGCGTCTGCTTCCTCTTGCCTGTTGCTTTCCACCTTTGTAAGTGTTTTCATGACATTGCGCGTGCCATAATGCTTATTGTGAGCTATAATATAATATTTCCTATGAGAATAATTCTGACAGTAGCAGAAGACCTGATGCACTTGGTTCATTAATGTAGGCAGTTATTCCTGATTTAAATGGGGTTTGTGCTGTTTTTAAGGATAGAGTTTTAAAAGAAAATCAGGACAATTTTATTATGATGTTAACATATTTAAGAAATTTTTCTGTATCTTGGTTGGGGGCAAAAACATAACAATATGGAGCGCTGGGATGCCGGTAACGCGTGCGCACCGGACCCGAGCATCCGCACGCGCTGCGTACGAGTTACCGGTATCCCATCGCTCCATATTAATACTATGATTAGTATTATTATTTAAAAAATAAATACAAAATCATACATACTATTACAAACGTGTAACAATGTTGGTAAAACATGGAGTTTGCGAGGCTGTAATTACGACGCATCAAGAAAAACGTGGCATTAGACAGTAAACAAACAGCGCATGCGTCCTTTTTGGGGGGTTATCCATTAATATAATGATCGCACACACTTTTCACTGTTGAGCAGTCGTGACATCTTTGTAGGATTTGTGCTTTGCAATAAAGTTGACAGCGTATAGAGAGCGTGATGGAGTCATGATTCAGGCGCAAAGCTCGAGCTTTACGCAGCCGAAGTGAACTGAAGCGCGCGTTAAAACGGAGCTTAACTGGAGCGCGTTATAAAAAAGACAGCAGTGCATGTTGTGAATATGACTTAACTCGGTTCAGGTGTTCTCCAGAGGTTACTAAAAGCCCTGGATGTTATGGAAGCGCTGCGCTCTGTTGAATGCGTCACCAAGGGTTGTGTTGATGTTCCTCAGAGGATTATGTGGAAAGGAAACCAGAGAAATAAATAATGAACGTAACGCATCTGCTCTGCTGTCCCCTGTGACTCCCAGCTGCGCTCTGTAATTCTGTGTGAAACCGTGGTGAAGCTGTTCCAACAACAGCTCTGGGCTTTTATATACGAATATGTGGAAAGAATGACGAGGAGCTGATGAGTAAGCAGGAAATGCTTGAGCACTGTGTGGGACATGGAATGAAATAAAACAATCACAATTTTCTGCAAACTCGGTTTATTCACTGGATGCCATATTGCATATAGCTGCTCATGCAGATGAGTTTTCTAAGGTCAGTCTGTGGGAGATTTTTTTTTACCAACTGCCATGTTACTTCTTGCTCTGAAAGCAGTTCCAGTTTTGGAAAACAATTGAGAGTTGTTGGGTTTTTTTCTTTTCTTTTTTTCTTTTCTCTTGATTTTCTGATCATTTCTGTGCATTGAAGTTTGTGCACCAGCTGTCCAACTGGTCTCCCAATCTGTTGTCTCCTTTTTAGATGCATTGATTTTAAAATGTATTTCTTCATAACAGCTTAAATATACTTTATTCACGTGGTGTTGTCAGGTTGTATATGTTACCAGGGAAACCCCACTGCCAACTACACCACTGTACTGTTCATCATCATCACACACACACACACACACACACACACACACACACACACACACACACACACACACACACACACACACACACACACAAGAAAATGGAAATTTTAATAGCATTTAAACAATAACACTTTTGTACTTAAATATATACATATCATGACCTAAAGTTGTAAGGAACAATATTATAAACATTTGGTAACATTTGAAGTGGTGTTTACAAAAGCTTAAAGATGATTATTCCCAATCTGCACCACTTCTACATGGATACAAATATCCACAAACACAGACTTACTCTCAATTACTTCATTACTAGAAAGTGTTTATGAACACAAGCGGAAAAAACATCCCGATCCCAATTGTAATAGAAATTATATTTCTATTCATTCAAATATCCAGTCTATTAGAAGTTTGTTTTTTTTATACCTCAAATCAACTTCTGTGCTTTGCTTTTTAGATCCACATAATGGTGCTACAAGGAGAAATCAAGTGTATAGCAGGGTCATATTCAATTAAATAATTAATTAAATCATGCCTTGTACATTATATCAGATTGTTTGTTGTAATTATGTTGTTTATCATGAACAGAACAGACAGATAATTCCTGCTGCAGAAGGAAAAAATATAAATGGTAAACACTTATCCTCTATGTGTACGTAATTATATACAGTAAGAGTGGATTAATATTATGTTTTTGTGTCTCAAGCTACCATAAGTGAGCTTCCAAATGCAATAGATTCAAGTCCTGGTGGTCATGCATCCTTGCCAGTTTATTGCTTTCTCGGCTACACCTGAGCATACTTGAAGGATTTGATAATTATCTCATGAATTAATCAGGAAGGAAGAGCAAACTGTGCTGTGGCCCTCCAGAAATGAATTGTAACTGCTCATGGCTAACAATTAATTTGTTTAGACATTATCACTTCCATAACAAATACAGATCCTCAGGTAGATAGAAACAGCTTCAGGGAGATTTCCAGAAACATGAGTGATGCAAACTGCTCAAGGAGACATATGAGAGATGTGAGAGCTTATAGTCAGGTTTAACATGTATGTCTGCGTCACCAGGAGTCTCCTTTGTAAGTTGTTCCCTGTTACTGCAATCACATTTGTCGATGTAATTTTCCTCTTGATACATTTTAGTGGCTTGCCATGTGGCGAGATCCTTAAACGCATGATGCTCTTCTCTTTTCACAGGAATGAATGTCCTTGACCATTTTAACAAAGAGTTACAGAAACCTGTCCTTCAAGCACTAATGAATCTTGAGGCAGTTCAGAGACTCTACTGTTTTTGTGTTGCATGAAAGGGAGAGATCTTCACACAGCTCCCACTTTAATTAAGCTTAGCTGAACAGCACTTTTTTGTGCAGAGCACAATAGCATTTTGCAAGCGAGCATCCAAGGTCATTTTAGCATTTTTCAGGTGCTCAGTGTTTTACAGGCTGCAGATTTGAGGTCAGTTTTCTAGTATGCAGGATCTCTGGAACATAAATGTGGCTTAGGGAGATCTTGAAAATAAAAGTCAGGCTAAATTTCAGGTCAACTGAGGATGCTTAAGGTGAAACTAAATGGAAATCATTTCTAGCGTATTCGTGTAAATCATGTATTTTAGTTTTAAAACCATGTAAGGACTTTTTTACTTTAGCTGTCATGCATGAATGACATCCCTGATTTTGCTATACTGATTTTATATACTAAAAACAGTCATCTTGTACAAAAAATAGTACATACAGTATTGTAGTCCATCATGATTATGTGCACTGTTCAGAGGTTTGAACAAAATGCACATGAATTAAAGGCAGGGTCTCCGTTGTTTAAAAGCCAATGCTGACATTTGAAATCACCAAAACAAACACGCCCCTAACCCAATCCAATCTGTGAATATGCGGCCAACTTCCTGCTCCTTCAGTTCTCTCCAGCGCTGGAAAGCTGGTCCTATATTAACACGGTCCTACTGTACTTCTTGCCTTATCGTAAGCCTTTATTCGCTTTCTTTCTTTGTTTTTATTCTCCATGTCAATGTTAAATCTTTCTGCTAATGTCACACATGTGCACTGAACACTTTCTTCGCCCATATTGACAAGACCCACACCTTTCTGCTCATTGGCTACTCGTTTGTTTTGTTTTTTGTTTTGTTTGTCGTCCCGACTCAGTTTTCTGAAGCAGTTCTCAAACAACGGAGACCCTACCTTTAAAAGTCATAGTAGTTTTGTGAATAGTCAGAAAAAAAGATGAGGAGAAAAACATTAGTATACATTAGAATATTGTTCAGTGCTGAGTTCAATACTTTATTAAATCAGAAAAGTACACAATGACAATATCTGCTATATAAACAAACATATTGTCTTTATTATTATTAATATCATTATTGTTATTAGTTTGCATATGATAACAGATTGGAAAGCCAATTTCTCATTCAGGTGTATTGCAGAAGAGGCCTTAAGAACATAATGAATCTGACTGTTATTTCATGATGTCCTCATGTTGACTGTTCATACTTTCACACAGCTATGGAGAAACAACTCCATTAAAACTTTCAGACCCCTAAAAGCATGCAGCAATAATTGATGATCAATTATTTCAAAATTCAAAATCACTCATTGTTTATCTCTATAGTCTAGACTCTCCAGGAATATTCTCACACTGACTTGCTTGATAAATCTCAGGGCAAGTAAATGTACTGAAAAAAAAAAAAAAAAAACAGGGCAGAGAAACAGTTGGGCCTTTATTTTGAGCACACCAGAATCTAGAAAACTAGTTTGGGGGAAAGAGTGTAAAAATACAGCAGAGTGATGTCCTATGCAGAGGAGAATGCAGTGCAGTATAGATGAGGAAGTACTGCAAGGCTAATGTACAGGATGTAGAAGAAAACGAATTAGCTCTCTGCAGACAGTGACAAGACATTTTCCATATCCATTTATTTTCTTGGAAGCCACAATGATGCAAATAGACATACAACGAGGCAGCATATAATACAGCTAAAGCTCTTGAACTGACTGCAGTCACTGACACGTGAGGAAGAAGAGTCTGGTATAGAATTTGTCCCACAAGCGGATAGTCTCACCAGGCTCTGTTCACTCATAGACTATCTGAAGTAAATCAGTCTTTACACCTGGAAACATGTGCTAGCTCTAATAAGTTAAGCTAGACACTTTGGTGCTTGAGTCAATAAAAACTCATTAGAGCAGGAGCTGTATCCAGTGCGAGTGTCCAGTCCAATGAGCTTCGCATTTATTCTCCATCACTGGACTGGATATAGAGTAGCATTGATCCTCTCCTAAAGCTCATTTATTTGGAGGATGGAGATTTGCCGTAATGGGGCTCTAACCAGCATTTTTGTCAGGGGACGCTTTGTTTTAAGCTGTGATTATTCCAATGTGTGTGTATATTTTTGGGTCAGATAGAGAAAGGAAGACCGTGTAGGAATGTAAAGTTCAAAGTGTGAAATTTCCCTTTTTTGTATTCAGAAATTTTTGTAAACATAGCTGTCAGTTTCTCTGCTGTCATTCACCAACTGCATTTGTTATATCTACATCTGATCCTCCAGCACTGCGTTTTCACAGCCTGTGCAACAGCACACTTTCAGTATCAGTCCAACAAAGCTCCTGAATGTCCCTCTGAGGGAAATGAGGGCATGGGGTAGGCTTTTGGTGAGGAAAAAAAATCTTTTTTACTCATTTTCTTTCTGTTTTTTTGCTGTTCACTGCTTTTATTAGAAACCTGAAATTATTACTACAAAGAAATTCTATTGTCATCAGTCTGCTCACTGACGTCTATCCTGCTGTTCACTCTCACTCTCACTGTATTCCCTGCAAACCGAACAATGTATACGTACATTAGCATAACCACTCATTCATTACTGCTTAGTGTCTGACACGTCTCCTCCCTTTCACAGCCAGCATTAGGCTGCATTCTTTTTCACTAGCAATAATACAGGACATTCTCAGAAAACAAACATGTACATCTGAAAAGAAAGCGATGCATGTACAGTAAGTGCTGGAGTTGGAGCTGTATTCTACAAAAAGGTCAAATCTAGAATCTCAAATGCCTCTCTGGGGGAAACCTTAACAACATCATGTTTCATTCTCAGAAAGGCTTCCAACTAGCTAAGACACCTAACCAGATAAACCCATTTAAACTCTGAAAACCCCCGTTTTCCCCCGGCTCCACCCGTAAGCCCAGACCCACACATGGATGGAATCTGCACTTTAGTACTTTAGTCTTTCGTGCTTTGCGTTACGGCACATTTTCCAACCTACTACCATATACTGTATCTTGCTTTGTGTCTCAGCATTAAACCCAAAGAAAGTGAACAGGCAGGTGGGGGAGCATGCCTCGAGATCTACAGCAAATCTTGAAAGACAGTATCAAAACTGGCCTCAGACAAAACTGACCCTTACACATATAATAGATCTGGAAATACTGAGATCGTCACTTGACTGCAAGTGACAAACCCATATGCTTTGTCTTATATACTTCCATTGTCTCATCAACTTCCATCAGTCTCAATGTAATGTTCCATTTCATTATTGACTCACTGACTCACAGCAATCAGAAACAGAATGTAAAAATTATTTTTAGCTTCTGCTTAGATTCATAGATGTCTTGTCAGTGGTGCTGCTGATCAAATTAATAAATGTCTGCCATGCAGAGCCCATAACCTTTTCACCATATTCCCTCCACTTTCATCTTCATTTTTGACTCCCCCCTTGAAACAAAAAAATAAATAAATAAATAAATAAATGTTCTGTACTGGTCATTCAAATGAAATGAATAGATTAATTTTAGCAGTTTTGGACCCACACAGTCTGTTTGTTGTCATGCCCAAGTGTTGTTTTTTCTTTTTCATCCATCTGTCCTTAGAATGATAAAATTCATAATCTATACTGAGGATTCCAATAATTCCAGAGTGGACTACACATGCTTGTGTATAACAGTCTTCGATTTACTTAAACAAAAAAGCAGATTTTTATGTAGTCTTGCATAGTGTGTAGTGCAGTGTGAAGGATCAAGGTGACCACAAGTTATTGAATTTGTTAAATAAAAAATGCCACATCTGCAATTTATTTTTATATACTGTATATATTTTTTAGAAATTGATTTTTTTTTATTATCCTCACTATTCCACAGCCCACTCATTACAAGGGCATTTTATAATGCACTTTAGTAGGCTAATTGGTTTTCTGCTATTGTCCGTTTTATATGCCAATCCCAAGTGTTTTGCACAGAAGAACACAATTATTTTGTTTTGCATATCCTGATTCAACAGCGGCATTGTGTCTCATGGAGAGTGAAAATGTGGAGTGCAGCTAGGTGAATGCTGAGAAAGCAGGCATTCAGTGGCAGAGCTATTTGGATGATGTTTGGAAAGAGCCTATTGATGTGAAGGTTGTGGAACATTTTTGCTCCTGTGTCCTGTGAAATGCTCCCCATAACACGGCATTGTTCCTCTGACTATTTTTAAACCAGGGCTACGTGATAGTTGCGGACCTGTCATGCCCTCTCTGTGCTACACATACTCCCTCACTCTCAGCCCAACATCAGGTTGTTCCTTTGCTTTAAATTGTATACAAATCTAAATTAGTTTTGTATACTCAAATGAACCATATGCATTACATTTAAGATTTTGCAGAATTTTCTTCAGACCAAAACACTGTTTCTTTCTCATCAAAACACTGCATAGTATTGCATGAAGTGAGTAGCAGATAAAGGTTGTAAGGTATTTCACACACAAATCGTTTTTGGCTCTTTTCTGTGGAGACTTTATTCAAGAATCTAAGTAGTGCACTGCACCACTTTTTTAAAATGCCTTTTGGATTAATAATATTGCGACCAAAGACTGCCAGCAAAGTTCTGACAATTTTTTTTCCCAAATTTTCTACCCCGGTTGGTCACCAATTAATTCCCACCCAACAGCTTGATCTCCCCATCATATGCTAGCTGCCAGCCAAGGAGGGTGAAGTTTAACATAAATTCCTCTGAGATACATGAAGTCAGCCACATACATAACGTAACATAAGACCCTCAACATTCATTAGCTCTAATACACTAGTGCTGCTTTACTAAAAAAAAAGTATTCCATCCCTTCCACCAAGAGACCACAGCCATATTTGCTCCCTAGGATCTGGGACATAGATACCTGTGGTATCTTCAGGGTTCAAACCTACATTACCTGAAGAAACAAAAACATTTTTCTGTTGAACCCCAATACACCCCGGCAGAAATGAAGGTATGAAAAACACATGCTTATTACCTTAAGCTCATTTTGAAGAACACGTGATCCATGTTGTTCTCTTTCTCCAACCACAAACTGCTCTGGCTCCAAAATGGGATTTCTCTAGTCATGCTGTTGCTATCAATATACAGAGGATATCACATTATTGCAGAGTTAATATAGTTAAAATAGATTAAGATTATGGCTTTACATGTAACCATTACATTATGAGCATGTATGTGTGCATCTGAAAGAAAAATACAAATGAATCAGTTCCCTGTTGTATTCACACCTATACTCTTTATTGACTGCAAAATAGAACCAATGATACTGAAGTAGTCCATGTTATTCAAATATATCATTTTATGTAGTGATTCTGCAAAAGTCCTGCATGCACTTTAGCTCTGTCTCTCATTTAGCATCCTGGGAGCTGAGGTGTGGATGGAAAAAACTTAGAGGTTAACCAAATTATTTGGAAAGCAGTGTTTGCTAGCAGACTTAATTATCAGGTATTGTTTTTGCAATGCTGAGCTGCTGGAGATCCCATTTCAGAGGCTTTCCTAGGGGAATTACGTCCGCTGTCTGCCTCTCGCACGCTATGTGGCTGACGCTAGCTTCATTACTGCGTCGTCCTTAACGATGCTACGCAAGAGAGCACCATAGTTACCACAGTAAAGTTACCATAGTACTGCAATAGAACCACAGCAGCTGTCTTTGAACATGGCAGCGACAGTTTGTTTAGAAAGTGTTAGAGATTCTTTCTTTTGCTTTCATTCATCACCTCACTGCCAATGCTTTCTGAATGCAACCTAACTCAAGAGCGTTTCTCATTTATTCTTCCATTTATGGGCACTGCTTACTCTGTGCATGTAAACAAAAATCTGTTTCCTTTTTTTATTTGAGTAGGCTAGCTTTCATCTCTAACTTGGCTCCCCCGAGCCCAAAGATAACTTGTGAAATTTACCTTTAAAAAGGTCCCACTAGACTTAGTAAGACATGTTTCTACAATAAGGGCAGCCCTGCAATTTTTTACCGATATATATGTGAGCTAAACTGAATAAAATTTTATTGTCACATCATTGAGTTTAGATTAAAAACTAAAAAAAGGAAGAGCAAATGACAGTAACCCCAAGAGAAATTCGAAATCACGGTAGCAGGGAGGTTTGCATTGAGGCTAATAACAGTGCTTGAGGGATAGCTGCTCTACAATCAAATTTTCAGCTATTCAACTCTAAGATATTTGAGGCTATTGACAAAAGACTAGACCAATGCTTGATCTTCATCAGAGCAGCATTAACTGCTTTAAAAAAGAGACAAATGCTACAATCTCAATCATGAAAAGCACGATAGACGAACAAGCTAGAACTATGACTGAGCTTGAAGGTAGCTCAACTTTTGCTTCAGACATGGTTTCCTAGCTACACAAAGATGTGAAAAAGTTAACTAGTAGCTCCCGGAGAAATGGATCTTGAAGGTCATATTAGAAGGCAAAACCTGTGCATTCTGAATATTAAAGAAGGTGAGTAGCCAGGGCCAAAGTCACTGAATTTATGGCGCACCTGTTGAAGAATGCGCTTTCTATGGAAACTTTACCTTTGATCGGATGAGCTCAGAGATCCTTGAGAAAACGCTTTGACGACTCTTCATATCCCCAGGCCTTTACTGTCAAGATGCATTACTTTCACAAATGGCAAGACATCATCCAAAAAGCGGCACAGCTTAAATCCATCACCTAAAATGGAGAGAATCTTCTGATATTCCCTGACCTCCCAGCCACCATACTGAAACAACACACTTGTTATAACAGAATGAAGGACCTGCTGCAGGGTTTACCAGGGGTCCACTTTGGATTTCTATACCCAGTCAAGTTACGGGTCTCACATAGTGAAAAAGAAGTGTACTTCACTGACCCAGTAAAGGCGATTGCCTATGCAGAGCGCCATTCTGGTGAGGGTGATGTGCTGATATCATAATCTCCACACTGTGTAAACAAGGTTTTTTGTTTATACACAATGCCTATATGTCTCACAACTGAATATGTCTCACAACTAAAATTTAAATGGTAGGTTTATTTTAACAGTGAGAGACAGAATAACAACAAAAAAATCCAGAAAAATTAATTTCAAAAAAGTTATTAATTAATTTGCATTTTAATGAATCAAATAAGTATTTGATCCCATAACAATCAGCAAGATTTCTGGCTCCTATGTGTCTTTTATACAGGTAACGAGCTGAGATCAGGAGCATTCTCTTAAAGAAGCAATCAATCAGACTCTTCACCATGGCCAGGACTAAAGAGCTGTCCAAGGATGTCAGGGACAAGATTGTAGACCTAAACAAGGCTTGAATAGGCTACAAGACCATCGCCAAGCAGCTTGGTGAGAAGGTGTCCACAGTTTGTGTGTTTATTAGCAAATGGAAGAAAAACAAAATAACTGTCAATCTCCCTCGGTCTGGGTCTCCATAAAGATCTCATCTCGTGGAGTTTAAGTGATCATGATAAAGATCTTAATGCAGCTGGGACCATGTCACCAAGAAAACAATTGGTAACACACTACAGTACACTGGGAAGGACTGAAATCGTGCAGTGCCAGCAAGGTCTCCCAGCTCAAGAAAGCACATGTACAGGCTGGTCTGCAGTTTGCAAATGATCATCTGAATGATTCAGAGGAGAACTGGGTGAAAGTATCGTTCAAGCTCTTTGGCCTCAACTCAACTAGCCGTGTAAGAGGAGGAATGCCGCCTATGACCCCAAGGACACCACCAACACCATGGAGGTGGAAACATTATGCTTTGGGGTGTTTTTCTGCTAAGGAGACAACTTCACCACATCAAAGGGACAATGGACAGGGCCATGCACTGTCAAATCTTGTGTGAGAACCTCCTTCCCAACAAAGGAGTGGCTCAAGAAGAAGAACATTAAGGTCCTGGAGTGGCCTAGCCAGTCTCCAGACCTTAATCCCATAGAATATCTGTGGAAGGAGCTGAAGGTTTGAGTTGCCAAACATCAACCACAACACCTTAATGATTTAGAGAGGATCTACTGAGATGTGTGCAAACCTGGTGGCCAGTTACAAGAAACATCTGACCTCTGTGATTGCCAACAAGGGTTTTGCCACAAAATACTGTCATGTTTTGTGAAGTGGTCAAATACTTATTGCACTCATTAAAATGCAAATCAATTTATAACTTTTTAGAAATGTGTTTTTCTATTTTTTTGTTGTTATTCTGTCTCTCACTGTTAAAATAAACCTACCATTAAAATTATAGACTGATCATTTCTTTGTCAGTGAGCAAGCATACAAAATAACCAGGGGATCATATCATTTTTTCCCTCATTGTATAATCCCATGGGATCAGCTCACTGAGCTCCTGAGAGTCAGCTAATGCCAGTTGGGCTGTATTTACAGTCATGTTTGTCTTGATAGTTCTAATTTGATGTATAGACCAGGGCTGGGTTTTTCAGCATGTTCATAATTTGTGTTTTCTCTTGGTTTTGCTGTGATAATCATGTGATCATGGGCATTCTGTGGTGAGGGGGGACTGCTAGCCTAAGGATGGCTGCTAGTCTAAGTAAGACTAGTGAAAGAGGGCCAGGAGCTTTGACTCACTGGAATGTTAAAGGCCTAAAGCATCCTGTTAAATGTGGTAAAGTGCTTTCTCATTTGAAATATATGAACACTGACACTGATTTCTACTAGAGAAAGACTTTAAAAACAATTCGCATTCCATGCTGAGAGCCAGGTGGATAGGTCAATCCTTTTTTCTTCTTTCTCATCTAAAGTATTAGGTATTGCTACCTTAATAAGGAATGGGTTTAAACCAGGGGCGGTTTTAGGCCTTTTTTAGGGTGGCTCCAGCCCCCTTGTCTGTGAAGTCAGCCACCCTAAAACTAAAAGTATAATTTTTACTTTCATAAATAATTAAAATGCAGGACATGTCGTCGATGGAAAAGAAAATTATTTAGCAGTTTGAAGCAAGAGCGATTTTTCTTACTTTGCTTTTACGCACGTGCATTGTAGTCTTTCAAAAGTGCGTCTTAGGCTGTCTGCTTTATTTGAATGGAGAAGCACAGGCATGCGCAGCGTGCACGCGCAGTCAGAGCTGGAGGCGTTTATCTATAACGTTAATCGGCGGAAAACCACAAAGACGGCAACCAAAAGCAGTGAAATTTCAATATTCTTATTACCAGAGTTGATAGAACAAACAAAATATTAATACAAACAAACCATTCAATACTAAATAAAAATAATATTTATTGATTTGGTCTTTGTCTTGTGAATATTTTTTTTATTAATGACTGCATTCATTGGACACACTGTTCGTACAGAATGCACACATACATGAACCGATTTGATTCAAGACTGAAATCATTACATCATGCATAAAATTTTGGTGTCCACGTTTGCCATTTAATAATACCATAACTTTTGGCTTACTATGTAATCATATAATAATATAAAACTCTCCTTGTTTTAAATTCTCCCTGAGGGCTAAAACCCCTAAAGATGAAATCCTAGAACCGCCCCTTGGTTTAAACATAGATCTACGATTGCATATAAGGAGGGGAGATATATCATAATTGATATATCTCCTATCTAATATTTTCAATGCCCATAACCTTGGTTAGCATCCAGGCTTCTTTCAAAATGTGTTTTCCTGGATTCTGGATGGATTATCTACCAAGTTAATAATAATAGATGTGAAGTTAATTGTGTAACTTTTTTATATATAAAGTAAAAAAAATGTAGCAGGTTTGCAATCACTGGCAAAACAGATCAGTCAGTTAAATGACACAGGAAAATATTAAAACTTAAACTTAGATATCAATATCACAGTCCTACCCAAGATATGGAAAGATCCAGAGGAGGCTGGGGCAAAAATAAATATACTAGCTACCAAAGTCAATACTTTGCTAGAAAAAATAGTGAAGTGATGTCCTACTGTATGTGACTAAACCCAAGATTAGTATTCCTGTAATACTTATAGTCATTGAACAACTTGGCTCATTTTCAGGCCATAAAATTATTTAAATAAAAGTGAACACATGCCTGTTGGTCTTAAGGATCTTTTTTTTCCCCTACTCGATTTAAAAATAGCTAAAAACAGACTTAACCAATCTAGGAATAGGAAGCTAATTAAGCCCCTCTGTAACTAGGAAGCTAATTATGCCCCTCTAAAATTTAAAAGAAATATTTTGTTCGGGAGGACCCTTCTCATTTCTCTAATAGGCAGAATAAATGCTAGTTAGATGGTTTATCTCCTATAACTATTATATCTGTTTCAAAACACCCCTGTGTTTCTTCCCAAGTCTTTTTTTTTTAAGCAAATTGGAAAACAATGTTGAGCTCAGAACTTTATACAGTAAATACTATTAAATGATAAAATTGGACAACTGGAATGACTCAGATTAGAACAGGAAGACTGTACAGTCATATGCAAAAGTTTAGGAACCCATGACAAATGATTTTCATTTATAAATATTTGGGTGTTTGGATCAGCAATTTCATTTTCATTTTCAAAAACCCTTGCCATTTTGTTGATTTGAATACCTGTAACTACTTAGCACTGAGTAAATGGAACACACAATTGGTTTGTTGAGCTCTTTAAGCCTTGAACTTCATAGACAGGTGCATCCAATCCTGAGAAAAGTATTTAAGGTATTTAAGGCCAATTGCAAGCTGTTGTTCTCTTTGACTCTCTTCTAAAGAGTGGCAACATGGGGGCTTCAAAAGAACTCTCGACTTGATATATATATATATATATATATATATATATATATATATATATATATATATATATATATATATTAATTACATTTTGAATGCATAAAGAAAATACAGAGGATTTTTTGTTCTTTGCCAAGATTATCTATTTGTATATATTTCTCAACTAAAAGAAAAAGGTTCAGTTAGGAATAAAGGTCCCATTAAAACATGTGAAAGTTCCAGAATTGGAGACAAACTCAAACGTCCCTGTGGGAATTGGAGAGGATGCTGTATCTCTCAGTGCACACTGAACACCACCAGCATGCCAAACACCCAACCCCAACCACTTATGCACAGAGTCTGTACTAAGCTAAGAAAACACTACCTGTGACTGCAGAGAATCTGTGATTTGTGTGCCAGTGGTGCACTGTTAAATATATCTCTGTGATAAGTTGACTAATGAAGCCTCTCTCTGGAGTTCCTCCTGTGGTTTAGAAAGTGCTCTTATCCCAGCGGGTAACGGACTAATGTCTTGATAAGATCCTCTGTTCCTCTGCATTATCTTACACTGCATGTGGTCTTAACACTATCACTCTCTAAGAGTCTGTTAAATTCTTCTTCTCATTGTATTAAATGTTACAAAGGCATTAGAGGGGTTTAAGCAGATACAGTGTATAGTATATATTCATAATCATTGAGTTAAATCACAATTAATCTATTATAGCATGTCATCCACTATGATTATAATTATTCTAATTTGCTGAAATTTGGGAAGGGCCCATTTCTTATTTGAGCTTTATGAGTGTCATTTGTGCATTGGTCTATTAGACCTTAATCAGTGATAAGAATAGAATAAAGCAAGTTACTCTTTTATGCTCCTTTTATGAATTTATAATTCTTTACATCAGTTACAAGGTTCTTTTGACAGACAAAATCATCTTCAGGTTTTACTGCTTTAATGCTCATTCCTCATCTTTGTGTTTTGAGCTCAGGGACCCTAACAAACAGCATGTAACAAAAATGACACACGGTTGGGATTCTATACCATTTTTAAAAAAATCTGTATAAATGTGCACTTATGTGAAGAGCTGAACCTCACACACACACACACACACACACACACACACACACACACACACACACACACACACACACACACACACACACACACACACACAGACAGATCTTACTCAAACTGTTAGAAGCAAATAATTGTTTAGGATGTGTTTATAGGATGTATGTGGTAGCATTAGCATTACTCTTCACTCTATGTAAAAGCCCAGTCATGGTCAATCAGAGGCATAGCCATTGGGCATGAAAGTTGGGCCCCACACAGTGAGGGTTTTTGTTAAGGTTAATCCTTTAAATAATCATACAATTTTATTATAAAATAATGTGAAGCTGCAGCAAATTCAGTTTCTAAATTGCACTAAAGAACATGGGTCCTGTCGGAAGCTTTTATTTGTTAAAATGAAGAGGACAAACCAATCTGGCAGCAAAAAGAGGAAACAGGACAGCAGAAACAGGAAGTGATGGGGATAATGATGAATGAAGCAAAGATAATTAAAGACAAACAAACCCACATCTTGCTGTCCAGTTTTATTTCATGTCATTTTTTGGAAAATGTCCTTCTGATACTGATTCATTAGATCTTGATTTGGGTTGCTTTTTTCATGTCATGTGGTCATGTTCAGTAGACATCAGCATGTCAGTAGCAGATCTAGCTGCTTACCAACAGGTCTGACTAAAACACATTTATTACTTTCTCCTGAGTAGTATATGGGTCATATGGATGTGTAGATGACTCTCACTCCATCATGCCCTGCTGGGGAGTAGAGGTCAGTGCGGAGAAGCAGATGGAGCAGTGCACTGAGAAAAGAGCCACTTGAAATTGTCTAGATATAACAACTCAGTCTGCTGTATTGTGTTGATTGTTGAATAGTGGAATAGAGTTTGATGTTTTTCTTTGTTGTTGCTCCAAACATGGTTTTGCGCATTAACAGCTCATAAAAGATTCAGACTACAGCTGATAAAAATGATGGGATTTGGGATCTTAATTCCTTTAAAATTATTTGACATGTTTTGTTTGAATGTTTGCTTGTCTGCAAGGTTCAGCAGATGATTCCCTTGAAATACTGTCCTTTATTTATATGTGGATGTCAAGGTATCATTTATCTTAATATATCGTTTGCTTATGCAGACTGGCAGGAATTAAAAGGGGTGTAGAAAAATGCACTGCTTCTGACTGAGTGCTGAATATTTCCAAAGCCATTCTTCTCTCCTGGATGTATCTGACTGGCCTGTGGCTATTTGCCGTGGACCATGGGGGCAGTTCATTATTGAGGGATGGAGTGATCGATAAAGGAAACAAACTCTCCAGCCAGCCTGCACTGATACAGCACTTTTATCTGAACTCTAAATGTCATTGAGGACTCGAGAATCTCTTCTGGATCCAAGTTCTCTGATCTGCAAATTTTTAGTCTTGATGTCTTTTAGTAATACCATGTGACTTTTCTCAGTGATCTTTTTGCCATAAATACATAGCATTCACTCATTCAGACATGAACATGATCAAATCCTAATTGGATTTATCATTATTAGTCCAATTTCCCTTCCTTCCTTCCTCCCTTCCTTCCTCCCTTCCTTCCTCCCTTCCTTCCTCCCTTCCTCCGGTGCAAAAGCATCCGAGATGCCACTACAGAATAAATATTAATGTCCTGATTCAAACAGGTCTCGTGTCTTCTACCTGACACAGCAGACTGATTGCCAGTTATTCTCTGGTGATAGACTGAATTTAGCAGCCTGGCTAGATTACAAATATAAAACAATATGTTCAAAGAAAGAGACTACGGGCTGTCAAATGTTAAAATTCTTTTCTCCTTGGAAAAAAGGGGATCGAAAGGAAAGGGAAATAGAAATGAATTTATTTAATCACACTCTCTGGTGTCACCTAGATGTGGAGATGTGTTTCCTTTTGCGTCTTACGTCTCACTGACCGCATATTCTCTGTGATCAGTCAACAGATGTACAGCAATACAGAAGAAGCTATAGTTGATAGAAATCTAGGTAGCAAACGAAGCTCTAGCCAGTTTACACACTCGGAGACTCTGCTCAATTAGGGTATTAAATCGAATCACTTTACTGTCATTTCACCATAACCATGAGTATCACAAGTATATTGTAGTATTATAAAAGGTGGTGAAAAAATGTTGGGTATGACATAATAACTATAAAACATAAATATTGCGTACATAATAAATATAGCAATAACACCTGTACAGGATGTAAACATAACATATTCACATAACACAATATATTAATGCGATACACACAGTTCACACATATACAGTGGTGATATATTTAGTGCAGATTAGTGATGATAGCACAGTCAACGTCACTGGATTGTGACATTTATTTTATTTACATTTCATGTTCACATTAAAATTTATACTATTTGAGTCACTATTTAAATGTACCAGAACTTTTGGCACCCCATAATCGAGAGACTGCAGAAAATACCAGTTACACTACAGTAAGTAGGTCTACACAACATACAGGTGCAGATTATTAATTAGGTGCGTTATTAATTTACTGTTAACTATTATTCTACTACTATCATAAAGCAAAATAGAAAGAATGTTAGCAAATTTTTTTATTGCTTAGCTTTCTTGGTTGTTGCTTGCTGTTTGGTTGCCTTGATTGTACATGGGACATAGCACAGGTATCATCTCACAGCTCCATCATCCCTGGATCAATGCAGAGCTCAGGTTACTGTCTGCGGAGTGCCTTTTGGGTTTCTTCCAGGTTCTCCCGTTTTCTCCCATATCCTAAAAATTCGCCAGTAGGTGCATTGATGAATATGTGTGTTTGTGTGTATGTTGCTCTGCACTGCACTAGCAATTTCTAAGAATGCAGGATTGTTATTGTACCTGGAAATGAATTTCCCTGTTTTGTTAAAGTAAACTATGTAGGCCTGAGAGAGAGTGTGCCCCTGATCATGAAAGCAGGAGGATAAGGCACAGAAGTGTCTGTTTTTTTCCCCATTGTTTCCCAGCCTTTATCGCCTGGTGCGTTACAGATTCAGAAGTATTACAGTAGTGGAGTAGTTTTCTTTTCCTTTGCACTGCTGTCCCATGCTTTCTTTGGTTTCTGTTCCTTGCTTTCCAAGTTGTCATTAAATTTTGATGCGGATCAGTGAAACCAATAATCTTGCAGCAGAAACATTGCCAGCAATCAATAAGTTTGCAACACTTGGGGCAGGTGTACCAGAGAGATGGGGAAAGGGGGAAAAAGCTTTATCTATCAAATATTAATAAAGCATTCCCAGTGGGGACAGAGGAGAATGCCTGTGATTCACTCTCAGTCCCAATTAAGATCCTCACTTAGGTCTGCTGTTGCTTCTGTGGTCTGACCATCAGTGGGTATTTCTTATCCAGAAGAAGAAACTCAATGAGAATGAAGAGACTCAAGAACAGAAGATGCAAAGAAGGTCTCTTAGGGAGGCAAGCGCACTATCGTTTTACAGTACCTGTGATTAATGCACAGCCGCACACAGCTGTAGACACAGGCAGCTAATGGCCAGGGTTTAAAAACAGCTTGTGCTTTTCATATATAACATCTTTGGATTCCATCTCCTTTCCGGTTTCCTTAATACGTATCCTTACACAACTGTGTATTCCTGTGTTTTATCACTGTTTCCGCTTTTTATAGATTACTCTCCCCAAGAATAAACACTGGATTCCACTTCTCTGAAAACACTGAACAATTATTCTTCATCATTTAATCACTATTTCTGTGTACAGTAGTAAATCCAGAACTTCAGGAAGAGTTCCTAATAATGATTCCTCGGTGTATGATTTTTTTTCAGCTGAACACAACTCTAAAACAAATTACATTTCTTTCATCCCTTGTATTTTACTCCACAGTCTTGACGGCAATAAAACAGAAAGGCAGCATGGGAAAAGCACAAAATCCTGCCTAATATTAGTCTTTGTTTGGGTTTGCAGTGATGTTGCCAAGCCTCAGCTCTATGGCTGCTGCTAGAAGGTGCGGCTCCATCTACAAGGGCTTTGCCCAGTGTCTTCTGGCCTTGGGGGACAGCTTGTCTGTCAGCAGCCAAAAAGAAGAGGACCTGCACGAGATCGACTCAGTCTGCAGGTCTGTAGGCCGTAACATTACGCTAAGACACATACACAGTGCAGGGATGTTCTCAAGCCCAAATGAAAAGATATGAGTGTAATGCATCAAAGAAATGGGTTCCCTGGGTATACAAACCTTTATGTGCACTGATTCAGTTTCGCCTACACACAGTGTAACTCATTCACACCTCAGGCTTATGTGTCATTCTCTGCTCTTGGCATTGTCGAGTACATAATAGGTAATACAGAGGTCCATGGCTTACTACCACAGCACCTCATTCATTGATTTTTTTCCAGTGTTTCCATTTCCATCTTATCTATCCTCTCTGCTCACAAGATTTCTGTCAATCATTAGTCCATGCATCCCTAGTCCATATTAATACAATGTCTCTTCCATGTCTGCCGAAGCTCCTTAAGTATTCAATGTATAACACAAAGTATACTTTTAAAATATCTCCATGTGTTTGCAGTCATATTTAAGCTGACTTGCATTATGATGTAGTATAATTACATCACACTGTTGATTTCTTCCATCTGATTGGTCAGAAGTTGTTTCAGAAATTCAGAAAATCCGTATAACTGCTGATATAGTGAAGCTTTCTGTACAAACACATACATTTAACATTTATGGAAAGTGTCTCCAGTGTAACAGGCAGTAAGTCAGTTTTCCAGTATGAGAAAATCTTCAGGAAAGATGACACAGATACAAATATAACCTTGTTTATTTCATTATTACACCCTCCCATTGTTCAATACTTTCCTATAGCAGCACATCCCAAAATATTTTATTCCTTTTATATGCCACATTCAAGCTCTGCTTCCATGTTTGTTTAAGGTTATTACTTAAAGTGTCCATGTTGCACTTTTTTGTGTTGTTTTAAGTATCATGTGCATTCATAATAATTATAATGATCTATATAATAACATAGATAAATTAATATAATTTATATAATATAATATTATAAATATATATATTATGCTTAATATAAACACTACATGGCCCAAGTGTGTGGACACCAGATCATGATGGCCAATTAGTTTGCCTTCCGAAGGCTGGAAGTGTCCAACAAAAAAATGTCCAAACATTAACTAAACTTGGTGATTGAGAACTGTCTGTGTGGAATCATATTCTAATAAGTAGGAAAAGACATGTTTTTGTATGTTTTGTTATACTTAGAAATTGTAATATTATTTACTTGTACTGCAAGCACTTGTAAGCAAACTTAAGTCTTATTGTATCTGCATCACTCAGAGATGGAGGGTTTGGCCAGTGCAGAAGTAGGTTATTTTAGTTACATCCCTGTTGCCAGGTCAGTATTCATACTGTGGAACTGAACTACTTTTTGAACTGCTGCAGTCTACTACATTTTCATCAGAGTTGGGGTTGGATAATCATTCAAACAATATATTCATTAATATTATTGTCTGCAGTTTAGTATGCAGTGCATATTCACATCAAAATAAAAAGATTATCACACATTGTTATATGTTACATGTATGTTACGTTTAAAGTAAAATTTTATACTCACAGAATGTACATTTAAAAAAAACAATAGACTGAAAAAACATAGTGTCTTTGAATCTGTCTCTAACATGCACCGGTGATGGAATTCATAGATAAGAGTCTCAGAAGGTTATAGGCTGAAAATCAGTTCTCTAAATTTATTTTACTTCTAATCAACCAATAATAAGAAACATATGTTAATTAATGTTAAAATCATGTTGACAGAGTAAATAATAATTCTTTTAAAAAAATAATTATCTAAAAAAAAAAATTTACACAGCTTGCAGAAAAGCAAAATAAATACAGATAAAAATAAAAACAAACTAGTAAACGTCTGTTAAAAAACGATGCTTTTTCATGTACGTATGTAAGTGGTGTAAATAATACAAAACAAATGTTTATATCTTTAGCTGTTTATCACACTTGTATTTTAAGTTACACTTCATTTATCCATTCTCAAACTTCTCAGATAAAATCAGTGAGCTTCTTTCTGAGAGCTGGCAGTCTGCCATCTCTGCAGTAAAAAGCTGTCCTTTCCCTGAAGATGTCCCAGTTATTAATGAATCCCAGTCCCTGTTATTCTGCAGTTTAGCACAAAAAGTCACAAAAAATCTAGTAGAACTTGAGGCTTTTTTCTTCACTGATGCTTTCCATGAGAGTGAAATTATTCTTACCCTTAACCACAGAGGTTCCCTGGGGATCAAGGGTTCTGTAGACAGCATCAACATCACCACAGCCTCACTGTTCCTGTTGCTTTCAAGCCCTATGTTCAGATAGACACTGTGTTTAGTGTGTGTGTGTGTGTGTGTGTGTGTGTGTGTGTGTGTGTGTGTGTGTGTGTGTGTGTGTGTGTGTGTGTGTGTGTGTGATCACATATGTTGTTGGGAGAAAAGTTTGGATATGAAAAAAAGTAAATAAAATAACATTTGACAGAATTTGTCTTCCAAAAGACTTACTGAATCTGTAAAGTGCAAGCTAATGTTCTTTGAAAATGCAAAAGAGTTTACAGTTTTTTGTACCTGTACTGTAGTACAAAACAATGTGCGATACTGTACCCTAAACCGAACCGTAAACAAACCAGTACATAAAAACTGTACAACATGGTAGTGATGATACTGACATTCATCAATACACCACACACATAAAGTGGTGTGAAAAAGTGTTGGCCCCCTTTCCTGATTTTTTTATGTTCGTCACACTTTAATGTTTCAGATCATCAAACAAATTTAAATATTAATCAAAGATAACACAAGAAAACACAACATGAAGGTTTTTATTATTAATGGACAATGAAGGTTTTTATTATTAATGGAAAACAAAATCCAAACCCACATGGCTCTCTGTGAAAAAGTGTTTGCCCCCCTATTAAAACATAACTGTGGTTTGTCACACCTGAGTTCAATTTCTCTAGCCACACCCAGGCCTGATTATTGCCACACCAGTTCGCAATCAAGAAATCACTTAAATAAGACCTGACTGGCAAAGAGAAGTAGACCAAAAGATCCTCGAAAGCTACACATTATGCCACGAGCCAAAGAAATTCAGGAACAAAATTTAAAAAATCAAAGTAATTGAGATCTATCATTCTGGAAACGGTTATAAAGCCATTTCTAAAGCATTGGGACTCCAGTGAACCACAGTGAGAGCCATTATCCACAAATGGCAAAAACATGGAGCAGTGGTGAAGCTTCCCTGGAGTGGCCAGCCACCCAAAATGACCCCAAAAGTGCAGCGATGACTCATCCAAAACATCACAAAAGACCCCACAACAACATCAAAAGAACTGCAGGCCTCACTTGCCTCAGTTAAGCTCAGTGTTATTAATTCCACCATAAGAAAGAAACTGGGCAAAAATGGCCTGCATGGCAGAGTTCCAAGGTGAAAGCTGCTGCTAAGAACATAAAGGCTCATCTCAGTTTTGCCAGAAAACATCTTGATGATCCCCAAGACTTTTGGGTAAATACTCTGTGGACTGACGAGACAAAAGTTTACATTTTTGGAAGGTGTGTGTCCCCCATTACTTCTGGCACAAAAGTAACACTGCATTTCAGAAAAAGAATATGAAATGCAGTAAAAAATGCAGAACAGTAAAATATAATGGTGGTAGTTTGATTGTCTGGGGTTGATTTGCTGCTTCAGGTACTGGAAGACTTGCTGTGAGAAATGGAACCATGAATTCTGCTGTATACCAAAAAATCCTGAAGGACAATGTGCGGCCATCTGTTCGTGACCTCGAGCTGAAGCGAACTTGGTTTCTGCAGCAGGAACACGCAAAAGCAAGTCCACCTCTGAATGGCAGAAGAAAAACAAAATGAAGACTTTTTTTTTTATTGAGATGTTGTGGCATGATCTTAAAAAGGTGGTTCATGCTTGAAAACCCTCTAATGTGGCTGAATTACAACAATTCTGCTATGAGTGGACCAAAATACCTCCACAGCACAGTAACAGACTCCTTGCAAGTTATTGCAAACGCTTGATTGCAGTTCTTTCTGCTATGTGTGGAACAACTAGTTATTAGGTTTAGGGGGCAACCATTTTTTTTTTACACAGGGCCATGTAGGTTAGGATTTTGTTTTCCCTTAATAATAAAAACTTTAAAAATTGCATGTTGTGTTTACTTGTGTTATCTTTGACTAATATTTAAATTTGCTTGATGATCTGAAACATTAAAGTGTGACAAACATGCAAGAAAAGAAAAAATCAGGACGCTAAGCACATGCTAATGCCCACGTGTTATCACTGTGGTTCTAGATAACACTTAATACCTCATTACCACATAGCACATTTGCTTGTTATTTTTTTTCCATATTTATCATCTATGAAAGTTGTCAATATAAAAAACGCTGCACATTTCAAACAATTTAATTCCTTTAAGTCATGTTTACTGTGATGTCATTATGCTAACATGTTATCGCTTGAAATTTCGTAACCCACCCCCATCATCCCATGCAATTCCATCTAGCATTGTACATGATTTCTTAAGTATCTGAGATGGTTATTTATGATTATTTATAACCTTACAACGTTATTAGATGAAAATCCAACTTTTCTATCGCCATGACACAAGTATCATGATTGTCTAAATTTCCCGCTCTTTTTCATGTTATCGTAATTTGAAAGTCCTACAAATTTTGTCAGTGTAGCAAATCCGTCTTTTGGACCTGCGTTAAATACTTATAACACGACCCGGTTTCACACACACATGCGGCACATACACTATCTCACAGAGGTGAGTACACTCCTCACATTTTTGTAAATAGTTTATATTTTTTCATGTGACTGTTTTCAACACTGAAGAAATGGCACTTTGCTACAATGTTAAAGTAGTGTGTGTACAGCTTGTATAACAGTGTAAATTTGCGGTCCCCTCAAAATAACACATAGCCATTAATGTCCAAACCGCTAGCCACAAATTCAAATTCGGCCCAATTAGTCATTTTCTCTCCTTGGTGTCATGTGACTCATTAGTGTTACAATGTCTCAGGTGTAAATGGGGAGCAGGTGTGTTAAAATTTGGTGTTTTTGCTCTCACTCTCCCATACTCGTCACTGGAAGTTTAACATGACACCTCATGGCAAAGAACACACTAAGGACCTGAAAAAAAGAATCGCTGCTTTACATAAAGATGGCATTGGATATAAGAAGATTGCCAAGAAACTGAGCTGCAGCACGGTGGCCAAGACCATAAAGAGGTTTAACAGTACAGGTTCCACTCAGAAAAGGCCTGCCATGGTCAACCAAAGAAGTTGAGTGCACGTGGTCATCGTCATATCCAGAGGTTGTGTTTGGGAAATACAGTAGATGTATGAATGCCAGCATTGCTGCAGAAGTCTGTCAGTGCTCAGACCATATGCCGCACACTGCAACAAATTGGTCTGCATGGCTGTCGTCCCAGAAGGAAGCCTCTGAGATACTGTATGTATATACAGTATATTAGGAACATCTGTATACCTGCTCGTTCATGCAAATACCCAATCAACCAAACATAATGCATAAAATACAGGGCAAGAGCTTCATGTAATGTTTCCAGTGCAACATGTATGATGTATAGCAGATGGACTACAATAGCAGTTTTCCATTCTTCACTCATTCATGAAGAAGCTTTCCATTCTTCACCGTTCCGGTTTCTGTTTGACAAGCGTGGAACCATAGTTATTGCTTGGCTCTCGCACAAGCAGTATTAAAATTTTCCTGATCAAAACCAGCTGAAACAAAAATATCCTGCGCGTCTTCTGCAATCATACTGTATGCCTCACCCTCTTTGCTGTGCTCCACCTTTCCTCAACTCTTCCTTGTGGAAACTACAATGTGCAGTCAGACAATTCAAAATACAACATTATAGCTGAGGACTGAAGAAAGAAAAACTGTCCTCAAACCCCCTAGAAATTTTTAAATACTTTTGTAAAAATATCTAGAACCCAATCTAGAAACACCCCTGAGTAGACCTGAGCTTGGACATCTGCTTTTGTAGCCCATCCACATCAAGGTCTGATGTGTGGTGCATTCTGAGAGGCTTTTTTGCCCACTATGATTATAAAGAGTGATTGTTTTAATTTCCCATAGTCTTCCTGTGAACCTGTCCCCTCATCAACATGGCAGTCCTCCCCACAGTACTGCCATTCACAATATGTGAATGTTTTTTGAAGAATCTGTCGTGTATGAAAAACCCAGCAGCAGTTTTTGACACCAACAATCATGCCACGTCATGCAATGTGAAAGTCTCTGAAATTAAAAGGTTTCCTCATTCTGCACTTTGACAATTGACATCCAGAGAAAACAAAGAAAAAATGATGTTTGTCAGGGAATGTTTATTTACAGTCGGTAGAGTTGCTGGTATCTCTGAAATGATCAGCAGCAAAACTTTCACTGCTACTTCATTTCTCATTCGGAAGTGCTCTAAGTGCAGATATTAAGTGAGATATTTTGAAAAAGCCAAACTATGATGTAGTCATCTTCAAGCTTAAAATGGTAGTGACAAACAAGCTGAAGGCTTCCTGACTCCACTGTAACATATTCACTTTCCAGAAGTGACCAATCTGATATTTTATCATTATTCTGTGGCAGTGGTATTGCTAGAGGGTGGATTTTCCTGGTTCAGTCTCTGTTTTGTGGTACATATATTACATGTACTAGACTAACACATAGAGTAGCACAAAATATTGTTAGGAAATATGCTGCATGATATTTCCCAATATGTTGCAGTATATGTTTCTATGTTTCTGTTGCTTAAAAAAATTCCTACTTCGCTAATCAATTGCAAACTGAACTTTCTGCAGATCATGGGACGAATTCCATGACTGTGCCAACTTGGCCATGGCTGGCTGCCCCAACGAAGCCGCTGCTGTGTGGGAGTCTCTAAGACAAGAGTCTAAAAAGATGCAGTTTGCAGGTAACCTGTATGACATGTGCTCTAGTCGCAGCCAATCTGCAGCTGACACAGGGGCCCAGAGCCCAGACGAGACCAATCAAGAGTCGCTGAAAGGAAAAGCCAGTCATTTAAACCTAGGCCAAAGCATCTTTCTCCCCGTTTGCTTGTGCTTACTGTTCCTTTACCTGTGGATATAAACTAAGACTTTCTGCTTTAACAGACATGCAGTGGAATGTAATGAATTACCAAATGGACTGACATGTGTGATGTTGACATTTAACACATTGAATTAATAATTCTTTTTTTTCCCTGTAAAAAGGCATGCTTTTAAACAAAATCTGACACGTACAATGGCCTCTAGAATGATTGTTATCTAAATGAGCACAAAGAAATATCTAAAACAAATAGCACATGCAATGAGTGATACTGTATGTGGAGCTCAAACTTACAAACAATGACATTATGTAATTTTTTTTTTCAAACACAGCAGTGCAATTTTTCTACAAGATGTTCTTTGTGAAATTATTGGCCATCGTACATTTAATATTTTATTAAGCCTACCTCGGAGAGAGTAAAAGCACTAAAAGAATAATAACAAAAAAGTCTGAAAAAGAATATAAAGTATAGTTTCACAGCATGCTGCTTTGAGGGTGACAGATTTTATTTCACATTTTCACAATCCCATTATATGTCCAAACAGGAGTTAAGGAAACAATGAAAACTGCATACATTCTGCAAGCAAGCTTAATACTACAGCAAATTGGATTTATTTGACAGCATATAATTGTCAGGATTTTTTTCTTATCCAGAGCAATATGCTTAGTGCTATTATGGTTTCCTGCAAAAGCTGTTTATGAATAAAATATCACATTTTTATTACAAATCTGTTATTTTCTTCTGTGTAAATATTTGTAAATGACCTTCATGGCAATGTATAATTAAAAAAAAATCTGCACTGGGGAGATACTATAATTTACTATAGAGAATGCTGTGGTGCATTTTGGGAAATAATATATGTCAAATATTCAGTGACATCTAGATTCATTCCATAATAGATATTTGTGAATAATGTTTGTGAGCCAACATTTACAGTTGTTCAGCTCCCATTACTATTCTTTTTTCTTTCTATTCAATTTATAGTTCATTTTTTGTTTTGATTGGTAATTTAATACTAATGCTGTTACTTATTCCAGTCATTTGTTTTGCATTCAAAATGTTCCACCTGTTCTGCTGTAATGGTAACAGTCCTAATAATTATAAAGAGCCCGAATCTGTTGATGTGCATTTCTACCTTTTGTTGAGACGTAATCTGGTGCTTCATGGCCAGTAAATGACTTGTGAATGTATGAACTGTACCTCAAAGATGCACTTCAGTTCTTCTCAGAACTCAAACTGTTGTTGCAATCATCTCTAATAATATTACACATATACATCAGAGCATTTTAATATTATATTATAGAAGATTCTATCCTAGTTTTAGCTTTATTTCTCTTGTCATTATTTAGATATTTGTTAATTTATACTAATAATTGAACTGATTTTTAGTTTATTATTGAAATTCATAAGGATTCTAATGAGTTAATATTTTACACAAATGCATTCATGAGAAAAGCTTAAGCACCTACCTGCTGCTACATGCTAACCTTAATGCTCATTACTTTTTATGCTTATGTGAGTTCTTATGAATTTGCAATGGTGAAGTCCTTAAAAGATAAAGGGAGATGTCACATTGTGCATGGGTTCATTAAAAGTCTGTCCTCATTCCTTTGAAGTTGGATCCTATATCATATCAATGTCCAGGAGATGGGATATTTTATGTAGAAAATCTGGGATTAAAGGGATTTTTCACATGGATGCCATCAACCCGAAACCCTGAAGCTGCTTGTCCAGTGAATATTTATTTCAAATGGAGGTTTCACAGAAAATCTGATTCAATCGGGACATTTTTATTTAGTTTTATTTATTTTTTCCTTTCCTTGAGTATGAATTCACATGAAGGTATAATAAAATAAAATTTACAGACTGATGAATTTCTTCTTGACATTTTGAGTAAATATATCACACACTCCATTTATGTGCTTTCCTCTGTTACTGTTGGTATGTAAGTGCAATCTGAGAAACGAATTACTCTTTTACTGGATGTGTGAGATTTCACTGAGCTGAACACTGAGCTCTGTGCTAATGCCATGAAATATATTGCATTCCTGTCTCTAATATTCATAACTTTTTTATTCCTCTGCCTACATGAATATTTCATGCATCCCAGCTGCTTTCATAAACATAGACAGTTAGCAGGATGGAGATCACCACAGAGGGAGGACCCACATACATTCACACTTGAGAATGTGGAGATGTGGCTGCTTGATCAACAGCAATTATTTTCACATTAATTGGCTCAGAATCATATTCTGGGTTTTCCGAGTTTTGAGTTTGCGAAAATATGTGAAAAAACTACGGGCTGCAGCAAATGGAAGTTGCTAATCCTCCAAAAGGTGCCATGGATCGGTTTCTTATCGTCAGGCACAATCAATACTTCAGATTTACTGACGTAAAATACCTGTGGGCTTAGATAAGCTAGATTAGAGAGTTTTCTGGGAGTTTCAGCAGCTGGAAAGACATTTTTATTTTTTATTAAATAAAAAAAGACCTTTATTATTTTTTTTCTTTTTGCTTCATATTTATTTACAATTGTTTGCTTTTCTTTTTTTATTATTATTATTTTATAAAAATATTAAGTACATTGTTCATTTTATTTTAAAAAGTCCAATGTGCAATATACATTTTAATTAGTAATTTGAAGACAGATAGTTATAGATATTTTATACAATATACTCTCTCTCTCTCTCTCTCTCTCTCTCTCTCTTCCTCTCTTTCTCTCCCTTTATAAATATAATATAAAGCTGTATATGTATATATCAACACATCAACGTGTGGCAGTGGAAGTACTTTTAGAATCCTCAATAGAGTCTTTGGATGCAGGGTTTCTCAAACTTTTTCAGCCAGGGACCTTCTTATTTCATTTATTCCTCCACAGTAAGCTCTTTATCCTGGTCAGGGTCATGGTGGATCTGGAGCATATCCCAGTAATTCTGGGCTCAAGGCAAGAGAAATCAGCTGAATTCAGCTCTGTTGGAATGCCAGTCCATTGCAGGTGACCATACACACATACATTCATTCCTTTCTAGGGTCAATTTAGCCTGGCCAGTTTACTTTACATGTTTTTGGACAGTAGAAGGAAATTAGAGAACTCCACAGTAACACAAGCTCAGGATTGAAGTCAGGAACAAGAAGCTGTGATGGGGCAATACTACACACTGATCCTTTATACTGCCATGAGATGCTCAATCCTGGGACCTCTTGAGGAGTGATATGGCAGCGAAATATTATGGACCCCATCTGAGTATATTCAAACTATTAAAAATATTAGGCCCATATGCACAACAATATTCTGGCTATTTAATAGCTTTATTTTCCTAAAATTATCCAAATTAATTGATTTCAGGAATATAATCTAACATATTTTTAAGATTTCATTTCTTAGTGAAATCAAGTACAAAGCATGTAAAAAGATACTGTACATTTCATCACATTTGGCAGATGCACTTACCCAGAGCAACTTACATTGTATCTCATTTTAGACAACCTAGCAATTAAGGGTTAAGGGTCTTGCACAGGGGCCCAGCAGTGACAACATAGTGAACCTGGGATTTAAACTCACAACCTTCCAATCAGTAGTCCAACACCTTAAACACTAGGCTACCATGTCCCTACACTAATACACGCCAAGCATAACATTTGGTTAGGTGTAACATATACTGTTGCAAAAACAAAATGGTCAGGTTATGAAAAATCATCATTTAATAATCACCTGAGGTTTCTACCATATGGCAACTCTTTAGGAAGCTACAAAAGTGATCGCCGTCCCATTTTGTCTGGGATTCCAACTGTTTTGCTGCAGTAGGCAGATTAAATTGTCCATAAGATGAAAACTGAATATGCAACACACACACACACACACACACACACACACACACACACACACACACACACGCACACACACCTCAATCCAGAAATTTATTATTCACACCACTTTCATGAATTCTAACAGTACCTGATTGATCTGAGAGAGGGCTGGTATGTTTGATTACTATTTTATTGCTCTCCTCACCTCTTCACCATCCTCTACCTTCTCACACTGCACCTTCTCACAGTTGCCATGATCTCGCAGCTTACTGATTTAGCCAGTTACAGTTTTATGAAATCACTCAGAGAGGCAAGAGGACCAAGATCAGCTGCTCACTGAGTCTAATCGGTATTTATTCATCTACAACAGTCTAACTATACCCAATACACTATATGTTAAATAAGTAGGTACAAGCTTCTACTTGAACACAAACATCTCAGTTATTTTTCCATACCTTCAATACCAATACCGGTATCCTTAAGTCATGGTGTCCTCCAGAATTAATGGCACACTATTTTAAAAGGAGCAAAAAACACTACAAAACAATGAATTTTCTTTAATCATTTTTATTGATTTGGATGATAGGATATTTTAATATCAGGTACTGTATATTCATCCAAATATCCTATTTAGCAGAATCCTTGAAACTCTCAATCTTCAATTCAATTCAATTCAATTCAAGTTTATTTGTATAGCACTTTTTACAATAGACATTGTCTCAAAGCAGCTTTACAGAACCTAAACATAGAGCAGAAGGTGAACATAATTAATGATAAAGGAAATAACAAATAATGAAAGTAAAAGAATTGACAGAATAAAAATTCTAGATTATTATTAGATATATATAACAGAACCTCTTCACAGCACCCCCTTTAGTGTCAGTGTAATTGGCACATGTAATTTATTTTGTAAGAAAATACTATTATTGTAAAAAAAAAAAAGTGGTTTGTTTATTTTGCTGGATGAGGTGCTATGTTCATTCCTCTGTAAAGCACAGTTACTATACAACAATTTAACACTGAAAAAACTTGAGAGCAGCAAGTGGCTTTATTAATAAAATACAAAGCTTAAAATTCGCTGATTAATATTGCTAGAGGTTATATTGTTTTAGCAGTTTTATATTGTTTTATATTGTTTTAGTCAGGTGTGTCAAGTTTTTTGCACTCGATCCTTGTTATTTAGAGCTAACACTAACCCTAACCATAGCCAAAGCTTGGAAAGATTGAAATGTCTTGAAGGCTCTCCATTTGTAAACAATCCTTCCTACTTCAGAATGGTGAAGTTCAGTTTGTTTGGCAATGACCCTGTAACCCTTTCCAAATTGATGATCAGCACCAATTGCTCTCCAGACCACTAAAACTGCCAAAGATCCTGCTTTTATAGGCTGCTAATGGCTGTCTTAATGATTACGGAAGGAAGTGCTTATTTTTCCCACCTGGTATCTGAGTGTTGGGGAAAAAAATGACAGTATAATGAAATCTATTGTTTTTTCTTGTTTTTTTGAGGTTATCTACTGATTTATAAAAGTTGTTAGAGCCACACAATGAATCATTTAAACCGTGATAAATAAAAACCTAGTCCTGTAGATTTTGGTGGTTCAGAACGACAATAATAACAAAAGCCTCAAACAAAATTAAGCAGGAGAAACTATTACTCTTGTGCTCTAGGCTAGATTTTAGTGCTTTTTTAGAGCAATCCTATAAAAGGCAGTTGAGATTTGACAGCATGTAGTCATCCAGCATAATGTAGCTCATTTTGAGTGATTATTTTTCTCAGCTTTTTAAGGTCACTGTGGTACACATGCATTTGTATACTGATTTGTACTGAACTGTCTAGTTCATAATCAAGAAATGAATCTGTACATCATAGACACACTATCTGCACTTAAATTTCACCTTTTGTTTGCAGAAACGTTTAATTTAATAACATTTAATTCCAGTGATTGTGCAACTAAAAAGGTGAGTAAGTCAATGGAACGACAGCTTACAGTATATGTCAAATGGCAAAGTATAAAAAAATCTTTAGTCAGATTTCATTAGTATTTAAATGGAAATTAAAACATACAGAGCTATGACTAAGTAGTTTACAGAGATTTTTTGACCAGAGAAAATGGTGTGACTCTACAAAACCTGCCCCTATTGACAAACTGCCACAGTTTTGCGAAGACATTTTATGGGACATTTTTGCTTCAGCAATTGTCTTGCAGTGTGTGAGGTATCAGTTATTCATTTCTGCTGTTTTTGAATTGTGATTGATGTTAAAGCAATGCATCCTGCTCTGTGCCATCAACTCATACAACTGATTTCTCATGAAACGCTTCCATTGTGGAGCTATGGATTTGTGTAGACATGAATATGCCATGATGGATTCTGGCTGTGAAAATCCCTTTGTGCATTCACTCATTACATTCAATCAGGCAAAAGGTGATCTATCACACAGGAAATCCTGCGATTGGCTTACTACTCCAAACTAAACAAGTTTGCACTTGCTTATTAAAACATAGCCTGAGGGGAAGAATCTAGTTTACTTTCAGAATTTGTGCCTCATTTCTCAGGCAAATAAAGGCCAATATGCAGCATGGTGAAGAAAAGTCTTTATTCTGTCTTGCTTTCTCTAGCTCTCTGTTCTTTCATGTGTCTCACACTGCTATAGATTGACCAGAGGTAGAATGAGGGTCAATCTGATGTGTAGGGAAAGATGGGATGAGAGGTGAGAAAATCTCAGGCAGGAAGCTAATGGAAAAGCAAGATGAGGAAATGAGAGTGTGTGAAGGAGGAAATCTGTGTGGCATGAATGGATTTTGAAATGAGACTTGAGCACACATACATCAAAATAACCTTTAATTAATGATACAGTAATTAGGTTGGCAAATACTATGCACACATCATTAACCATTAATTCCATATAAACTCCATTTAGTGTCAGTTTCATAAATCAGACAGCATATATGTTTAAAATGAATTAAAAAAAAATTTTACAGACGTTTTTTTATATACACACAGTTTATACATCATTTACTCCTTGTACATGATAATCAATTACCTGGACTTTACTTTCTTGTTTCAAGTGTATTCCAAATGACTCCCTGTTTACATGCACTACTGTACATGTCACCTGCTTTGTCTGGCTTAACAGATAAAAAAAGGCACAAGGCAAGGCACACAGGGCAGGGCAAGGCACACTGCGAAGCAGGTGGCCAGGCAACATCCACAGCTGAGCAGAAGGACGGGGCAAAGGCTACAAACACTAGGAAACACCAGGGACATCAGCAAACTAAAGGAAAGGAACAAGAGAGAAGGACTCAGCAAACAGCAGGCCCAAAACAGTATTACATAGGGGAGGAAATCATAGAAACACAAGGGACAGGTGTGCAGAGGGGGGAATGGATTACAGAAAGTGCGGGGCTAACACGCGTGAACACAAAAACATACAAAGGCACATGGTAAAAGACACACAAAAACTGGCAGAATGTCCCCCTAGTGTCCAGGCAGGGAATAGTCCCAGCCATACCTGACAATATGGGGCATAAATAATAAACAAATAATAAATAAACAATCAAACAAATAAATAATGAACTAGATGCAGTCACATTACTAATCACACATTGATGTGACCTACTGGTTAAGTAAATATGCATAACAATTGGGAAATATTTTGATTCGTGGTGGTTCATGGCCGAGCCATCCATTAAGGATGACGAACGAATGAATTATGCAATTCTAGTGAATTAATGAATGAATTATTCAATCCTTTTTTTTGTAAACTTTAAATTATAAATCAGAACTGTCTATAACAGCAGTGTTTTCAGATGGCTGTCAAAATGGCTGCGAGAAAAGAATCAAGGAAATAGTTAATAGTGAAGCAATGATTGTCTCACTACCTTCCCTAGAAATGTGAAAATAGGACTTGATTACATGTGATGTAAAGGGCCACAATTTCAGGACTGGAATATTAGGATTCAATATCTGATAGTGGCATAGATTTGTCCCAAAGCTAATATTTACCACACACATGGGTCAGAGATTTATGGCATTGTTCGTTTATGTGGCTCATAAAACAGCAAACCACTACATTCCACCTGGGCTTAGCAGATTGTAGTGCAGCTTTAGATGTACAAGAGACTGGAGGAGGCTCTAGCTCTCTTTCTGTGTGTCTAAAAACCCTTGATTGATTTTGCTCTAACGCCATATGATAATTTTAATCATATTTTAACACATAGTTGAAAGTGCTCCCTGGATGTGTCCCTGTGGAAATGACAAGAAGCAACTACAAGCTTATAATCACTTTGAACACAGGAACAGTGATGAATAATCAAGGATAAGGGGATTAAAAGAATACACATGCCGTGATGGAAAAAATGATGAATCAGTTGTAAATTCAAGGAAATTCAATTCAATTCAAATTTATTTGTATAGCACTATTAACAGTTGACATTGTCTCAAAGCAGCTGTACAGAACATAAACATAAAACAGAAGGTTAATATAAAGAATAATATAAAGATTAATATAATACAAAAATTCAAGATTAATATTAGATTATAATGGCTCAGGTGACTGTGGCAAGGAAAAACTCCCTTGGATGGTAAAGGAAGAAACCTTGAAAGGAGCCAGACTCAATTTGGGTGACACTGGAGGGCATGATTATGAATATACAGTCCGACAAATTTTGTACTGATTAGGAGGTTGTTGTCCTCAAAGACCACATGGAGTTGGCATCTCCTCTTAGGATAGCAGAGTCCAAGTGGAGCTGGTAAATCTCTAGATGCCTCAGGATTCTCACAGAGTCGGCCTCATCTCAGTGGAGGTCCAAAATCTTCATGACACAGAATACAATCGGTGCTGGTACAATTTCTGGATGCCTTGGGATGGGTAGAAAGAGAGCAGTGGAGAGGAATTAGCATAGCTGCTGTTCATAATATTAGCAGACACTAGATGATAAGTTAATTCACACTGCACAGTGGACACAGGGTAAGAATTTGTTTTCTTTAAAAACCTATTTATGATCATCTCATGGGGAGTTGTGTGATAATGAAATCAAATTCATTTATACTACTAATGCTCTGCTCTACCAGTGTAAACTACCCAAGCAAGGATCATTGTGTCAACTGAATTCTTTATCACTTTCTTAGTGTTAAAACATACATCAGTTTATAACAGTTAGATGCCTCTCCTGCCCGAAAAAATGCATAATTCACACACAGAAACATTGTATATTGAGGGATATTGGACCAAGATCTTAAACAGTGTATTTGCTTTTATTAATAACCATGCAGACAAAGAAGCTTATATCACATTTACTAATAAATTACAGCATGATCATTCTCCCTCATTTAACACCCAAATCACATAATCAATTAAATACCAAGACCTTCACTGAATCTGAATTTGTTTGGTTAAGAAGGTGGATTAACAAATCTCTCTAGACTTGCAGCCTTTTTGGACCTAAAGCTATAGTCCAAAAGGAATGCCGCTGTCTCGTATAAGTAATAAAATGCTACACAGGGTGTTAATTTGCCATTATTTAAAATCATTATACACAAGTGCAAACATATGAGCACATGGATATTATTATTATTATTATTATTATTATTATTATTATTATTATTATTATTATTATACACCGGAAAACACTGTAAACAAAGTAGTAAATGATCAGTTTACCAAATAATGTGTGTAGAGACATGAATAAATTCTTTGTCTATTATTATGTAAATTCTAAATGCGAGTGAATTCCACCTCATACATGTGTTCATGCTCGGAGTATTGTTTATGCCTCTTTTGTGATGGAATGAAAAAAAAAATTTTGTTTTATAATATTTATAATGACATGTTTTATATATATTTTTATACATAGAATGTTTTAAACATACCTCGAGCCTGAGAAACAACTGAACCATCTCTGGAGTGACGTCAGTCCAGTTGGCATCATCTGGAACGAATGCAGCTCAGTGATATTCTTCACAGCCTGAAAGGTTTTGCGATGAAGATTGGGAGTTCTGTCAGATATACAGTAGTTGTCATTGCTTAGCTATTCTTAAATGATCAAGCATTAAAGTGATATCCAAAGATAAATAAAAAAACATCCTTTAGTATCTTCTCAAAGCTGTACCAGAAAAAGAAATGTGTGCTACCTAGGCTAAAATGTCTAAATGGTAGTGGACTGATTGGGACCATGACTGTCCTGATTGGTTGGACCACCACCACCACCACCACCATCTTCATAATCAAAACACTATTTCGCTATTAAACAACTGTACATATAGGGACTCATAGAATCCCTATCAAGGCTCAGTATAGGTGGCTTGTGGTGGCCAAGATACTAGGGCACTTGGATTTTAGAGAAACAGGAGAGTTTAGGATAATGCATCTCAACTGTAGGAGGTGCAACCAAGTGATAGGCTGAAATAGTATACACAGAATATATGCAGCATATATAATATACTGTATATTGTATGTGCTGCATGAACCCCCTTCCTATAATTGTTAGGCCACATCTTTTTTCTGGTTTACTATCTATAATTAAAAACTCAATGGCTAAATCCCAAAGGCACGGTTTTACTTCACCTTTCATATGTGTTAATTTGTGGAGGCTGCAGTGTTACCTGAAATAATAGCAACATCTAAAAATACACAGAGATTGCTGGGAGGTGGCCGTGTAAGTGGCCACATGGGAATGGCATACTAGCTTTTCTTCCTAACACAGTCTCTTCAGAAAACATTGGAGTAACAAATTTTTTGTTGTTGCTATACACAAGACATTTTGGTTGGAGATCAAAAGATGAACATGAGATGAAAGATGAGATATTCAGTTTTTCAGATTTACATCTAGATGTGTTAAACAACTTAGAACATGGCACCCTTTGTGGCTGAAGATCACATTTTCAGGTGTTCAGTGTATAACAAAAAGAAAATAACTGGTTTTGCCATTCTAATACCTTTTATAATCCCTGTACTAGAGCATGATTTATTTTTTTTGTTACCAGTTACTGTAGTTCCTGTCCACTAATTTGATTGTCTGAGCAGCATTCTAAGAGTGTTTATATTTAGTAGAAATATAAGGGTTTTTCTGTGTGAAACCTCTCGGATTGTGTAGCAATGATTCAAGCAACAGTCCCACTGAAACTGTTACTACAGTATAGTTACCGGAATCACCAACAGGCACAGCAAACAAAGCATTTTACGTGAATATAACATCGGACTTAAAATATGAAAGATAAAATTGAAAAGGAAGAAGGGAAGCCAGTTTTGCCTGGATCTGGCATCTTTCATGTGGGGAAAAAAATTATTGGGCCATGTTGTGTCTACGGCTGATTCATAGCCATGCCCACTATTGCTTGTGTGATATTGCCTAAATATATCAAGCCTCTCTTGCTCACTAGTACATGCTAGATGCCTGGTTTACATGGTAACACTGTCCATATATTCTACACTTCTCTTTAATCTTTCCTTTTATTAAGCCAACATTAACCTTCTAGTTTGACACTTCTGTCAAACTAGAGCCAGAAAACTAAAGTATTACTCAAATTATTTATTTACAACCAAGAACGTTGTTTTTTGACTTTGCTCATGAGTGCTTTTTTTACTGACAACATTAATTGTACAGATCCAGTATGTTTATTTGAGTGAGTCAAATTAAATCAAGCTGTTAAAGAAGCTGATAATATTAAAAGTGCTGGACTTTTCAGTAAGCGACCAAAATGGAATGACTATGAACAACCAGTTACATCAATGACATAAGTAGAAGGAGTATCAAGTGGATTTCAGTATGTACTGTATTCAGTAGTACTGAAAGAAAAGTACTGCCAATTCCAACATCCCTTCTCCATTACACAAAAACGAGATGTTCAAATCCTCACTGTACATAAAACTTACCTTTTCCAAAGCATGTCTCTATGGCTTTTCATGGAGTAATTTGGGTGTTTTCTAGTCATGACTACTGTCATTTATTTGCATAACACTCAATATCTCCTGCCATATCTTATTTAATAGATTTCACAAAGACAATCAAGGCAAAGATTTAAGTTTGTCCCAGTGAAATACAGGTATTGATTGCCTTTGAAACAGCAATGCAGTGGAGTGGAAATGTAAAACCGGGATAGACAGGGCCTCCCTCAAGAAGAAGTTCCAGGGTATCTGTGTATCTCTGTCTCGCCTTGGGAGCCACAGAGCCATTGGAGATGCCTTGAAACAAGAGCATAGTCTAGGAATAGTAATCCAACAAAGAGATGTGTCCAAAATTCTAGCTATAGTATATATTTGACAACAGATTATATGGCAAATTGTCCAAAGTCACTGATCTATGAAAAAGAAAGTTTTAGCAAATGATTCGTAGACCTGGGACAAGATATAATCCACCAAATATTTTAAAATATTACATTCAGAGCTGTCCTGAAAGTAAGCAGAGCTTTGAAAGGGGAATTAAAGAGGGAATTGGGAATCAAGACTTTTTTTTTACACATAAGACTTTCATCAGGAGAGCCTAGAGACTAAGCCTTGTGTCAAACACAAATCTACTGCAGAGTTTGTGTGCAGATTGGCAAATTTCAGAACAGCTATAGATCTCAGTGTCCTGTTCAGACAGCCAGTTTGGACAGGCCCACAGGCCCAGACTGATTATCATGAGAATAATTGAGAGCAAGAGGAAGAGTCAGTGCAGCTTTTAATAGAGCCACTTCTATCTTCATGCTGATAAATAATGTACACCAGTCAGCAAATTTGGATTTAACAGATGGTATTGACCTTTTTGGGTAGATAGGAGGGAGATGAGGCAAGGGGGAGGGGCAAAGAGAAAGAGAAAGAGAGAGAGAGAGAGAGAGAGAGAGAGAGAGAGAGAGAGAGAGAGAGAGAGAGAGAGAGAGAGAGTGGAAGCACCAGAATTACCAAGGGGCCTTAAAGATGAAACATCCATCATGCCCGTTGATTTGTTTTGCAGATTGTTTTACAGCTGCTGTGCGACACAGATTACTGCATAACCGAGTAAATAAATGACAAACTTCATAAAAAGGGAAGAATCCTGCATCAAGGCATTTGGACCTTGAGCCCAAGGCATCTTACCATCACCTTCAGCATGCTCTCATAAACAGACCATTGTCCATTTTATATTGTTCTTTGTCCATTACCCCATGCCCCTTATCCATTTCTGACTCAAACATTTTATCTTATCTAATTCAGAGTAGGTACATCAGAGAGTCTGTGTCCTTTACAGGCCAGATAACTGTCACCAAGTCTATAACTTAACATTTCACCTGGCATTTCCACACTGCATTCATAAGCAGCAGTACATCACTCTATTGCCCTATTCAAATTTGCCACAGTCGTATTCAGAGCTGCATTTGGGATGAAGCCATTGTTCAGCAGACAAGAGAGAGAGGGTCTGCAGTATTCATTAAAACACCTGCAATGTACGTTTGGAGCACCACATGGGACACCAGCACAAGAGAACCACCAGTGAAAAGTCAAGTGAACAGAAATGTCTGTGATGATATAAACACAGATATTCAAATTCTTTCAGCTGCTGGTCTGTAAGGGAGAACAACACAGTGTACACAATATTATCATTTTCACAAAATAAAAGTCACTCTTTTAAAGAAAAGATAAGAAACTATGGAACAGTAGAATAACACAAGGAGCAGCAGTAGAAAAAGGTTTGTTTGAAACATTCTTAGAGGTTATGTTTCATTCAGAGGTTATTCATTTTGACAAAATCCAACCTTTTTTTTTTTACATACATACATACATACATACATACATACATACATACATACATACATACATACATACATACACACACACACACAAACGCACACACACATGAATTCATATGGTGTGTATATATATATATATATATATATATATATATATATATATATATATATATATATATATATATATATATATGTATGTATATATATACACCAAATGAATTTAGTAATAATCCCACACTTTCACACATTTTGCATTGCTCATCTTTTATTTCTCATTGTTGTCTAACTGCAATTGGTATATACAAGTTTTTATATTTAGGGATTACATTTTTACTGGAGAAGTCATGGCAGGTGCACAGGTTTGTATTGTTTTAGTGAAGAGAAGAACAGTGTCATCTAGTGGTTTCAACCATACAGTGAGTTAAACACTGGTAAACTAAAAAAAAATATGACAGAATATAATCAAAAACTTTTAAAGCACATGGTCTACCTGTTAAAGCCTATTTGCAATATTACATATGAATGGCTTCTGATACACACTCACTACATATGTTTGAAACACAACTAAATAAGGATACAAACACGACTGACAAGTCAGTTTACCACAATTTGCCACTAGGCATGAATGATTACTACCCCTATAATTTAACCCTAACCCTTATTTAAATACAATAGCCCAAAACATTAAGGTTTGTGCTAACATACAGGGATGTGGTACCCTAGTGGTTAAGGTGTTGGATTACCAATCGGAAGGTTGTGAGTTCGATTCCTACGTCCACCAAGCTGACACTGCTGGGCCCCTGAGCAAGGCCCTTAACCCTCAATTGCTCAGTTGTATAAAAAAAAAAGAGATAAAAAAAATGTAAGTCGCTCTGGATAAGGGCATCTGCTAAATGCTGTAAATGTGAACAACAAAATAAAAATTCTCATTGGGCCCAAACACAAATATCTCTATAAGATATAAATTGTCAGATATTCTTATCCTTGTGGAGACTTTTGATCCTCATCAAAACAAAAATCATTCATTCATTTTCTACCGCTTATCCGAACTTCTCGGGTCACGGGGAGCCTGTGCCTATCTCAGGCGTCATCAGGCATCAAGGCAGGATACACCCTGGACGGAGTGCCAACCCATCGCAGGGCACACACACTCTCATTCACTCACGCTCGCACTCACACACTACGGACAATTTTCCAGAGATGCCAATCAACCTACCATGCATGTCTTAGGACCGGGGGAGGAAACGGGGGAGTACCCGGAGGAAACCCCTGAGGCACGGGGAGAACATGCAAACTCCACACACACAAGGCGGAGGCGGGAATCGAACCCCCAACCCTGGAGGTGTGAGGCAAAGGTGCTAACCACTAAACCACCGTGCCCCCAAAACAAAAACCATGACCACAAAAATCAACATTAAAAATAAAGATTCCATAAAACTAAATAAGTGCACTGTGCTGGTGACTGTGACAATGGATGTACCACTGCTCAAGATAGAAGATATAATGTGCAGAAATAGGTATGTGATCATGGGAGAACTGATGTGTGCAGTGAACGTGAATCACTGACTACTGACTACTGTCTTTAGGAAAAGGTGTACAGCTCTATCAAAGTGTACAATTTGTAAATACGCTGAATTAACTTCCCTCTTCATCTTGGGCACTTTTATCAAGTTTGCTTACTTAGACCTACAAAAATAGATCATTAAAATGACGTGGATGCCGAATAAGCCATGCTGTAACAACCACACAAGGTCCACCAGTTAGGCAGAGGGGAAACAGATCATCTCTCAAAACATCTCGAAATCTTGATGCATAATTCTGCCTTACAGCATTCAGGTTACATGTACAGTGTTTTTCTGGACACTTTCAGCAGCCTGGATTTCAACACCGCACTCGTTACACTTCAGCCGAAGCCAGCAACTAAGTGCAATATTATAATTTTCACAAAATAAAAGTCACTTGTATAAAGAAAAGATGAGAAACTAAGGAACAGTAGATTAACAGAAGGAGCAGCAATAGAAAAAAAAAGATTTGTTTGAAACATTGTTATATACAACACAATGCCTTTTGTGTGTGTGTGTGTGTGTGTGTGTGTGTGTGTGTGTGTGTGTGTGTGTGTGTGTGTGTGTGAGAGAGAGAGAGAGAGAGAGAGAGAAAGGTGATATAAGGGAACTTTCACAAAGTTTTTAAAGTATGTTATTGTTTGTTTTTCAGATAGTTTATTCTTTTTGATAAAAAAATAAAGACAAAAAGATTTTTTTGTTTCTTTTTGAAATTTTCTTTTCTTTTCTTTTTTTTAAGAGAAAAGTTTCTATTTTTGACACAAGTTTATCCAAATAACATCCCACCCCCCTCCTCCCTCGTTTTGGCAGAAATGTACCCCTCTCTGTTTGCCCCTCTCGGCCATGTTGACTGCTTCTGGCTTCACTGTATTTCTCGCAGGGGTCGAAACAAGCCGAACTCTTCCAAAAGGAAAAAAAAATCTCAGCACAGGAAAAAAGGTGGCCTCTGAAAACACCGCTTCGAAGCAGGAGAGCACATTTTTACACTCATTAATTCTCGGTGGAAAAGTTAGTGTGAGCTTTTAGCGTAAGTCATGTGTTCATCAGTGAGTGCGGGGAGATGAGATGAGCTGAGTGTTTGAAGCGGAGGAAAGTTTGAGAAAAGCTGCGGTAATAAAATGGAGAGAAGAGTTGAGAGTGTGCTGAGGACACTGGCGGCTCTGGAGACCTCTACAATCCTGCCCTCTTACTCCCTGCGTCCACTGCAACAAAAACAGCCATAAGGTGACGTTTAAACTAACACTTCTTGTCTAATATATATATAGCGGGAATTAAATGGACTTGTCGTGAAAGCTGTAAACAAATAAGGAACAAAAAAAACCCTCTTCTTTTAGCGCTTTATCGTTTACCTTGTTGTCCAGGCCTCTTGTGAAAGGAGCTGAGGAACATCTCGCCTTGTGCTCTTTGTGTTCGTACACCGAGGAACCAGAACATTACATTTGTTTTAGAAAGTTACTGACATTATAATCTCTGTTTGTAGTGTAGGAAGTGAACTTTACATCTTTAATTCAATCCTAAATAAAGTTACTGTGTGTTTTGGTTACATTCCTTTCACTCGGGTTACCATAAAGAAAGCCTAAAAATCTTTAACTTGTTGTTAAACGTCTTTAATGTTTTTCTGTTTCACATTAAGTCATTCCAGCTTGTCTTGTTTACCTGACGCAGGTTTCTTAGCTCCACTCAGGGAACCGTACTGATTCTAACCTCTCCTGAATGATCACACACACACACACCTGAAACATCACTCAGATATCTGAAACAGGGTTCACACACACACACACCTGAAACATCACTCAGATATCTGAAACAGGGTTCACACACACACACACACCTGAAACATCACTCAGATATCTGAAACAGGGTTCACACACACACACACACACACACACCTGAAACATCACTCAGATATCTGAAACAGGGCACACACACCTGACACATCACTCAGATATCTGAAACAGGGTTCACACACACACCTGAAACATCACTCAAATATCTGAAACAGGGTTCACACACACACACCTGAAACATCACTCAGATATCTGAAACAGGGTTCACACACACACACACACACACACACACACACACATCTGAAACATCACTCAGATATCTGAAACAGGGTTCACACACACACCTGAAACATCACTCAAATATCTGAAACAGGGTTCACACACACACACCTGACACATCACTCAGATATCTGAAACAGGGTTCACACACACACACACACACACACACACACACACCTGAAACATCACTCAGATATCTGAAACAGGGTTCACACACACACACACACACACACACACCTGAAACATCACTCAGATATCTGAAACAGGGTTCACACACACACACACACCTGAAACATCACTCAGATATCTGAAACAGGGTTCACACACACACACACACACACACACACACACACACACACACACACACACACCTGAAACATCACTCAGATATCTGAAACAGGGTTCACACACACACACACACACACCTGAAACATCACTCAGATATCTGAAACAGGGTTCACACACACACACACACACCTGAAACATCACTCAGATATCTGAAACATAGTTCACACGCTGGCATCTGAAATAGGGCGCGCGCACACACACAAAACGCATTTAAAATGGTCCACACACAGGGCATACACACTTACAACGTCATGCAGGCATTTGAAACGCCCACTTGAACGTGGGCACATATTCCAGAAATGGCACAGACACCTGATCCAACACATTTATCTTCATGATCAGATGTTATGATAAGATTAAAGAAAGATTAAAGTTTCAGTTTCATAGGAAAGACTGGAGCTAAGAAACTCTGCACTGGTCAGAAACTTCTTCTGACCAGCCACAGGTCAGCATGTGTTAATTTCTGTTTATTAAACTACATTAATTTTATATTTTGTGGTTTCCTTTAATCATGCTCCTTAATATTAGTAATAGATTACCTAAACCATATTTTCTATTACTTTCATAATAATGTCAATATTCTAGAATAAATAGTACATTACATAGAATAGTACATTTCTGAAATTTAAAGTTTTCTGACATTGTCTCTTTTTGTTTTCACTCTTTCAGATTGATAGACTGCATTTCTATAATACATGAGGAGAGGATAGTTCTTTGGTAATCTGGTCTCAACAACCTTGATTATTGTGGCATTGTAAACTTCTGTCTGTGCCTTTGGCTGGCACGGGTTATGAGGATGTGCTGCCTGCTTCAGGTACGAAGGATCCTGACATGATGGGGTGCAGGACAAGCAAGGTCCTCCCAGAACCACCAGCAGACGTACAGCTAGATCTTGTTAAGAAGGTCGAGCCTCAGCAAACCGATGTCTATAAGAACTTTATACGTGTGGATGGCAGTGACAAGAAAACTGGCTCTCCTTCCCCTCAAGGTCAAAGCCATGCCACAGGTGCTGCCACTAATTCCCCTATGGCAGGAAAAGGCCAGCTGGAGCCGTCTGAACCACGGAGAAACAAAGTGGCCAAGTACCGGGCCAAGTTTGACCCTCGGGTGACAGCCAAGTATGAGATTAAGGCGCTCATTGGGCGTGGCAGCTTCAGCCGAGTGGTGCGTGTTGAGCACAAGGGTACACGTCAGCCATATGCAATCAAAATAATTGAGACTCGATGGCGTGAAGGCCGCGAGGTGTGTGAGTCGGAGCTGCGAGTTCTGCGGCGTGTACGTCATACCAACATCATCCAGCTGATGGAAGTTTTTGAGACGGCTGAGCGTGTGTACATGGTGATGGAGCTGGCTACAGGAGGTGAACTCTTTGACCGCATCATTGCACGTGGGTCCTTCACTGAGCGAGATGCCACGCGCGTACTCCGCATGGTACTGGATGGTGTGCGCTACCTTCATATGCTTGGCATCACACACCGTGACCTCAAGCCTGAGAACCTGCTCTACTACCACCCTGGTGCTGACTCCAAGATCATGATTACTGACTTTGGTCTAGCGAGTACACGCAAAAAGGGTGACGAATGTCTTATGAAAACCACTTGTGGCACGCCTGAATACATTGCCCCTGAAATCCTAGTACGCAAGCCTTACACCAATGCTGTGGACATGTGGGCGCTGGGGGTGATCTCCTACATCCTGCTCAGTGGCACCATGCCCTTTGAGGATGACAACCGCATGCGCCTCTATCGGCAGATCCTGAAGGGGAAGTACAGCTTCTCTGGGGAGGTGGGAATTTAGTATTCTAATTTTATTCTTGTCTCATGCATATTCTAACAGCCAGCTGAAAAGAAGACAATCAGCTTTATTTTTCAATATATAGGTTTCAAAAATAAGTTGGTCCATTTAAGGTTTCCTTTAACAATCATTATTTGCCATGTAAGTTAACATTAACAACACATGAACGTCAGCATTAATTCACCATCATTAAAGTTGCACAAATTGATGTTAGGTTAAAAAGGTTATTCACTGACTCCACAATTAAAACAAGTCTATATGTATGAGAACAAGTTACGTTATTGTATGAGCCTAAATGCTGATGTTGGAATTTTGGTCTCCACGTATATATACTTGTGATTTAGCCTCAGCATGTTTCAAACCTGTTTCTTTTCTGAAATGATGGACTTAAATTGTTACTTTCTGCCCATTACGAGGTGTAACAAATGTCACATGTGACACGAATCTAAGTCGCTTGCGAGTAAACTGGCCTATCATTGGTCAGTGTACCAGTTTATGTGCTGGGGTTCAGCTCCTAGAAGACATCTATAAGGATGTGTAGACCGAAGCTTCACCAGATTATTGTGGCTTTCCTTTTAGCTGTAGCTATTGAAATTGATCAGTTTCAGCATGCATTGATGTGTCCTTGCTAAACACCTTGTAAATCTGGTTTTTATTCCTTTTGAAAAGCTTCAGCTTCCTTGGTCCAAGTTGAACAGCGAATCGTGTTGCGAGCTATTAACAAAACGAACACACTTTTCATGTAACAAAGGTTATGAAACAAATTCCCCAAACGAATGAGTGTGAAAATGCCCAAATTTAGGATTTTGGCATCGTATTGTCCACGTTGTCCATTGTGTATGTTGTTGACTTACATTCATAAATTTACTTGAGTCACTCAGTGATGGTATGGACAATAGTTCATGCAGCCGTTCCTTATACTATTAAAAATATAAATGAAATAAGCATTAATTGCTTTTTCAATGTTACTTCTGGTTTCGTTCCTGATTACTCATGTAAGCTTATGCTGAGGTTTGTCATTTCAATGAATGAATTAAAATAATAATCGTTAAAACGAACCTTAATGTAAATTGTTACCAAATTGTGAGAGCTGCACAGTTATTACAGGAAAAACTGCACGAGACAGAAGTCAGTGAAACTTGAATCGTTGTTTTGATAAAACACAGAAAGGGGAATCGGCATCTAACGTTCAGCAGAATGACAGATCAGAAAGATCAGGAGGTAATGCTTCGAAATCATTGCTGTGGAATGTGATTTCTTGGGCATTAAGGCTTCTACAGTCTTCTTTATAGAAAGCGGTGATGAATACAGCATTTGTAATGGGATTGAACTAGACATTAGTATCAATCCAAAGCATAATGTAGCTATAAATGTATCAGATGTGTCTCATTGCCGTTGCCCCAGTTGTTCATTGTAATTACACTTAATATTTTTCCCTGTGATGCATTCAGGGCCTACTGGTGGTTTGTGGTATAGCATAAAGTCTTTGACCGCCTGTTGTTATAAAGCTACATGAGGATATGCTGACATTAAGCCAGTCCATTCACAATCCGCATTCCTAAACAGAAATATTCCCCAGAAGGCCACTGTCACGACACAAGACAACAATACCCCATGATCGCCTGGCCTCTTCCTTCTCTGCGTGTTCATTATAAACTTTATTATAAACCTCCTTCACTGTAAATGTTCACTTGATGGATGAATCTCTTGACTGTCCAACACTAAATTTATAGTTGTGCTTTTGAGGGAGTTTACTCTGTATTGTGGATTCTGTGTTTGTTTGTGTCTTTCTGTGTGTGTGTGTGTGTGTGTGTGTGTGTGCGTGTGCGTGTGCGTGTGTGTGTTTACTGGATGTTATCCAGAGCTTTCCTGTGATCACATCATGTCCCACACTAACCCTCTGCTGCAGTGTTGTCTGTAAGGTTGTGTGCGTCAGTGTGTCTGCTTGCTTACAGTGTGGGCTTTTAAGAAAAACGTTAGACAAAGCAACAAAGGCTTGCCTGATGTTCTCTGTGTGACGTTAACACAGACCGGTGGGTCTGTGAGGTGTAAACGGCAAGGTTATAAATTAACAGGCAGTTTCATTTGTCATATTAGTCAGGTTAAATGTTTACAAAAACTTTCTCTTTGCTCGCATCAGTGAACAAACTAATTTTCCGAAAATGGCCGTGCTCGCGTTGAAGAACTCCACCTAAAAATCATTTCTGACCATTTCAGTTCTCCACTTTCGAAATATGAAGAGATTACTCATAATGGATGCGGATAATGCTGTGTTTCCTTTAAAATGTGGATTGTATTTAGTTTTATCTTCCTTAGGACCTTTAGATATTTTAGGTCATTTGCCGAAGGTTTTGACCTCATACTGAAAATTCTAATCTATAGCTTACATGTACATGAAAAACTATGGTTCTAAACTCTTTATTTCCATTGTAAAAGTCTGTTTTTGTATTTAATGCATTTCATTTTCCTGCTCTCCTGACCCAGCCATGGCCAAGTGTGTCCAACTTGGCGAAGGATTTCATCGACCGCGTGCTCACTGTAGACCCAAGCGAGAGGTTGACAGCTGGCCAGGCTCTCAAGCACCCCTGGATTGTTAGCATGGCTGCTTCATCTTCTATGAAGAACCTACAGCGCTGCATCTCTCAGAACCTGCTCAAGAGGGCGTCGTCGCGCTGCCAGAGCACGAAGTCAGCACAGTCAACACGCTCCAGCCGCTCGAGCAAGTCAGGTCGAGCACGGCGTGTACGAGAGAAGGAGCTGAGGGAGCTCAACCGCCGTTACCAGCAACAGTACAACGGCTGAAGAGTAGAAGCTTCAGTCACGTTGCGCATGCTGATACCGACACTCTGGGGCCCTCTAGACATGTGCCGATAATCCTTTACTCAATATTTGACAAATATATTACAGAGTTTTGTTACCTTAACAGAATTCTATTCAGAATATTTAAAGGCCACAGTACACGGATCCTTCTTTGTGAAGGCAGTCGCAAAATCTTGTTCATCAGATAATAAATCAAGAAAAGTTGGAACAAATATAGCAAACAAAAACATCACTTGGTCTACTCTGACTGAAGAATAATAATAATAATAATAATAGAATATTCTTTTTTTTTAATTTTTTAGAATATCTATATACCTTGTGGAGTTCTTAAACCATGAGGAAACTTTATGCAACAATCTGCTTAAATAAAAAATCTAATAAATATAAATTCGGCACATGCTTAGGACCCACGTGCTGTGAGCAGAGGAGGTAAAGTGGCATAGGAGTGGCGTGTACTAGTCTAATGGAAGAACTCTGAGAGACAATATTCTCACTGACCACAGAGCCAATTAGCAAAAAAGTATATCTTACCCTCCAGTCCATCTTTGTGCTAGTGTTTTTTCTTCATGTTCAAGTTATTTGTATGTATTTTCTCCTTATTTATTTATTGTTAATGTTTGCTTTTCATTGTTACATCGTCTATGACGTTACTGTCTGTTTAAGCCTTTAACTGATTGTATTATCTGTTGAACAGAATTCTACGTAATGAAATTGCTGGAAGGACTACTAAATCTGTGGTGGCTGTATTTAGACCTTCCTGAATTTTGCTGTGAATTATTTTTCTTAACTGTTATACTTCTAGTTTGTTGCTCACTAAAGTGAGCTCCATGCTGTTAATATTTTCCCATTGATCACAGTTTATTGTGCCAAAAATCATTTCAGATATGAAGGTTAAACTATGCCTTTTCTTTCTAAAGAAACCATTTGGGTGAAGTACTTATTTCTAGGAGTTTTCTGTTGATACTGATACTGAATCTGGAGTAATTCCTGTCACCTTTAAGCATTTTGATTTACAGATGGATCTATAGTATGTAATGCTGACTTACAGTGTATATTTATCTTTAAATAAAATGAATGCTCGAGATCTAGAGCGAATATGCAGTACTTATGATTTGCATAAGTGTCATTCAGCCGTAGCCACGTTTGATATTACAAGCGATCAATTCAATCAGCTCGTTAAACCTTTTCACATATTTGCTACTTAATCCCTAGTTTTTGAACAGTGGGTTCACTCCTATTGTGTTACCAGGATCAACCTGGCATCTCGTCTTAATTTAGGAATTTGTCCACGTTTGTGAATCTTAACAATTCGATTTATAATTAAATATTAACACTTAATATGGAAAAGGGAAGAGGTGTATTTGGTTATGATTTTTAACAAAGACACATTTGAAGCAATTGTAGCATATTGCATATATACTTTCTTGTTAGTGTAATCATCTGCTATGCCTTTCTCATTCGGAAAATAAAGTTCTTCATCATTAGAAATCCATTAGGAATAAAATAACACAAGTGATGTAAACGTCTTTTGGGAAAACCACTGTTTTATAATTTCATTTTAACTGAAGAAGGAAGGAAATTTAACAGCATTAATAGTTTGAATTTACACCTGATGTATTGATAAAATTATCTTTTTTTTCCAAATTGAGAGTTTTAAGGAAATGTACCACAAAATATTATGAGGATTATCCTAGATTTCACAATACATTCAGTATGTCAAGTTCAGTGTTTTTGTAAACTTATTTTTATAAAAAAAACTTTTTTACCCATCTCATTTGATGAAGTTGATCCAACACTATTTCTCGAATGGAGTGAATGTGTTGTGTTTTTGTTGTTTTTGTTCTATTGAAGATTAATGTTGGATAACGTTAAATATGTTTTTTGTTTTTTTCCAGAATAGTGAATTGTTAGTTTTTATCAAATGTTTCAATTAAAGAGTTCCATATAAAAGTTTTCTCATGATTGTTTTTCTGTTATTGTATCAGCAACCATGTGATGGACTGGTAATTTAATGCTACATCTTAAGTGTCATATTTCTATTAATAGAATAATAGACATAGATTTTTAGTTTAATACATGTGTGCTTAATCGTATTGTATACAGTGGTAGCTAAATTCTAGATTCTTTAAAATGACTCAGTTTTTAGAGTCACCAGTATTACAGCGCCATCCTGTGGTCATGAACTGAATCACATCTAGATCACTTCAGCTATAATTATAAGTTTAATACTATATAAACTAATGAGTTGTGGTTTGTTTATTATTATTATTATTATTTTAAATACAGGCTCATTTTTAATCCGGTCTCCGCAAATGTATTAGAGTATAGCAACTCAGAGCATATAAATACAAATATAATTGCCCTTTATTATGTTCCACACACTGTAGTACACAGCAGCACTGTTAGACGTGAACCAGGACGCACTTTTGATTGGCTAAAACCCGCGTCACTCAACGCTTTACTCTGCGTACCTGTCGGTGATTGGTTACCTTCTTCTATGCGTCTCATGTTACTGTAGCAAAGCAAACAGAATGATAAACCAGCCGTGACTGTTAGCATCCTGGAGCTAAACATACCGTCTAACAAAGAGCTGTTTTACATGAGATTTATTAAAGTAAATCGCATTCTATTTTACTGAACGATAGTATGAATGGATCTCTAATGTGAAAGAGTGAGTAACCTTTCTGAGATCCTGTAGATACTGATTTATTAGGCGAGACGCGCTGTTTGCTAGCTGTTAGCTGTTTGCTAGTTTTTGGTAGCATGTCCACAGATGCACGTCTAGTGAGTTAGATATTTATTTACAGATTTGAACGAATATTTATTCGTTGTTTGATACATAACTGGAACTTTACCAATACTACTTAGCATTTATTGCTGCAAATAAAGAAAATAAAGCTGTAAAGTTAACTTTATTCACGATGCCTCAGTAGCTTCTTAGCTTTAACCGTGTGCTTAACTGCATGATTTTCAGCTGTAAACAAATGAGAGTAAAAGTGAAATGACACGGATAATAACCGTTATCTATTTATTCATAAACATCATAGCGATAGTAGATTGTTGTCATGCTCGAAAGCCGAGCGTTAGCTGTGTTTTATGAGATAAGAACAGGCACAGAAATGTTTGAACTGTATTCAGCTGCTGTGACACAAATTTACTTACTTTAATTTGATAGCTTTCTTCTGTCACGTCTGTATTTTGGATTTGACCCAACAGGTAACTAAGTGACCGCTGTGTTCATGGGAGGATGATGGATAATTAAATAACAATAAATGAAATCAAATAGTATTAAGCATAATTAACCAAGAATGTGTCAGTTTTTAGTTATATTTCAAGGACAAAGTTGTGTGGTTTCTTATGTTAACAAACATGGAGTTGTTGTTGATGCAGACAGTTTTATCTGTACATCGGATGTGTAGCTGTGGCTTCTTCCAGAATCTCATTATACTTATGTGGCATTTGCTTTGTTGCTTAATGAACATTTAAAAGAGAGTATTTTATTTACCAGTCTGTATTAGTATGTCTGCTTACACAGTGATTTATTTATTTATTTAGTTATTTATTACCATTGGGGTAATAAATAAATCCTGATTCCGATTATTAACAATCTTGCAACCTTTATTCTCATAATTTGAGATAAACCAACAAAGACAATGAAAAACATCTGTATAAAAAATAGTGGCAATTTTATTTGGAAGTTTGATTTATTTGGACATTTTCATGGGAAGTTTTCTGACTGTTTTGTTTTGCTTCCATGTGTTCCGTTTGTTTCAGTTTGGTTTTATTTCTGTAGCGCTTTTAACACTGGACATTGTCACAAAGCAGCATACAGAAATATACATTTTACATCTTTAAATGAATCCCTGAATAGAAAGCCAGAGGTGACGGTAACCAGGGGGAAAAACAAACCCTGAGACGATATTAGAAAGAATCCTTGTGAGGAACCAGACTCACAAAGGAACCCGTCGATATGAGTGACGCCGGATAGTGTGGTTATCAATAATTACTTTTTGATAAACGTGTACTTAACATGAGATTCATTCTATTTGGAACATGAAGTCTGCCTGAAATGATCAGCTCTTCACTGCTGGAGACTTGAGTGCAAATCTCTTCATAGCAATAGCAATCCAAGTGGTATCATCCACTATAATGTCATGTACCTTTTTTGGCCATCCACAACAGCAGCATCCATGATCAGGCATTAGCATGGACCAGGAAGGATCAGAGAGCAGAAGTGGTCGAGATCATGATGTGAGCCAGTCTATTATAGGCTTAATTATCACTTAAACTCTTAAGTGCTTGGGGTAAAGATGAAAAATTCATCTTGGAACAATTTAATGTTGATCACTCACTGCTGCTGCGGCTTGCCCCACACGGACAGCCTAAAAATCTCTGTGTGATTACTGTGGATGGGATCATATTGAAACCATAAAGATGCTCTTCCTTGGAAAGCCTTTAGATGGTAATTGCTATTAAGAAATTTGCCCTCAAGTCTCCATTACTGAACAGTTGATAACTTCAACACAAACAACTTCAGCTTTTCAAATGGCCCAGATGCTGTTGCTTATAAGTTGTTTTTGGGTTTACACGATTGCACTTTTTGGTTATGTAGTACACAGTTCTAGAAAGGAAATTAGTTATAAACTCACTATGCTGTGTCACCCAGGATGAAGGATGGGATACTTTTGAGACTGGTGACTCTCAGTGTTTGAGTGGGAGTACCAGTTTTTCCAAAAGTCATAATGACAGTAAATAAAATTTTTTAACTGAATTGTGCTATTTAGTTAGTATTAGTTAGTTAGTCTCTATGTAATAGACCCATGCATATATGCTACCATAACCCATTTATTTACTTACTTACCAGATAACGTAACATTTGTTGTGGATTCTTTAATCACAGTCTATTTGTTGCACACAGTTGTGTTAACTTCTTGGATGTCATGATGTTTATTTCCACATATTTCTCTTACAAATAACAGTTTGTATTATGTTTCTGTAGGAGTGGATTGGAGGCTCTTGTACTTTTGGTGCTGGGAATCAGATTCTTTTACTTTCTTATCTTCTTTAATATACTCTCTGTGTGTGGTAAGATGGCACCCCTCGTTCAGATTGTGCTGCATCGCTGATCGTCTCAACTGGAATTCGAAAATGGAGAGAAAACGCAGAAAGAAATGAAAGAACAAGCCTTGCATTACCCAGGCTTCTGAGTTGTGGATTTAAAGCAACCTGCAATCACCAGCTCGGTTTCATCAGTGTTCACTTACTATCAGCCACATTTACACCGATTTATGAAGCACAGACACTTTTGAACTCTTTTGGCTGGTTCTGAACTGAACTGGCGTGTGGACACCATGACGTTAGCCACAGCACTGTGGCTCCTCGTGGCTGTAGCCCTGCTGGCGGGGTATACACCCCAGGCCGGCACAGAGGAAGATAAAGCCACATTCAGCTCTTCTTTCTCCTCAGACGGTTTCTCGAGATCCAACTGCTCTGAGCTCACCCTCAAACTAGATTTCTCCTCCAAAGTAGTGGAGCACGGTAAGTCTTTTCTGCTTTTTGTGAGCGGTCACTTTAGTGTGATATACTGCTTTGTCTATTCGGAATTGCAGTTATTCATATACTATAGAATTCGTACCAGATTCAGACAAGTTTGAGATGATTATTTCAAAGGCGCATTGACTTTTTCCTGGAGCCTGTGTTCAGGATCCTTCTCCAAATGAGTTCATTAGAAGGAATTTCAGGTTGATGGGCCGTTTACTTTACTTTGGTTTCTTTTAGTCTTAGACTTTGGAAATGACAAGTTCTGATATTGTAAGTTTCACATAAAACTGCATCACATTCCAGAATATATATAAAAATATTTGCCACAACAACCTTCACCAGTGTTAAACAAGAGAGAACTCCCAGTGGCCTCTGTGATTTGCTGTTTTAACTTTTTAGTGACAGGTTTGAGACTTTGGGTTTTGGGTAACTTTTGTGATCCCTTGTGATCTTTGGTCTTGTTCTGTCACACTTCACCTTTATCTTTGGTCGTTCCTTTGGTATAACTACATACATCAGTTAACTAAACTACGTACAGAATCCTCAATAAAAAATGTAACCACCAAATGTTCATTATATCAAATGATAATTTGTGAAAGACTAAGCTTGTTGAAATTTGCATTCGAATACATTTTTTAAAAGCGACGTTACATTTCAATTTTCAGGATCATAATAACATTCATTACATGATAACCAGCTTCAGTCTGAATGAAATATGGCTTCCTTTCTGTTGTTTCCATTATTTCTTATCTCAGCTTCTTGAACACATTACAGACTTTGTTGTACTACATACACTTTGTTGTGTTGAGTTTTTTGTCGTTCCTAATTTGCCCCGTGCATGTTCAGCATTATCTGCAATCTCAATCTGTAATGTGCACGCTTCTTTTTGTGTAGTTTATTATTATTATTATTATTATTATTATTATTATTATTATTATTATTATTAGAATCAGATTTATTGGCCAAGTGTGTTGGCACACACAAGGAATTTGGTTCCAGCAGTTTGTGACTCTCAAAGGTACGGACATAAATAACACTATACTATACAAGATAACAATGCAGATTATGAGATATAATGTAGACAGAATGAGTATAAATTGAGGATATAGAATGAATAAAATATATAAAATATGAATATGGAATATGAACGATCAGTAATGTACATAAAGTGTGGGAGTGCAAATAACAATATTGTGCAATATTATGCTTTTTGTGCAATATACAGCAGCAGTAGTGTGTAATATACAGAGGATTTGATGACAGTCATCAGATGATTTGATGACCGTTATTATTATTCCTCTTCCCACAAATGCTGGTGTTAAATTTCTTTTAAAATACCTAACTTAAAAGCTGTTCATTTAAAATTGGGCCTTGGTGTAGATTTGTGGTTCACTGTTTATTTCTACCTCTTCACAACCACACACTTTTTTTTAGTAAATGATTTTAGTAACTCATTTCCAACCTGAAAGTTGGTTAAAGATGACATTGATGTTTTTTAGCACTTACAATGAACTGATTTTCTGCTTTTGAATAATTAAAAGCTAGTAGATAAATGACTGTGTTTTAGGGGTCTGTTTTTATTGGCCGTGGCCTCAGGCCCTGTTTATTAGCCTCAAGCTCTGTGTGCTGAAAAGACCAGTGTTGTGTACGTATCTAAAGGCCGCTCATACATGATCTTTATAATGACCTGAAGGCTGGCCTGTGAATGTTGGCTTTGTGTAAAACCCCACCTTTTATTCAGTCACTCTTCCTTAACATGACCCCTGATTTAATCATGGGGAAGTCCATCTTATGTATACACATCTAGGATGGAAAGATGAAAGTTCTGTTCTAGCTCTACATATTAATATTAAATTAAATAAAGTGTTTTATATTTGAACAGTTTTCCACTCTGCTTAAAAAGCCCAGACATGTTTGTGTAGTAAAGTGGAGTATAGTTTAGTGGATTTCTTCTTCAAAAGTGACCCGGGGATCGCTTTTTAACTTCCAGACATTCTGTTGGACTGGATTATTTACAATGCTTTACTTTCTGGAAACTTTCAATCCCTTAATGAGATCCAGGAAGGGTGGTACGTTTAAAAAAAAAAAACAAGCCTTTTGTTTAGTGAGTTGCATAAACATAGCTAGTGGACAAACATGGGTGTTTCTCATAACCCACTCAGACAAATAAGCTTTCAGTGGAACCGTATGCTGGTAGTTTGCTTGTGCCATAAACGGTGAACCACATATAACTATATCACTATTTTATCTCTGCCTGCTTTGGCTGCCTGAGGGCTGAACTGTTAACTGGCTTTAATACTTTATATAGAAATCAAGATTTGAAAGAGCTGCAATTTGAATTAGCCAGTAGTTGTATTGTTATTATTATTATTCAGTGGCCTCTTAATTTTTAAGTGGCCTCTTAAATTTCTAAAATTTTTAATTTTCAAATCTGTACTCTAATTTTCCCAGACAAATATTAATATGCAGCTTAAGTGCATTATTCAGTTTTTAATTTTGTTGTTTAGCATCTGGTCCAACAGTAAAAGTTTTGAATGTCCTTTTGATCCATCAGTAAATAAAAAAATGGAAGATGACAGCAAGCAGCTGAGCTTGTGGAATTGTTTTGGTTCTACATCATAGATTGTTATGGTCAAAGATAAGGCTGTTTGGCAAATAGTTGTCTTGCACCTAGACGACAACAAAACTTTAGGATTACCTACTGACTTACGACCACACAGAGAAGCACACAACCTTGTATCAGAATCAGGTTTATTGGCCAAGTGTGTTGACACAGACAAGGAATTTGGTTCCAGCTGTTTAAAGTACAGACATAAATAACACTAGTTGTATGATTTCGTAGTGTTAATATGTATATGTATATAAAATGTATATCTGATGAAAGCTCAGAGTGTTAACAGATGCTAGAAGAACTTTTCTTTTAAGATTTTATTTTGGTCATTTTTTATGCTAATAATCTGTATAGAAATATCGAGCACACTGTCTATACTGTATACTGGTGACTTTATTAACAACCCCAACTACTTTCATTAGATGCTGCAAAGAGTATCATAAGTTTTGTACTTTGTTTTATACCTTAAACTGATTAAAACAGCCTTTTAGGTATCACATATTTTAGCATATTTTCCACATATTTAAGCATGCACAGCGCAGTGTGTCACCAAGTCTGATCATGGATTTACAGAAACATGGTCGATATTTTGAATTCACGTCTCTGCAAACCTGGCATTGGTCCAAAGCAAAGCTATGAGGAGCATATGGAAAGTGCAGCTGTGCAGCGAGATAAGGAAAAGTACAGGTGCATGTTAGTAAGCCTGTTGGCTAAACTATCAAGCTTATTTTCTAATCTATTTTCTTATCCACACCTTTTAATCTATGAATTTCATTTTCGGTTGCACAAATCTGAAAAATCTACAAGAGAAATAAATAAATTAAATATTCCATATATTCAAAAATGTATACAAAAGCTCAAAAAGGTGCTAGGGAACTATGAACATACTGTGCATACTATGGTATTGCACATGGTATTGTTATATTATATTATGTACCTATTAGTTTAAGTATTTGGGGTCAATCGTCTAGTGTGACATGGAACGTGGAAAAGCGGTGAAGAGGTTTGGAATGGGTGTAGAAAATTGTGAGCAAGAATTAAAGGAAAGGGGTACAAGTAGTGAGAGCAGCTCTGCTGTATGCGTTAGAGACTGTAGCAGTGAGGAAAAAACATGAGGCAGAGATGAGGATGTTGAGGTTCTCTTTAGGAGTGACGAGTTGGACAGGATTAGGAACGAGCACTTCTGAGAGACAGCTCAGGTTGGATGGTTTGAAGACAAGGTCAGAGAGGCTAGCCTGAGTTGGTTTGGACGTGTACAGAAAAGGTAGAGTGGTGGTAGATATTGGTAGAAAGATGTTAGAGATGGAGCTGCTAGGTAAGAGGTCAAGAGGAAGGCCAAAGATGAGATGTATAGATGTGTTCAATGAGGACATGAGTAGAGGATGCTGAGGATAGAGCTAGGTTGAAACTGATGAGTTGCTGTGGCGACCCCTAACGGGAAAAGCCGAAAGTAGAAGAAGGATTGCAATTATTGTGAAATTGGGATAGTGCATATAATGGTACAGTTAGAAGTATATACCAGGCTTTAAGTTGTGACACAGGTCAGTATGATACTCTGATAAGGGTGGCCCTGTGACTCATATTGAGAAGTTTTAACAGAACTGCATCTGGAAAGAATAAACTGTTGAGTAGCTTACAGAGCAGTAAATTATACAGTGAGCAGTGTTTTGATGATGCTGTGAATATACTGTAGCTGGTTTGACTTTTTCACAGTTATAAGTTCTAAACTAATCGTGTTAATCGGCCACTTAAAAATTTAAGCTAGTATTGAAAATGATAGGAAATCTTTATTACCTGTATGTTTACAAGGAAACAAAAATATCAGATCCACGTATTGTGGTTTCTGTGGGAAAAGATTTCCAGATGTCTGTTGAGTAATGTCAGGGAACCGTGACAGGACAAGTGAACTTTTAATGAAACAGAGCCAGGAGTGTCTTCACACCTTTGTCATACGAGACCCAATGTGATCTATGCACTAATCCAGACTTAACTTTATAATAAGTGCAGGTTTTTAGGGCATGTGGTTGTGCAAGTTGTGCTTGTTTATTAATAGGTCACATGACCATCACATGTATGCAGCCTTTTCCTGTGTTAGGAAGAACTAAAACTCTGGAGATGTTGCTCCTATGACAAATCCTTTTATACATCATCTATATTTAATTGTTCTGCATTTTTAAACCTCACAAACCTTTAGTGAAGGTTTGGTTTTGGAGTGAGTTCATCAACTGAAGTAATAGTATTGGGAACGATAATATCTTTATCAAAACATATCATAACATTTCCTAAAACCTCTTACATTTGTTAGTGTTTATCAGTCATTTGTCATTGTAACCATTGCATGGCTTTGATTACAAGTTTCTTAACTTTTTGTTGGATGGGAAGGAGAGGAAAGGATGTTTTGTGGAACATTATTTAAAGCAGCCCTGTCAAATCTAATTTAGAAAAGAAGCCCCTACAGGCAATTTATAAATGACTCTCAAGTCCAAGTGGTCACTGACTGTGTAGTTTACAGCATCACCTTTAATCCTTCTTAATAGCTTAGTGTTGTGAAAATGGCATCCAGGAATGATTTATGTTCATGGTGAAGAAAAAGAAATCATAATAATTCACAACAAATGGATCAAATGGATGTCCCTCTCAGTCATTCAATATTGCAGTAGAGTGATGTAGATGAAAATTATTTGAAGTTTATATTAAGACACTTTCTCTCCTCTTTTCCAGAGTATATAGTAGCATTTAATGGGTACTTTACAGCAAAGGCTCGCAGTCACTTCATCAGCAGTGCCCTGCAGAATGCCAAATCTGTGAACTGGAGAATTGTGCGACGTGAAAACCCAGCCAGCGACTACCCCAGCGACTTTGAGGTGGTGCAGATCCGACAGGATGCACTCAGCAGTCTGCTCAAGCTGCAAGACCACCCCTACATCAAGAGAGTCACCCCACAGCGCAAGGTCTTTCGTACACTCAAACTGCTCAACGGTACGTTCTGGTCTACAAGTAGCCATAGCTACATCCACTGCATACAGATGTGCACCATTTCACCTTTCAGACTAGCCACTGCTAGCAGGATTGTTGACTGTTTATATCTAAACCACACAATGCTAGTGAATGGTTAGTGTGATGGCAGAATGCAGCATGATCTGTTGTAACTTCCAGTACATTAATGTGGCCAGTACTGCACAGTTAAATTGAGATTTTTGGACTTTTTTGTTACTGGAAGGCACCTTGATAATGTCGATCATTTAAAACAGTCTTATTAGAGTGCAACTTTTGAATCTTTGATGCACAATAAAAAAAAAAAACAGAACTTACACATGCCTCATTTGTTAATTAAAACCAAATGCAGTGACTGAATTGCACTCTGTAAGGGCACTATTACCCACTGGGGGAGAATGTAACAGATTACTGAGAGACCAGCAGTTATTTATGTCTGGTTTGAGTGAGAGGAAACAGACCCTCAGGGTAGTGAGCTTGGAAAGAATGCTGTGTTTTTCTCACACACACACAAGCACACGTGCACACAGAATAACACAAGTCACACTCATGTCAGTCTGCAGCCTTATTCACACCTGGTATTAACATCAGACTCGTATTGTCTTATCGTATTGGCATTATTAAAACTACCTGAAGAGGTTGTCAGAGTCTCATTTGGCCAAATAACATTTGAAGTGTACATGAAGTGAAGGCTGCACCAAAATGTTGTGTTTCCCATTCAAGCAAATGAATTTGACAGGAACATCTTGTTTATCTATACCTTTAAAGTTATTGTTTTGTTTTTTTTGAGGTATTTGGGTACGATTGTGTCATGCAAAATTAACATCCACTTAATCCCCAAACCTGGGCATATAAAGTCACTGTGATGTGTAGCAAAAGTCATAGGAACCGTGTAGGATCTGGTGTGTAGTTTGATATTCATTGAATATGAAGAGTAAAAATACATCTTTGTCCAGGGAACTCAGCTTGGAAAAGACAGCATTATGTCATGGCTGCTTTCTCGTTACATAGTCCATCAGTCTGAAGTGCACTCCTACACACATCCCACTTTCCTCATCAGACCTAGCAGCAAGTCGCACAGGTTCAGTAAGAACATGCAGAAGAAATTATTAATTGGCTGCCAGTCAGACATGGTAGGTGTTAGAATGACATACAAGTAGGACTACATTTAATCAGTGTAACCTTACATATATAGCATTAATTATCATTAAAATTCACTAGGGCATTGTCTGTGAGAGCCAGTATGGGTGGAAAAGATTTATCTAATTATAGTCTGTGGAGGAGGATTGGGTCAGGTCTTTAAAAAAATCCTCATGAGTGCCCCTTGAAATGATTAAAATTGCAGGTCATTTTATTAATGCCTCCTCTTCAACTTTGTATTAGATGTCTGCATAAATAAAGCATTACCACTTCTTGACTGATTTTACTTAAACTTGAGATTTTGCCTCAAAAAAGGATTAATAACCACCTCATTTTAATGACGGCTTTCAGGAATCAGCCATGGTTACAGAGATGTAACACATTAGCATGGTGAAGCTGCTGTGTTCATTATTCATTATAAAAGTCTACAGTCATCTGTACAGTCCTCATTGTTTGTCTATCCTTTAAGCTATTTAGTAAATTGATTGTGGTAAATTGATTGAGATTGTGCATATGCATTTATCTAATCAGTCAATCATGTGGCATCAGTGCATTACAAAAACTTTTATGCAGATACAGGTCAAGAGCTTCAGTTAATGTTCAGAACATCTAACATCAGAATGAAGAAAAAAGCGTGATCTCTATGACATTGAATTGTCATTAGTGTTGACTATTTTATAAACTGCTGATCATCTTGGATTTTCACACACAACAGTATTTAGAATTTTAGAAAGAACATCCTGTGTACCGAGGGTCTGCATCAGAAGTAACTCAAAAAGGCATTTCAGCATGCAACATCAAACCTTAAGGCGGATATTCTACAACAACAGAACTTGACTGGATTCCACTGCTGTCACCTGAGAGCAGACTTAACAACCAAGCTGGACAGTTGAAGAGGAAATAAAATCACCTGGTCTGTTTCCGGTCTTCATTTGTCCAGTTTGGGTGAGTGCCCATGAATGCCTCAGATCCTTGTTTCTGGCTGACAGGTGTAGAACTTTGTGGTCTTCTGTTGTTGTAGCCAATTCATGTTAATTTTTAGTGTGTTGTGCATACTGAGATACTTTTCTACTTACCTACGGTTATACAAATGCTAGAGTTAATATAGACTTCTGACTCTGGAGGCTTTGTGTGAAAATTTCAAGAGATCAGCAATTTAAATACTCAGTCCCTCCCATCTTGTAACAGCAACCAAGCCATTTCCCAGTTCTGATGTTTGATATAAACATTAACTGAAGCTCTTGACTTGTACCTGCATGATTTTGTGCATTTTGCTGCTGCCGGATTATTGGCTGTTTAAGACTGTTTTAAAGAACCTCTAGGTAGGTATTTGAATGCATCTTTTTTGAGATTAGTTTGAAACTTAGAAACTGTCTTTCCTCCACTATGATTTCCTTTCCTATCGTTCTCTTTTTCATTTCTCTTTGGTCAGCCGGAGGTGATGGCAGCTCCTCCTGTAATGACACACGCTGGACACAGAAGTGGCAGTCATGGCAGTCATCCCGGCCACTCAGGAGGACTAGTCTGTCTTTGGGTTCGGGGTTCTGGCATGCCACAGGTCGCCATTCAAGCCGTCGCCTGCTACGGGCCATTCCACGCCACGTTGCTCAAATCCTGCAGGCTGATGTGCTGTGGCAAATGGGCCACACAGGTGTGTGTTTGAGTGTGTGTGTTCTTTTTAGGATGGTATTTGGAATGCAAAAAAAGACATAAGATGCTACATAATGACCTTAATTTGGCTGCTGATACCAATGTTTCTTTGTGTTTGGCTCTATGGATACACCGTTGACAACAAAATGAAGACCTAGAAATTGAATTGAATTGACTGTTACCTGGCTTCTTTGTAGGGTCGGGAGTAAAGGTGGCTGTATTCGACACTGGACTTAGTGAAAAGCACCCACATTTTAAGAATGTTAAAGAGAGGACCAACTGGACCAATGAGAAGACACTTGATGATGGTAAAACCCGCCTGCAATTTATTTTTGGCAGGGAAAGCAGTCAAGAGACATTGCAGCATTGTTTCAGTGAATGTCTGAGTATGTTACATGTGCACATAAATTGTCTGCTCTCTGTACAATATTACATTTTTTTTTTAGGTTTGGGCCATGGCACCTTTGTAGCTGGAGTTATAGCAAGCATGCGGGAGTGTCAGGGCTTTGCTCCTGACTCTGAGTTGCACATTTTCAGAGTCTTCACCAACAGTCAGGTAAATGTATACAGCATATTGACCTTTTAGGTTAGGGTGTTCAACTGTATCAGTAGTTTAACTCATGGTTGCTAGCTCTGGTTTGCTATTTTTTCCCTTTAGCAAATAAAGAGATTATTGAGTGGCTCTCCTGGGGATGTGTTATGACTTTGGTGGAATGGAGATTTTTCCCTGTCCATGTTCACTTTTCTATATAAAGTCCTCAGGGTGATACAGTTATTGTGAAGCTGAAAGCTTTACTTACCTGAGCACAAGCCTGAATGAGATTTATGATATTAATTAATAATGTTTCTATCAGGTGTCCTACACTTCCTGGTTTCTGGATGCCTTCAACTATGCCATCCTTAAGAAGATCAATGTCTTGAACCTCAGCATTGGTGGGCCAGACTTCATGGACCATCCATTTGTGGATAAGGTGCTCTTACTTTTTTGTATGTCTTTGAATTTAACACCCGGATGTTTGTATATAAGAATATTGCAGGGTGTTTTACACTGATTATTCTGCGCAAAATGACTGTGCACCTCAGTGCAAAATTGATATATTTGGTTCATTTGATTTAGTTTCACACTGCACGTTATTATAGAAACAAAAGAAAGAAAAAGGTCACACACATCACCCAAGCATGGAGAATGTAAAGCTGGTGCTTTGAAAAATCTATGAATAACTAGTTTTGTGTATTACATCCAACTTTTGTTTTCTGTCTGTTTGTTTGTAATTACAAATTTACAGAACAAAGCTTCTGCATGGCTTCATTTCCATCTTTAGCTCATTTACATGCCATATTCGGTTCACTTTTTCTCAGTTCTGTGTTTAATCCCTTTCTTGCTGCAATGGAACAATGTTAGAGTTCACTTGGAAGCAGACCATGTCTTGTTCAGACACAAATCAGTTGTATTGATCCACATCTAAGTACAATTCTCTCCTTCCCAAACAAACCACACAGAGGGGAAAATGGACCATGGTTTGAATCAAATGGATATATGGGAGTATGGAGTATATGAGAAATGCACAAAGGTGCAAATGCGAAAGCAACTTTAGAATAATAAAAGAGCTTATCAGTTTCTTTTTTCTGCTTGTGCCTTGGAATACTAAAAATAAACCTGACTGCAGTGTGTAGTTTATGCATATCTGATCCAGTAACAGTTAACCTTCACAGCCAACCTGAGAATCAGTAAACAGAACATAATGAACATTCAACAAGAGAGCATCTGATTTTCAGTCATAACACACTAAAAGCTACAGGGAAGAAAATCTATTTCATACAATAGCAAACACTGTGTAAGTATTTTCTTTCGCTTGGCTTACCTTCAGGTTTGGGAGCTCACTGCAAATGGGGTTATCATGGTGTCTGCCATTGGAAATGATGGTCCTCTTTATGGGTAAGTGGCAAATTGTACAAATTGGTCAAGTTATGTTTTTTTTTCTGTGATTGAGTTGTGTATGCGTTAACCTTTACAGTACTCTGAACAACCCTGCTGATCAAATGGATGTGATTGGGGTTGGAGGAATTGATTTTGAGGACAACATTGCCCGGTTTTCCTCTCGTGGCATGACAACATGGGTATGTCCTGTTTCATAGCAACATCACTGAACTGCAGCCCTCACCTGAAGGCTTATGCACAGGCTTGTTAGTGCATGCCTGAGGATTTGGTGCTGACCTAGAAAGGCAGACATATCCTATTTAGTTCACCTTCAGGAAAAGTACATCAATTCTAGCCTGAGGTTTGCTCTTTAGGTCTCTTAAGAGTCATTAATTCTGTCTGGGATGAAAAAGCACTGAAGCTAGTGCTCTAACTGATCAGCTCTTCTGTCTGTTTTCAACAAGTATTCTCAGATAGTTTTTTGGCATACAGGTAGAAAAACATTTTTTTGTTTTTGTGAAAATAATTCAGCAATATCTGAATTATTGACTCAGAATGATGATGGTGATATGGTCCCAAGGCAAGGTAGTGGTTTGTATGAATGTTAACTATATTTATAAAAATAACTACTCGGTTTCTGACTTTCAGGAGCTGCCGGGTGGCTATGGCAGAGTGAAGCCTGATATTGTAACATATGGCTCAGGAGTTCGTGGCTCTGGGTTGAAAGAGGGCTGTCGCTCTCTTTCTGGCACCAGCGTGGCCTCTCCTGTGGTGGCCGGTGCAGTCACTCTTCTTGCCAGGTGAAACACAGCAACCCAAATACTTTTCCTCTTAGCTTTTCTCTATTGAGCCAACACTGTAGAATAAAAAAAAGCTTTCTTTCACTTTGTTAGCAGCTATTCATTATAAAGCCACCTACGAAGTTGCACAATTTGATATGTACTGAAATGTTCATCCTCTCATAGTCAAGGAACATTGTGTAGGAATAGTAGGAATGTGTTTTAAAGGATATCCAAGAGTGATGTTTATGGGATTATTATGGCTTTGTGTTGTCGTATTGTGTTGCTTTTAAGCCAGTTTGCATTGCATTCATGGCTGGATATGAAAAAATGATGGTCATGTCACAAGACCTGTATCCTGCTTAATTTTTTGTACCTTATGCTGACTAGCATCATATATATCAGATTTTGGTATATATTTTTTCATCGAACACAGTGGGCTATGACTTTTCTCAGCCTTCTGGATTCTGTTCTGTTTTGACATACAGATATTGTATGTCTTGTATTGTACAGATATTGAAAGGAGAACCTCCTTTCCAAACCCTTTAAAACAAATTGTGGCTAACATGACTGGTGCTATATTTTGTCTTTCTTTTAAAACCCTCCTAGGAATTTTGTTACAAGTAAATAACTGAATAGAGTTTTTATTTTATATGCAGAGTGTATAACGTTGTTTGACAGACTCACTGCAAAGAGAGCCTGATGAAATTAGACAGTTTGTCTCTGTTCATGTGGACGAGTGTCCCATTAGCACCCACGCTCCTGTGGGACCAGTGAGTCATTAATGCATTTCTTTTGTGCTGCTGATGATAAGAAAAACAAAGGAAGTGAATTAAAAGAATCAATCTCATCTCCCTTAGAGAGAAAGCTTCAGATACTCTTTGTCTTGCTGTCCGGCTGCCTTTTTTATGTAGGTCAGGTCAGTTAATATGAACTGCATTGCAGCAATCCAAGGATCTTTCACACTATACCTTCAGTGTCTTTATTCTTATGTCTTGGTTCTCAGCAGTGTTGAAATCCTGCCCATGTGGCCTTTTTCCATTCTGGCTACACAGTAATAATCTTGCTCAGATTAGTGTGGTTTAAGATCAAATCAAATCAAATTTTATTTGTCACATACATACAGGGTACAATATGTAGTGAAATGCTTTGTGCAACTGTCCGGTATAAGAATAAAGGATATCAAAGTATAAAAGAGCAAACAAAAAAAATGAGAATAAAATAATAAGAAAGTATAAACGTTGATCTCTTTGTTATATGTAAGTGATATTTGTTAGTATCTTATGTTATCAACTATTTTGTTCTCTTGCAACCTCAGTACGGTGACGAATCGAGAACTTGTAAACCCAGCCAGTATGAAGCAGGCTCTGATTGCATCCGCTCGCAGGCTGCCTGGAGTAAACATGTTTGAACAGGGTCATGGCAAACTGGACCTGCTCCGAGCGTACCAGATACTCAATAGTTACAGACCTCAAGCCAGGTAAGACATGCGTGCACACACACGCGCGCGCACACACACCCACACCCACACACACACACACACACACCCACACTAACCCAAACCCAAAACATTAACAATGCTCAGCCGTGCCCATCTTGGCCACTGTTGCTATTTAGGTCAAACTTCAGGGAGATGGAGGACAGAGTCATAGCATTAATCTAGTTGTAACACCAAATAATATATTTTTTAGGAAAATGCCAGCTTCATTATGTATTAAGGAGACACAGTAACACGAACTTGTAATCTGCTTTGACCATCTATAATGGCAACAGTAGATAAATGCTGCTGCTATTATTTGCTTGAGATGACCTAGCTAACTAAATTAATCAACGATCTGATTAAAAGCAGCTTGAGCAATGATGCAAATGGTTGCAGAAAGACAAGTCAGCTAACATTTGTTTAACGTTTCATGTTTCAGTCTCAGCCCGAGTTACATAGACCTGACAGAATGCCCCTATATGTGGCCCTACTGCTCCCAGCCCATCTACTATGGAGGCATGCCAACTATCGTCAATGTAACCATCCTGAATGGCATGGGTGTGACTGGCAGGATTGTGGACAAGGTGAAAGGCAAAAAATAATCAGAAAACATGTTTTATGATGCTTTAGGTTGAACTGTGTTGCTGTTTTATGAAGATTGTTGATACTGACCTACATCCAATACCATGTGTTGTAAGCCTAGTGTACACTGCGACAGTAAGGAACTATAACATCTTCCTACAATACAAGTAACCTGATAAAACATCTTATGTATAAGAAAGTGCAAGGGTGGCTTACCAGAGGGCACAGGCCTGTATCAGCAAGCATGACACTTAAAAATGAGCACAAAGTGGCATGATTTGTATACACACACACAAATTTATAACAGATTTATCAGCATGAAACGCGCATACAGAGAAACAAATAAGAGCCCATCAGTTCTGAAAGCACTGAGGCACGCAGGCTTCCTTTTACCAAGATCTACTTAATATGTGTCAAGTGCAATACATTTTTTGACCATGCCCGCTAATCATTTTTCTGGTTTCTCAGGTCGGGGATCCTCATACTCTATTATAGATCCTGTTTATTCATTGTAACATCTTAAAACATGAAACTCGGCACAAGGTGCACACAAGAGCAGCCAAAATAAATATTACAAAATCATATTACGAAACATGAACATGACTGCATAATATTAAGTTTGCTTATTTCAGTATCTCAATTAATAGAACACTGAAAACTACTCATACATTAGTCTGAAAACAATTGATAGAGAGGCATTCCTGCTTTTATATGTTTATTCCATTAAATTTTAACATTTGTTCCTCTCAGTAACTACCTGTACATTCATTCAATAGCCAATCTGGCAGCCTTATCTGCCCCAGAATGGGGATCATATCGATGTGGCTGTGTCTTACTCGCCTGTGCTGTGGCCATGGGCTGGTTACCTGGCTGTCTCTATATCTGTGGCTAAGAAAGCAGCCTCCTGGGAGGGAATTGCTCAGGGTCATGTGATGGTCACTGTGGCCTCACCTGCAGAGAACGATGTGAGTAAAAATAGAAATTTCTATACTATGTCCTAGCAGAATTATTTGTTTGAAAATCTCCAGGAAAACAGTCTTAACTGTGTGTGACCATTTGTGTATGCTTAGTCGGCAGTAGGAGGGGAAATAACCTCCACAGTGAAGCTGCCAATGAAGGTGAAGATAGTGCCCACTCCTCCTCGCAGTAAAAGGGTGTTATGGGACCAGTATCACAACCTGCGCTACCCACCTGGCTATTTCCCCCGTGATAACCTGCGCATGAAGAACGACCCCCTTGACTGGTAGTTTGATGACAGTTTATTCAGATTTATCATCTGTTAATTGAAAACTCCTTGAATATTCTTGGAATATTTGCCCAAGTTTGTATCCAGTACAGCTGAATATGGACTGATGGAAAAGAGAAAAATCATGTTGGGCAACAACCTGTAAAATTCTTTATATAAAAAAAGAAACCCTGTGAATCTGTGTTTTGTTTCTGTAGGAATGGTGATCATATCCATACCAACTTTAGAGACATGTACCAGCACCTCAGAAGTATGGGATACTTTGTGGAAGTTTTGGGTTCACCCATTACATGTTTTGATGCCAGTCAGTATGGTAAGATTGTAGATTAGACATTAGATCGTGACTAAATCGTTTTAAAATCTCAAATGAGCAACACTGTGGACTTTTCTTAGTTCAATAAGATGTGTGTTGTGTGTTTTAAATGCAGGGACTCTGCTGATGGTAGACAGTGAGGAGGAGTATTTCCCAGAGGAGATCACCAAGCTGCGAAGGGACATAGATAATGGTCTGTCACTCATCATCTTCAGTGATTGGTACAACACCTCAGTTATGAGAAAAGTGAAGTTCTACGATGAGAACACCAGGTAACATTGCCTACCATGTCGCAATTCAATAATTCACTAAAAAAATGTACTTATTTATAGTGGTGTAAAGATAAAATGTGTCAGAATTGCAGGACTAGTGTCCAAATTACACTAGTGTTACTATACCAGAATTACTAAGTACCACGAGGGCAGTACTGATCAGTCCTGTAGTGGGAAAGTATTTAAGACAGAAAATAGAAATTAAAACTTGTAAAATACCTAAAGGTGTTAATGGTGAAAGAAAGTGATTCTGGAAAATGAATAAATAACATAACTAAATCGCTAAAAGATAGCGATTAGAATCTTTTATTGTCCTTTTGGCAAGCAACATTTATCTTTCTCAAGTCATTTTATGTTTCTATGGTTCCAGTCATACTACCACTAAATCTTAGGGGAAGAAACACCAGACAGGACAGGACTCCTGCTTGCCACTAACTTGACAGTTACATCTCATGTACCACTGAATATTACAATAATATTACAATTCCTTGACTAAGAAAAGCATATTAAAAAAATGGCTGTCCTCCATAATAATGAACTATAATTTTTGTTCTTTCTGACTAGCTTCATTTCCTTGCCATTTGGGTATAAAGAACCTCACACATTAGATGCTTGGTTATATTGGCTCATAAATTTGTTGTTTTTTTTTACACGTGCCACAACGTGCAAATATTACCTTTCCTGAATTTGAGCCACTTCATATTTGAAATGTGTAACCTTGTTTTATATGTGCTGGCTATGTGAATAGGCTTGTTTTTGCTTTTGTAGGCAATGGTGGATGCCAGACACAGGGGGTGCCAATATCCCAGCTCTGAATGAACTCATCTCTGTATGGGGGATGGCTTTTAGTGATGGACTCTATGAGGGAGACTTCACAATGGCAGATCATGACAGTAAGATTTTACTAATATAACACATTGTATTTCTCATTTATTGGTTTAACTCCTTTAAAAAAAGTATTTATCATTTGTAATAGGTTAACCCTCTGTGGTCTGAGTGTATTTTTGGGCCTGGAGAAGTTTTGACATACCCTGATATTTGTGCTTTTTTCAGTTGCTTATGAAGATATAAATGGCTAAAGTCTAATATCACTGTAATCAGCACAAACTGGACTACAATAATATGTGAGCAGCTTGTATGTACATGATTGTGTTTTTGAGAAAACAATGTTTATGCATGGTTAGTGAAAAATGAAACATTATAAATCACTTGAATAAGGCCATAAAACACATACAGAACATTGGTTCACAGGACTTTTGAGAACTGGATCTTGTATCCTAGTGTTTTTGCTTCAAAATTATGTGAAAATCATCTTATTTACTCGCTCACAGAAAACAATATATTGATTTAAATTTTCTAAGACACTTTTTGTTTGTAAAGGGCATATGCGAGTAGGCGTCAACTATCATGCATATTAATGTAATTCACACCTGAGAAGACAAAGGCCCGCATAATGAGCTGCATAATGAGCCTTACAGGTAAGTGTGTGACTGAGAGAGGAGTTACAAGAATGTGGAGATTACAAGAAGAAGGAGTTAAAAGAATGTGAAGACAAAATAAATGTGTATGTTTTGTGTTTGTAGTTTATTTTGAGTATTTAACTAGTGCAAACAGTGCCAGACAAGAGAGATAATCCGCATAAAGTGCATGTGTGCCACACGAGACCGAGCAAACAGACACTATACTACAAGACAGATGCTTAAAATAAATAATAAAGTAACAATATGTATATAAGTAACAATATTGTATATGACCAATACAATATGGCTCTGTTAAAATCTTTAATGGAATCTTTTTTAATCTTTAATGGAATCTGTTAAAACTTGGTGCTTCTTACAAGCATTGTTTGGGGCGTTGATCTTGTTTGCATAGACCGCGTCATGTAATTTCCATATGAATGGCGCTCGCGCGATAGTTGGGATCACATTAGCGCTAATGAGGTCGAGCCAGAAAAACTGTACCTCTCTTTACTTACTTAGAGATTACACAAAAAAACAATATTTGCTTTCGATTTAATTACATCATTTAAAAGTAGACATTTCAGGCTTTCATTAGACATATTCGTGTTCATGTTCGTGTGATAAGTATTGGCGGAGTTATCAGTTCATATTTTTAACGTGTTTCAGGAAGATGGTCAAGGAGACAGAGATGTCTGAATGCACACCCTGGTTATTTTCTTTATTTGCCAAAAGTACAGCGTTTTGTTGTTATTATTAAGGCAGTCAAATAAAAGTAGACACTTCACAGTTTCGAATGATGTATTACATGTATGTGTATGATTCTGAATGACGGAGTGTTTTAAGTGGATTTCACGTTGAAGAGGAAAAAAGCGCCAAAAACGCGCCGGCACGCCTGTCGAACCCAGAGGGTTAAAGGATAAAAGTGGACTTGGGTAACAAGAAGTATAAAACAAGTTTAGTACATTGCGAGTACCAAGTCAGGAGGAGGTTGTTCTCCTGACACCAAGTTTTTAATCTCCTCTAGGTAGGTCATTGTTGTTGGACTCCAGGCCCACCACAACGGTGTCGTCAGCAAAATTGATGGTAGTGTAGATGGAAGTGGCAATGCAGTCTAAGCGTACAGTGAGTACAGCAGAGGGCTCAGAAAACAGTGCTGAGAGTGAGAGAGGATGTTTTCCTACCCGTACTGTTTGTGGTCTATTAGTCAGAAAGTTGGAGGTCTATCGACATATGGTTCGGTTAAGTCCCAGGACCTCCTAGAGGTGAGTATGGAGGGAATTATGGTGTTTAGTGCTGAGCTGTAGTCTAAAACAGCATTTTAACTTAAATCCCCTTCCTGATGGTCAGATGACTCAGGGCTGTGTGATAGAGGTATGCAATGGTTTCCTCAGTGGGGCAGTTGGGACGTTTACAAACTGTAGTGGGTCCAGGGTATAAGGTTGTGTATAAATGAAGTCTCTGACCAATTTTTAGAAGCACTTCATCATACAGAAGTCAGGGCTACTGGCCGATAGTCGTTGAGGCAGGCGGCCTATAAGGGAAACGCCTTTAGGGAATGCTGTTATTATGGAGTGTACATGGTCTACAACAGTGTATAGATATACAAGGATCAGATCAGGTACATGATCTCCTGGCCATTACAGTTTGACCCTTGTCAACATTCCTTGCACTTGTCCCTTTAAATATGCCATTATAAAGCATTAATCTAAATGCTAAATGCCGTAAATGCATTAATCAAAATTATTCACTTCACCAGTCAATGGAATTAATATTATGTCTCTCCCTTCCTCACTCCCCCTTGGTTTCTCTCTATTGTTCTCTCTTTCCCTCATTAGTGTACTATGCCTCAGGCTGTAGCATTTCACGTTTTCCAGAGGATGGGCTCGTTATTGCACATACCCTAAAGGATCAAGGTAAAAAAACAAACACCCACTATTGTGTCACACTCTTGCCACAGCTTTACACTAGTTGCCATGACTACCACCAGTGATTTGTTGTCATTCTCTTGTTCTTCGTTTCTCAAACACAATGCACATACAGTACCAAGCCTAGTTTTCTGCTCTTTATATCTGTTTCTAGGACTAGAAGTATTAAAGCAAGAGATTGCCATGGTGGATAACGTTCCAGTGCTTGGATTATACCAAACGCCCTCCGAAGGCGGAGGTCGCATTGCTCTGTATGGAGACTCTAACTGCATAGATGACAGTCACAGGCAGAAAGGTAGTTTTAAATTGTCTTTCAAAATGTAGTTCTCAAAGTAAGCTTTGAGAAAATTTTGGGGTTCCAGATTTTTGACTTTTTTTTAAAGATGTGTTTATTAGATTAAAAATGTTACTTATGTAATACAGACTGTTTAATCTTTCTTTTTTTTGGTGTCTGTCTTTAGACTGTTTCTGGCTTCTTGATGCCCTGCTGCAGTACACATCTTATGGTGTGACTCCACCTAGCTTCCTTCATTCACAGAACAAAGTGGCATCTCCTACAGGCAATGATAGACCTTTGCCAGAGAGACTGGAGGGTAAGACCAAACATCAGAGATCAACTTATTGTTCTTTGAGATTACACTGCAATACTCCAAACCTTTGTCTAATACTTTTATCAAATTAATCTTCTGTGACCTTACTCTGTGACATGACTGACATGATTAAGAATGATCATATATAAAACTTTTTTGCTTGCAGGTAATCACCTCTACCGCTACTCAAAAGTGCTAGAGGCCCACCTGGGTGACCCGAAGCCACGCCCTCTACCTGCCTGCCCTCACTTGTCTTGGGCCAAACCTCAGCCACTTAATGAAACAGCTCCTAGGTCAGTGCCTGCACAACTACTACTTTATCAACAGAGGGCCTAACAATGGGCTGGATATAACTTTGTTTTCCCTATAGTAACCTGTGGAAACACCAGAAGCTACTGTCTGTGGACATGGACAAAGTGGTGCTACCCAATGTAAGGTCATATCGACCCCAGGTCAGACCTCTGTCACCAGGGGAGAGTGAAACCTGGGACATTCCTGGAGGTGAGATAGGCAATAGACAAGGCCTAATAATAAGCTTTTAATAAAATTGTCAAGTATGCATATAATGCATATTATGTTATAGTCTATGACACTACCTAAATACTGGCGAATTTTTATCCATTTGGCAAAGCTGATAAAATCCCTCACAGAATGCTGTTAAGGTTAACTGTTTGTCTCTTACATGACTCTGTATTGTTTTTTCAGGTATAATGCCTGGTCGCTATAATCAGGAAGTGGGTCAGACTATTCCTATGTTTGCTTTTCTGGGTGCCATGGTCGTGTTGTCCTTCTTTGTGGTGCAGTTGACTAAATCTAGGAGCAGGCCAAAGCGCAGGAAACCACGCATTAAAAGGCCCACCTATCTCCAACAGCAGCAGCAGCAGCAGCAGCAGCAGCAGCAGCTCCCTCACACAGGCAAAAACCCTACAGTGTGACAGTGTGCCCCCAGTGTGACTCGCTCTGAAACCATAAAAAAACAAGACTTTGAGGTGGTGGATTAAATTTGCTACAGACTAAACTGTCTTGTGATGCACTGTGCTTATGAAGCTGCCACCTTGACTTCTGTTTGTTGGGTTTTCCTATGGACATTTGATGTTCTTTTCTCCAAACGAAGCTTCCGTTGCAATGACCAAAATAAATATTTTTTTTTATTTTATTTATTAACAATGTTTGATTAATGATTCAGCCCTTGATATGTATGTCAAAATGGACAACCATGGGGGGAAAAAAACAATTTAGTACACAAAGTGCAAAGTCCTGCATATTTTTTAAATACCTTTTTCATACCTCTGTCATCATAGTCAAAATTTTGCATAGAATTTTTTTTTGTTCTTTGTGTCCTGTTTGTGTTTTTATATAATGAGCTTCTGATCATTTTGTAAATAGTAATCATGATTTTGCACCTTTGTTGGTGGTCTAGCATAAAAAAAAATCTCATCTGAAATAAAGCATTACACCTGCATCTGTTTACTTATTGCTTACTTTTATGTAGTGTAAGATGTCATGAACTATATTTCCAAAGGTTTTTGGACGTCTGCCTTTACATGCACATGAAATTGAATGACGCCCCACTTTTAGGGTTTATTATGGAGTTGGCCGACCCTTTGCACCTATACGCATTTGACGCTTTGCATTGCACTTGGTGATGTAAGGCTTAGATGCAACCCTTTCCATAAAGCTCTCTACACGCTGTTCTTGAGCTAATCTGAAGGCCACATGAAGTTTGGAAGTCTGTATCTATTGACTCTGCAGAAAGTTGGAGACTTCTTCACACTGTGTCCCTCATCATGCACTGAACCCGCTCTGTGATTTTTTTTTTTTACATGGCCTACTACTTTGTGGCTGAGTTGCTGTTGTTCCCAATTGCTTCCACATAATACCAACAGGAATAATTAGTATTCAGGAAATTTCACTAACTGACTTATTACAGAGGTGGCAACCTATCACAGTACCATGCTTGAATTCACTAAGCACCTGAGAGTGACCCGTTCTTTCACAAATGTTTGTAGAAGCAGTCTGCATGCCTAGGTGCTGAATTTTATACACATGTGGCCATGGTAGTGATTGGAACACATGTATTCAACGATTTGGAGAGCTTTCACAGAACATTTGGCAATATACAGTAGTGTATTTTAAGAGGCAACCAGGTCTTTGTTAAATATGATGTCTTTTGAGTTCCTGATTTCTTTGTCTAAAATAGTAGCAGCCCTGAGGGCTTCATGCACACATCCAGCAGTGAAATTACATTACTGTTATAGATTTGCATGCTTATTTGGGTATTTTATTTCTGGTAGGGGTACACCAACACCATGGAAAGACCATACTGTTCTGGATTTGAATGCTACATAAGCCAGTTGTTTGACTTGAAGGACAGTACCAATGGTTAAACATAAGGATATGAAGAATTTTTAAATATGCAAATATTGTCTCCAAACGTATTAGACATTACAGGCAGTGACTCACTGCTGTTACTTTGTCTATTTGAGGCTTTATTAGTTAAAAAAATAAACAAATTTATATTATTTTATTAAAGAAAGTATACTCTTTGTTGACATTTCATTTCTAAAAAGATGAAAAACGATCAAAGAAGAGATTAAGGAAATGTAAATAATACATAATAATACTGTATGCAGTGTTGAGGTGTCAATCTCAATATTAATTCCCAAGAGTTTGCAAGGTCCAAAAAGCTAGATGTAAAGGACCGGTGCCCATGTACTTTTGTCTATATAGTATATAACTGGAAACCACAGGAGAAGCATATTACACTCCAGAAGACAATATAGTGTTATTAAAGATTCTTTCATTTCAGTTCAGTTTGGTGTTGGGGCCAACAGCATTAAAAGCACCTGGTTGCCTCAGGGAAAGGAGCTGATTTGATATAGTGTGAAGTCATGTGTATCTTCACTGCTATACCATATATAAAAGCTAATGTGTAGGAATTCCCAGACAGGGTGTTTGGCTCCAGGTCTGGTGACAGAGACTAGTGTTGAGGCTCAGTGCCTTTATGCCTGTTAAAAAGTAAAACTGGCTGATGATCTCCCTCCACATGTGGCTTGCTGGCAACGGAAGCAAAAAACAAGGCTGGGAAATTCAAGTTTAACATGATTTAAGAAATTCACTGAGGCACAGATAAATGGTCACAGGGTCAGTTCCCAGGTTCTCCATGTAATTAACCTCCACTGTGGGCTGTTATCCTGAGGGGTCAGTGACATTTTCACAGGCGATTCTGCCCTATTAAAAGTGGATCAGGCCACCAGGTTTAGAGGGAAAGCCCAGCTCTATCACTTTTAATGAAATCAGTCCACTTCACAGCAGTATAGGCCAAGAGTGTGGGTGACAGGAGCACTGATCTGTGGTGAAGGTGGAATGCATTTGAAATGATTGCAAGGCAAAAAGAATTAGATTGAAATAGTTAAAACGTTCAACTGTACAAGAGAAATATATTATTTTAAATCGAATGTCTACTTTTTTTTTTTTAGACATTTTACATTTAGACTTTTTTTTACCACATTAAAAGAAAACAACTTCACATGGCGAGCTTAATTTAGTTTTCAAAATTCTCATTTGTTTGACAGAACAGCTTCAGTATGTTCTGTCAAACAGTAAGCTTATCATTAGTTTTTAATTCACAGAAAATGTACTGGGTGAAGGAATCATTTCTTCCAAAATGATATTCTCTCAACTAGGATTTTAATACTGGTGGCAGAGAGTGCTGTCTAACACTGTGTACTGTATGTAATTATTTGGTTTGATATCTAGTGACTTGGTGATGATCCTTTCCTCTAAGGAAACAAGTGGCTCAACAAAGCATGGCAGTAAAATCTATATTTCTTTATGTAGTTCCCTCTGTCAATCATAGCAACACTGACCAGTTGTGGGAGTCTATGACCTTATGTATAAATAGGAGGTCAGGCATCACTTTACCCAAGAGTGTATTCCTCTGCCCTGTGAGCATGGAGCATGAGCAGCTATTTGAAAAGTTGCATTTAACGGGCTTCATGTGTCAAAAAGTCAGCACACACTAGCCTTTACCCTTTCTAGCTGGTAGATGTTCAATGTTGGGGAGAGATGTCTAGTGGAGTACATTTTTAGGTAACCATTTTACAGAGAAACATTTAAGAGAATTTGAATGAACAAATCCTCTCTCGAAGTCACATATATTTCCTCTTATATTACTTAATCTTTCTATAGTAATCCAAAATTGAGGATGCCACATACCTTGCTAGGATGTTAATTGCTTTACTGTATTATTCATTGCACCTGTCAGCATTTGACAGCATTGAAGCATTTGAACTCTGATTTTCTACAGATTTATCACTTTGTCACTTGTATTTATGTCTCACATGCAGCATGATAGTGGCTTACTGCTGTCTGGACACTACCTGCCTGCTGTAGACTGGGCTTCAGGGTGCTGCATCTGAAATATATCCTCATCAGGATTGACTATTTAAACCTCAAGAGGTTCAGGACTCTCTGAATGAAAGACCTTCCCTGAATTTGCCTGGATTATTTTGGGACCCTACCCACACACATATTTATCTAGATAGCCCATCTTAAAATACCTGCATACAGAAAACTCTGCCACCAAATAATAACAAAGATGATTTGTAGTTAAAGTTTCTTAAACTATAGACATTAAGATGACTTCTTACACTAAGATGACTTGAATGCCTTTTTTAACCTAATTAAATAAACAGACAACCTTATGAAGAGAGCTGTGAACAGTTGTAGAACAGCATAGACCCACAAAACCTTCTCTGATGTTTTGTTATCTCCTAACAGGAAGTGTGTGTTTCAGAGTTACTGAAATAAATATGGAAATGTGAGACGGGGAAAATGTGATATCTAGAAAATTCACCTATATCTCTCATATCACAGCATATACAGTCAGGTCCATAAATATTTGAACAATGTCCAACTATTATAAAAAAAAAAATTCATATCAATGAGGGTACAATGTAGGAAATACAGCACGTTCTCTATATTGTCCCACACTTCAGAAACTGGACTTTTGTCTGCTCACTGGTTTCAGGACGAATTGTGTGTTATTCCCTCATTATTTCACATAAAAGTAGATAAAAGGTCTAGCGTACTGACAGAGTTACTGCCAGTAAAGCAAGCCATTCATTAGTCTGAAAAATCAAAACAAACCCATTAAAAAGACAGCAAAACCTTAGATGTGGCCAAGTTATTTGAAACATTCTTTAAAAAAAAAGAAAGAAAACACTGGCAAGCTCAGGAACACCATAATGTCTGTACGACCACAGAAAACAACTGTGGTGAAAGATTTTTTAGAAGATTTATGGAAGATTTTTTTTTCCTGCTTCAGAAAATCCCCTTCTCAACTCCTGCAGGAGTTAGTCATATCTGTGTCAAAGTCAAGAGTCTGCCGTCAGCAGGGTAAATACACAGGGTTTTCCACAAGACGGAATCAATTGCTAAGCTTCCTCAAAAACAGGAAGATCAGATTAGAGTTTGGCAAAAACAGCTAAAAAGACAGTAGTGTTCTGAAAAGCATCATATGGACAGATGGGAAAAGATCAGTTTGTACCAGTATGATGGGAAGATAAGATAAGATAAGATAAGATAAGATAAGATAAGATAAGATAAGATAAGATAAGATAAGATAAGATAAGGGTAGGAAAGAAAAGTGATTTCTGATGATGAATTCTAAAGTCTATAGGGCTGTATTAACTGGCTGTATTAACTGGTTGTATACACGCAAAATGCTTCGCAACTCAGTGGACAGATCTTCACAGTGCAGATGCACAATGGAAAGTGGAATGTTGTTCAATAGCCAAGTCAATCATCTGATCTGAGTCCAGTTGATGCATCACTTGATTCACTTGCTGGAATTGAAATAAAAACTGCAGATGAAATGCCCTAAGAACAAACAGGAACTGAATGCAGCTGCAGCCTGGCAGATATCACCATAGAAGAAATCCAGCATCTGGTAATGTTTATGGTTTCCAAACTTCAGGCAGACATTGACTTCAAAGTAATAATAACAACATTTAATTTACGAATTTAATTTCATGTATGTTAATTTGTGAAATAGCTTTTGGTGCATTAAACGGGGAATCATGGGATGGGTTGGCATCTGGTGCTATAATACTGTGTAGGACTGAGTAAAAAACAAAATAAATCATATAATTTACGGTTTATTTACAAAACAATAATTCCATATTCCATATTAGGAAAGTCATAATGAAAATAAAAGACACAGAGACCCTGAGAAAATTAAGAAAACAAGGAACTGTCCGATTGATTTGTATATATATAAATTAGCCTGATATGTTAACATTGACATCTTAACAATTTCTGTAATTCGTGATAATGCACTAGACACAATGCACCACTACTACAATTCAATTTAAACATGGCAGAATGTCCTTTCTTTTCTTCTGTTACTGCTTTATCATGTTTAATATATTCTTTATTATACTCTTTATTTATTACATTTGCATTTGTTTCTACTTTACGTGTCTATATATGCACTTTGCTGGACCAGAACTACTTCAGTTCAGCCAGTGCACCCCAGGGAGAGTGATGTCACTGTGGCGAATCACTTAACATGCATAACTGCATTTTCCAACTGTTCATTTATCCATTTAACCACTCAAACGCCACATTTTCATTTACATTTCATCCACATTAGTCATCCACATTTTATCCACATTATCATCTAGATTTTAGAAGTAAACAACGAGAGCAAAATAAACCTACTTTATGGATAAAGTATTTAAAAACATTTTATTTCTATTACATCAACTTATTTAAAAGTCATTAATTGTTGGTATAACAGTGTAACAGCACACCAGCCTACTGGCAAAAGTATGAGAATGTGTGTTTTATAAACATTAAAGCAGAGCATAAAAGCAAAGAGAAAGGAAACAGAATTAATTGGACACGGCAAAGCTCTAATACTTAGAAAGCTTCCACCCATCTGGTCCTTTTAGCACCTCACCACCTCATCGAATGCAACTTTATAAGTGTTTGGTAAGTGATATAGTATCATTACTAGATTAGCAAAGGCTAATGGTTTGGTACTTCACATGCATCATCGACTAACAACTATTTGTTTACTGCTTATTACAGTTTATGACAAATTGTTCTGTCTGGCAATATGTACTTAGCAAATCATACATTGCATTTTTGGGTCTGATATTCTGATATTCTGTTTTATTCTAATAATCTATTATTATTATTATTATTATTATTATTATTATTATTATTATTATTATTATTATTATTATTATTATTAAGAGACCCAGCATTTTCTAATTAATCTAAATGACAGCTTTAGCTCAAAGAGGCCATAACTCCCACTGACATTCACTGAATATTTGCCCAACATCAAAGTTTGTCTTGACAAACTTTATTAACTTGTAAAGTATCATAGTGTTGGCAGTATCATAGTGTGAGTTTGTTAGAAGCGCAAGCATCAGGGTCAGTCACGTACTTTAATGTCTCAGGTGTACATCTACTGATACTAGTTAGGCCATTTCTCAATTCCAAAACATGCCAGTGGCACAATGAGTCCCTGTGCAAGCATCACATCATGGGTAATGGTCCTGCTCATATTGCCTATCCAGATAATGTGCCTGGAATATATGTGCATACTCCATCCCTCCATATGTCTGTACAACATATCCTATACAGGGTCACAGGAAGTTATCAATCCTTTATTAAATGATTATACATGCTGATAAGTAAATATCACATCGTATGTTGGTGAATATGATTTACATATTAAGTGTCCACACAGTGACGTCACAACTAGCCTACCTGGGTCAAGCCAAGCTCCGCCCTGGATCTAGTTTTCATTCTTTCACCCAAACACTGTTTTTAAAAAAAAAAAAAAAAAAAAAAAAAAAAAAATAAATTTAGTAAATGCAAGTGCTTTGAGTTTAGCAGCCTGTCAGGATTTAGGAATGGAAGCGCAGACGGTACGAAACAGAGTTTTTTTAGACAAGCCAGGAATGAAGAGGGAAAACGCGAGGCTGGGTTTGTGCGGCGCAGTGTTCATCATGCTGAAGTCTGCTCTTGGTGCAGGACTGCTCAACTTCCCCTGGGCTTTCTCCAGAGCTGGAGGAGTTCATGCTGCAGTCACAGTGGAGATGGTGAGTAGCAGTCTCTATTTAACCAAAAACATCCATCATCAGCTGGTGTCGGGAAACAAGGCGGTATTTAATAAGTTATGCGTTTAGAATAAAACTTTGTTTTTGTAGCAAGCTAATAAGTACCCACTAGTGTAACCTCAAAATTTTTCTAGTTCAGAAGTTAAACTAGAAAAACTGCAACACCAGCTACGTCCAAACCCCCAAAATAGGAAGTACGCAAACTACTGAAATACTAAATCATTATTACGTATGTGTAGATTCAGTAGGTCATGGTGCGGTTTTCTACTCCAGTTCTGGGATTATTGCACATCATCTGCAGCCCCTTGAACTGGAATATAAATCTCAACCCCATCATCACAGTCCTATAAACATAATCAAACTATACAAAGTAAACCACTGATTATTTAGTGAATTATAGGCCTACTGGTTTTATGGTTATTGAGATTTGTGTTAAACATTTTTGATTCAGTCAAACAGGCCAGTTTGTAGAATAAGTTAGAAAGAATTTTGATAATTATTTGATTTTTCATAATAAAAGCTTTTATAGAAAAATCTTAAAAAAATAAATACAATATCTTAAAAAATGTTATTAAATATCACGGGAGCCCCCAGGGGTAAAAGGTACACACAAAAATACAATAGGTGTACACATGAGTTAAACATTTTTAACACACAATCTTTTTAAAACACGCTATAGTATATGTTGATGTACTATATATGAATAACAAGATTATGCTTTTGTGGGGCTGGTTTGATAAAGTGTGTTGTCCAGAGTACTCCTCATTCCTGCCATTTTCCCTCTGCTAGTTTTCTCTCATATTCCTCGTTAGTGGACTGGTGGTCCTGGGCTACTCATCCTCCATCAGTGGCCAGAACACATATCAGGCTGTGGTGGGGCACATCTGTGGGCCTGCTATAGGCAAACTGTGTGAGCTCTGCTTTGTCTTCAATGTCTTCATGATCTGTGTGGCATATCTGGTTATACTGGCAGACCAGCTTAAAAAATGTAAATAACCTTTATTTCATTCATGTAGTTTTACCCAAGCTTCCCTAATGATCATTAATGGTGGAGTAAGTGATGTTTAGTTTGAAATCATTTTTGTAATAATTTCCTTACATTTCAGCAGCAGTGAATAATATATTCTAATGAAAGAAAATGAAATAAAATTTTCTTGTGAATTTAGGATGCCATTTTCCTGCACTAGGACCCAGAAGTAGATCTAGACTGCTCAGTATCTTTATAATAACATCTAAATTCTTATATTTACAATCCTGTTTGTTTAAATATGACAGATTTGGTATGGGCAGCATTGATCATTCAGAGAGCATCTTTTTGGCATTCAGCTTCATCATAAGTTTTCTTAGCATCCTAGATATACAGTCTAAAGGGGAGCTCTGATGAAAATGAGTAGTGTTTATTTAATATAATAATTTGAACATTGAGTATTATTTAACCTGTCATACGTACATGCTTAGTACTGATGATTGTAAGGCGTCCTTAATGGCTAATGTTTGTCCTTGTCTGTGTTGGTGGTGTGACAGTGAGTATTTCCATACATGAGCTAATCACAGGTTCAACTGGGAACGAGATGCCTTATCACTGGTACACAGATCAGAGGTTTATGCTTTTCCTTGTGTGTCTCATTTTGATTCTTCCTCTATCAATTCCAAAAGAGATTTGGATACAGAAGTATACCAGGTGAGATACTTTCATAGGATTTGTAAATAATTCCATATTATATTCAATTCCATATTATATTCAATATATAATGAAGAAGTGATTAGAACAGTGGATATGAATAACATTACACTTTTTTCTATTATTGGCTTTAATCAGTAAGTAAGTAAGCAAAGGCTGTTATCTGTCAATACTATGAATAAAGATGTATTACTATATTATTCAGTAATACATACTGTATGTATATACTATACAATTCAGTTATCAACTATAGTTATAGCATTTCTCACAGTGACTTTTAAAGTAATAATATACTACTTTTTTTTACAGACTAATCTGTTACTTCACCAGTGTGTGCACTTACCACAATCTAGGCCTACAGCTACTGAGTTTGATAACCGACTAAACTATCTAGATTAGTTTTAGATGAATCAGTTAGTTACACTAAAAACAGCATTTACAGCATTTCAAACAAGTTATGCTACTACAGAATTAACTACTGAAATTACAGTACAGAATTACTGAAAGTCATCAGAAAATCTTTCACACACTCAATCAGTGTGATCAAATGACCACTGACCTGAATTACTAAGACTGGTTCTTCGTTTGGTTCTTTCAGTCCCATCAGGCCTTTTAATTCTGATCAGTCAAATTCAACATAAAAGCCAGTAAACACTGGCTGTGTCACTACCTGAAACACTCAAATGCTGTATTCACTTTCCTGTGTTTCTGCAAAGTGAGTCATTTTGGGTATATTGAATTTTCAGTGTTTCAGTGGAATCAGGGAATCGACTCTTTCTGTGATCGACTAAAGAGAATAAGAGAATCTACGGGAAAACTCTATGGACACGGAGAATATGTTCGAAACATCACATGGAAAATGATCTTGTAGGCTGATCATTTGCCACAACGCTCAGTCATGTTGTGTACTTTCAGACACAGACCTGTAAAAATAAAAGCAACCAAAATTATGTTATACTGAATTGAAAGATATGCAAAAGTACGTAATAACATTGTTTATATATTGCGTCATGTCATTTCTTAAATATTTCTGTGTCAAACTTTTATTGTCCAATTGTAATGCTTTTTATGTTTTGATGTGTTTGTGGATTTTTGCATGTTTTTTGCTAAAATGCAATAATTTCCCTTCATGTGTGCATATCTCGAATGTACATTTTGCAGATATTTTTTCTTTGTGTTATGTCATGTGTAGCGCATTAGGCACTGTAGCTGCCACCTATTTGACTGTAGCCATTGTTATAAGATATTACACAAGAACAGTCCCTGAAGGTCACCTGTCCCCTTCATACAACAGTGGGCAAGTATTTGACCTCATTTCCATTTCTTAATAAGACTTATGTAAGGATTATTTACTAGAAGATTATTGATTCTGTACTGTTGCATTGTTTCCCATTCCTAGGATGGACTTTTGGGCTTCCATGTTCAGCGTCATCCCCACAATCTGCTTTGGCTTTCAGGTAAATGTCTTATGTAATGACAGTAATGTAGTAGGAGTGCAATTTTTCATAATGCCATTATCTGAGCCTCTGCATTAGCATTTCAGTGTACATATGTCTTAACATATTGTGGAAATGACAAATAAAGAATACTGTTTTCAATTTCACTTATTGCTTTCTGAGAAAACCAGTGCACAGTGGGTATAATAAAAGCTAAGACCTATGATCCCTCAACAATGTAATATTACAGTTGGCAGTATTTTGGCTTTTCACATATAAGACATGTAGAAGAAAGATTATCCTCTTTAATTTTAATCAGGTTAATAAGATGGACATTGATCATTATCAATAATTTAATTTATTAATAATTCTATTTTATTCTCCTCCATAGTAAGACTTTTAATTTTTACCAATAAATGAGCGTATATGGAGGAGTGCAGTGGCCTAGACAGCCCTGCTTTATTACTTTAATATGCAGTTGCTTTAGAGATCTAACGGGTTCCTAGTGGAATTACATACTCATCAGAATGTTTTAGTGTTTTTATTGAATGTTTTTTGTTAGTTTAGATGAATCTTCAGATAACAGGCTTTATATGAACAGCAGTGAATCCATAATCTCAGCGAAAATGATGGAATTATTAACAATGTATTGTTATTGTATAAGAACTCTACAATGCTAGATTTGTTCTCCTTTATCCAGTGTCATGAGTGCAGCATTGCCATCTACAGCAGTTTGGAGAATAAAAAGCTTTCAAACTGGGTCGTAATCTCATTATGTTCTATGCTTATCTGCCTTGCTATCTACACTCTAACTGGTGAGGTTCAATCTTAAATTTTATTATGATTGCAGTTATTTTGCTGCCATTGTTTCCTTCATACAGAATATATACAATAGAATACACACTATCTATCTGTCTGTCTGTCTATCTATCTATCTGTCTATCTATCTATCTATATACATAGAGAGAGAGAGAGAGAGCGTGCGTTTGGTGACATTTATGTATCGTTTATATTATTAGATCAATAGAATTTTATCACGTCATTTCTTTACAGTAAAGATTACAGTTTTATTTTAAAACTATTAATTCTTAGAATTCTTTGTTGTATTGTATATTGTTTTTGTGTGCATGGTCTTATATTAAGAACATTTCTGTTTTGAATTGTTAGGTATCTATGGATATCTCACCTTTGGGAGGAACGTTGCTGCTGACGTTCTGATGTCATACAGTGGAGATGATGTTCTTATGATTATTGCAAGATTACTCTTTGGGGTTTCCATCATCACCATCTACCCCATTGCTCTTTTACTCGGAAGGTAACATATATAAAATGTGCCATAATAGTGTTGTAGCTTTATCGTTTAATTGTAGCTATAACTGGGTACATCAATATCGTTTTTTAAGTTTGTTAACTGTTCTCTAAGTACCTTAATGACCAGGAATCACTGAGGTGGTACATCTCATATCCAAATACTATATTTTGACCACATAACATGTAAAATAATATTAGGCTCTGACCGTTTCAAATGGTCCTATATTTGTACAGTTGGTTACTTAACCATTTTAATTAAAATCTTTGGAGTGCTTACCTCAACGTATTGGCATTTCAAAACCACAATATTTTTAAAAATTAATTGGGTTTAACAATGACGAAACATTTAAAAATAAAAAGTAAACTAAACTAAATATGACCTTTTATATACCTTTTATGAAAACATGTTTTATGCATTGATATCTATTTAAAACACTCAAAATAAGAATTGTACACATTCAATGTCACCACAAGCAGCATGTCAGCTTTTTCACCTCATGATTTACAGGTTGGTGATTCAGGATCCATTACTGCGTCACAGAGAGACTTATGAGACTTGCATCAGATTTGCTTTGACTGCAGTGTGGATCCTCATCACTCTCCTCATCGCTCTGTTCGTTCCAGACATCAGCAAAGTCATCAGCATTATTGGTGGCATTAGTGCATTCTTCATCTTCGTATTCCCAGGTTAGACTGCAAGCAGCAGGGTTTATACTGCACTCAATGCCTCATTCTGTGTGCTCTAGCTGAATAAGCAGTCTGATATTCTATAACATTACAGTGAAGCAGAGAACTGACACTTTGCTTATGCTTTGAGTCAGTTACTCCACCTGTATCAAAGAATGACTTATGAGACATTTCTTTTGGTTTATAGTGTACTGGTTACTTCTATTAATACTATTATCGTTAATACATTCCATCATCAGTTTTCATTTGTTCAGGATTGAAATGTTTTGATATTACATCAACATTATTGACTTTCTTACAGGACTTTGTTTAACATTTGCAATGCAATCTCAGCCAATGCCAGCAAGACTAAGGTGAGTGGTGAAAGACTGCCCTGGTTGGATTAATTCCAATTTCTTTACATATTGCAGTGTGCCAAAAAGCAAGTAACATATTCTCACTTATACTCTAGTGTACTTACTTGTTTTGTTTTTGCAGGTGGATTTTAATTGCATGGGGAATGATCACAGTTTTATGTGGCACATTCATTTTTGGCCAGAGCACTTTCTTTGCCATTATGCAGGTCTTTCATAAGCTATGATTCTAGACAACTCTACCTCTAAGAGACTCTTCTGTTCTCAACTAAACATAACAAAAGAATGAATGTACCTCGAACCCATGAATATATTAATCTATTGATTTTTCCATTGATATATTGTCATCTTTACATATTTACAATCTGTTAAATAAACGTTAAGTTTCAGAGCCCCATAAACCTGACCAGGATTAACTATGATGCAGTCAGAGGGTCTTGGATACTAATAGGACTCCTAATATGACTAAATAAATGCTTTGTTAAAAGCAGGTACACTTGAATGAGAGACTTTTTAAGCCTAAAGGTATAAGACTCAGACAACACTAGTTTTTGACTGTAAAACATAAATATGTGGTGTGCTAAACCCCATACTCTGGTTTCACTTGCAGGTGTTCTTATTTTTCATGAAAGGAACAAGTGTATCCTTGCTCATTAGTGCGATTATTTGATCAGCCAATTGTGACAGCAACACATTGCATAAAATAAAATTATGCAGCTATAGGTCAAGAGTTTTACTTATTGTTTACATCAAACATCAGAATGTGATCATAGTGAATGCAACCATGGTACAGTTGATGTATTTCCGGCTTTCAGTGACAGCAGACTATAGGATTTACACAGAATAATGCGAAAAACCAAACAAAACAAATTCCGTGAGTGGCAGTTCTGCAGGCGGGGATGTATTGTTGATCAGAGACGAATGGCCAAACTCATTTGAAATGACAGTAAGGCTACAGTAAAGCAAGTGACCGCTAGAAAGTGTCTCATTTCCGAATACTGAGGCAGACGAGCTATTTAATAGCAGATCATATTGAGTTCCCTGCCTTACAGCCTAGCACAGGAAAGATAGCTAAAAAATGGGAGCAGTGTGAAGTACTAAGTGTGCTTGAAATATGCTTGATGATTGTTACCTCAAACCATGCAACCTGCATATTATTTATTAAAAAAAAGAAAAGCAATCATCAAAATTAAGAATGAGCTAATGTGCAACTGAAATGAAATACTGAAATTGATTTCTTTCTGGTTCCAACATTTCCTTTTCATGAGGTAATGTCTCAATGCTTCTGACAGATTTTTACATTTATACTGACACTCCCATTTAAATAATTCAACTTGAATTAGACAGCCAGTGTAGCTTATGGAATCTCTCTCTATACTGATTGCAAAATATAAACAATGTCATTCATTCATATTAACTGATTAAATCAGAGTCGAACAGTTAAACAGTTACGGTTAAGTCAACCTTTTTTTGTTGCAAAGTCTATTTGAAATAAAAGATTTGAAGACAATAAACAGAGACAATTTTTCATTCACGTTAGACCTTTAATTCTATTGAATTACATCACTACATTATCTATGATAACAAAGTTAAGACAAATATAATATTTGCATCCCTGCAATAAGTCTCTACAATCAAATTCAAGAGAGAAAGCTAGTTTTTACGGAAACATACACAGGTATAAGAATTAGTGTTTTGTTAAACAATGCCATAAAATTGCCATTTCATATTTGATTTCTCATATAGCTTTTTTTATATAGTATTTCTCAGTTCAGGTGTTCCTAATTTAAGTAATATAAAATTAAGAAATGCACAAAATCCATTGAAAGTAGCATATCTAAATACTACAGCAAATATGTTACTGGACATTCATTGGAACATGCACTCACGTGAGGAATGGGGAAAGTGAAGCTAAGTTTCATGGGGAAGAAAACAGCTAGGAATATTCCACAACATCGTGGACATTTGCTTCACCTCGATTTGAACCGGTTCACACCATACAGGAGCCCACAAGCAATTTGACAAATTTCCATTCACAAATACATCAAACCTACATGCCGTAATTAGTTCTGAGGCTTTTTTGCTAAGAAGTGGTGAGATTTTGATTGTTATATAATTCATGAGATTTTGATTGTTATATAATTCATGAGGATTAACAGTTCATTTTCATGTCTAAGTCTCTTTTTCTCTTTGTAAACAGTGAACTGTTCACCAAGTTATGTTATGAAATGCACAACAAAAGATTTATGGGAATTGGTGTTAGAGAAAATGAGTTCATTCCACTCAATATAAATGTTCCACAACCAATATATTTACTATCAATAAACAATCCATTTAGTTCTGATTTAAGCTAAAATATTTCAATACTTTTTTCTCTCAGCATGTCTAGATCTGTAAACTTTATTTACGTAAACATTTATTACACAGCATTCTTTCATTTACATGATGTTTCTGCTTTGGGTCTCTGGTTGTGCACTTTGCCCGAGTACATTTAAGGTTGGCTGAAAACTGCAGATAAAGTGGCTTTTACACATTGGCTTTTGCAATGCATGTTTGCTCATTTGCAGTTTAACAAACACAGATTAAACTCGGTTTTCTGTTATTGTAACCATTATTGTAACCAGAGATGAGATTTACTTTCCTTTTCACTGTTTTTTTAATCCACCTAGAAGCCATAAAACAGTTCAGAGATATTAAATACTATTCCTGAAAGCAACCTTAACAGCTTTAAGGAGGACTGCTATGATATTTCACATTCTTTGCAGTCAAACCTACAGCATGTAAACAGTAGTTACAAAAGAGAGGGAGAAAGGGGAGTAGCGATAGAAGGAGCTTTGAGAGATCATGGGAGATATAGAGGCTTAAGAAGAGAGCTATATATGAACAGAAAGAGGAGGCGTGTGGCTTTTCAGGCGCAGGATGAGACCTTCCACCCTGGCCGTCCACACAAGCTCTGTTCCATTCAGTCTCGGCTAAGACTGCACCAGGCAGCTAGAAAGTGTGAGAAAATAGTGCATCAGAATCATTGTGGTCTGACTCAGTTTTAAGAGTTTTAAGTGATATATACATAATATCACTGTTTTACTTGAATAGAATATTTAAACAGCTCAAAATATCAGTCAATATTATGTGTAATTTATAATAATAAAATTGAAATTTTAATTATGCTGTGTTCATATATAATGAAGTATGAAGCAAATGTGCGACTTACATTTCTTACTATAATGGACTTTTACTATAATATCTAACAAAACTAAAAAGAACATGTAAAGGATCTTTACCACTCCATCACACAACATTTCAATATCATATTCTTCAGGTTTGTAAATGTGGGCTAACAGGTTTTCAGCAGAATTCAAATCTCAACATAGATTGATAGATGGATAGATTTAACAAAACAAAAAACAAAACAAAAAAACAAAACAAAACTGAAAATGTGAAACTGGCTTGACATCTACTGAATGCAAAGGTAGTCATTATGTTACTTTCATTCTCATTGAACTCATCAGTAAGAAGAATTCCCTCATTCCCTGTGAATGGACAGACTGGTAGAGATCAGTTCCATCAGGACTAAAATAATTCATCAGCTTTGTGTTGATCTGAGTTATCTGTGTGTGTGTGTGTGTGTGTGTGTGTGTGTGTGTGTGTGTGTGTGTGTGTGTTTGTGTGTGTGTGTGTGTGTGTGTGTGTGCAGTATTTCTAATTTTAAAATTTCAGTTGACAAACAAACATTAATATTTGTCTCCTCTGGTCCTTTATACACATCATGTTTAACATATGTAAAAAGAAATTCTTAAACAATTTCTTCCTCTGAAAGCCACTTGAGCAAAATAAAAATACTGCACTACAAATGTGGCATCAGTGTTCAGTCAGTTCTTAAGCAGCCTTACCTGGCACAGCCACAGCAGACATGACCTCAGGCTGGCACAGTGTGTCCACTTTCACATGCTGGAAGGCCTTGCAGGCTGCACTCTGAAGGTGTCTGATGAACAGGAAAATACAGAGAAGTGAACAAATAATGGGCTATGTTAGTATTCCTACTGTTAATAATAGACATTAAGCTAGACAGACAGACAGACAGACAGACAGACAGACAGACAGATAGATAGATAGATAGATAGATAGATAGATAGATAGATAGATAGATAGATAGATAGATAGAAAGAAAGAAAGTTCTATACCTAATTCAACCTCTCTTTTCCTCTATTCAATCTGCTAAAATCTAGGTTTGATTAAATTATTAATAAAGCACCCGCTTCTGGAGAGACCCATTACTCTCACATTCTCTGAAGCATCAATAAGTCATAAAACCCCAAATCTCTAGTACAGTAGGTAAACACTATGGATATATAGAGTTATGAACAGTGGTACAAGCTGATAGATAAGAGAACACACTGATATGGAATCAAAAAGCAAGTGGGCAACCTTTTCCATTCCTCCTCCCCGTCCCAGAACTCATACACAACGAAAGAAAGGCCGTCAGGAAGCCGCACTGCAGTCACACTGGAGATGGAGAGGGCAAGAAAGAGAGAGTGTGAGAGACAGACAGAGTGAGTGAGAGAGAGAAACAGCAGAGGAGAACAGAGGAGAGGAGAAAACATTGAACATAAGTAGAGTGAAAAACAATTAATTTCCCTGCTAGTATTTAATGTAATGAAAGTCTTTCATATGACACTTAAGTAAATTACAAATTAAATTCTCCACTGCTAGTTCTGACAGTCAAAATGTATAGTACTGTGCAAGACTCCACTGGGTGGCAGTAGTTCTTTGTGTTGCATGCAGCTTACATCATATGTTTAGATAAACCTGACAGTGTGTATTGACCGCCTCATAGCTTTCATTAGAGGCAGTAATCTTGCAGCTAGTGCTTACAGCTCTGTTAATAAAGCGCTGCACTTCTTTATTGAACACACCACACTGTGAATGTTCTAAATTAGCTTTATCAGGCAGCACCAGCTTAGAAAGAATGCTACTGAACTGCAAAAGCTTTTGTATGTGCACATGTACATCTGAGCAACTGAAGATCTGCTATACAAGAGTGTGAAAGAATTTATAAATGCTTAAAAAACTATAGTTTGTGTATGTGTTTCAGTTTAACTAGACGCCCCACTGCCAAAAAAAAAAAAAGATTAAGGTAAAGAGAGGAAATAAACATTGCATCTGAAATGTATGTGAGAAAATGTCTAAACAGGAAAGAACCAGGAAATGAATTCCATGTTAATTGCTGAGTAATAGGAACTATTCAAAACCTGAATATTTCAAAATCTAAAGCCTGCATCATGAAGGCAGTAAACAATTCTGTCAAAAACCTTATGGCTCTTTATAAGATCACATCCTTGAAGCCTTTGACAAATACTACAATACAAACTCTACCAAACATAACTGTTTTTAATTCTATGTCCTTCTAAGTATTTTATCTGACAGGATTAATAAGATGTACACTGTGATTTTTACACAACTTGGTTAGAACTGTAGAGAAGACACAGACATTGCTTTTAGACATTAATATGCTTCTGGTATAAATTCATCTCATAAACACGTTTTATGTGAAATAATGCAATTCTGCGATCAGACACTTCTTGCAGGGATCCATTTATATTAAAGAAATAGAGCATTTCTGGGATATTATATAGTAAGCAGCAGGCCCTTACTAATGTATTTTTGTAAATGTGTCATAACCTTTAATCTTCAAAATATTATGTACCATGATTGCATTCTTTGCTTGTTATATTGCATTCGTTTCAAGGTTTCAAAACAACCCCAAGGTCACAAAATTATTTATTTATTCCCTTTTTTAAAATCATTAATTCATGAGCTAAAATAACATCTGGCCAAACAATGTTGCCTCTGGTTTCCAGTTACCCAGACTCATGGGAATCTCTCCTTTTAAAGTTTATTATATGGCAAAGAAAAGAATATCTGGAAATGACACGTTTACCAAACGAAAATTAATAATGATTGAATCATACACAAGTTAAAAATGGCTTAGATCATTAATACATAAGCACGCATACACACTTACTGGAAACAGTCTCTTTGGGCAGAGACATTCTTGAGATACTGCTTCAGAGCCTCACAGAACTCTCCTAGCTGCTTCTGTGATACCTTCATCTCTTGGCGAATCAGGTGAAGCGACTGCATGGTGAAAGAAAGAGAGATAATAAGGAAACATAATAAGGAAATCAGTGGTGGGAAAACAGAAGGGATATAAAGAAACAGACTGGCTAATGAGTGCTATCTCAAATCCCTGGCACTAATAACTATGCTCCCTGATGATCAGGTTTTATGAGGCATCTCAGTTAAATGGGCTCAAAATGAATCTTGTTTAGTAATGGCATTTGTTTAAATAAAATTCTAACCACACCTCTTAAATTCTAGAGAGAAAAAAAGCAGGTGTGAAAAAAAATGAATATGAGCTTCATAAGTGAATATAATAACAAAAAGGTTCTTCAAAGAGCAATTAATTATTTACTGTATTACTTGGAACAAGAAGACTCCATCTGGGTTCCTCGCAGAAAGGATTTTAAAAACGAAATTAAACTGTTCTTAATAGAGGAGGTGTAGTTTCTGAAATCATATATGATGTGAATCCAATAATGTATCATTAACAGTTCTGTTTGCTGCTTTTCCCAAACCCGTAAACAACATGTTCATAAAGCATGCATGGGGCATGGGGCAGTATCATTTCTATCCCTATAGACTCTGTTTGGACTTGCAGTTTCTCCCACTAGGTGCAATTATAACTGTATGAAGCTAAATGGGGCAGGAAACATGCAGCCCATGATTGCGCAATCTCTAAAAATCTGACAAAATTAATGGAACATTGTCTTATGTCCCTACCCCTGCTGCCTATGGTTGCAGAGATAATAATGTGGACAAATACACCTATATTTAAGATATACAGTGCAGTACTTTTGAATTTTTTAGCATGACATATTTGCAGTGTGATGCCTTTGGTTAGAAATCTGCACTGATACATCCCTACCGAATATCCATGACATTGTGAATCCTCAATAATGTTCTTAAGAGGTGTTTGATTGTCTAACTCTCCCCCCAGGGAGAAGTAATAAAAAGTAATTGAAACTATTAGGAAGGCATGCTTTACATCACAATTACAAAGGCTAGCTTCCCCAAGGCCTGAACACAAGGCAAACGGAATACTTATAATAAAACCCTTAACTTTATAAACAGCATAGAAAATGCTAATACTGATTCCAGCAAAATGTCAGTCACAATAAACACCTGCCTTTTTTAACAGCAAGTAGAAATTCAGTTCAATGTTAGATAAAACATGATTTTTGTCATCATTTGCCTTGATATTTAACCATTGGGGTAAACTGGGCTAACTTTAGACCGTCTTTCTTTAGTTTGTTAGTTTTCTTGAACAGCAAGGAGCCATCAAAGGCTCAGCTAAGCCCCAGTGAGCTTGTCGGACTATGTGAAGATGCCTCATAAAGTAACTATAAACAATCACTGTGCTCAGTGGGAGATCTTTGTAGTCTGTTAAAACACTGAAGGCTAGCAAATTACAGTTCCTAATTTTGCACAGATTTCATGTTCTTATTTCTATAGCTTTTTCTTACCGAATTATTTGATTGCAGGTTGTATTTGCAAAGGATTTGCATACTGAATAAAATATTTTATGCTCTGCTTTATTCAGAACATCTGTAAATAAACACTATACTCTTGAGCACTGAATAATGGGATTTTTTTTTATAGGATTTTATTTCCATTTTTTCAATGTGATGAAGCAATAAGCTAGGTCTATGCAGTATACTGTCAATATGTATATTCTATTAATAAATAAAAATGTTTATGGTTTATGGGGGACTCAAGCAAGTTTTTGTTGCATTAATAATGAATGAAATAAGCTCTATTGCTAGTGGAAGTTCCTTTGGGTATTCTGTATATTGTGGTGTGTATGCTGTATCTTTGTATGGAATGATGTACTAATATGTGAGATATGGACTACGCTGGGAATCGAACACAGGGATGCAACCTCAAAAGAGGAGTGTGGAAAGTACAGTTTCCATGGAAACTGGGGAATACCATCCTCCCTATTTTTCTTTCTCTCCCACATTCCACCAATCTCCCCTGCTCTAAAAAGGTGTATACCCCCCCCCCCCCAATCGTTTGCATACATTTACACATTGAGCTCCCTTAAAACAGGATCAAAAGGACTAGGCTTGGCGAACAGAATGAGTTGCATCTTAGGCATTGCATGTGTTCTTTTTGCAGTCCTTTCCCTGATAATGGACCTAAATGAGCAGGATGATTTTCAGATAAGCTCTTATGTATCTCCCTCCAGGGTTTTCAATTTCTCCCTCCTTCGCACTTGCTCTCCCACCAACCTCTGCCAAGCTCTATCTATCTCTCACCCTGCCTCTCTCCTCCTGTCCTTTCCCTTTGTTCATCCTTCATATTGACAAGCCCCGATGATGCATATGCCTGCATGCTTGTCTAGAAAAGTCATGCATGGAGACCATTAAAGCCAGTGCAACTTAGAATACTGCATAGTCAAGCTTTAAAAACTGCTGAGGTTACAGATATACACAGCAGAAAAGCCACAAAAGACCGGCAGAATGTTTACCCACAGGCTTTCACTCCCAGCAGGAGGTTGAACAGAAGGTAGGACTGGACCTCCTTATCATGTGGATTCAGGACTGGCATTGACAAGATGTCTAATTAAAAGTGGAGCGATTACATCTCGGGGTGTTTAGAACACCTGCTTAATGCTGGAATTAGGTACATGAGGCATATTTAGGCAAATTGCAATTGGTCATACCTCATCTACAGCATCACCTGTGCTGCCTTAGACTGCACAGTGAGGTATAAAACAACACAACTACCTATCTGTTTAGTCCTTCAAATACCTGCATCTGTATTTATTTTTAATCAAATATTGGCATGAACTAAATCATAAGTTTTTTTTCTCACTTTCAGTAACCGTTTGATCCTGGTTTTTGGTTCATGGTGGATTCTGAGCCTAACCTGGGAACACTGTGTGTGAATTGGGAATGAGACATGATGATAGTCCATAAAAGGACACCACCTACACACATTCACACAACAACTAATTCATACCTAGAGCAATTTAAGATAGCCAGTCCACCTACAGGCATGTTTTGGGGAGAGAGGAGGAAACCAGAGAATTTAGAGAGAAAACCCTGGAAAAACACATGCATGCTGGAAAAAAGTCTAAATAATGGTGTTTAAATGATGTTTAAATGTCTTTAACAGAGAATTTAACTACTGTTGGTAGCATTTACAGAAGACTTACTGTAGTTTGGGGGTTTTAGCATTACCAGCATTATTAGAACATTTTAACTGGACATCTTATCACAAGAACAACAACAACAACAACAACAACAATAAATAAAGAGTTATTATTTGTTTGACTTTTCAGTAAGATTTTCATTTAACAAATATGAAAAACAGTAAGTGGTCTGCGTGGGCTATATTGAGTCACAGCTCTATAAATATTTCTTTTATGAATTCTAAACTAGTTTGTATAGAAATATGAGCACAGTAAGGCAGTGTTTGGGTCAGGCTACTGGAGCCAAATACCCCCCACCCCCATCACACTGTATCTGTTTAAATTCTGTAACTTTATCTTTCCTTTCTGAATATACAGTATATATATGATCCCATTTCTACTGAATTAGAAGTAAAAATATTTCTGAAGTGTTCATTTTACAACTGAGTAAACACAATGCAACAAAATAAATGAATGCAAATATATTCAAAGGAGTCAATGATAGTTGCTGTGAATGCTGTGACAATTAAGTGGGATAACAGCAAAATGTGCCAAAGGGCTATAATTAAGGATCCACTGAAACTACAATCAGCAAAACGATAAAAATCAGCAAAAGCTTTTTTAATGACTATGAGGCAGATTAACTCATTTTAAGGAGTGTGACCTAGTACTATACTGCACCGTATTTTATGATTTGCGACTGGAAACATCCTTTCATTTTGTCTAGTAAGAATACTGATTAAAATCACACTATGAAGATGAAGAGTTTTACTTCAAAATCAGTTGTTTTTCTGCTCACTGTGCTTTAACAAGCATTTCATCATTCACATACTTTTTCAGACTCAAAAAGTCCCCTTTGTGAATATAAAAAAGCAACTTTGTGAAAAATGTCAAAACATATCCCCTAGGTACTCATACAAAACACCCACACCCACACACACACACTGCTAGAACCATCATGCTGATCTTGTCCTAATTCTATTTGTGCCATGACAACTGAGTGTAAAAACTAACAAGGATTAATGGAAATATAAGAAGAGTGATTCAATTTCCTCACAACCCTCCATGCATCACATATCGCTGCACAAATCAGAGACAGGATGCAGATAAGCTCACTAAACATGGATCTCAGTGCTGTAAGCTGGGTGGGGGAGAAGTACAGCTGCATGTATTCTTCATCAGAAAGTGCTTCACGCTCCCATGACACATTATCTCTCAACCATGGTAACCCTGACATCCTAAAGAGCATCAGTCTCATACACTTATCCTTCTAACGCACAAAGAGCGCATTTGCTGCAGATAAAAAAAAAGATATTTACAGATAACAGATGTAACTTGAGTGAATGTTTGAATTTCATCCTATTGGAAGTGCATAGAAGTAGTGCTCTTGCGCTTGGACTTCATTGAGGTTGTATTTCCCAGTCCTTATTCTGTAAAGTAGGTCATTTATTTTTTATGGGATACCAACAATCATACAACCTCTGACAAGTATTAGTCCTACTCAAAATGCTAAGAACCAAATGCCTATGCATATATTTTCCTTTAAGAAGGGGCAAAAGACTCCTTTGGGCCAAAAATGCAATTAAAGATTGATGGGATGCTCTTAGTGTGGACCGCAAAAGCAGCTTTTTGCCCAGCACTTAGAAGGTTGGAATGTTAATGTACCAGGTTGCTTAAGGCTCACATGCTTGAGGTTGTGGAGAAAAAAAATGAATATCTAAGCATGCTATGATTGGATGAATGAAAATAGATCTGAAATGTATTGCTCAGACAAGGTAGGGCAGGTGCTGGTGCATGCCACAGCAGGCTACAATTCGTGTAAAATCTGTTTGCTGCTCATAATGGTACCACCAAGAGGAGGATCTTACAAATCTCATGCAGCCAATTAAAGAAAAGTCCAAGAGAAAACATCCACATAACGGATGGGTGGCATGTTCTACATGCATGAGGTCTGCCTCAGTACTTACTGCGCTAGCTGTACCATCAGTGTCAGTAAGCCGCTGATGCAGGTCAAACCAGACCGTCTGTAACAGGAATAAAGACAGAAGAACCACTCGTGAAATCAGTTTTACTCCTCAGTTGTTTTCGGCTGCAGATTCTTATCCACATAGACCCTGAGGTCAGAGAGATAAGTGCATGATTTAACCATAAGCACCTGCTTTCCCAGTCTGGGTACAGAAAAGGATAAAAGGTTAACAAAATAGAACTTAATACAAGCTGCTTGCTACGAAAGGCCTTCAACAGGAAATAAATTAGTTCCTTACATAGCCTCTGAAATAGCCTAGTTTAATTTTTTTATTTTTAAGTAAGATTTTTACTAATTTAGAGCAGTGATTGAGAAGCATTTTGAGTTATATTAAGCATGCGATGCAATGTATAAATGTATTATTATTATTATTATTATTGTTGTTGTTGTTGTTGTTGTTATTATTATTATTATTCATAACAACAACCATAATAAGAATAAGAATATTGTGTGCATTGTTATTGCGGTGAATTAACTTAGCGCTTGGAAAATATTAGACATGAATAGTCATTCCAGCTCATAGTTAAAAATCAATCAATCAATCAATCAATCAATCAATCAATCAATCAATCAATCAATCAATCAAACAAACAAACAAATAAAAATTCCCACTACTGATCAGCATGGTTTATGTATAAAATGAAGCTGCAAATCAGATGGTATTAATTTTTCTGCCGATCACTGGTTCAAACATAACACACAGAAACAACATGTACCACTCATTATAATGCAATTATATTCAGGCCCTGCAAGTCTAATGTGAAGTAAGCCACTCAGAAACTACATAATAAACTTAAAAGTCAAAGTATTCTTGTGACAAGCTTCTGAATACATGATTAATTATTCATGAATTGTGAATTCTGTAAAGGTTATGCACAATCTTAAGTTGAATCATTAGTTTTCCATGAATGTTTGAGCAGTTACTTACACTTCAGCTCACATGAAACAATTATTTTTAAATATATAACTATTATTATGCAAATTTTAGATTTGGCTAAAGAACTGCTAGGACACATATAAAAACTGACAGCCAGGATCTGTATTAATTACAGCTTAATCTCTTTAAAGCTGAACAGTCTAGTTCCCAGCAGATGAAACTGTTCTTCTTGCCTGATTACTGTTGTGGTTAACGACTCATGCAGGCTTGGCAAAGCAGATGTATGATACATTGTTCACTCAAGCACAGTAACAGCTTAAACGGAAATCCTGACTAAATAGACACATCTGGATGGCCTGATCTGTCCCCCAATGTGGTATCTGGAAGCAGGAAATTAGATGGAGGTTAACTTTAACTATAGAATGCTAAACCTTTATTAAAGTTCTTATAATAAGAACACATAGGTAAATCACTGATAATGGTTAGCTACTTTGGCCTATTAACTCGTGAATAAATTTAAGCATGTAAAAAGTACTTTTGTTTACTATCTTAGCATGAGAAGCATTTTCACTACTAAATGAACAAGATGGAGTAGACTAAGATCTAATGTCAGCACTCCCCACTTGACTGAAAGAGCTGAATGCATAATGGTCGCTAATGACGCTATACATCTGCAAAGATCTCCTGTAGAGGCCGGAGATGATGGCTTATCCGTCACATGGTGGATGGGTGAGGATGACAATCACTGCAGGGGTGAATGGCATAAGCTCCAGGGATGGAGGTCTTAAGGACACCACTGCAGGAAGTAATGGAAATGCATTTTCCCCGAGCAGTGGGATTGCATTATACAGATAACAAGAGCTCTGTGATGAGAGTGATGCCTCATTCAGCTGCGAGCCTGAGCTGGCCAGGCTGTTCCTCTCTAAACCAGTGGTTATATACAATTATGTGCTACAGTCTTTATTACAGAAGATGGAATGATATCCTGTTGTACACATTTATGTGGCAGCACCATCATTGAGCTGAGGATTTAACTCCTTAAGCCCATGACTAATCAATTGCTCATGGACAATTTGGGCTGCATTTATTAAAATGACTGAAAAAAAACTGATGAAAATATAAAGAAAAAATGAAAATGTAAAGTTTCTGCAGAATAGTTGCTAACTGTGGATAAATAAACAAGAGTTTTTAAATTGGTTCTAAAATAAGAATTTGTTTTTGCAATTTTGTTGCATTAAACTACAAGGTTGAAACATGTACTGTTTTTCCATACAATTATTAATTTATACCGTATGAATTGTATACGTATCTACAAAAAATACAATCTTGCTTGCACATCATTGTTTTCCAAAGACACTTCTGCATGGACTAAAACTGACACTGACCTTGTGATCTTACTATTCAAAGGCTTAACTAATGAACAAACCAAAGAATATCTTATAAGCCATGTCAAAATGTGGCATGTGCTGATTATACACATGTGGGTAACACCTGTATTTCCTTGCCTTTCCATCACAGAAACATTTGCACTATTGAAGTATCAGAACACAGTAACGATAAAAAAGACATTCACAATTTAATTTATTCAGTAAACAAATACTGTACTTAGATATAAATATAAATAAATATAAATATATAATCTAATAACTCTCTGACCAAACTTGCATTAAGTAATTGCTTTTAGATTATATGTTCCATGATATCATAAAAATCTTCATATTTTTATTGCAAACACTGAAAGCCTCAGCCTTGGAAATTTCTTTTGTCTACTTAGTAAAAGCTGATTTACTAGTTTTATATCATCCTTTAAATTACTGATTATTTTTTCTGCCTCAAAATGTTGACTATTTTAACGCATAATCTTTTGCTTTGACACATGATTTAGAGGGAAACTTGTGGATTGTCTTACATATTTTCATCACAGTATATGCAAAAGAAAATCTCTAATTAGAAAAGCAGAGTAAAGCTTAAAGTGTTGTAGCAATTAAATATTTTTGCTTAGTGGTGATTTTGGCAGTGCTCTCGACTGACTTAACTTGTCAGTGCTTCAGGATGAGCTCCTGATCCTCAGAGTCAATACTTTCAGACTGCTTCTGTGAATGTGAAATTAGCTGTGATCTGATCTCTCAACAAAAGTGATTGCCTAGTTATTCTTAACTTTGAAAAGAAACTGCTATGTCAGAAACTGCAGGATTAACTATGGACCACATTAGCCACAATGCTAAATGAATACATGCTCTGAGAACCCGAGCTCCACTCAAAAAACAGTGCGGAATTGACCCTTTATGGTGATGGAAATTAAAGTGCTACCTTGTTCTCCAGGCGTCCAATCAGCTCAGCTAGACGGTTGATCTGCATTTCCAGGCCTTCTTTCCTCACCTCGACAGGTCCTGAGAAAAACAAATCAGGTACAAACAGCCCATTTTGTTACATGAAGGTTTACATAGTGAATGCATGAAAAGTCTCTCCCATGTCTTCCTGTTTAACCCTTAGTGCAGCATAACAGTTTAACCATTATTACTTTATTACTACCAGACTTATTAAAAAAAAAAAAGAGTCTGGGAAAATGATTCCTTTTCAAGACAATGACAATAATCATATTAAATGACACTGAATATTTGTTTTTGTTTTTTTACACCCAATAGACTGTACTCGAAAAGATACTATTAATATTATCATTTCTATGACAGGAAAAAGTATGACTTTAAATCAGTATCACTTCACAGGACAGGGACAGATATGAAGCCAGCCATAGCAAAAAGATGACTGAGTTTTGCTGAATCCCTTGGTGATTTTACAGGATGACTCAAATTTACGAACACACAAATATTTTAACATAAATCATACATATTTTAAGAACTGGTTTGTAATGATTTACATTTTTTCAACTTTTGCAATTGCCTTACAAGCAAAAATCCCTGAGATTAAAATGACGAGGGAATCCATCCTTTTTCCACGTTTCTAGGCGTGATTCACAGACATGAATGAAAGCAGTGTCTTGCAAGTAACCTGTAACCAGTAAACCGCTGTCAAACTTGTGTGTGTATTCAACCGAAACTGAAGTTTGGAAAAGCTGGTCCAACTTCAGCTTCTTTTCAGACAGTTCCACATAACAGACTTGTTACTGTAAGTCAGTCATGCTGATGACAGCCGTCACTGTGCGTAGTTGCAGTAACATACGGTCAGACAAATAACAGATGGAAAATCCACACGCTCATTTTCTCACATCATGCTGTAGGTATGCTGTAAAATATTAAGGAACACACAAGTCCCATTAATTAACGCACCATGACAAGACCACAAATTTACTTGTCATCATGCTTTATGATGGTTAACAAAACTGAATGTACAAGATTGAAGAAATAATATCAATAATTCTAAGATTTTGTGTTTTTTTTATTGTCTGATCCCTGTAATGTGCTCATGTATGGGAAGGCATCACTGTAATTAACTCAGATATGTGAGAAACACCAACATTAGGAGAATCTTCACTAATCACCATCCATTGGCCCTTCAGCTTAATATTGTGAAAAGATATAACCCTCCATACTGCTACAGAGTTGTAGCTTATCTGAATGAATGAGGGTCTTTTGGAAAGCTTTGAAAGGACATTTGTGCAGTTCTACTATCTCGATGCAAGTAACTACTCCAGATCATTTTAGATGCTCAGCTAAGCAAAGCTTTTATATAAATGTTACAGGACATGGTGCCAGAAAATGGAAAGCACATGCTTAAATTTAGCTGCTCATCTTGCAAAGTACTGCTGATCAGTGGGAAGAGGGAGAGAGAACCACCATATAAAAACTTTGTCATAATGAGATGATACTGAGCAGAGAGAACGAAAACTACTAAAGAGAGAAAGGAGAAAGGTGAATGTGCCTTGAACGGAAAACAAGTGGAATCTGATCAGCATTTTCTAGTTGGTATTCAAAAATGACAGACTGGACAAAGGTTTCTCTAAGGAGCACATAGCTGCATAAACAGCTACTAAAGTCAACAGGCACAGCTTTTGTGTCAATTGTACATTGGTGAAACCATTTTAAATAAAGTTTGTCATTCCATGAGTAATGGTTTATTGACCATGACAGTGTCACCCTGGAAAAATGAAGCAAGTAATTGAATCATATCACAATAAATTACTGTCAAAAAAGCACAATAAATCACATCACATCTAGCAGTGTTTGCCTCAATCCCTGACTCCTCAGAAATATATATATATATATATATATATATATATATATATATATATATATATATATATATATATATATATATATATATATATATATAGTGTCAATAAATAAAGTGATCACAAAATGCAGTCCAGTAAAAAGAACTTGCAGAGAATTATCCAGATTTACCAGGCTTCTGATGGTCATATTTCCTATGAGCTGAGCTCATACAAAGCCTGAAACTGTGTACTGTAGTCAGTCCCTAGCATTAGAGTAGACATATTTGCTTATTAAACCACTTCAGTAAATTTTAGATATATAGTTATTTTTTCTTGTTGAGCAAGTATTGTGTTAAATGACTCAAATAGGACAGTCAAATCCAATACAGGGCCAAAACATAACAGACAACAGTCTGTCTACATGATAGATTATATTGTGTTATCCTTGGATATAACTATCAGAAAGGAGGATAACTAAAATTTCCTTCTCAATTAAACCACATAATCTCTCTGACTGCATATTTCAGTATACACTGTGTATAGCTGCTGAAACAACAGAAAGTTGTTGCTGACTTGACATGCAGGTGCCTCTGTGCTGTTGTGGACACCTAAGAATTGTTACACCATTAAAACTGCAACAGGAAGTGCGACAAATGTGGACACTGAAAGGGAGACTATGGAGACGATAGAGTTTATCAACATCCAGAGCTAATGTGGTTGTTAAAAAACAGACCAAATGCTTCAGCCGTGTGAGAATGAAGACAACATTGTTTAGAGAATGCTGCATGTGAGCTATGTATAGACCAACTCCATCTCAAATTTTAAATGATTCTTACATAACACTTACTCAATAAGTATTTGTGCATTTCCATCCCCCACCAACTATGAAGCTTGTCTAACACTGAATCAATTCCTCTTCACCTGTGATTGATTAATTGAGATTGTATTAAATGGGAATAAATGAAGTGGCTAGGGAAAGCTCTGCATTTCAATTTGCACTCAATTTGATTTATGGGTGAGATCCTAATCTTCAAGCTAATCCCAAACACTGAAGAGATGTATGTCTGACATGACACAGTTAAAGAGCACTTCTCATTATTTACCTAACTGCTGACACACACATTTATATGGTTGAACTGCTCCAGCCTCAGAGGATTTAACTAACCTTGTGATATAAGCTCAAATACTCAGTAGACTCAGTAGATTATATTCTAAACATAACATTCGAAACCTCCTGACACAGCTTTGGACATGAATTCTAATATACACACACATACACTTACACTGGCATAATTAGAAATGAATATTTATACAACAAATATTGCTCTGACCCACTTACTATTAGTATGTATGATGTGTTGTGAGAGGCAATCCCTAAGACAGGCCACCTCTTTGCAAAGTAGTATGGTTTTTCCTTTATTTTGTCTATTTGTGCGTGAAATGCTAGACATTATTGACCTACCTGAGGCCACATTCAGATTCCTCATGCTGTCCTTGGCACTAAGTCTGTTATTTGGTGGGTAGTCAGGTATTGGAGTTTCATTGTGCCTTTCAGGAACACGCGGACTGCTCTTACTGTGGTAAGATCTAGGGTAAAGAAGGCAACAAGAATTATTTATGATAAATGTATAAACTCTGATCAAAGATTCAGGCTAAATGATGCTTATACAAAGAATTTAATGACAATTTAAAAAAGTGCACAGCTAGTGATGCCAAGTTAACTACAACAACACATTAAACCTATTAAATTTCAGGCATCTTTGACTTTGCATAAGTGTATTAATCATGTACTGTATAGATGGGGTACCACAAATTATTGCCAACATACCATGCAAGAACAGGTAAGATGGAGTTTACCTTGATTTAACACAATACACTTGTAATTAGTCACCAGGGTTCCATCCATAAAACCTATGGTGACTTAATGGTGTGGGGAATCTTTTCCTGGCACACAGTGAGCCCAACCAAGCATCGTTTGAATGCCACAATTATCTGAATATTGTTGCTGAGAATGTGCATCCCTTTATGGCTACTCTGAGCAAAGAATCACTCCACATTTTACATAACCATGTGGCATATCACAAAACACAAGCCATTTCAAAGTGGATAAGTAAACATGACAATGACTTTAGTGTATTATGTAATCATGTCAACATGGGCCAGAATTTTAAATAAACGTTCATTCACTGTGTGTGTGTGTGTGCGTGCGCAAGCGCGTGTGTGTGTGTAAATATTAATGAATTGAGCTCCACAAGTGAGTCGAAAGAATAGCAAAAATCAGTACACCTACATGTTCACATGTTCACCAACATGTCCGGAGAATTTTACTTTGCAAGAGTTTATTGTCTCTCCTGCAAGAGATCCAATCTTTCTATACACTGGTGGAGCCAAGAGTAAACTTGCTGTTCCATGTTGAAGGATCCCTCTTTTACAGTGGTGACACACTTCAATAGGACATCATATTAATGACATTTTTTGCAGGCAATAGTTCTTGCTTTGGGTTGAGGAATCTTAAGGAAAAAGACCCCATCTACACTCTCAAAGCTTTAGAATACCATGGAATGAACAGCATATTTTAACAACAAATATCACCTCATAATATCTCAATTTCTATCACTAGTCTGAACCAGAGTTAGATTTCAGAGGCTGTGGGGCAGGTTCATGACCTAAAAACACTTACTCTTTGTTTGATTAACTCTTTACTGCTCATGAGGAAGTGCCTATAGGGTACTTGTCTTTTGAGAAAGCCATTAGCTAGGTAATGGCTACAGCCATAATTATAATTCATGTACTGTTTTGCTTTAGTAGCAGTCAGAAATAATAATATTAGCACTAATTGTTGGGGAAGTGGTAGCTCAGCGGTTTAAGCGTTGGACTACTGGCCGTAAGGATGTGAGGTTAAATCACTACAACTAATTCTGACTACTACTGTAGAATGAAGTCAAAACAGTAGATGTCCTGTTTGAGAAATCATTAAATCATTGCTATGATATTGGAAGCAAATTATATATGTCCTTCCCTTCAGAGGACATTATGCAGTCAGCATGCATTTCAGCATGCATCGTAGACATCTCAATCTGGATGAAAAATCGACAGCTCTAAAACAGCCTATAGAACACAGAGCTTCTCCCCCAAGCATGAATAAGAACTTCTCATTAAACCATGACAGTCAAGCTCAGTCTATACTCATTACTACCATCAAGGACTTCCAGGATTGTTGAGAAAACAATCAATGACCATTTATACTTCATTGTCCTGTTGCTATGATCTCTAAATCTTGTGCCTTCATCCCCGATATCCTCACAAAAAATCTGACAATACTTGTCAGAAACAGCTTATCTTTACATTCACCATCTTCCAATTTCCAAACTCTGCTGTCCAGCATATCAGCATTCATTAGTAACCTCAGATAATCTATTCTAAATAGCATTTACATATCTAGTGTTGACCTTACGCTTTCCTTCTAATTTCACTGGCTGTGATGCTGATTGCATGTAATGTACACTTAAATGCCTTGAATTACTCGTCAGAGCTTACATCCATTATGATCACTTTGATATACAAGTGAATGATGCACAAATATCAAGGAACATGTGAAGATTTTAAGATATGGAGTTATACCCTCTTGCTCTCTCCATCATAGTTGAACTATACCTTAGTTCATGTAGCTCTTTTCTTTTTTGTCACACAGGTACTGTATCCTTTATGGTTTATCTGAAAATGCTATTGCATTATCATTACTTTTAAATAGTTGTCTATCGTCTATAACATCTATACATGAGCTCAGAGGTACTCACAGAAGGTTAGTGTTGTTGTGCTTGATGTCCCTTGAAGTCAATGTTTTAATGAAAGGGGGGATTTCTTTATTGTTGTGCCACTTGTAACTCTGTCTGTTCTTCCTTCACTTATTTGGAATGATTTACCGTAAATTAGTAATAATTTAGTAACAACATAATGTTTTGCAGCCCTTTCAGTTGCGTTTACACTACAGTAAAATGCCTTTATTATATACAGCCTTTGATGTTGCTCACATTGTATAACAAATTGTCTGAACTAATTTTTTTTCCTGAACCTATCATATGCCAGAGTTTATCAACTCACCCAGGAGGACAATGCTGATCATCAATAGCATCCACTGCACTCTCCACAGAGTTGAGCAAGGACTGGATTTGATTGGCTGATTCCTTCAACAGGAAGCGAGTCACAAACTGCTCAATATTACTTCCTCTTTCATACACCTGTTAAAAAAAGAGGGGGGTGGGTATACATTAGAGGGAGTGAGTGTGAAAAGCAAAGAACAGCAGAATCAGCACAGTGCAGGGTGTTTAATGATTGCATGCATAGCTAATGAGACCTTGCCTGAGTCTCAGCAAGCTCATCAGCATGCTGCATTCCAGCGGAAGGCTTTTAACATATCGCCATACAACTAAATGCAGGCTTTGCTAATGTTGCATACAGCAGATGGTGAAATAACTGAACTCTTTCTGAAATATGGATGGGAAAATACAAGAACTGAGTATAGTAATAAAAAAAATTAACAAGATAAATGCAAAATGAGAACTAATTTTCCAGATTGCAATTGCTTGCTTGAATGCCATGATGCCTCAGCAGTTAAGGAGCAACTTCTAAAAAGTTTTTTTGCTTTTGATATAATTAGAACAGCAAAAAACATTGAAAATATGTAATTCTCACTGCTTCACAATTAAAAAAACCTTCTTAGCCATATGAAAACATTGTGTTTAGTTATTTTAATTTAATATGTGACTTTTGATTACAAGACTATTACAGTTATTGACTACAGCAGTGTAATAATAGTTTTCTGAAACTACTCAGCTTGGTAACATGGTGCAATGCCTTTATAGGGACCTTAATGTCACAAAGAACACACATTTATTAGACAAATAATAATGATTTTACTTAGTCATGAAATTATACAAACTCTTACAGATTCTGTAGAATGCTCATACAAATAAACACAGTGAGTTTCCTATTACAGGTGTATTGATATTATTCATATGTTTGAACCATCAGAATCATCAGTCCACTCTCACTTGACATTCAATAATCCCCACAGGAAGAATATAACGTTTCACTTTCTCACTTGTCTAGACAGAGACTGCAAAACATCTGACAGTGAAAAACTAGTGGCAATTTTTATTCCATTCTCAAGGCTATATAACAAAATGCTGAAGTGCAAAAATGGCATGAAGTATAGAGCATGGACCACATTGATGCATCTGATGAGATACAGTGCAATGCTATGCAGACTCCTGTTGACTGTTTCATAAAAAGAAAAAATAGGGAAGAAAGTCTGGGACACTAGAGAAAGAGCCAGTTAGTGTGTATTTGTGTGTGGAGTGTGTGTGTGTGTGTGTGTGTGTGTGTGTGTGTGTGTGTGTGTGTGTGTGTGTGTGTGTGTGTGTGTGTGTGTGTTTGTGTGTGCGCGCACAGTGGTGGCCAGCATGATTAATGTTAGTGACATGCCAGGTCAGCAATTCTGTATTGCCTTTTACTACTACTGAAGGTTTCACACACATCAGCAAGAAGTAATGTAATGATGTTAATGCTAAATGCAGATTCTTGGAGAGAAAAAAAACAACAACTTCATAATGATCATAATGATTGCAGGGTAAGTGATGAAGTTTCTATGCAGAAAAATGTTTAATGCAACAGCTGTACTGTAAAAGAACTATACCATTCCCAAGGCTGTAAAAGCAACACTAACCAGATGTTTGCTCAAGTTGTTGATAACCTTAAAATAAAAAGCTCTAATAGGAGACTGTCACAGAAACTCCCTGGGCCTAAGGAGTCTAAGACTTATTTCAACCTATGTCTAGTTGGTTTTACTTGTTGCCAACCTATTCAGATTTTTCTTTATTTCGTGATTCATTTTCTGGTATCTTTTTTCTCCCAGTTATGATCCTTTCAATAACTATGATTGTTATTAAAATAATTATATTTGCATCCTTTACCTTCTGGCTTAGAATTAAGTATTGTAAAGATAAAATGTTTTACTAATAGACACAGATTATTTAAATGCTACTTATATTAACTATATGATATTTGGAGAAAATCATTAGTCAAAAATCTCAGATATATATAGAACTCTAAATAGAGTTCAGATAGTAAAGCTTAATAGTGTGTTTTTTTAGGGGAAATACAAAACAAGGGTTTTATGTGTGTAAACCAATGACTTAAATGCATTTAAAATAGAAACTGTGGAGCTGAATATTAATGGAATCTAAACAGAGTGCACAAATGTAGAACATAAGGCATCTGACACTTCTCTAGAATATTTACAGCATACCTTTGTTTGTGATTATATTGGAGAATTACTGAATAACAGTGAGTGACAATGTAGACTACACACACATTTGTGCTGAAAGGAAATGAATGACTGAAGCTCTTTGCCAAAGGAATGGGTTCATTCATTATACATAACCATTGCACATGTGTGATACATATTACAGAAATAGCAGCAAAAAAGTGCATTAACTAACTAAACAAAAAAGATAAACTAAAATAAAACTGAATCATCAGATGTTCTGTTAACATGATGAATTTTTATTAACACTTAAATAGGATTCTTATATGTTACTACTATAAGCATGTCCTCTAAAGCTCTTCCTGAAACAGCTTTTGCTGGACTATGAGTAGGATGTTAAACCCAGGCCTCTGAAATGTTCTGTAATTTGAGATGGCCATTGTATTTGCATCTGTGAAGAAAATAATTGATCTGTGGATCTGCCTAGGGTGTCCATTCATAATGCATAAATTAGCAGATACACTTTTAAAATAGCTGTTCACAGCAGACAAGCGAACAAAGGCTGGCTCCAAAATGTGCATTACAGGGAAGTCCAATCATAATCATATTTTATCATTTAAAGGCGACTCAGCAGCCTGAATTAGCTTTATGTTTAACGCTAGTAACTTGCAAAATAAAAGGGATGAGGCTATACTTTATACTATGCTTGGAATATGCTTGGAGTTCTGCGCATGCTTCTTCAAAAGCCATTTCCACAAATCACCAAACGTTGTTGCTAAGTTACATATTGACTCCTGTTGCTAGGATACAATTAATTGGTTCATGTCTGAACAGCTATGTGGCATCTAAGGACCATGAGGATCTGGGTCTTAATATAGATGAGACACCACAGATATGCCTGCAGATCTATTTAAAACAATCTAACACCTGTGCTTTTTTCCGTTGAACAAACATACATATATGCTGTGCTCTAAAAATGTGCAAGGTGCAAGCACCAGCACTTTCTTACTGAAGCTGAATCTGGAAAAGCTTTTTTTTTTTTTTTTTTTGCTCAGCAGGCTCAAAATATTTTAATATATTAACCAAAAAAATAAAGCTCTGGCACTCGTTTTTGTGCATTAATTGACTTTGGTTATAGAGCAATGTTGTCAATATATACTTATAACATTGATATCAATATATCAATATTATTGATATAAGGTTCTTTAAAGAGAGCTTTAAATGGTGAGAAGTGTGTTAGTTTGCCTTAATTATCAAGCACAATAAAAAGAAAGCTATCGCAGACAAAGCATGTAAACCCATATCCCAGGCCAGAAACCAGGCAAATCTTCAGAAGAAAAAAGGAGATTCAATCCTAATCACATTATGTTGCCCAAAAGCTGGAGTTATGGGATAATTTGGTTAGTCAGCCTGGGATACATCCATTCACATGCTGGGATCAGAGCTGCTGAAAGCTACAGGCTGGGATTAAATATTGGAGAACTATGAGAAAATGCCAGAGAAAATGGACATTGGTTTCGTTTTGTGTGTGTGAGAGAGATAAATTTCTATTGTCCAATGTCTTTATCATATAATATTCTCCAAAAATATTTGTATTTAAATATTTTTATATAAAGGATAAAAAATGAGTTTATTTTATGTAGTGCAATTATTGGCAATGATTAGCATCCTTATAAAATTATTTTCAGACTCCTGCCCAGCAGTAGCTGACATTTACATTAATAAAAATATAGCCTGAAACAAGTTGAAAGACTATCACACTTGAGTCAAGATCTTTGTACAGAAGAGTATTATTAATATAGCCCAATTTTGCAACATTTTAACATTACATTTTCACTGAAGAATTTGTGTGATGCAGAGAGTATACAGTGCTTCCTTCTGTTCACAATTTCGACCACTAAGTGCATTAATAACTGGAATCAAAATGCAGCAAGCATTCTGCCCCAAAATAGCACAAATTCTAGAAAGTTTAGCAAATTATCAGAACATCAGATTGTATTTGCCAAATTATGATGTTTAAAAATCATTGGTCACTCGAAAGAAGTTTGTTTCTACAGTAAATACAATTAAAATATTTTCATTTCATTGTTCAGTGCATGTGTACTGTACTTCTTCAATTCACACCCTAGGTATTTAAGAGAGACCACTGTCTGCACCTACAGGCAGAGGAAAATGGTGTTCTATTGCACTTTCTCCAGATAAGATGTGGTAAAGCTTTGCAGATGAGTGACCCATTCTTTGACAATGTAAAATAATGATAAGTTCTTTTTTTTCATGCTCCAGTCATGATTCACTCTCTCCTCAGACAAGCATAAAATATACAATACAGACATGGACTTGAACACTAAATTAAGCACACCAAAAAGCCCAGGGCTTAGTGTGCTAGTTAGACAGTTCTTGAATCTTTTCTCACTTCTGTGCCCTAGCTCTGACCAGCACCATCTGCATAAAGATCCTACACAGTCACAGTTGGTAAAGATTCATGGTAACAGATGGTGGAATTAAATGAAAGGAAACAAAGCAACACCAAACAGACAGGGCCACTCTTTGCTGTAGGAATAATAAGCTACACTTTGCAGTAGGAATAATGGTCTAAACACACAAAATCCCTGCTGCCACTATTTGTCCTGTTTTTACAATTATTGCTCAGTTAATGTGCCTTTCATGGAGGCGTAAATGATAAAGACTATTCAATGTGAAACATGTCATCCATCAGGCTTTTCCCCCAGAAGTTCCTATGATTACAAAAACACTAGTGCCTTTTCATTTCATATACATAGATGATGGAATGTATCCACTGAATTAGAGAAAGACAATTTATATTCATCAAACAGCACAGACTTTTTGTTCTGACCATTAACTTTTCCACTTTAGCACACAGTAAAGATGTTATAGTGAGATGAGGAATAAAGATACCTCCAATACTAGAACAGCTAAGAAGTTTTGGTGTTTAGTGGTATTTATTAGCATATGGACAGTGATGGATGAACATTGTACAAAAAATATGTACAAGTTCAAACCACCAATGAAGCAGGAAGCATGGAACAACACGGTCTGCAAGCGTGGTCTGCTTCAAAGTCAATACATAAGATTAACTGTATGCGGCTACATTTTCAAGTCATTTATATTCACAAAGGATAAGCTAGTGTAATAACAATCATTAAGGCAGGAGGATCTGTAACAATGACATTCAGACTGCAAGAGAATGGAAGGCAACACAACACTCTCAATGCAGGAGCTTTTTGTAGCCTTGTTTGAGATAACAATTATGGAACTGGTAAATCTGGACAACACTATAATTCAGTAGAACCAGGCCAGATACTGAGTGGAGTAAAACTGAGATTTAGTAGGTGGGGACACCCTACTTATGTATGACTGCCAACAATGTGGGAAGAGTTCAACGCTGATATCATGTTCGGTATAGCTGTTTCTCAGCTTAATATAGCTAACTGGTTGACCTGACCTTAGGCCTTCATGATTTCTTGTATATCTTCTGCTTTTGGAAAGATTCAAGATACAAAAAATCCTTTAAACTTTCATATTGAACACATAAATGATCACACATTAGTTAACTGAAGAAATACATAGCTAAAAAATACATTTTTTCAATCTTAAAATTAAACCATTAATCAGCAAGCTATAATAACGTAAAATGTTTTATTCTGCACCAGTATAGAGCAAAATAAAAGCTCAGCTCTGCCTGTCATGATGATGATGATGTCTTTAAGATTGTGAGCAAATATAAAACATTATTTCTCAACAAAAACAATTCTGAAATAAACATGTTAAATCAGTCCATGGAGGTAAATTCATGGTGCTTAAATGTGAAAGCAGGAAATTTTACAGTCATACGTATGGATATACATGTAGTCGACGAATCAATTCATCCCAAAGGTGTTCAGTGGGGTTGAGATCAGGAGACTTTCAGGATTCTGAGTGAAACCAAATTCTTCCCATGCTTGTGAGATTAATGAAGGTCTAGCTCTTCTATATGTTCCCTTAGTCAATTATACTTGACATACAGTATATAAGATTTAAAAGAAGACAAATGAGTATAGAAATAACCAAATAAGTGCTTTTAGCTATGATTGCTGTAAATCCAGAAACTACCATAGTGCCAATCTTCATTTGTCAATAAAAATACCTCATTATTAAGGCAGTTTGTTTTACAGACATGTTTTTATAGATCCAAAACTTATATAAGTCCTGTTGGGGAAATCTCTCTATCAGGGTAGCTTTCTATGGAGCTCAGTATGAAGGCAAATTTTTACTAAGCTCTTTATGAAAGCATGTTTCAAAGGAGGAAGTGGTCCATAAAATCAGCCTTCTATGGACACAGTGTTTTATCGAGGCAGCCTTTCATGAAGGCAGTTCTATAATGAGACAGCTTTCACTGAAGGAAATTCTCTAAGGAATCAACTTTTATGGAGTCAGCCTTGCAGCTTCCCATTAAGACAACTTTCCACCAAATGCATGTTGTAGGTTTCCATTCAGGCATTTCACAGTGAAGCCTCAGCCCGCAGCAGACTACAAACTGGCTACACTAAGCATTGTTGAGCTTAGTGTCAGGGCAATAATAAATGAAAGTCTGGAGCACAAAGTGTTGCTTACAGTTCCACACTCCTGGGAAACATCTCTTTCTTCTTCAGAATATAATCACACTGAATGAAATCACTATATCCACAACTATTCTCAATCTATTAGTAAACCCAAACTTAACAGTGGTAACAAAACATACAAAATTTTACAGCTAGTCAGTTTGTATTTCTTTACAGTGCATGTTCTTACCTAAATACAAACTCAATATATTTACAGATACATGCATGTTAGACAATGAATATTTCTGGATATTTTTGTATGTATATATACACACATAAAAGAAAGCATTGAGCAAATAAATTAGAAACAACGCTTCACTCTCATATATTCACCTGCTGGATCCTCAACCATGGTATAGGCTCATAAATATCAACCTCTGTTATCAAACTGTGAAATCCAAAGTGCATTTCCAACCTGCATATATATATATATATATATATATATATATATATATATATATATATATATATATATATATATATATATATATATAGAGAGAGAGAGAGAGAGGCCTCCAGATATTTAAACTACATTTAACTCCACATGGTGTTTAGCCAAACTCACGAGTAGAGTAAATCTGAGGTGAGCACTAAAGGGAAATAGCATACATTTGTTCATTTACACAGGTTCTTCGGCTTAATCGATATTTGCATTCAGTACTATCCATAACTTTGCTTTAAAATTTATTTCAAAATGAAAATAGTCCAGTTTTAATCCATATTTTTTTTTATTATTATTTTCTTTCATTCCTTTCCATTGGTTACAGAAAAAATGTAATGATTTAATAATGATTCAGTGAGAAGTGGCATTTACAGGCAGGTAAATCAGAAATAGTAGCACCTGCTGAACCAATCACTTAGAAAGAATTTAGCACAGCATGCACCAACAACTGCCACATGAAAAATGGTTTGAAACAGCAGAGTTGCAAGCCTGAAACCGTGGAGTAGAACAGTGTGGCATATCAGGGGATCTAATAAGCTTCTTCATAACAGATGCACACACAAACAAATAAGTGAACAAACATACATGGACACACACACTCAGCACACCAAAAAACACCTAACATGGAAGTGAAAAGTAAACACCTAAAGTTGTTTTTTTCCCTTGTTGAAGAATAATACATTCATAATATCTATCCAATTCAAAGTCCCAGTTCTGTAACTAGATTATTTGAACGGATGAAACCAAGATTTTCTTAACTTAAAGGTTAAAAAGACTGATGGGAAGAGAAGAATATCCAAAGATCCAAACAATTATACATCATTTGCCATCATGGTAGAGGCAGGGTTATAGCATGGGCATATATGAGTGCCAATTGAACAGGGACACTGAGTGTTTACTGATGATGTGCAAGTAACAGGATGAATTCTGAAGTCTATAGAGCAAAAATTTCTGCTCAGATTTGGAAAAATTCCGCGAAACTGTCAGGACAGTGCATAGTACAGATATATGATCACTCAAAACATATAAACAACTCAAGACGTCTTAAGACAAAGAAATGGACTGTTCTTAAATGGCTGAGTCAGGCACCTGACCTCAACCCAACTGAGAATAGCTTTCACTTTGTGAAGACCAAAGTGAAAACAGAAAGACACAAATGTATGTACCTTTCCTCTTATAGCAATTATTCTCATAAAAAATAAAGATTTTTGAAATCCAAACAGCATTTTTTGCTATTAGTCTACACAAACATTTGGCCAAATACAATATGAGGTTGCAAACGTGTAGAATGCCATCCATCACCTTTAGGAACTATGAAACGGTTTCAAATGCAATATAGACAATGTTGTGGATATTTAAGGTTAAAATTAACTATTAATCACACTTCAATAACAACCAGCTGTTTGGGCAGGTTGTATAAAAACAATGAAAGCAACTCACAAAATTCAATATTTTAATCAGATGAGGCCATTTTTATGTCTCTAATTCTACAGTTGATTATTCTTCTACTTTCGGCTTTTCCCGTTAGGGGTCGCCACAGCAAATCATCAGTTTCCACCGAGCTCTATCCTCTGCATCCTCTACTCATGTCCTCATTTAACAAATCCATATATCTCATCTTTGTCCTTCCTCTTGACCTCTTACCTGGCAGCTCCATCTCCAAATTCCTTCTACCAATAGAACCATCTCACTCCTCTGTACATGTCCAAACCATCTCAGACTAGCCTCTCTGACCTTGTCCTTAAAACAGCCAACCTGAGCTGTCCCTTTTATGTGCTCGTTCCTAATCCTGTCCATCCTCGTCACTCCTAAAGAGAACCTCAACATTCTCATCTCTGCTACCTCCATCTCTGCCTTGTATCTTTAAATCACTGCTACAGTTTATAAACCATACAGCATAACTGGTCTCACTACTGTCTCATACACCTTTCCGTTGATTATAGATTTATAGTCTTATTGAGATTACAAACCTGTTTTAGTTTTTGCATTACATTTTATGTAGTTTGTACAATAACAGCAAACTCTAAAGCTGTGCATACTTCATTTAAACATATGCTGAAACTTAACAAGAATTTTGTTCAAGGTCGAGCAGAAGTTCTATTAAATCTGATGCTCTCTGCTCTCTTGACTCACCACAATCCTACTCAGCTTCCTGGACTCAGGGAGCATGTCCGAGTCCAGTGTGACAGCCCACACTGGGATTACAGAGGATCAGAGCTGACAGGTAGCATTGCTGCAGATCTTTTGGGACACGGCTCAATGACACCCACTACATCACACTATCTATTGCTGACAATCTCCACAGGTATAATGGAAAGCATTGAGCAAATAAATTAGAAACAATGCTTCACTCTCATATATTCACCTGCTGGATCCTCAACCATGGTATAGGCTCATAAATATCAACCTCTGTTATCAAACTGTGAAATCCAAAGTGCATTTCCAACCTGCACTCTAGCTCTACAATTTGTAAAAGAATAGAGAGAAGAGGAGAAATGAGAAGATGGACTACTGAACGTAAGGTCATGAGTTCAAATCCCAGATCCACCAAGGTGCCAGAAAAGTAAAAAAATAAAATAGGAAATTTAGGAAATTAGCATTGTAAGATTCATTCAATATTCTGAAACAATCTGTTACCCTGTAAAAATCTACTGTTACCCTGACCAGGCAATGTGTGGTTACTGAACATAGATGAGCAAATACCCTTTCCCCTCTTTGTGGAATAATTATTTTAATTATATTTTGTGTTTTATATTATTTGGTTTAATTCTAATTATTTGATATAAAAGAGGATCTTGCTGGTTGTGGAGAATTTTTAAACAAGCCCAATCTGGCAACCTGTTCATTAGCTGTTCTGGTTCCAGCTTCTGCAGAGCAAGCAGAGGTCAGTGTGATTTCTGCCTATTTATGACCATTTCATGCAATAAGTCTACAAAGATAAATGGAGCAATGATTGCACTGCCCCAGGATTGCAAAAAGAAAAGAGGGCAAATTAATGAAACATCAGCTTAGATCTGTCAAAAAGCAATATTGTTTAAATCATTGGTCACTTAAAAGAGGTAATTATGATTTCAACAGAGTTTAAAATGAGGCTGTGAATAAGGACTTTATGAACATTAACATTTATCTGTGGGGCTATGCTTCAACTTCCACTATTTATGAGATGTCAATGTAGTTAATCATAAATACAATACAGCACACTTTAATATCATCTTCTGTCTCCATAATAGCCAATACAGGGTTTGGGGTCATGGAATTAATGACATGGATAACTCAAGTAGGTCTTCACAGAAAATGACTTTTTTCCCTAAATAAAATATTTCTGCTTCATAGAGTGTTACAGTCATTTATATATAAGAAATAGATTAAACTGAATTTTTTTAACCACTGCAAGAATTTGGGGAAAAACTTGCCAAATTAACACAAAAACAAGGATTTGATTTTCATTACACTGACTCTATCCACTACACTGGGACACTGTAACTAAGTGGAGAAGAAGATAAGGATTGTAGTCTTTTCTGAGTAAACAGAGTGGATATGACTGACGGTGTGCACTTGTAATAATAGAACGGGAAAGCAGCAGGTAAGGGAATATTACTCTCTCCTTGTCTTGTTCTAATCTTGCTCTTTTGTTCTGACAGGAGGTATAGAGCTACTGACACTAGTGCTCTTACTAAGCACATTATGTGCAGTCAACTGATCTCTGATACTACTGTAGATGTCAAGAAATATGCTGCTATTTTCTAAAAAAAAAAAAAATTCAAAAACAAACTGTTCTGTTTTAAAGAGGTATTTTGGTGTTATTAGGTGAAATTTGCATTTACAGAATATAAGATGGAGGTAGCAGAGATGAGAATGTTGAGGTTCTCTTTAGAAGTGATGAGGATGGACAGGATTAGGAACGAGCACATAAAAGAGACAGCTCAGGTTGGCTGTTTTGGGGACAAGGTCAGAGAGGCTAGATTAAGATTTTTTGGACATGTACAGAGGAGTGAGATGGTTCTATTGGTAGAAGGAATTTGGAGATGGAGCTGCCAGGTAAGAGGTCAAGAGGAAGGACAAAGATGAGATATATGGATTTGTTAAATGAGGACATGAGTAGAGGATGCAGAGGATAGAGCTAGTTTTTAAATCTCAACATATATAACATGCGATATTCTCCAGCACTTATTTCCAATTTATATTATGAACCGACATAATAAAACATTGCAAATAATCTTATAGCCTGCCTGGGACTATTTCAGTTGCTACTATTAAAATAAGTAATTAGTTGCTAAAATGCACTGAGAAATATATATATATATATATATACACACACATATATATATATATATATATATATATACACACACACACACACACACACACACACACACACACACACACACACACACACACACACACACACACACACACACACACACATATATATATATATATATATATATATATATATATATATATATATATATGCGTAGCATATCTATAAATCTCACCCTTAGGAGTTTACCTTTAATCATGCTTCCTCTCTTGTCCCCGGAGACACAGGCAATTAAGCAATTAAAAGCAATTAAGCCCAAAGACTTTCAGACTATACTGTAGGTCCATATAGGTACATTGTTATTTTATTCTAAAACTGTTCAAGTAGGTCAAAATACTCATCTATATAGATATATAGATGAGTATTTTGACCTACTTGAACAGTTATTATAAAATGATTAAAAATTACAAATGGTACGTAAGAATTCTAATTGACTTCATGCTGTTTGAAAAAGTACTGTAGCTGGAATAGCTACTTAAAAACACTGCATTAAAACGCTGATTTTAATTGAAACCCTTAATCATATTTGATTCTGATATAAAAGATGTCATCTCTTCCACACAATAACACCTCGGAAAATAAGATACAAATACAGTAGACCTTCTAATTAATGCTCAGCTTGCCAAAGCATGAATATTTTAAAAGCAGTATGAAAATATCACATTTGCATTAATAATTACTGCCAGCCCTCAACAGAAGCTGTGGCACAGGAAAGTAACAAGGACTTGAAGAGAAAATGTAATAACAATTGCAAGTCAAAATTACATTAATTAAAGAGGATACAGTGATAATTTGACAAGTCACAAGTTCATCAGATGAACAAGTAATCTCGGCAATCTCAGAGCAGTCCCATTTAGTTATAAAAGAGAGAACACTGAGCCAAATTCCTGAACCAATATAAGAGACCGTCATTCAGGAGACTTTAGTCTGGGTTCAGTTATGCGAGTGTAGTGAGCAGCAATATAGAAATTATGAAATTAAGTTTTTAAGATAAACCGACAAAACTAGAGACTTGTGTGGTAAGGGAAGCACAGGAGTTGACATGTCATGCACAAAAACTGTTGTGTTTCAGTTAAGACTCTGAGCTTGAACATGAGTGGGTTGTGTTTGTGTGATACGGATTGTGCGAAGAGCAGTACTATGGTCATTGCCACAGTGTGAGATTTTAAAATAACCATAGTATTCCATGCTGTATGTTTTTTGCCATGTAAATCATCTCACATAAGACATCTTTTTAATCAAAGACATTGCTTATGTTAAGAGTAAAATTCAACTCTAAGTGAAGCAGACGATTGCTCAGTCAGCATAGCCTTAAAAATGTGGGCAATTTTGAGAGCTAAATAAACAAATAAATTATGGCAAATCGAAATGAAAAGCATGACAGAATAGCCTCAGTATTGCATAGACAATACTGCTTGACTACTTCATTTAATATAAAAATTTTCTATTTAAAAAATCCTTCAAAGAGACTTCTGCTGCAGGTCTCATCAGTAGATATAGAGTTTTTTCTACTTGCCACTGTACCGCTAGGCCTCATGCAATAAATAAAATGTGCCGGCTCAAGCAATATTTCACAAGCTAGTGTATTAGTGAAAGTTTAAGCCATGGGTAGACTTGGAGCAAACCAAGGTTTGCTTTAAAGTGCTGCCGAAATTATTTTCTCAAATAACATCAAAGTATAATCTTGCATGGAAGAATGAAAGTATATTTAATAATGTTACAGCATTAGCTCATGTAATTATTTCCACATAAATAAATAAAAATATATCCTATAACCACAATATAGGGTTGTGTTGTGCAAAAATGTTAAACACTATACATCCAAAAGTATTTGCACAGCTGACCATCACACCCACTTGTGCCCATTCCAAAACCATGGCCATTAACACAGAGGAAACGCCACTCTTTTTAGAAGGATTTCTATAACATTTTGGAATGTAAATATAGGATTTTTGCTCATTCATCAACAATAACATTAGCGAACTTTGGGGGTTGAGGTCAGGGTTCTTACACAACATACTGGCAAACCATCTTTCTGGCCCTTGCTTAACACAATTGGGGATAGTTCAAAAATGGATGTAATGGTCACATTGTCACCAGGAGAAACCGTAGCAGTAACAAATGTAGCCTAGCTAGTTTACACTGATCTAGACATCTTCATCATTATCCGAAGCTTATAATATAACGGTTAATTGATTTTTTAAACACATTTCTTTACTTGGGGGGCACGGTGGCTTAGTGGTTAACATGTTTGCCTCCGCCTTGTGTGTGTGGAGTTTGCATGTTCTTCCCGTGCCTCGGGGGTTTCCTCCGGGTACACTGGTTTCCTCCCCTGGTCCAAAGACATGCATGGTAGGTTGATTGGCATCTCTGGAAAATTGTCCGTAGTGTGTGTGTGAGTGAATGAGAGTGTGTGTGCCCTGCGATGGGTTGGCACTCCATCCAGGGTGTATCCTGCCTTGATGCCCGATGACGCCTGAGATAGGCACAGGCTCCCCGTGACCCGAGAAGTACGGATAAGTGGTAGAAAATGAATTAATTCCTTTACTTTCATTTAATTTGAAAAGCTGCTTCAGAGAGAAGTTTTCTGTTGATTCTCTTACATCATTAAATATATTTTCATATCAAAGAAAAAATGCAGTCTTCATTTTCCATTCTCCGAATTTTCTTGATATTATAAAACCCATGTACTCAAGAAAAATCTGGCAACCATGAAGCATGAAATATATGCAGTTAATTTTAATTATATAAATGAGTCACCCAGAAAATTGACTTAAGCAGCTGCGTAAACAGTCTGAATACAATTATTTCCACATAAATATTTTGAACTAAAGGACATAATATAGAGCAAGATTCAAGGAGAATGCCGACATAAACATAGTGGTTTTTTTATAGACATAAAATATAGTACATGTTATAGACAGATACCTTTAATATGAAAAATAACAAATTTCTCAAAGTTTTTTAGTTTAATAATGAGAAACCATTCAAAATTCGTTGCTGATGAGACTCTTCTCACCAAAAGCTTTTAAACATAAACACATATTTATTAAAGGTAATCAAATCTACATATTCAACTAGTATTCAAAGAGTGGCATCTTTTTAGTGAAACACATTTGTTTGAATAAAAAACACATGGTGAGTGAGATAAGATAGATCAAATGGCATTAGTTGCCATTGGAATGCAACATCGAGAGTCGCTGAGATCTGTCTGTATTACTGTCTCTATCTCTATTACAAATGCACATTCATGAATACAAAGAAAATTCCTAATTTCTGTTTCTTCTTATTCACTTTAAGCCCCTCACTAAGTTTCAGCTGCTCCTCTAAAAACATTAGGACTAAACAGGATTGTATTTGCAAAGAATAAATTTATAACATAAAAAGCACTAGACAAGCGATGTAAATATCTGACTTGTGTTGTGCTGTAGCTAAAGCATAGCAGTGCACTGAGGCATCTGACTGAGTGCCAGCTTGCACTAATGAGGAGTAAATACCAAACAGAATATTCAAGTAAAGCTTTGAAACGATGTGTTATATTTAGCAGAGTGGAAGCAACAGACTTGATACCACATGTGTGTCTACAAAAATTACCGTGCACAAACACACACACACACACACACACACACACACACACACACACACACACACACACACACACACACACACACACACACACACACACACACACACACACACACACACACACACCTCTGTACCACTGAGACTGTTAGTGTCAAAGACTAATCAGAGACTGAGCCCTATTTGAACCTTTTTTAAATTCTGTGATTACAGAACACCAAAATAACCCATTGGGTAATTAGTTAAAATGGTTACCTTCATTATAAAACAAAAGAAGTAAAGCAGAAACCAAAGAAGACCTGGAAGAATATCGACCTATTTCAAAAATAAGCCTCAGTAAATAATTGCACACATAAAGAACTCATACATTAATTAGCACTTGCTCCACTAACCTTCTTGGTGAAATCCATGGCTTTGAGGATGGAAAGGTTGAGTGTCTCCAGGGATGCAAGGACACCTTCGTAGTCCCCCATGTGCTTTGCAAAGTAGTCTGGATAATAGGGCAAACACAGTGATAAGAAGGAAAACGACCATTTAAGAGACCACTTTACAATGAAATTTAATTGAAATCCATACATTCAGTAACAAACCTAATTTACTGCCTGAATTTTGTGCCTGAATTTCTATGAATATATTCAAGAGATGGGAGCAGACAGTCAGGTATACAGCTCACAGCACATGTTTCTGGTCAGGGTTATAGTGGTTTACATGACCACATTTTTTTTTTTGGAGAAAGAGAAACACCTAAAAAGCACACCTACGGTATACTACCTACCACCTATAGACTGTCAACCCAGCAATATCATCATTCAGTCAACTATTTTCAGACATGTCAATGTTTATGATTGTTCATGTTTACTAGATAAGTTATACATAGACTATTAACTTGTCCCTTTTGCTTTCACTTAAATAACAGTTATTAGATCTTATTGGAGCATCTCTACACTATATCAAATTTTCTACAACAACAATTTCATGATTCTATTGCTAGACTTTAAGATCTTGTTAAAATGACATCCAAACATAATGTGATGTACTGGTGAGAATCAGTCTATAGGCAGCACCAAAACATTCTTTATGATTTGTAGAGTTTCTGAAGCAGATTACCCAAATACAGCCACCCATTCTTATGTTTGTGTATACATTTATTCATTTACACATTTATTATCCACATGCAGATGTCTCTACAAAGCTCCTGTGCATTTAGTGGACATTTTAGGAAGGGACACTTTGGGGAGGGACAAGTTGCTATTGCAACCGGGTTGGAGTTGGAAGCAAGCATGATGAAATTTATCACATTGTTCATGCAAAATAGCATCCAGCCACATGCATTCTCTCTCACAGTAAAACAACATACAGATACAGGCAGTACTTTTGATACTCACCACAAAGTTCCTTAGTGTCAACATTACTAACAGATCACAAAAAAGATGGTAGCATAGGACAGAGAAGGAAAGGCAAGAGGAGACTGGGATAAGAGAAAGGAAGAATCCATACATGCAGATAAATTAGAGGGATAAAGGTCAAATTAGATCCCCTAGATTGTTATACACATTCACTCTCACAGATCTTTAATGCATTGACTAAGATCACTGAAATATCTCCATTGGCCATTTGTGACTGAATGCACAATCCAAAAAATACATCCAAAGTAAAACAACACATGTGTATATCAGTGATGAATAGACAAAGAAAACCTCCCTTATAGATCAACTTCTAAAGAAAAATGACTTATTACGTAAAAATCTGTTACTGTTACACACACACAGGCTTCATTTGAAACACAGACGGTCATATACCAGCCTGAGCTAGTTGTGACTGAGGCTGAATTCAAAGATAGGGTACTAAGTACTTTATATATAACAGGCAACTAGATCACCTCTGTTTACCTTTCTATAAAAAGTAGAATGATAAATATATGTTCATCAAGTAGTATGACGGTAAACACTAGAAAACGAGAGAGATAGACAGGGGGGGGGGGGGTGTAATGAAAAGGGCACAGCCAATAAAGACTTTAGAGGATAGCGATTCACTTGTCCTGTCTCCTATCCATCTGCCTTTTTCATCAGTGCCAGCTACCATTTTTCAACCCTCACTTTTGATCTAGGGATTTTTTTTTTTTTATTCCTTTGCCCTCAACTTAAAATAGATGCACCACGGACAAAGAAAAGTAAAGTGGCACCTCACCCATCTCCACCTAAAAAGAGCATAAAAAATAAGCATGACATTTGCTGTGACAGATAGAGACTGACATTAACCCCTGCTGACAAATCTTGTGGCAGTCACTTTTTTGAGTCTCTTGAAGATAACCTCTCTATGCCAGCCTTTGTAATGTTAAAGCCTTAAGCATTGAATGTCAGGAATAAAACTAAACTATGTTTTCTTATTTAATCTCAAATAAGCTAAATAACAAACCAAGTTGTTCGGCCATTAAAACCACAGCAAATCTATAAAATTCCATAGTAAAAATAGGCTAGCAGTATCATTGTTAGATATGCAATAACCATATGATAATGTAACTATAGCATCACAGAGAAAAAAGAACCACAGCTACTATTGTGATATACAGTAAAATAATTACTGTAACAGTAAAACAATTGTAGTGTAATGAATGATTAAGACTCCATGATTTCATGACCATAGCTAACATAAATTACCATAGAAACAGGGAGTATAACATATACTATATATGTACTGTATAACATACAGTATGAATATTCATAATGGGGAAAAATGGAAAACTATTTATTTACCTCCTTCACCTCATCTCTTTAAGCACTGCATAAGCCCATTTACCCTAGGAACTGTATTTATAGTTTGTTAAAATACTCTATAATCAGAGTTAATATCAAGTTTACAGTATTTATACTTTCATCAGCAGTGAACATATTTCATATTGTTATTGCTAGGCTGGTTGTACCTCAGGCTATACACCAAAATGATTTACTTTATATCTTGATATCTTGCTGAAACAGATACAGTGAGTTAGATGTTTCACAATATTTTGCTTTATTGTTTGATCTCAAGTTCAGCAAATTGTGCTTTCTTAGGTTTATCATATTGTATATAATATCTTGTCATATTGTTTTATTTCAACTATAATAATCTCTTTTAATGCAGAAAACAGATTTTATGTGAACAAATGATTTTCAGAATTTCATATACTGTAGATAAAAAAATAAAAATCTGAATTTTTATGAGTTCATCAGTGTCTTTGGCCAGGTGAATGTAATAATTGTGACCTGGGACTCATTTATAATCTTAGGCCATTTTTAAGTTACAAGCTTATGTCTGTCAAACAGTGAAATATGATACCTTTCCATATCTACTGAGTGTTTTGAGAGTTTTTACATAGAGAGTTTTGTTAGGTGGATGATAAAACTACCCAGAGAATAAGCCACAACAGAAAAGAAGAAGAGGACAATTCTAGAATTGTTCTCACAACTCCTGGGTCTGGGGTTTGGTCCTCTGTTGAGGTAACTGTACGCTTGATATGTACTCCTCATGTCTGCATGGGTTTCCAAACAGATGCCAGTAATGAAATTTCTATTGCCCTGTCCACTAAAAGCAAAACACATAATCACATTCTTAAAATGTCCTATAAGTCCATTTTCTTTCTTCCAGTGGAATGGAACACCAGAATACTGCTAGAAAGGGTTAATTAAAATTCAAAGCAATACAGGCATCATCTTCAACCTTTTTCTCTCCTCTTTTCTCTCCTATATTTCTTTTCTCCCTATTATTCCTCGCTTCAAGCCTCCCCCACAACAAACACTGCCACCACTCTTTAGTTTTACTGCCCTCTTTGCCTTTGGGCTGTAGTGGTTCATTATTTCTTAAGAAATGTGCTGTGGAATTGGAGAACAAGTAACACACTCTATTTTTACATAATTCATTCTGAAATGTGATTAAAGTCAATGCACACAGTGGACCATCCCTGCCACCAGAGAGACTCTAAAACACACACACACACACACACCACACACACACACACACACACACACACACACACACACACACACACACACACACACACACACACACACACACACACAAATTTGACTGTTAAGGTTGAGAAAAATGTCACATGTACTGTAAATACAGTGGAGGGGCAATGTGAGAGTAGTTAGTAGGCTGAACTAAGAGAGATAAAAAATAGAGAATAAAAACCGAAATGCAAAGAAAGGTTACGGGGTACCACCAACTTGTTCTCTCTACCCTCTCTCCCCTTTTCACAAATTTTCACTCTGTGTGTCAGCTTCACTCCTTTTCACTTGTTCACTTGTGAATGTGCTTTTTTATCACACTGCATAATCATCCTCTTCACTGATATTAAACTGAACATTCACCTGGTGTTATCAGAATCAATGGTATGGAAAAGATTCTCCAGTTCCTCTTCATTCAGGGTGCCGTCTGAGAAGAAGGCCTGGAACTCATCCAAGGAAAGCTTTCCATCATCTGCATGAAGACAGAGAAACTGAGAGAAAAGCATTTCAGCAACATACCCTGTATTTGCAGCTTTGAGACAGCCAGATGTTTGTGTTTGGATTCAGACAGATGTTAAATATAATTGCAGGCCCACTGGAGACAACAGATGACATAGTGTCCAGATTAATGCACATAGAGACATGGGATTGTACACCTTACTTTATGGCTATATTTTTTTATCAGCCTAAATAACAATTGTGTTGTCCAAACCAACTTCTAAAAAAAAGTGACACAAAAACACAAAAGATTTCAAAATGTAGTTATTTAATTCCAATAAAGTAAACCAAGATTCAGAAAACAGGAGGGAAAAATAAGTACACTGTATAATTCATGAAACATGTAGTTTAGCAACAATACTTTGAAGTAAACCTTTTCTGTGGGAGTTTTCAGTCTGTCAAATCTGTCATATCATGGAGAAATTATGGCCCACTCTTCTTTAAAACATTGCTTCTGTTCAATGATGTTTGATGGGAAACACACAGCTTTCATAAGACTCATCACCACAGGGGTTGAGCTCTGGACTTTGACTTCCAGCACTTCAACTTTAGCAATGTTCTTTTTGATGTTGATTTTCTGACATGATTTGATCATGATCCCATCTTAAGCTATTGGACAGATGGCCCCACAATTGTCGGAAGAATATTCTGGGGTTCATTGTTCAAGTTCAATAACTTCGTTATTGTCTTAATGACTGCATAGCTCTTGTGTTTTTCTTTGTCTTTCTTTGTACTGAATTTACTGGGCTCATGATCCAAATCATACCACATCATTTGTCAAACATAGTGCAGATGTATATGGCTGCCAGTGGAATTGGGTCACTGGTATTTATTGATGATTAAAGTAGCAGGATGAATTCTGAAATGTTTAGAGCTATACTGTACTTTCTGCTCAGATTCAGTCAAATGGTGTAAAAAATATTGGTAAGTGCTTCACAGTGCAATAATATAATGAAGAATACTGTGAAAGTGGCCTAAGAGTTTTATGAAGCAAATAAAAAAACTAATGTGCTTAATCGGTCACCTGACCACAACCCACTTGAGCATGTGTTTTACTTAGTGAAGACATAACTGAAGGCAGAAAGTTCCACAGAGGATCTGAAGGCATGGCTGCACATCTCAGTGGCTGAAGCTTCAGACAGTCTATAACTGTAAAGGATTAGCATCCAAGTAATAATGAAATTCTTATATTTATTATAATGGTAGTTTGTCTTATTAATTTTGAGTCCAATATTAATGCAACACCTTTGTCAATCAATTTAAATTAAAATGTGAAAGACTACAATCACTCACATTACCTTAGTTTAAATCAATTCTGGGGGTGTTCAGTGGCAAAATGACAAAATTGTGTCGACCGTATATATGCTGAGCATAATGTCATTACTAAACCTACTAAGAACCTTGCTATTACGCATCTCTGGTTTTCTGTTTTTTCCCCATAGTCTTGTCTAGTTTATGCTGCTTGCTGATTGACTGACCTTTCCCTGTTTTTCAATTATGATTCTATTTAACCCTTTGGATTTGTCTGCCTGGAATTTCAATTCACTTCAGTTAATTGCAATTGCATCTGTTTTTGCTGCATGACAATCACTGGCTATAGGGGTATAAACAGAGTGGGCCATGAAATTGAGTAAATGTAAAATATTATTCAGTTGGGACAAGATTTCCAGAGAAATCTCTGAACAGAATAAGTATGCACTGCGTAAACATGAAATGTATGCAAATAACACCTTTGCTAGGAACTCAGTAATATGCCTCCCAGAACCCTTATTCCTTTGACATACACTTTTAAATGTAGTCTGTACTGAATTGCCTATTTTTTTTTACTAATATTGGGTTTTGATGAAAGGTCAATTGAAATAGCACTCCCTGAAGCATCTCCATAATAAAAAAAATATATTTTGATCTTTTGAAAAAAAACAAAAGGTGCCATGCACTGAGATGATCTATCGTGTCATGCGTGTTTTGATTTCAAGCCTCTTAAAAAGAACTGAATGGAAAAAAAAGAATGCTTTTGGAGGGGACTGTAAATTCCCTGGGGTTATTCTTACTAATTTTATAGTAGCTTAAAGAAAATGTCTTACAGAAGCGGGAAGACATAGTCCATAAAACATACTGCCAGGGCTAGAGATAAACCAGTAATAATTTCATTATTCACCTCTCCATGTAAAACTAATCCAATCTGAATAGGGCTTAAGAGAAACCTTGCAATGAGAGAGAGATCAATGAAATTTGCACTACTCTGGATCTGCTTCTCCTCCCTTAGTAGACAGAATCTACTGCTCAGTTGATGGTGCAGGATTTGAAACAGAAGCTTATAGATGTCCCAGAAGTACATCACTGGAAAATGAGTGCAAATGTCCACCAGCTATTAATTATCACTGCAGACACTGACTTACAGTCAGAAAGGATGAAGATGGAAACATGTCATGATTATATAAATTATATACTCTAGACAGGCCGGTAGTTTGACAGTCAGAATGCTGATTCCACTATTGTACCTTTTATTGTAATGCCACTACTATTGATTCAGTAGATAAAATTCATCACTTGGTGGAGGACTACTCGATCCCCCAAAACTAATACATAGTAATATGAGCATGGGATGAACCTGGGGACTCTGGATCTGAGAGACAGAATTGCTACCAGTGCCGATGATACTTTAAAGCAATTGATCAGTACTTTTCAAAAAAGCATGCTGTCTAACCCTCTTCAGGAATGTGTGTGTACAAAGAATATGTGTATATAATCACTGCTTACAAAAATAAGGCAAGACTTAATCATAACTGTATAACACAAAATCAATTCAACCTCAGGAATATCAATCTGTTCAGTTATTAAGCAAACATAATTGTGACTTGTATCATATGGCACTACCTGCAACCCAATCAGGATGCACAGGTAGTCCAGCTCCTCCAGGATGGAACATCCATACATGTTGTCACAAGGAGGCTTGGTGCGTCTCCCAGCACATTTTCAAGGGCATAGAGGAGACAGACTGTTATATGAGGAATGCTGGTAAAGGCATAGAAGGGCAACAACCCAGCAGCAGGACCAGGATCTACTGCAAGAAGAAACAGGGAGACCACTGCCAGAGTCTTATGATATGATCTCGAGCAGGCTGTGCTTGTGGTGTGCTTGTTTCTGACCAAACTGTCTGAAACAGACTTCATGATGCTGGCATGAGGGCCAAACATCCTCTAGTAGGACCTGTACCCAGCACTATGCAGCTCAACTGGTATTTGCCAGAAAACAACAGAACTGGTCTGTTATCATCACAGCTGAGAGTAAATTCACTCCTAGAACGCCTATAACATCATCCAGCATGACTGGTTTGGTGATGGGTCAGTAATGCAGATGCAGTGAGCCCTAGCTCTCATGTTCCCAAGACCTGAATCCAAATGAGAACCTCTGGGGCGTTTTGTGTTGGAGCAACCAAAGCCGCCAACAAGCACCACAAAATGTCCAGGAGCTCACCGATGCCCAGATCCAGGTCTGGAAGGAGATCCTCCAGGACACCATCTCATCAGGAGCATGCCCAGATGTTGTCTGGTGTGCATACAGGCACGTGGGGCACATACACACTACTAACTTACATTATGAGTTGCTGTAATGAAATTCATGCAAGTCGGATCAGCCCATAATTTCAATTTGGTATTCAGCACTCAATGGGTTGATGATCTTGGTTTGCATTTACTGTACCACTGTCACATAATTTTCTTCTCACTGAATTACACAATGTACAGTATATAAGTAAACATTTTCAACTTGAATATTTATTTCATTCTTCTCTCGGTTTTCGGCTTAGTCATGGTATATGCGACCGTAGGGAATGGAAACAAGCAAATAATTGAGAGCTGAGAAGCGTGCAAGAAACAGGTCTACTCCATGTGGTGCTTACTAGCAGCCCTGACAGTAATTCACCTTTATTCTGTATGGTGCAGTTCTGATTGGAGGTTCTATTTGAATCTTTTGTACTCCTTGGTGGTGTAAGCCCATGCTAGTATCTATTCATGGACAGACAAAACAGCTAAACATTTGCATTGTCTCAAGAACCGTGGCCAAGTTCTCCAACCCAGCTCTGTGAATGTCCCCTTGTTCCAGGTGTCTTTCATTGGACAGAAACATATTACAGTACATAGTCATTATTAATGATCATTCACAAATGAGTTTTTTGTATTGTTTTATTACACTGGTTACAAATGGTTAAATATTTCAGTGCTTGTAAGTTAGGGTGACTGAAAAGTGTGTGTGTTTTGAGTGTGTCTGTGTGTCTAGGCAGCAGACTGCAGGGCCACAGACATGCTGCTTTGTACAAAAGGAAGGCAATTAACACTTTCCAATCTCAGCTGCAGCCTTACAAATCAAAACCTTCTAACAGAAGTAACAAGCAGAGTGTTTCCTTTCTCCCTCTCTCATCTTCAACTCATAATATTTTCCGGGAGAACAGGAGGAAGGGGTAGGGTGGCTGGTTCCTATAGCAACCAAGCACTGAGAAGCTGACCCTCTTTTTTGTTCTCGGTTTTCACTTTTTCACTCCCTACATCTTTTTTTCCAGTTTTGTCGTTCTCTATTCCTTCATTCATTATTTCAAATAAATAAAAAATGAGTTAAAAATTGTGCACTGAGTGATTACTGCTTTGTCAAAAATATTAGATCACTTAGTTATTCTCCTCTCTAGCAAAACATATTATAAAGAAATGAAAAATTACTACCAGTCCAAAATCAATGACATATATACATACATATATATACACACACACAAGATTATTCTCAAATTAATATAGCTATAATAATATATAATTATGTATTTATAATTATATATAATTATTATACAATTTGAAATTATTATTTAAAATATAATTAGATAATTATATTTGTGATTTAAAAAACTATGATAGGTATGCCACTGATCCCAGGGTTGCTAATACTATCTTGCATTTAATCAGAACGCATCCGTTTTGTGTCTTTCATGCTCCTGGGTAGCAATCAGTAGCCATTTAATTATTAAGCTGTAAAGTAGTAGCAGTAAAGTGCTTTTATGTGCATTCGCATAAAAAGGTCTATTTTTGATGAGAGATCATAGAAAAGGAACTGACATTTAACCCTTGCCAGTTTTATATATTTGCTTGTCGTAAAGCCACTTGTCCTTAAGTAACTGCAGCTAAAATTGTACAACTGAAAATAAACAAATATAAAATGAATGTCACAATTTTTCCAGGTCACATTTTTGATAATAAGCCTTATACCGTGAAACCAGAAAATAAGTGATCGAAACTGTATATAATATTTCTTTCATTGGGTGTGCCTAATATTAAATACTAAATTCAGAATATATATCTGTTCATGTTTGTGTATAACAATCATTTACTAAACAGGATATTGCCAATTGTTTGTGCACACGGACCAAATCACAAAAATGTGCTTTTTGAAAATCCCATTTCAGATTTATTTTCCCCTTTGCTGCTTATAATAACCTCTACTCTTTTGGGAGGGCTTTGATTGGAGAGTGTGGCTGTAGGGATATGCCCATTCATCCACAACCACATTAGTAAGGACAGGCCCTGATGTCCGGACAAGAAGGCCTGAGGTGTAGTCAAAATTCCAGTTAATCAAAAGGGTGTTCATTGTGGTTTAGGTCAGGGCTCTGTGCAGGCCATTCAAGCTCTTCCACTGACTCCACAATTTAAGTACTAGTTTAGATGCACCTAATTTAATTTCATTATATATACAAAATGTATGCCAATACAATGCTTTAATTGTGTACTTCAGAGATTTGAATATATAATCAGACAATGTAGCCTGCTAATTCTTGGTAGTGAAGATTAATGGCATTGATGGTGAGCAAAATTATAGAGGTCAATAAACAGTGCAGCTTGTCTGCATTTAAATGTAATTGCATGTTTTTGGATAGAATAATCAACATCTATTTGAATAAACATCCAATTTTGTTTGTCTGAAAACTGAAAATCAGTGGGTAGAGTCCTTTGAGACACTAAGTTCTTTTGTTATAACAGATGAGTATACAACATTTTACACCCCCTCAAATGCCATTTCATATTTTGCAGTATGGATAAAAAGGCAAATTCACTTTCACTTTATAATGTGTGGGATTGAAAGTGAAACATGAGATATGAGAGGAAGGTGAAATTTTTTAATACACATATATGAAGACTCATTCCTAAATACTGTACACTTTGTGGTGAGCTATCAATGGAAAACTCTCTTAATCCTTTTGTTTTGTGGCCAAACTCCAATTAAGCAGCAGCCAGGTGTAGAGAACACCATGGCAACACCATCAGGACCTAATGGTGGAGCTGCTGTAACCAGAGGAATTGGGCAAATTAAGCTTGGGAAGGCAGAGACAATGAAGGAATGTCTCACAATTAATAATGAAGCATACTTCTAGAGTAGTATAAAATCTTGTAAAAAAAATCGTGTGATATCTGTGAGGGGTTTGAGCAGAAGCTTTGTGCAATATTCTCAAAATAACAGATTTTAGAAAAAAACACAGTAATCAATAACAGTGAATATGCCCTCATTGAGTTTTTTGGAATGGAGATTTAAGTTATTCATACCATTAGTGAATGGCTCCTTGTCACAGACAAACCCATTTTTCTCTGAGTACACTTATTGACTGCATTTGGTTTATGGGCAGAAAGCTGCTGCGGCAGCACTGCATTCACTTTGTGTGAGCATTCTTGGACCTGCATGTAGAGAGATATAGCTAGACAAATGCAATGATCAATGGTCTATACAACAAGCAGTTGCTATAACACAGCTTTGGATTCAGGCTGTGCCACTGGCTGTTAAATTGATCATAATTCCATTTAGACAAGGTTTTTTATTGCAAGACACGCCATGACAAGACAGTAGAATATAAGCACTTCTACTACATTAAGAACATTTTTCACAGGCAGGTTGTGGAGGTGTACACACAGATACACTGATAAACACATAGACATGCACTCTGACATCTAATTAATTGACATCTAAATGTCACCCGGACTAAGACCCCAGAGAGCAATAGCAAAATATCCGCAGGATCAGAGCAGGATAACACAAGCCTAACCCACTCTCATTAGGGGGAAAAAGGAAAGGCCACACATTCACACATGCACAGAGATTACATGAGTACAAAGAAACACAAAGTACTAAAGGTATACATTAGCACAAATTTTTATATAAGCCTTCCATCAATCTCTGTCAGCCAAGTGTTTGCCACCTACTTCAGAAATAACATATTGAAGGTGTACTAATAACATGCTGCTGAACATTTCACAGTAAGCTTAACTGAAATAAATATAGGGCACTCTTTTCTTCACACTTTTCCTTTGCATCATTAGAAATGTACAAAAATAATCCCCTCAGTGGATCAAAAAAGGAATATAATGTAATAAACTTTATATTTACTTAATGTTTAAAGTATGTCTAGTTTTGGACATCTTTAAGGGGTTGATGTCACGAGGTTTTTTATCAGGAATATTAAAATGTAGACCTTAAAAGCAGGGGTGTGAATCGTATAGTGCATGCATCAGTACTGATCTGATGAAGGCTCTAATCTGGTTTTCCACATGAATATACAGTAGAATCTGTCTTTTAAATTAAAATCTTCTTGTAGATTGTAATTACATTTTTTTTGGAAAATCAGTGCTGTACAAATTATACAAAATGTACAATACTGCCAAAATTTGCTAATGATATGTTGATTCTTTATAACAAGCTAAAATGAGAGGCTATTCGCATGTGTTTTTCCAGAATATTGGAATATTTCCAGGGGTTTCACAGCAACAGTGTAAATATTTGTGCAATTATAACATTAATGTTTTATTCATAAATAGTTCTGCCATGTAAATTGATTTTCCCCCAAACACTGATTATATATATAATGGGCTGCTATTTTGTGTAGATTCATGACAAATTCCTAATGAACACTTAATAACACTACAAACTGTGGAAGTGCATATTTAGTCACAGCAAAAAAATCACTGTAAATAGTTACACAAAATTAAATGTTTTTTATGGAAAATTATATTTTTCATAATTTAATTATATATATATTTCTTTACACATTAAAAAAATTGTGACTATCTTTTTGGTCCAGTCCACTTGACACTGGATTGCATGTAAAATGCCATATTACCTAAAACAAGTCTTTAAAGCAAAACAGTATTTTATTATACACAGTATTTTAGTCTCTCACTGGCTGTGTTCTATTTCAGGGCAGTGAGGTCAACTTTGACTCTGCACATAGCAGCAAGCTTGTGTTGTACTGACTTGTTTGTTTAGTTTGTTATTAAAAATATATGAAGTAAGCTGTAAGCACAGAGAAGTTCCCTCTCTAAGGTCAGATCAATGATTCACTTCTATTTTCTTAGATTTCTCTTGACACTGGCTGGATAGGAGTTTGTTACTTGTAGTTTGGGATTAGAAAATTTAAGCCTTTGTATGCATTTATATTTCTGTTGTGAACCATATGTAAGAGATTGGTACATACATAATTAATTGCACACACTTCTGTTCAAAAGCATTGACAAATAAATCAGATCCAAACATGCCTCAATAATGTACTACTCAGGAAATCATGGATTGTAAATTTGTGACATCTGTTCAGGTTGAGCCTAAATGCTCTTACCACAGACACAGTGGAAAACAGTGAAGAGTAAAGAAGGTCTGAGCTTTCAGTGCATAAGGGTGGGGTGGTGGGGGTTGGGGGCAGATTGGGGATTGGTTGGGGTAATGCATGCTCTCTTTTTCAACTCAGGTTTCTGATGTGCTACACCACACTGTTCCAAGGGCTCCAGTGCCAGCATGGCAGCACATAATCCGGATGATGAGGCGCCAGTCTGCTTTGGCCCAAAGAAGTACAAGAGCAAGCCTCATCAGCACACAGAATGTGTGAAACACCACTAAAGCTGTGGAACTCGAGGAAAGCCAACATACTATTAGTGTTTTAAGTGAGATATGCTAAAATAGAAATGAATCTCCTTCCCACCCCCAGCAGACAGAGCTTCAGTGTGGCATAGGGTTAAGAAACAACAGAATTCCAATTTCTATTCTGACTCCTGCTCTGAAGTAGTCCCCATCATAAAACCCCATCATAAGGTATTATTCTCATTGGTAAAAAGGTTTATTGTATATTATTATTTAACTTAACATAATACATTAGAGACTGTTCAGCATTATTCTAACATTGCTTTTTTTAATTTATTTATAAATTTTATCATCAAAAAATCATACAAATTCAATAATATTCCAATATTGGTTAAGAATATTAAGGTATATACTTATAGAAATACTGATCATCTTGTTTTCTTTAAAAAGAAAATTTTAGTTTATTAATGTGCTTGCAAAGCACATTCTTATTCTCTTGCATACTTATTATTATTATTATTATTATTATTATTATTATTATTATTATTTATTTTTATTATTATTATTATTATTATTATTATTATTATTATTATTATTATTATTATTATTATGGACACTTTTTCAGCGCGTAACTTGTCCCGCAGCTTGGTGTAAAATCGACCGGCTCATTGAGGAGAGGTGTGCTATGACTTTTATAAGCGATCAGACCAACGATGTTCGTGCAGCAGACGAAAAGCAATTTTCCTGATGAAGGATACAACTGGGTTGAAGCGCATTGCTTAAGAACCCAACCACTTTGAACAACACTTTCACTTTCAATCTATAACTTGGAGCCTTAACCACTAAACCATCACAATGCTACAGCTAGCTTGCATTGCTGTAAAATCAACAGCAGATATCAACAGTGTAAAAGTGTTGCGATACTGAATTTCTTTATTAATGGCAGTGATATAGATGTGATGTGTCATAAGCACTAAGTATTGTGCCTTATGACTACATGTTCAGTACATGCTATATACAGATCATAACAAAGATGGGCTTCTGAGAAACTAATTTATATGAAACTGACCAGGACTACACTAATCAAAGATTTAGAACCCTGAAGGGCACGTTAGTTGTCCTTCTGAAGAATATATTAAAGGTTCTATAGCGGTGTGCAAAATAGCAAAAGACCTTTGCACACCGCTATAGGTGTGACTTTAGACATGGACTTTATGTAGCTACTAAGTCCTTAGCTCTGTGTCCTTCTACGTAGCTCTGTTTTTCTTCTATGTAGCACCATGGTTCTGGACAAACTTATTTTACTATGTACTATGTCAGCTATACAGTATATGGTTGAATTGACAAAAAAATTGACTTGACATGTAGAGAAATGTCCAGAAGCAAAAAAAAAAAAGAGCTTAAAAGTAATGGGAAAAAAAATCTGTACAGAGCAGTAAACACCACTAAACAAAGCAAAGACAATATTTGGCATGACAGTTTATTGCTTTTTAAAAATGCATTAGTACTCTCAGGAAAATTTTGTATGGTTTTATGAGAATATTGGCTGGCAAACATCTTAGAGAATCTGCCAGACACAGAATTCTGGAGACATTGTCTTACGCTTCAATTTTCCAGGTAATCCCTTACAGTCACTATTCTTTTTACATCTAAAAAGTGTTCTATTACATAATGTTATTTTCTTTACTGACATCCATCCATCCATCCATCCATCCATCCATCCATCCATCCATCCATCCATCCATCCATCCATCCAACCACATTTAATTTTGGTTAGAAGTAATGTTTGGAAATATAATTTTTTTTTCTCAATAATGCTTTTCTGGTCAGCCCAATATTTTAACCCCACAACAACATGTTTTCCTAGAGAGAAATCTTTCAAGTAGAACCTATTTAAGATGCTAAGAACCCTTAATTAGCTAATGAATCATTAAATAACCCTTGAAGTATCTGATTTGAAGAGTGCACATGCATGCTCTTCTCCATGTAAGTAGTGCTGTACCTATAAATATATAAGATAATGATTTTACATGCATTATGAAAGTGTGAAGGCTTTATATTTGTTCAAATGGCTGCCAACCCATTTTTGCATATAGGAAATAAAGTGCTACAATAATCAATCCAGGGAGCTATACAAATGCATTAATATCATCCAGCCAAGCTGGCAGCCAGACACCTCCTACACTATGTTCTTGTGTGAAGAATGCCAGAGCTGATGGTGCCTGCAGAGCTGTTGGCAGTTTATCCAGCAATAAGTGGTCTCCCTGAGGAATGATGATGGGACAGGCAACATATTGCATACAGTCTGAAGCTCAAAAAACAAATGTCATTACCTTCCATCAGAACCTGTATCAATGCCAGGTATGCCCAACACAACAGTATACAGCAGGACTGCTGTTAAGTGTTGAGTGGTTAAAGTAGTTATTTAAAAAATAATAATAATGCAACAGTGTTGTGTGTGATGATTCATTGTTTTCTAGGCAGGTAGTTGACAAGTCGTCTGTGTAATGACAGAGATTGTGAAATTGAAGAGCATAAGAAATTGAATCAGTTCATGTCAATAAATGGATTGGAAATGAGACAATAAGGGCAGTTGGGGTTCTGTTCTGTTCTGTTCTCCCAAATAGTGAACTTGACTATTCTTTCAGTCAGGAATTCTCTGCCGTTTTTTCTTATAGAGCTTTGTGTCTGCGGATCCAATGAGTTTAGACAGACTTTTTTTTTTAGCAATTATTGTTGGTTTCTGTCTATATTAAATAGCTCTGTTGTGACAGAAGTGCTGTTGAATGAAGGTCTATATACACCCCATACAGCTGTAGCCAATGTTTTCTTTTAACTTGCAGCTTTTCACAAAGCCACACACATGTTTTAACTTATTAATTAAGGTGGAATAACTGTGCAGTGGTGAACTGAATTTGATGACGGGGGCAGGGGAGCAGGACAATGGAAAATTAGAACAAGCCCAAATCTTTTTGCTTGAGGCCATGAGTGTGTTTAAATTAGATGGGCTCCTGGGAGTGATGAGCTGCAGGCACCAAAACCAATTTCAAATACTTTTTTAAAAAGATTCCCTGCAGAAATTATATTTTTCTTTTACTTTCTCTTCAGACTGTTCTTTTGCTACTGGATAATCACGGCAAAGAACAAGTTTAGAGCTAAGAACTTTTTAGAGTTTGTTAAAGTTACATGTTCTTCAAACATTTACTTTATTAAATAAATCTTCAGTTGTATGCATTTTATCTGGGTGAAAAGAAGTTTAAAAAAACTGAATTAACATTAAAATTAGAAAATTCTTTAATATTTTAATGGCTATTTGTGAACACTATTAATGATGGGTGTGCAACAAAAAATCATACATAATCAAATACTTTCAGTTATTTATGTGTCACACTAATGTGTTGAATGTCCATGCAGTCATTTTATACATAACTGATGAATGCAACATCTCACACGATTCCCTCCCTTAACACCAGATGGTGGCCTGGCAGGGCTTTTTCTATGTTTACGTTTGCGTCTTTAGGTTGTGTGTGTCTTCTGGAATTTCCGTTGTTTCTATACTTATGCAAAGTTGCATTCTTTGCATTCTCTTCCATGTTTTGTGTTTTCTGTTTTGTTTTCCACTGTTGCCGTCGTGTTCTTGTCGATGTGTTGTCCGTGATGCCCTTTTGAGTCATCTTTTGAGTCATGTCATTTCAGTTGCTCAGTGTAGTTTCTAGTGTGTCTTGTGTTTTGTTAGTTTGGTATTTTTCTTAATAAATTCCCTTGTCAATTTTATCCCACATTTGGTTCTTGTACTCTAAATTATGGGTTTCTCCTACCGAAGACATGGGTTTGATTCCCCCCTTTTGAAGCATCACTGTGACACACACAGCCAGTCAGACTTCTAAAGACTACTGAGGTTTGGGGACCAATTTGTAAGAAAAGGCAGGAATCATGTACTTAGTCTCTATACAGTAAAGAAAAAAGAGGTTAAAATTTCTAGATTGTTTTTGTCACATTCATTTAAACCATTGTCATAAAGGTTTTTCAGACAATATGTGTCTGGTATCCTAGCATTCATAATTGAATGCATCTGTCTGATTCACTGCTCTGTGCACAGAACAGAGACAACATAATCATTCCTGAAGCTCAACTTTCCAAACAATAGCTGGAAATTGAACATCATGCCTTTTCTAAAGACCGGGCTTGACTAAGAGCACTCTACAAAATTACTCATTTGAGAGGAAGAATAGAAATTCACCACTGGTTACTCCACTTTTAGAAATATGTTCCTTTAAACCTCAGAAGTAATCCCGGGTCAGCAGTATTCTACCGAGGAACTTTATGCATACACCACAAATCATGGCAACACAGACTTTGTTCTGAATAAGTCATGAGAGTTCAGACATCTGTAAATGTGGACAGATAAATTATGGAAGCTGTGAGAGTACAAGCTTAAAAGACCAACTATAGGAACACATATTTATATACAGATATGGCATTTACTCAGGTTCATTATTCTGTATTGACTTTAGCTGTTTCTCTATCCTGAGATGGCCCTTTGCAGTATCCAACTGAATCCAAGTGATGGCATCTTTATGCCAGATTTTAAATTTAAAGTGCCATTTAAACAAATATGTTTTATTTGCATCAACAAAAGTTTGTGCAAGACTATTAACATCTTGGTGATCACCTACCAACCAAATTATTAATATAGAATATTCAAAAAACAATGACTAATTTCCAAAGCAGGCAAAGCCTTTTAACTCTCATTCAGTGATGGCCAGGGTCTTTTGCTGACAAACCTTACCAATCATACTAAACTCCCAATAATGTGAGCCTTTTTAGATTTATACTGCTTAGTACCACAATGCCATATTGCCCCAAATGTCAAAGAAAAGAATAGATATTTGCAATCTGTGCATGTTTTACATTACTTTCCATTACTACTATAGATTTTTACTTGTATTTGTTTGTGAAAAACATATGTTTTCCTGAATTGTTATGCTGAGAAGAAGAAACCCAGCAACTCAGACCTTTGTGCTTGCACAGATACATGAATGCGTCTGTCAGAGCTTTGACTTGCTCCTGGGAGAACTGTGCTTTAAAATGGCCGTCCATGGCACACACACAGAGGCACTGCAGCTGAGGCACTTTAGTTAGAGCAGAATGGCTCGAATGACAGCGCTGAAGAGGCTGAATAATACATAACCCTGTCCACAGCTGAGCAAAGTACTGCAGAGAGCAGCGCACTGGGTACCCCTGCCTCACTGGCTAGTTTGTGGGCATGCATATGTGTGTTCAATAAAATACACACTACCTAACATAAGGTATACGTATGCCTACAGTTAAATGGCCAGAGAAAGTAATTATGATTCACATGAAATTCACATGAAAGAAAATACATGTACTGTAGAAGGTAGTTTTGTACCCATTTTTAAAATTTTGGCTGGTTTTCAAGACATATCAGGCATTTAGTCCTAGTACACTCTGTAAGCATCATATTACTGAGGATGAGTATATAATTAGGATGTGAAAAAGCTGCAGAGCCTAAAGAAGGCTGCAAGAATGATATTACAGGACAGGAGAATCACAGACTTTGGAGGACAAAAACATGTCTCCATCATTTCATCAGCATCAAAAGAAATAAAACTGCACTTTCCCCAACAAGGGCTCTAACCATCATAAAGAATGAATGAGGCTCAACTGGAATATCTCATAACCACACACTAGGGTTTTCATCATCCTGCAGTGTTTCATCCCAATGCCCAGTTCTGTCTTCATGCCTTGCAAAAGCAGGTTCCTCCAAAGGCTGTCTACTTGTGCTGCAGGTCTGCTAATAACAGTCTTTTAGTAAGCAAATGAAGAGCCTAAATTTAAGTAGGCAACTATAACCCTTAATGACGTTTAAGATATGGAAGAGCCATGTTGTATTTTCATTGAGAGCAAGGCTACCGTCAACCTGTTTTCTTGTCAATGAAAGTGCATGTAAACATTAATTTGCTGCCAACGGAAGCCTGTGATGCAAAACACAGAGAAATGTGTGTGTGTGCGGGTGCGCGTGCATGGGTGTGTGTGTGTGTGTGTGTGTGTGTGTGTGTGTGTGTGTGTGTGTGTGTGTGTGAGAGAGAGAGAGACAGAGAGAGAGAGAGAGAGAGAAAGAGAGAGAGAGACACAGAGAGAGAGAGACAGAGAAGGAACCATAAACATGCACTCAAGAACAAAAACAAGTATTTAGCTATTCCAAAAGCTTAAAAAGGGATAATTGGGCACTAGTCACAAATAAACCAAACACACACAAACAAAGAATTTCTACAGTATTTTAGACAGCTGAAAATTTTGTCTAGAACTAATAGACACAATCTACTGGGTGACACCTCACTTTGGAAGAACAGAATTTCAAAGAAATAATAATTACACTTCCATTATCGCCCACTTCTCTATAATTATCTGTAGCCCCCTCCAAGAACACCATTTAATCAGGCACAATACTAAAGAGGGGGCATTACTGTGAGTGTGATGCTGGGCCACTGCCACAGGACCACTGATGTCATGTCCCTGCTGGATCTTCTACTACTGCTTGACAAACTAGTTCAACTGTGGGGCGAAAAGACCTCCAAAAATTACACTAAATGGCTCATTGAGTTTAATTGTACATGAGGAAATTGTGATGCAATAAAAAAAGTCATAGAAGTAAAATAAGCATTACAGGCTTGCATATTGAAATTCCCTATCCTTTCAATTTTTCTAAAGTGAACACCATGCCACTTTTGGCTGAAAACAATTATTATATTATTGCATTTTCCAGTACCAAAATTTAAAAAGAAACACTACAGCAACAAAGCAAACAAAATGAATATTTGATGTAGTTATCATGACCATCAGGATAATGCAACTCAAACAAAAGGATGATAAATGATTCTGTTTAAACCAAAAGGTTTTGAAGAAATTCAATTAATAAGCAAGAACAGCTTTCTGCAGCTACTCTGATTTAAAGCAAATGTCTGGAACAGCCTGGCATCCATCACCTCCACAATGTCTCCTCCTCTCTTTTTCTCTTTCCCTTTCATTAAAACTTGCAGCAGGTTGCTCTCCAGAGAGGATTAGAATTCCTAGTACCACACATCAAATACCTACTATTTCCTTTAAGAGACAAACCGTCTCTTAAACCACTACCACAGTCAGTGGTCTGAATATTTTTCACACCCATATTGTTGCATTTTTTGTTACAATGATTTCCATTTAACACACATTTTGGGTGTGTATTGTGTATTGAAGCCAGCTGTGTGTTCTGACAAAGAAAAAACAGACAGAAGTGAGACAAGAAAGCTAAAAAAATGTGCTTAAGGTGAACATGCATGAAATGTATTTATCCATAAATGTTGTTATAGATTTTTGTAAATTGCTAGCATGGGCCTCCTATAATGATGACAGATCTAAAGGCCATAGAATATGCATGAGGAAAAAGGGTCTATTTGCATAATGAGGCTTATCTAAAATTAATTAGCAAGTACATCTACAATCACAGCACCAATTTAATTGGCATAAAAATGTCCCTCAATCAAATTACTTAGAAGGACGTGGCCATTCATTTAGAAAACTAAAAATTACATATAGAAAAAAAAATGCAGTGTGAAAGAATTACTACCATAAAAATCAGGAGCAGTAGCATGAAGATGTAATTTATTCCATTTAAATTAGATTTTCTCCCTCGCTAGCTGTCTTTTCTCTATTCTTACCTGTAGCAGAACTAATGAAACAATGTAGGAGGCCCACGAAAGTGTGCAGATTTCCAAGTCAAACCTCTAGTATGTCAATAGTAATAAAAAGAGGTTTATGTATTGGTGATTTGTGGGATGATTTGCAGTTCTGAGAGTGACCGCCCATTACAGACTCTATGTATATCTAGGATCATGATGTCTTCTAATCATTGACTTATTAACCTGCTGTAATCTCATTAAAAAGCCTTCAGGTAAACAGAGTCTTTGCAGTTGCAAAAAAATTAAGATTGAAGATCTTTAGTCAATGGGTATATAAACCTGTAAACTGCAAACTGTAGCTTCAGATGCAGGTGTCATGATATGATGCATTTCTCGCTGGAGTAGATCTCATGATGCAGTAGCATTAAAATGCTTCCACTCGTGTATGGCCTTGTGTGTTTCTTAAAAATGCCCTACTAATTAGCTGGGCTATAAACAAAAATAGTTGGCAACCTTTCCAGAATAAGTTGGACTAAAAATTTTACTAGATTTTGGAGATCTGAATCTGTATGCTTTTAGGTATGCCATCTTTATTCAGACACATTTTCAGCATTGTTAATCATCCTCCTTTACTTATGTCTACTTGTGAAGTAAAGGATAAATCTTACTCATCTATCTGATTAACCAGGTCCTCTATGGACAATTAAACTGATTCAAGAACATTTTGTATGGCTAAATATCCACTTACCATCTTTATCAGCTCTCCGGAATATCTGTAAAAAAACGAAAAAGCGACAGTTATTCACTGTTGAATCTACATTTCTCGCTCTTGTAGTGCAGTCAAAACAAATGCAGCTGTGACAAATAAAATCTGGCAATAGTATATTTGAAAATGTAACACATTAGGTAACAGATTTGCGCTTCCATGTGAAATTCCACACAATGGACACAAAATGCTATTTCCATTGTACTCTACTAAAAAGTTATAAACAATATGTGATATCTATTCATCCCCTTACAGACAACTTATCAGTAAACACAAAAAAGCAATGCAAACAGTTACAAAATGTATTTATATTCATAACTGCATCTCACATTTACTCTTTCCATTTCATCCACCAGTGTGCACATTTTTTAGTGTGCACAAGATCAAGGTTAAGGAGCAATCAGTAGCTCAGTATAATACAACTGAATTCATTTTAACAGTGAATACAAGGCAAATTAGTAAGTATCTCTCATTGAGGAAAATTATCTTGCTGGGTAACAATAAACACAGGTCCAAAGATTATGCCAAATACTGTCATTTATGTCATGGCCGCTAAGTGCCTTTGATGTTTATGCTTTGTATATTTTCCCCATGTAAGATAAATAATAATGTTAGGAAGAATGTATAATTTGGGATAGAGCTGAAAAAGGAGGCAGCAATTGTATCATGGGTACAGAATGCAATGAACGTAGCACAGCAGTGGTCTAACTTCTGATGACAGGACATTCAGATAATCATCATCTAGAAGTACAAGTGCATGTTCAAATTTAAATATGCATGTGCCAGCATGTAAAGGCTAGACTAATCATGAATTTCTCAAGTCTAACATTGTTTAGTCTGATAATGTAGGTGACCCAGTTTAGCTTATCTTCAGAAGAGCAATATTTCTTTGAGAGCAAAAGGAGGACAGTATCTCAAAAGTGAAAAGGCATATAGTGTCATCCAGAATTAATGACATATTGCATGAAAATGAGCAAGAAAAAGATCCATATACAGTACTGTATATATAACAATAAATGACCACACATAAACACACATTATATACATCGATCAGGCATAACATTATGATTACTGACAGGTGAAGTGAATAACACTGATTATCTCTTCATCATGGCACCTGTTAGTGGATGGTATATATTAGGCAGCAAGTCCCTTTTGTCCTCAAAGTTGATGTGTTAGAATCAGAAAAAATGGGCAAGTGTAAGGATTTGAGCGAGTTTGATATACTGTAAGCCAAATTGTGATGGCTAGACCACTGGGTCAGAGCATCTCCTAATTTGATACTCTTGTGGGGTATTCCTGGTCTCCATTGGTCAGTATGTATCAAAAGTGGTTCAGTGGTGAACAGTGATGAAACGGTGACAGGGTCATGGACAGCCAAGGCAATACTGTATACAGTAAATAGTTCACCACTGGATTTATATCACTTAACGTTTGAATTGTCAAATTCCCATGAAAAAGAAGAGAGAATAGTAAAGAGGCTGAGAGGCACATTTAAACCAGAGACTTCATTTTATAGGTTGTCTGTGGTTACATTTGGGGAATTAGCTAATTAATGTTATTAATATTTCACCATTCAAACAAGCATTCATCTGTAAATGTTATGTGCAGTAATCCTTTTTAATGGAAATATTATTTAAAAACTGTCTATGTACGCTCTCTCAACAAAGAACATCAAGCCTTAATTAAAATATTTAATCCTCAAACCTTAAGATTATATTCAGGTTGGCCTTGGATTCAATCATTGTAGTTTGTAGTGAGACTTTACTCTGTCTTACTGTTATTTAATGATATTTTAAATTAGACATAACACTGTGTAGATCATCATCTCAGAAGCACTTTGTAAACTCTTTAAAAAGTGTGATTCTATAAGACATATAATGTAATAATTTGTGGTGAACATACCGAAACATGCAGTGCATACTGTAACAGCCATACTCTTAATTCTATATGTTAGCAGCCATACAAAAATGTTTTCCTTTCATAAAGAATCAGGATCATAAATATTTGGACAATGTTTTGACCAACTGTTTTTATTCTAGCTGTCTACCACAGTAATGTTTGAGCTGGAATGAAATAATATATATGTTCTCCAAATGCCGGCGTTTTGCTTTAATTTGACAGTATGTGTGTCCATTGGGTTAATGAATTACTACTTTAAGTCTGAAACCCAAAAAGATTAAATGCTTTTTTTTTCTTTGGTGATGTTTGCCAGGCCTTTACTACAGCTTTCCATAGTTTGTGCTTGTTCATTGGGTGGTTTTGTTTTGCAATTGTTAATTGTATGCTAGTCAGGTGATTGACATCTCCATTGCAGAATGTGCAAATAAGCAAACTTATTTGCTTTACAGAAGTCATGGGTTGCTTTTGAAGTATGCTTCAGGACATTCTCCATCTACTGTGAAGCGTTGTCAGCAATCACATAATCATTAATCCAATGGAATTCAACCCGTTCCATTGCCATCATTTTCTCATCTATCTATAGAATATTGTTCTAGAACTGTACAAGCCTTTTTTAAACATGTTTGGATTATATCTTGTCGAAAACCTTTTATATTTTTTTGGTTGAAGGCTTCTCTTGATTGATGATTTGAAATTGATATGCCCACCTCCTGGAGGGTGTTGTTAGTGCGGGCAATTGAAAAAAAATTGAAAAGAACATCATTCAACACAGTGTTCTGTGGTCTTCCAGGCATTTTGTTTTTCAAAAGGTCACCAGTTTAAACACCACATACAAAAAGTGCTGTAATTCCTACACATACTGTATCGCACAATTTGGATGTATATACCAAAATGAACAATACCTCAAATTAAAGCAAAAAGATTTTGCTTTTTCATTATTTAATATCTCCAATATATTTTATAACATCCAGCCCAGACTCTATAACACACTGCCTGAGTGCCCTATCTTGAATTTTAAGAAACTTCTTTTATGTCCTATTTGTGTAGTTTAAAAGAACAATGCACTCTTACCTCAATCGAATGTCTAACATCATACATGTGTGCTGAACCTTTTGTACCTGTATTTCACCAGATAACATCAGACAGTTTTCTGACATCTACTCTTGCCCTGTCTTTCACCCCTGCCTGGCCCTTGTCCTCCTTTACAGTTATCTTAATTCTTTGGTATTTTTGTCCTTGGACTGTCTCTGGGTCCCCTGTTACAGAAGACTTCCTCTACCAAGGATTCTGCCAAGGTGCATTCACTCAAGACTGCAGAAACCTTATATGATGGCATACCAGGAAAATGCAAAAGAATTCTAATGCATTGTATGATACTTTTTTCTAGTGCCTCCCTTCTCAAGAGATGTTGATAAGATAAAGCAAGTACAGACCCTTCTTACTGCTCAACAGTAACTCTGCAACTGCTATATTTAACCCAGCATTCTATCTATGTTTAATTCTATCTATGTGAGCAGTAATTTCACACCATTTCCAATAACCTTAGACTGGAAAAGATAATAGAGAGAGGCTATTGATGCTGAATTAGGGAAAGGATTCTACTTTCCTTAATGTTTACCAGTTGGCCACAGAGACCAGAGATCAAACCAGCCTTGAAGACCATCTTCTGACAAGGCATGCTTTTTGAAAGCTGAGCTAGCTTGTTGAGATGACAGATTTCGCATGGATATCCTGATCTGAGTTTGTGGAAACGAGTGGCTTATCTCCTGGGGTGGTTCGTATTCTTATCAGTAAAGTGTTATAGAAGTTCTTGAATAATTATATAATCATGTCACAACCTGTTGTTGTTGTCACCTGTTGTGACATCTAATGTACTCCTGGGCAAAGACAAAGCAAATAGCCCAAGTACATGCCGTTCTAACATAACTAGTCAATGAAAACCTCTGTTAGGCTGGAAAAGTGTGAATTCCCTCAAAACTTAGTGACATTCCTGGTTTACGCCACAGATGAAAATGTGGATGAAATTAATCAGAACAAAGCGGAAGCAGTGACTCATTGTCCTTGCCACAGATACTTGAAGAGTTCTTAGGTTTTGCCAATTTCTATAAGAGGTTAATCAGAAGTTTCATTAACCTCTCTTCTAAAGGGTAAATCCATGCAGCTGAAATGGATGGTAGAGACTCCATTTCAGATCCTAGATGCTTTTTATCTAGTAAAGAAAAAGTTCACAATTGTTTCCATTCTGCAACACCCCAAAAGAGATCTGGAGTTCACAGTGTGGGTGGATAGGTAGAAAAGTGAAAAGTCTTTTCCTAAATAAAAGAGAACCCAGATTCCATATTCCCAAATTCCAGAACACTTTCCTCAGATGAAAGAAATTCTGAAGTGGAACACTGGGAGTTGCTATAAAAGCAGCCCCGTAGTAATAAAGACACTGGCTGGAGGGTGTGAGGTATGCCTTTGTGTTTATCATTAATCAGTTTGACCCTATTTTTTCAGCTTGGACTTCATATTCACCTGCTATCCAGGCTCAAAGAATGGTAAGGCAGGCACTCTTTTTTAAATCTTTGAAAATCCCACTAGTGACAATGACAGAAAATGTTTTGCCTGAGTTCAGATGTCAGGTTTAGAGAGGTACATCAGTGCAGGCTCGGTCTGTGTCAGACCCATCTTTTTCCCACAGGCCTTTTTGTACCCCAAAGACCCCAGCTACAAATTGCCCTAGAAACAGCAGAAATTAGGTTAAGGAGGTATTCTGGAGTGGTCTACCAGAGTGTTCCAATACATGTCCCAGGTGTGGAAGGGGGTTTTACAACACACATGATATTAAGGACAGTCTCAACTCAGGTTACCAATCCTAAACCATGGCCAGACCGAGATACGGAACAAGAACCTAGGCAAAATTCTAATGATATACTACTACAATAACATGCAGGATTTCAGAAACAATAGATCGAGGTTAGCTATAATACAAAAACAAACAAAAACCTTAAAACATCCAAGCATCTGTGGTGCATTGTTGCTTACGTATGGGTTTGGCATAAAAAGAATGGCTATGCACAAACAAATTCTAATCCTAAACTGTTGAGCATGATGGAGGATTTGGGGTGTTGTGTTTTTCCTTCAAAGGCCCTTGGAAACATGTTAGGGCACATGGCAGATGAAATACCACAAGATTTTAAATCTGCTTTTGCCTAGAGGCTACAGCCGGGATGTTGTTAGATCTTCCATACAGAAAGTCCCCTGAACTAAGCCCATTGAAAATCTGCAAGGTAAGCTGAAGAGAAGCGTTCACAGAAGAAAACTGAATTTCCATACTCATAAAATATTATAGAAGACCTTATCATTTATAAACATGTGGTTTGGGTAAATATTTCCCCTTGTGAGATTAAGCTAATTAACCACAAAATGCATTTTTCTTTCCTTTTTTCATCCACCATTACATCGGGAGCTACTACTTTTACACCTAAATATATTACTACCTAAAGATCACATCTTCAGTATGCTAAATAAATTCAGCATGTGCACTCTGGAATGTGTGTTTGCAGAGAGCTGCTTTCGCTTCCCACTCCCTATCTTCTTCCCTTCCTCCTTTTCTCAATACTAACTGCATCCACCCTTTATGTTCTGCCTTTTTTCTGCCTTTTTTTCCCCTCTGCTCGTGCCCCAGGTATTTTTTAAAATTGGTTTATTTATTTAAATTATTTTTAAGAACTGTTTTAATGTATTATTATGTCATTTTTTATCTGGGTCTGGCACTGATCTACTTTTCACTTGCAAAAGTCTTAAAGCAATTTGTGTATTGAGACATGATTTGGTATAAGAGATAATTATCGACCTCCTTTTAAACACAGTAAAGCAGTAGTTTAACCAACTAATCAATACTGCCGAGACCTCGCCCTTGCATCCATCCATGACGCCTAAATAGTAGGCTTTAATAAAGTATAATAAATAAATAAATAAAGAAAGAAAGAAAGGTGCGCTTGTCAAGCAAACGCAGTCTATGTATAGTGATGTCAAAGATGTAAAGAAATATAGACTGGAAAAATCTCTTTTAAAATGTGTTAACTATTCAGCACATTTTACAGATGCCGTTTAGAGTGGTTGCCAGATTAGACTGACTGTTTAAAATACAACCAAATTGTTACATACTAGTCCAAACGGTAATTAAACAGTAACTTGCACCAAACACAGCTACCATAGGAAGACTATTTCACACGCGAATACGACTGCCAAAACTACATTAAAGCATGTATCAGGCCAATCTGGCAACATGGGTCTTTGTAGCATTAGGGAGAGCGCGCGTATTTGATCCACCGGAGTTATATGCTTCTGATTTAGGGCACATGTACCCAATCCCCCTTCCCCTGAACATGTAAGTGTTTGTTCTCTCCTAACACCTCCTTTTCTGTCTAATTACATAATTAACAGCCCTTGTTCAAGTGTGCGTGTTAGAGCATGGAAAACACTAAAATGTGAAGAAGGAAATTACTGTGATATTTGAGTATAGTTAAGATTAAATGAAAATAGATACAATATATTTGTAATATTGTGCTGGTTTATCTGAGGTAGAAGATCTGAGTCTGGTGTGAAAAGGACGTTAATTTAGTGGCACAACTTGTAGATTACTGATAATACTTCAGCTGAGGCTGTGTTCTCAGCACTCAATTAATCCTGATTATGTTACATCTAAACCTGTGCGCTTTACCCTCACAAAGCAGAGCTGAAAATGAAGTGCACGTAAAGCAGCGCGCTGATAAGCATAAAGCCACTTACGTCTAGAATGACTGAAATGCCTTTGCGCGGCTCCGGGGCGAAGAATTGTTCTTGCGCCACGGCCGCTTCCTCTTTGCCGTACTCGCGCGTCGAGATGCTCTTGTTGTCGCTCATCTTGGTGACAATCCAGCGCACAAGCCCGTCTATGGCGCCGGGCTGTGAGCCGCCGTTCCCGGGCTGCGCGGCCGTCGCGGTCTCGCTGTTCTGCGCTGGTAATTTAGTCTGCTCGCCGCTGTCCTGCGCCCGCAGCTTGGCTTGGTCCTTGTAGAGAAGCTTGTGGACGCCGTCCCTGCAGTAGCGCGCCGCTTGCTCGCACATCCTCTTTGCCGCGCTGCGTTCATGCTGAGCGCTATGGGGGCGATGCCCTCCCCCCGCTCTGACATCAGAGCTCACACACACACACACACACACACACACACACACACACACACACACACACACACACACACACACACACACATTTAAATGTACATTTCACTTTGTCCACTTTTAGTGACATTTAAGTTTAACATTTAAAATTTTATTAATAAAAATAGTCTTCAGACTCCAAGATTTTTCTTGGATTTTCCTTGGATCACCGCATATCTAAACTCTGTCAGCTATACAGAAGGAAAAGCAAAGTCTCTCATGCTTTCTATTTAAAGCTATTTCTATTTTAAATTTTCTGTTTGCTAAACTTTTTTGCTGTATATTTTAACTATTGGACTCATTCACAAGTGAGATTCACTGTTTGTAAGATAAGATAAGATAAGATAAGATAAGATAAGATAAGATAAGATATACCTTTGTTCGTCACCCAAAGGGGAAATTTCACTGTTACAGTGACATAATAAAATATATAGTATATTCAAAACAAAAGTATAAAAAAAAGCCACCAGTGTTTCACTTATATAAATATTGTTGGAAAATGTATAATTATTTATAATTATTACATATGTAATAAAGTAAAAATAAATTAATAATTATAACAATCATAGCAGTGCAGTATAATTTTACTAAATGAAATTAGTTAAAATTGCATTTCTTATGAACAGAAAAAAACAGTCAGTAATTATTTTATATAGCAGATAATATATTGTGGTATTTCATAAAATTATACATTTTATGATAAAATACTTATTTAAGTGTAAGATTTATTAAAAGTGTATTTGCCAAACAACTGCCAATGTCTTTAAAATGTATCACTGAACAATGCACAGTGCCAACAGGTTTATAAGGTCTAACCAAGGTCTTTCCCTGCTAGACCATTATCAATATTTTGGCAATAAGTTTCAGACAGTGATCAAAAGCATACATGCCTTTGAGGTATGAAAATGTCCTTAGGAAGGACATGCATTTACTGAGAATACTGATAGGAGCCATCATCTTCATTGTCAAAACTAAATATTTATATTATTTATATTAAAATGTGGAGTAATAATAATAATAATAGTATTATATATTTATTTATATTGACAGATGTAATTTGTCTTATTTCTTCTTCAAAATGATCAACTTACCTAAATCACCTGCTACTAGATTCCTTACCTATACACCCGCTTCGAATGTTATCACACTATTGAATGGATGTTATCAGTGGTTAATGGGACCATCAATATGGTCCAGTGGGTGACCTATATATTTCTTTAAACAGATAATACCAGTTGCTACCAAACCCATTCTAAAAAGAATAAATTCTTCTAATAATTCTGGCTAAATGATTAAATCTATGCGCCTAAATCATTTAAACCTGTGCCTACGTGCCTAAATTATTAAACCTGACCCCTGTCAGCTGTCCAGCTATAGGTCAATATCAAACCTCCCCTTTATCTCCAAGATCCTAGAAAAGTGTAACGACATCTGCTGCACCTCCCCTACCTCACAGCCAGAGGGAGCCCTCGCCCGGACATATAAACCTCACACAGACCATACTATACCTTCTAGGGAATGTATTGTCATATATATGCATTACCAAGCTGTTGCTTAATTTCTATCTGTGTACTAAGTTTATGTTAGCTCAAGTCTTTTATTTCAAGTTATTATCAACTCAAGTCTTTCACAAGCTCATGTAGACATCACACACAACACATTTAACTCCATGCTGCACTGGCTACCAGTGAAATTTCACATTGATTATAAATACTATTACTCATCTATAAAGAACTGAATGGTCTCATGCCACTGTACATGAAGAACATTTTGGTTTTTTTATGTTCCACCACACTTTTTTTCAATCAAAATGTGCAGGCTATTTGTTGGTACCTCAGGTAATAAAGGCTACAGCAGGGAGCAGAGCCTTTTCTTACAAAGCCCTACAGTTATGGAACAGCCTTCCAATTAGTGTTCAGGACTAAAAGCTGCTTTGAGACAATGGAATTTAATTGAACAAAGGAACTTATTTCTTTGTAGAATAATTTACTCACAGCTATTAGGTAAATGTAACATTATCTGACATTGGAAGTGATCATGAGTATCTACTGTGATGGATGTGGTAGCTCAGCGGTTAAGGTGTTGGGCTACTGATCAGAAGGTCATGGATTCAAACCCCAGGTCCACCAAGCTGCCACAGTTGGGCCCCTGAGCTCAGTTGTAAGTCACTCTGGATAAGGGTGTCTGCTAAATGCCATAAATGTACTGTACATATGTAGTTAACTTTTATTGTGTGTGTTATTTCATATTTACAACACTTCTGTTTATTTCTATTTACCTCTATGAAATAATTAATGGTAACCATTTCAGCAGTCTTTACATAATTTATGTATTGTGGATAGCTGAAAAAGTTATTAAACTTTTATCAGAACAGCTAACATAGGCCGGCAATTATTTAACACCTGAAGAATGAGTATTTTTTGCTTACTTCTAAATGTAGACTGCAGCAAGGTGGGGAGAGCCAAATGCAGCTAGTTTGTGGAACAAAAAAGTTGCCTTGGGGATTCTACAGTTTTGCTTTCTTCTTAGAGAGACGTTCTACCCGCTGTGGCTGCAGTTAATTTTTTTTAGCTTTGAGCTATCTTTGATGTTAGTCAGAAGCAGAAGCATACCTCTGGCTTGATCTTTTCTACTCTCCCTCTTCATCAAGAAAGCTACAGTATTGAATTGAAACACACAAGAACACTCAATCTCTTTCATTGTAGAGAACGTAAAGTTATCTTTTGAATGCTACTTCTGAGAAGAAGTACCCAGAATTGTGAAAATGGCCCATTGAGGAACCACAATGAATGTACATTGTAACAATAATGAGTGTTTTGAAAACCTGGTCACTGCAAAATCAATGTCTGTGTCTTAAATCTCTTACTGCATGTGTGGACAATGTGAATATACTTTGTCAATGTGAAAAAAAGTGGAAATGTTGAAAGCTGTCGTCATCTCCAACGATGTGAGTAACAGCACCAAGGTTAAAAACTAACTGTCTGGAGACCCATTAAGATGGCATAGAGGACTAGACAAGGACACTGGAACTTGGATTTTACCCAATTTTTAAGAGACTTTTGGAGTGTGGTGAAATACCCAGTGTATGAAATCTTGGGCTAGTTTTGGACAGCCACTAGTTTTGAAGGCCACTCAGGTGCTTGTTCAATGCTTGTTCTTAAAATGTGACTTCATTTCACTCCTGGCAGATCTTTTAATGCATACCTGTATGGCCCTCCAAGTGATCCAGAATCATTTATATACTTCCTAATGTTGCCTTCATGAGAACATCTCATGAAATTTACCTGCAATGCCAAAAATGGACCAACCTACACTTACATGAAGGTACTTATTAAATCGCACTCTGTATCATCAATGTACAAATAATTCTCAATAATACCACAGCATATTTATAGTTTAAATTTATGGATTTATGTTTAAGATAAGCAAATTTGCTTAAATGAAGACAAACTGGACACTGATTTGGAAATTTATTAAGTGTTATAATGTATGTTGTACAGTAGGAGAGTAATCATGAGAGAAAGATATTTCCTGCAAATACATACTAATTCACAGTCTAACTGATAGTCTTGATACTAAATCCACACTTGTTCAAGTAATGCTATACTCAGTTACTACAATTTTAAGTCTCTATACAGAAAACTATTCTTAAGTAAAACTACGCTCAGCTTTTTTTGGTATATAAATTGTAATTATTATTGTCACTTTCTGTCTTTCTTTCTTTCTTTCTTTCTTTCTTTTTTGGATATAAAATTTTTTTAGGGGACTTAAAAATTTGCTTTATAGTTCAAACACAGAACTAGACAACATATTACTTAAATATGTTAATTAAGTATTAAATAATTAATTAAATACTTAATATCTTACTTAAAATCCTCTCAAATATCAGGTGCATTCTAATCTTTTATCCCCTACATTTTAACTCTCACTAAATTTTTGAACACCAGATGACACCACTATTTTGCCAAACGAGTGACAAAATTGTAAATGTGATAGGTTGTTTACTATTTTGTACAGAAATATTATAAGTATGACTATTATGAAACAGTTTCAATTAAACAATTACTCACTGTTTTACCTCATTCTAAACAGCACAAGCTCAATTATTTCAGGCCATCATGGAATCATATTTACCTTTCTCTGTTTGGTGTACTCTTAAACTCTGATACTGGCTGCCACAAATTATGTCAAACCTGTAAGTAACTAAACTTTTACAGGAAATGATGTACAGCTCATCAAAAGATGATTTGTATTCCTCATTTGCATTCAATGGTTTGAATGTTTTTTAACTGAAAAAAAATTATATATAGTTATTCCTTCTGTTATGGCAGACAGATGGAGATGACAACGGAGTAAAAACCAGATGTGTTTATTAAAACATGAAACAATCAACAGGCAGATAGAATGAAAGATAGCAGGGATGATGAGGGTGATGATGATGATGATGATGAGAAAGGCAACTCCAAACACAAACACATCTTGACAGTCACAGATAACAAATGACACCTTCCTTAACTTCACAGTAGACAGAGGACAACGATGACGACGACGACGACGACGACGACGACGACGATGATGATGATGATAACTGGAGAGAGAAAGAAGATAAACTTCACAAAGGGTTAGTAGAGTCAGGTAGGTAGCAATGATACACTCAACGGGTGTAGACCGGACGGGGAATGAACGAATTGGGAGTCTATTATACTGTAAGCAGGTGATTGTGAACAGGTGACAATGATTAGTAATTAAGTGAAGCGGATCATTGCGGGAGAGTGAGTGCAGAGCCTGGCGAAAAAACTCTAGGGAGCTGGATGGACTCTGGCAAAGTCCGAATGGAATAGAATCTGGGAATAACCCCACACAATCTAGTACTGAAGTGTTACAAAGTAGAGACTGAGGATATGTTTCTGTACAAGGCATTGACTTTTACATTCATCCATGGGTCACATGGCCAATCTTCCTCATTCAAATTGCCTTTAGAGTGTTGACATTTGCTGGGTCTCTCTCTCTCTCTCTCTCTCTCTCTCTCTCTCTCTCTCTCTCTCTCTCTCTCTCTCTCTCAAATACTGAGTAGAATGATTTTTAATTAAATTTGAAAAGTAATAGTATATAAAATAAAATATATAATAACTTGCTATGTTATTTGAACAAAGAAAACAATACAAATTAAAAATAATATACTTTTTTTTTTTTTTGGTAAAATGACCATAACAGTAAAGAAATAAGTGCCAGGACTTTTGCTTGGACATTCTCTGTGTTTTGTGTAACGTGTCTCGTCTTAATAACCTGGTTCGAAATAGACAAATTATCGTGTCTATTTAGTTCCTCCGCGTTGTGGTTAGCCTTGTGGAGTCCTCGTCTTTTGTGTTTTGGTTCTTGTTTTGCCGGTTCTTGTTTCTAGTGATTGTGTATTTATTTTCTGTTACTTTTTTAATAAATAATTTTTTTGTTATCCCTGCAACTACGTCCAGGGTGTATCCTGCCTTGATGCCCGATGATGCCTGGGATAGGCACAGGCTCCCCGTGACCCGAGGTAGTTCGGATAAGCGGTAGAAAATGAGTGAGAGAGAGAGAGTGAGTTATCCCTGCATTTTGGTCTTCTTCTATCCCTGCCTTCCTTGACAAGATATAAGCAACATCCTGCTGAGGCTTAAAACACTACAGTCTTTTTCTATGACACATGTGATTAAAGATATTCCTCCTAAGAGGCAGTTATATAATTGCCACTAAGAACAGCATTAATCTCCCACATACAAACACAGTGTGTGTGGTCCAATAGTGAAGCATTCAAGAGGAAAATATGACTTTTCTATACATTGGCAGCATAATGTTCCCTGCTTTTCCTTTAGAACTTGGGCTTAGCTTAATTTTGACAAGCAGCAATCTCTTAACTTTGCCAGAGTTGGGTACATATTCCAAGCACCCCCAGCCCACACACACAACTGGACACCCTTATGGTGCAGTGGTGGTTCTAAAGAGAAGGCTGCAAGCTAGTGTTAACTGGAGTGGTTGCTCTGGGTATTAGTGATATAGGCTCATCAACCCCATGCTGTAGCATCAGCCCCTTTCCTGCTCTGTCAGGCAACTCCTGTGCTCACTAAAGATGGATGCATTTGCATTAAATCCCATTGGACCTTTTGTGCGACCAAAAGCAGCCTTGCTTTGTAAATGGCTTATGACCACAATCAGCCAAATGTAAAGCCATCAAATGCAACTCCGGCTTTATCAGCATTCTTTATCAGCATTAGATCAGCGTCTCAGTCCTATGAGTCCGTTTAACCAAAAATGATTGATATTTATAACTTATATAAACATATATATGACAGAATGATTTGGCCACCATATGCAGCTCAATGTGATCATATTGCTAATTGACCTACTGGGTCTCAAGAGAATGTTTGGAAAATAGACTGTATTGAACAAATTGAAAATTGAGAGCCAATTTAAACTGTGCCCCTATGAGGACTGCTGCTTAATGTCATGGTGCCCTTGCTTTAGCTCTCCTCGCCCACTCTCTCATTAAAGTACTCCCACACTCCATGAAGTGTCTTGCCAGACTATGAAAATCATTCAAATATTGCATAAACAGGAGTTAGTACTAAAATTCATAATGCATATAGATTAAAAGCAAGTACTTTATGCAGAACAACACATATAATATATACATACATACATAGTAATCATTAAATTTTACATATTTATAATCATTTTCCCTTTCCCACCATCTTCTTCTATGAACAAGGAATAATATACTTGTGTGCTTTTTAAAACATTGATTGTTGTCATGATGGCTTTTTTGTTCTAACAAAAACATCATTGCTCTGCTACTTTAGCTAGCAAGTTAGATTAGTGTAGTTACAAACAAAAACTGTAAATCACATGAATGAGCGTACTTATTTACATAAGTTTTTCGAGGCATGTTTGTATTACAGTTCAGCTTAGTTATTGAGAAGTCTGATGGCTTGTGGAAAGAAACTGTTACACAGTCTGGTCATGAGGGCCTGAATTCTTCGGTACCTTTTTCCAGACGGCAACAGGGTGAAGAGTGTGTGTGAGAGTGTGTGTGTGTGTGTGGGGTCATCCACAACGCTTTTGGCTTTGCAGATACAGTGTGTGGTGTAAATGTCGATTATAGAGGGAAGAGAGACTCCAATGATCTTCTCAGCTGTCCTCACTATCCGCTGCAGGGTCTTGCAATCTGAGATGGTGCAGTTCCCAAACCGACAGTGATGCAGCTGCTCAGAATGCTCTCAATGGTCCCTCTGTAAAACGTAGTCAGAATGGGGGGAGGGAGATGGGCTTTTCTCAGCCTTCGTAAGAAGTAGAGATGCTGCTGGGCTTTCTTGGTGATAGAGCTGGTGTTGATTGACTAGGTGAAGTTCTCTGCTAGATGAACACCAAGAAATTTGGTGCTCTTGACGATCTCTACGGAGAGTGGTTGCTCTGTGCTCTCCTGAAGTCAACAACCTTCTCTTTAGTTTTGTCAACATTCAGAAACAGGTTGTTGGCTCTACACCAGGCAGTAATTCAGCACTACACAGTTACTAGTAATACTTATGTTGCTGCAGTTATAAAGCATCATAGTGCTTTTTAACACTTTTGTTTGTCTTACCCTGGGTGCTGATATCTAGCATTTTGTTTTTACATAATGTTAGCCGGGTAGTTAATGAGTTACTGTAAACAGTGTAATATTAAACTTATTAGGAGTTTGTATTTACATAAAACTCAGATATTCAATAAATCATGTCAGCACTCTTGTCTTTATTTAACTTTAACATTTTTATTTAAGCTGAGCGCTGTGTGATCGCTCCACTAGAGTTATAAATAAAGTCCAAATTATTCTCTGAACGTTTCATTGGTTATGTTTAACCCTAGAAAGGTTATAAACGCTATGTTTGTCAGCACTGATGCAGTACAGACCAGCTTATGAATATTCATATGTGCAAGCACCATAATCATGAAGGATTAATCTCTCACTCGTGCACGTTTTTACATATTCGTGGGGATCAATTGGCCCCTCAAGGAATGGAATATCAGACAAGTTTAAGAATAACTTTTCAAGCAAATATATTTCCAAAAAATACCTGCAAGTGACAAAAGTTTTCATTTGTTTACAGAGGTTAGATGTAGTTTTAGCATTAATTGGATAATCCAATAATTGTATTAATGGAAGGTTATTTGACAAGGTGCTTTGTGAAGAGAATAGATACGTTTTGACAAGTTTGTTTTGTTTCATGGTCTCAAAGACCTCACTGACATTTCCACCTGAAAGGCTGTAAAGTGTTTTTGAAGAAACTTGTAATATTTTGGTGAACAGGTTATGTCAGCTAGGTGGACCGGGACGGAGGAGAAATTATGCAAATTCTGATCACTTCATGCAAATGTTTATCGGTGTTGTGAAGTGACAAATACAATGCATATGATTTTTGAGGCTTAATATTACTAGTACGAATAGTGTGCTGTTTTGAACACAGCTCTTTAAAGAAAGCCTTCCCCACTACATCAGTGAAAATGAATGCTTCATATTCTATTTCTATTTCTATTGAAACAATGTGAATTGTTAAAAGCGCAATACAAATATACACTACACTATTGCAGTTACTTTTGAAATGCCCTTTTAAATCAAGCATCACGTTAGTTCAGGCAGGCCACGCAGCAGAGGTGGGAAGTAAAACGTAAAAATACGTAAAATCACAAAAATCCACGTAAAAATACTTCGTTACTAAGTAAATTTTTCTGGTATCAGTACTTTACTCCACTATTTATTTTTCAGACAACTTTTTACTATTATTCATTACATTTTTACACAAATATCTGTACTTTTTACTTCTTACATTTTCAAAACGGACTCGTTACTTTTAGTATTATTTCTTCTCATTGAGCGCTGTTTCCAGCCTATCATCCTATCATTTCCTGCTATATGTGGTTGTTTCTGATCTCATCCCTACTGAACACCTTTGGGATGAATGTGAACACTGACTCCACCCTACCTCACCTACATCAGTGCCTGCCTTTCGTAACACTCTTGTGGCTGATGAACACAAATATCCATCAGCACACTCCAAAATCACACACACACACACACACACACACACACACACATATATATATATATATATAAAACATGACGTCCAGTTACCAGCATGACACTAAACAGGTAGTATCGGCGACTTTTTACTTAAGTACAGTCAGAGCCCATACTTTACTTTAACTTGAGTAAAAGAATGTAGTCACTACTTCTACTTTTACTGGAGTCCTTTAAAAAATGAGTATCTGTACTTCTACTTGAGTAAAGGATGTGTGTACTTTTGCCACCTCTGCCACGCAGTAAGCTGCATCAGCTGCTAATCAGCTGTCTACAAGGCGCACCAATACAGCACGACTTCCGTAATTTCCCTCCTTTAAATCCTCGCCTTCGAGTGCACCTACGCATCGCCGCTGCTATCCAACAACCTCCTCCGTCCCTGACTCCTCCAGCCAGAACCTGTTAGATTCTTCACGTAAAAAATTCGCACCTCGCGCAATTTTCTATTCTGATTCTCAGCTGTAAAGGGGGGGTCTATTCATTCCCCAGCGCTGCCTCCCCGCCTAACCTTCATTTACGAAGTGGTCCTGACTGAACTGATATTTAATTAAGCTTATATTGCTGTAAATAAAAATATATTAATTGGGTTTTCTGGATTTAAAACAACTGGGAAGGCAAAACGTGAATATTGTTAAAATATTTTTTTATTTGGAAACTTGAGTATTATGTGATTTTTAAAATAAACATTCATAAGGTTTGTCCTTTTGGCCTTGGCAGCATTTTATGACATCTTCTCTCTCTGAGGCTGCTCTGGGGTGATGCCCTTCAGGTAATATACCCAGGAGAGGCACTGGCCATGGCCCTCTGTGCGTGGACTGGAGATGATAAGTTTTCCTGTGCAGGGGGTCTTGGAGCCTTGCTGAGGGCTCTCAAAGCTCACAAGGATTTGTTGAGTCTTCTTTGAGCGAATGGTGTCCAGGCCCTTGATTGTAAAGGCTGGGTTATCCACCTGAAAAGAAAAGGCTGTGGTCTCCATGAAGACATTCTTGAAGGGAATAGAGATGTTGGAGCCAGCACGGATGACCATGGGGCCCTGGGCTTTGGGAGGGGTGCATGTTCCATACAGAGGGAACACATAATCCCCCCCAGTGCTGGATGATATGGTCAATAGGCTTCGCACCTCACCTAATTGGCAGGGCTCAAAGTAGACTTCCACACTCACATCAGTGCCTGATTGGGAGCTTGCTGCCACTAGGATTACATTTTTTTCCACAGTGAAGTCAGGATGGTCTGTCTGAAGAGAGGTTTTTTTAGGGTTAACAGGAGTTAATATGTGCAGAAGCTAAATTTATTTTATACTGTTGTTCATCCTGATCTCTTCTTATTTTATAGCCAAAAGATTGCAAAACTATTTACTGTTCATTTCAGCTATTATTAGTACATATAATAACTATCCTGAATAGCTAAAAAGACAAATAAAACCCCCAAACATAAGGAATTCTTATAAGTGTATATATGAGTAACAGCACCCAAAACCTAGCTCTGCAATTTAACATGATCTTTCAGAATTGACACCAACCAACTTTTTTTTGCTGCTGGAAAACTTTATTTTAGCATTAATTTTTCTTTGGTAAATGGGAAACATAGGTCATTTCAGTCTAAATAAAACAGGATAAGATCATTTTAATTTCATGGTATGTATAAAGAGAGATTTACTTGAAAAGAACAAGAATGACTGTACAAAGTACAAATTGGGGCAAGTCGTGGCCTAATGGTTAGATAGTCTGACTCGTAATCGTAAGGTTGTGGGTTCGAGTCTCGGGCCAGCCACGACTGTTGTGGCTTTGAGCAAGGCACCGAACCCTCCAACTGCTCCCCGGGCGCCGCAGCATACAAATGGCTGCCCACTGCTCCGGGTGTGTGTTTACGTGTGTGTTCACTGCTGTGTGTGTGTGCACTTTGGATGGGTCAAATGCAGAGAACGAATTCTGAGTATGGGTCACCGTAAGTTACGTCACTTTCAAACAATTTCATTCAATTGATTTAAATATGAAATATACACTGGAAATAAGCAAACTTCAACAAAGCTCTACCTTGCAAGTGTACTCTGTTTTGACACGGGAATAGCTGGTGAACTTGGCAGTGAGATATTGCCCACTGCCCAATGGTGCTCTGAAGTAAAGGGGTTTCTCAGGAGGAGCAGGAAGCGCACGGAGTAAAAGCTCATAGTAGAAATAACCCAGTTCACTGTTAGACAGCATGAGCCGTGTTTTAGTTTCACCTGGACGGAGAGGCTGGTAGTCAAACCTCAAGGTTTCCTGGGAGAGAAAGAAAAAAGAGAGCGAAAGAGAGTGTGTGCATGTGTTTGTGTGAGTGAGTGAGAAATAGAGAGAGAGAGAGAGAGAGAGAGAGAACTTCAAAAACTATAATTATATATTCCTTTACTGACTGGTCAATTAAAGTAAGAAAACAGGTTATACCGTAGATTGTGCAGGCACTAAGAACTGAGGTTGCACATTGACATCGGAACTGCGGCACTCGGTTGTGAACAACAGGTTCATGGGTAAAGGATTTTCCAATTTCACACAGCCTGAAGTCATCTGCCTAACCACTGTGACCAGCTCAATAGTGCTGATCACTCCAGGAGGTGTGGCCTTAAAGTTCAGGTAGTAAAACTGGTACTCCCCTGTGGACTCATTTTTAAAGATCAACTGTGGAAATAAAAAAAAAAATAGGTGTAAAATTGACAGAAATCAGTTAGCTTGACTTGGTTATAGCTTACTGTATAATTGTAATAATTAACAGAATTTCAGGTATTGTATTGATTTTGGCATTTCTAAAAAGTTGGTGAAAGTAGCAGTACTTTGGCATTGTATTGGCATTCCTTGTAGCTGAAGAAGGAGATTTTGTAATCCCTTTTAGTCAATGCTGAAACATCCACATAATCAAGCCCCTTCAGCAAGACTGTGCTGTCAGGATATTCTGGTTTAATTATCTCCACTATAGCACGGAATCTGCACAGCAGGAGCACAGTGTACATTATACAACTATATATGAACATCCATTTTGGCCTGGATTATAATTTGTGTACTAAATACAATTAATTTGTGTGCTGGTGTGTAATACCTCTGAGGTTTGGGCAACCAGTTATGAACAGGGACAATCTCGGTGTAGGATGTCTTGCAAGGTACTTCACGATTGATTGTGCTCACAGGTTTAGGTGGCTCTGCTGTGCCCTGTAGGGTGTACAGCATGCTTGAGCCATCAGGGAAAGAGAAAAACACAGAGCCCTAGAACAAACATAAAAGCACATTCACATTAAGGATTTTGCATACAGCTCCAGAAAAATAGAGGTCTTAGTTGAATGAAGAGGTGTTACATTTTGGGTAAATTCTCATATACTCTTTACTCTCTACGAGTAAAACTGACTGAATTTTCTTATTACACAAACTCACAAATTGTCTGAAGTAGCAGACAAAGTCTATTCAAAGACAACTGACATCGGTTAAACTGTCAAACAGGGACTCCGTGTTTGTCCATGTTCTGTCAGGTTAAGTTAAAGCTAAACAAACGAGGTCTGGTGTGGAGAGATTTACCAGGTGCTTTTTTCCATCCGTGGTCATGGCCAAGGGCTTATAGGTGATCTCATAGGCTTTATTTTGCTGGTAGGGCTCAATGAAGAAGAAGAGTGAAGCACTCCAATATTCACCCTCAATCACAGGCTTCAGATGCCAGGGCTGGTTTGTATTATTAGATAAAGTCACAGACTGTGTGCAATGACTACGGACCTGGCACACAAAATTCAGCACCTGTCGAACGGAAAGAGAGAGTATAAGCATATAGGTCACAAATCAATTTAATACATTTAGGACCAGTGATAATCACACAAAAACAATATTTTACCTGTTTGGGAACTGGGAGAGCAATGCAGGAGCCTGCAAGAGTAAGAGTTAAAGGCTTGCCCCCCTCTATAGAGCAGAAAACGTTATCGCACAGATCCTGTTTGACCTCCACAGGAGCAAAAGTCACCACCAAAGGCACCTCCATTCCTGGGCAGATATAACCTTCAGCTGGGCAGATACTGAAGTATGGAGCAAAGGCCTTGGCATCCCACGTGAACCTGAAACAAAAATACACACAAGGTCTTTAAAAAGTTATGCAAAATATTTAATTTGAAGAATTGATTTGCCAAAGCATAGTAGTTATTGCAAAAGTAATAAAAACATACAAACCACTATTCATAAAATTCACCGATCAGGAATAACATGATCACTGACAGGTAAAGTGAGTAACACTAATTATCTCTTCATCAATGCACCTGTTAGTGGGTGTGATACATTAGGCAGCAAGTAAACATTTTGCCTTCAAAGTTGGTGTGTTTGAAGCAGGAGTAATGGGCAAGTGTAAGGATTTGAGTAACTTTGACATGGGCCAAATTGTGATAGCTACAGTAGATGACTGGGTCAGTGCATCTTCTAAAATTTTGTAGCGTGTCCCTTGTCTGCAGTGGTCAGTATCTATCAAAAGTGGTATAAGAAAGGAACAGTGGTGAACGGGTGACAGGGTCATGGGCAGCCACAGCTCATTGCTGCATGTGGGTAGAAAAGGCTGTCCCATGTGGTCTGATGCTATTTCTGATAAAAAGGTGTCAGAATACACAATGCATCGCAGTTTGTTGCATATGGGGCTGCATAGCCTCAAACCAGTAAAATGGGCATGTGAGCATCAGAACTGGACTACCGAGCAATGACAAAAGGTGGCCTGGTATGGTAAAACATGTTTTCTTTTACGTAACATGGATGGCCGGGTGTGTGTCTCATCTGGGGAGCACATGGCATCATAATGCTCTATGGGAAGAAAGCAAGCCAGCATAGGCAGTGTGATACTTTGGGTATGTTTTGCCAAGAAAACTTCGGTCCTGCCCAAGTGGGTGTTACTTTGACGCACTCTTTGTACACACTTTCATGGAAACGGAATTCCCAGATGGCTGTGGCCTCTTTCAGCAGGATGATGTCGAACAAAGCAAAAATAGTTCAGAAATGGTTTGAGGAGCACAACAATGGGTTTCTAGTGTTGAATTGGCCTCCAATTTCCCCAGATCTCAATCCAATCAAGCATCTGATGCATAGATCCCAACCACACAACTTACAGGACCTAAAGGATCTGCTACTAACATCTTGGTGCAAGATACCTCAACACACCTTCAGGGGTCTCAGGGGAGTCAGCAAAACGCAGCAAAACAGGGGACCAACACAAAATTAGGAAGGTGGTCATTATGTTATGCCTGATCAGTGTATGTGTACAAGAGAAAAATTATTTATAAAGCTAGCATGCACTTAATTATGATTATATTTGTAAAAAGAGAATATTAGTGAATATAATCATATTAGGGTAAAAATTATTCAATAATGTATTCTGAATTGTGAACAGAAGTTGAAGTAGTAGTAGCAGAATCTGGCACTCGCACTTTAGAAAAGGAAATAAGAGAAATTTATCATTTACTGTTCTTTTTTAAACACAACAAATTCTGAACTGTAATTCACACATTTTGCCATTGCTGTCATGTTTTTTCTACTCCCAACAAAGTCAGCTGAGTAGAAATTGAAACCGTGCAAAAGGGTCTATTACTTGAAGAGTTAAATCAACAATGAAACAGAATGCTGAAGCCCTGGTCTAAAATATGACATGCAAAAGATATTAGATGAATATGTATGTAGGTACCTAGCTCCAATGTCTCCTGTATTTTGTAGCATAACCTGACGTGTGGTTTGGCCGTGCCGGGCTACACCTCCGAAGGACAAGTAGTTCTGGTCCAATGTAATCTCTACACCCTGGCAGCAGCCTTTCAGCACCAGTAGGGGACGCATGGTTCCTAAACACTTTAGCTGCACCTCCTCGCTGAAGGGGGTCATGCGTTGCTGAGGGCTGAAGAGCACCTCCACCACACACTTTCCCCCTCCACCCTTCAATGTCACCTCCTCACTTGGATTCACTGACAGGACCTGAAGAACAAACTTACTGGAGTGGAACCAAACTATTTAACTAGCTATTGTGAAGTACAATTAAAAAAAGGACAAATTAAGAAATATACTGTAGGTAGGTTTAATAGATTTTGTTTATTCACTCACTCTCTCACTCATTTTCTACCGCTTTATCCGAACTACCTCGGGTCACGGGGAGCCTGTGCCTATTTCAGGCGTCATTTTGTTTATTATTATTATTATTATTATTATTATTGTTGTTGTTGTTGTTGTTGTTGTTGTTATTATTATTATTATTATTAACAACAACAACAACAATAATAGTAGTAGTAGTAATAATATTGTACAAGTCAGTGTGTGTGTCCTACCTTAGAGTTCAGGAGAGTCTGTGCAAACGGTGTGAAGATGAGAGAAAAGGTCAATGAAGACAGACTGTTGTTGATCAGAGGGATGAGCTTCTTGCTCCTCTGGCCCACCTGCAGAGTTCCAAGCTTCAAAGTCTTTAATTTTGGATCCTCTACATCAATCTAGGGAATCCAGAGCTTGATATTATTTAAAATCATCTAAACATATAAAAAATTCATGACATGTAGGCTATTCCAAGTGGGTCAAAATTTTTTTTTCCTCACCTTCATCTCAATTCCTTTCCCCATGATTTCCACTACCTGCCTGGAACACGCATTTATCTCAAAGACTACCTTTTCATGGTAGTGTGTTGCTTCTCGGGGATAGAATGTGATAGGCACCTCAATGGTTCCACAAGGGGGCAGTACATCAGGCATGAAACCCACTTCCAGAAAAGGGGTGTTGGAGAATAAACAGTCCATACTATAATAAATAATGAGGAATCATACAATTAAAAATAGTAACCAAAAGAAAAATTTACTGAGTTATAGTTCATGCATAATGAGCTGCACCTGATTCCTCTTTCCCCTTTGTTGCTGATTAGCAGTGTGCATGTGGCAGGCACCATGCCATCAGTGTAAATAAAGGTCTTTCCAAAATTGTACTTGATGAAGGAAAACTCCAGCCCCAGGCTGGTGGCAGAACCCAGCAGAGTGCATCGGAAAACTGGGCCATCCTTTACCTACAGATTAACATGAATTAAAAGCATGAATAATAAATTATTGGTCAAGAAACATCAATTTCTAGAAATAAAAACAAAAACGTTGTAAAAAAAACAAAACAGAAGAACAGAAGATAGAGAGGCAAAAGAGATAAAGGAAGAATGCCTTGATTAAGAAGCTCATATCTTTGAGGTCACACTTCTGCAAAGGGAAGAAACTGAGGATGCAATGATTCTGTTTTCCCACGGGTACCACGGCTGTTGTGGGCTCCACCTGTAGGTGGCGGTGCAGCTCTTCAGGCCCTGTTATCTCATACTGCACATCCACATCAAACCTCCCTGGGTTGAACACCACAAAGGCACATGTGGACTTACTATTCATCTCCACCTGGCCAAAATAAAAAAAAAATGAAGAAGACATTTTGTATCGACTCAAGCTCCAATCTTCCTTAAATTCACATCTAATAAACATACTGCATTATAAGATGAACTCCTTGTAAAATGGGAGTTTTCATTACATAATAATTCTGTCATTTCACATATATTGAAATGTACCAAGAATAGTGTTAGAAGGTTCTTTTATACCACTGAACGTAAGCTGTAAGTCACAACTTCAGAGTGACTTATAATGAATTTTCAGAAAAACATGCAATTTCATAGCTTATATAACTCACCTGTTTGAAGTTCACAATATGACAATCAGTAGCAGAAAGTTCAGTTATGGCCCCTTCTGGACTCTCATATTGGACACAGACAGTCATGTTATAACCATACGCCTTCACGTTCATAGTTAGTGGCTGAACCTTTCCTCTGATCACCATGCGTAGGTTAAATGTCACCAGACCCTCTTGTGTGGGTGTGAAGGATATGGAAACAGGGAACCTGATAAACAAAAACATTATGCACATAGCTGGTGACTGTAACTTCCTTTTATACTCATTTGGCAATGATGTTCGATTCATATTACTAGTGATAGGACTGTGGTTCCTTTTGCACCAGAATAGTGTTGAGAGGGATGGCCTTACTTGTCTCTGGGGGGTACTGTCCCTTGCATGGGCTTCAGTCTTAGGCTGTCTCTGAATGACTTTGTATGCCGCGAGACCTCATCAATAGCAAAGTAGAAAGGTTGGTCTTCTCTATTCACCAAATACACAATCTTATGGACCTCACGACCTACATGTGTACAGATTCATTCATAATAATTAATATGAAAGTTCCCAACAGTTACTTATTGTTTTAGAATGATACTGCCACAATATTACTCATGTACCTATGTGATAGCTGCACACAGTATAATGCTCTAATTACAGTGTTTCATTGTAAATACATGATACTCAATGGTTAAACTGTGGTATCACATACTGTATATATTAACTATCTTATGATACTCCAGTATGTTGCTATATGGTTCAAAAACAGTGTTTAAATATAATCTTTCAATTTGAATAGAAAATCTGAATGTTTTGAATGAGGTAGAACCTCCTTAAGCAGCAATAACTTCCACAAAACTTTTCTGTAGCTGCTGAAAAGGCTTTTACATTTGTCAGTAGGAATTTTAGACCATTTCTCTTTGCACAACTGTTTCAGTTATTCCTGTTAGAGTACAAATGATTCAAATTCACATGTTTTACCTTTTAATTTATGATCCATATATGAGCAATTAATGCATTAATCCAAACTTTTAGAAAAGGCTAACAAACAAGCCCACACCCAAAGTCCCTCTACCACAAAACCTATGACCAATGCATGATCAATAAGTAACAAACTTGTCCTTACTATATTTAACTGTGGTACAACCTTGACAATTTTTCATGTTGTCTCAGTTCAGGCAGAGACATAATTTATATGTATGCTTTATGAATCCATTGCAAAAGCATTAACTTATATAATGTATGATAAAATATGTATCATACTGTTCATGCATTGATACTCTTATCTGACATTTCTCAGAGGTTATATACATCATACACATTATGATGTATATAACCTCTCTCAAACCTCAAACAAAATCAACTGGAATCTTACCAATAAGCAGACTGCCGAGATTAAGATGAGCATGATCAAGGTACACATTTGGATCTTTTGCTGTGCCCACCAGCAGGAAGGGCACTGAGAACCTATACTCTGGAATTAAGAAAGTCCAGAAGGATTCCACCAAATCTAGTTGTTGGGCATGATATTTAAATGAGACCTGAGGAAATGGATTTTTCAAGGTTAATATAAAAAAGTAAATGCAGGATCATATAAACACATCAGAATATACTGTATATATAATCATATGCTGAATATAATTTGCAGTTATTTAAACTATTATACCTCCACTTTCTTGCCAGGCTGAATGGAGTCTTTTGGTGTGAGGCAGGTAAAGGGTTTAACTTCCGAGTCTTCACATCTCCACAACAATGAATATGGCTTGTTCGTGGGATTTACGACACTGAAGGTCCTGCAGAAACAATAAAGTATGCAAATTCCCAAAATGATTACTTTAACAAAATGTCAATGATCAAAAGATAAATTTTATCACCTGCAGATGGATGTGCCGACCCCTGTGGATGTGAATTCTATAACTTTGGTGTTGAGATCCAGCTTGGCTCTGGGTGTAGACCTCTGTGGGCCAGGGAGCTCAAGGCTCTGTTTGTTATCTGTGAGGTATCCTGAGTCTTCCAGGTGGAAATGGCAATAAGGCATCATACTGCGTCCATTCACTGCAATCACAGGGCCTTGCTGGTCCTTCAGATTTGGGATGCTGCCAATAAGTCAAGGTAGATTGTGGTAAATTATATGTTTGCAAAGGTACACCCAGTATTAGAGTGTTAATAAAAATAGAAAGACACACTTTATAGTGAATGAAAAATAATTGTACTAGTTTGTCTAATTATATATTCACAGTGCCAGGCAATCTATACAAAAGCCTTACTAGCTCATTAGTTGAACTGTTTACAAATCACTTGTTTGAGCATTTACACAAGAAATCTGGTACTGATGAAAATCCCAGAAATTTGTAAAACCTTTGTCAGGCTTCACACTGATCATTAATTTTGAGTTAAAAAATTTCCATGCTGTTTTAATCATAACTAAACTCAAATATTCTTTGTAGAAAACATTGCATTACATGGTTGATCATCAGTATTTCCTAAACTTTTGTAAATCCAGCGTTTTAGTTATGCCTGGTTACACAACAATTTAAAGAAAATGATGCCAGGTTATGTAACCTGGTTCCCTGAGAAGGGAACAAGACGTGGCATCGGGACTGATGCCATAGGAACGGTTCTTTGAGGAAGTAGTGTCTTAAACTGTGTGCACACACAACAATTTAATGGCTCTGGAAAAAAAACAAAAGCGAGTCCACATAAGGGCATCTCTGTCACATTACTCCATCTTCTATTTGTCTGAAGGAAGCGCAAATGGACACCCAGAGTGTGGCCACTGGGGAAGCATCTTGATAGATTTTTGGGGAACCGGGTTACATACGTAGCATGGTGTAGTTCCTTACGAAGGAACTTGACGTTGCTTCAGGGATGATGTTATGGGAACGTCGATACCCACGCACCATTCAATGACTGTGCCAGAGGTCATGAGAGAGCACGAGCAAACTAGGAATGGAACATTAATAGCTCTGCAGGACAGGGATCCAGGTCCAGGTTATAGAACTTGATAAAGGTGTGCGGTGAAGACCAACCCATCGCAGCACTAATATCTTCAAGGGGTACAGCCCTGGTTAAAGCACCAGATGAGGCACCAGATACCCCTAGTGGAGTGAGCACTGATGCCAGAGGCTTATAGGCCTGAGTAATGGCCTCTACTACCCAGTGCGCCAGGTACTGTTTGGAGACTGGTTTACCATTGTTCTGACTACCAAAACAGACAAACATTGAAGAGGAGTTATGCCACGAGCTTGAGCGAAACCTCAACAGACGTGGAACTCCAGCCTGGAATGCAGCCAGCAAGAGTGGAGATCCCGAAAAGCAATCGCTCATAATGCACACAATCGGCTCCCTCAAGAGCCAATCGTTCACTCCATGATGAAGAAGAAAAGACCATAGTCTTTATATATCTTCCTTTACCCTAGTCTTAGACAATAAGACAGACAATAGACACCAACAGAAACAGAGCTATTCCTGAAGACAAAGAAGCTGGAGTAATGTGATGTAGATGCCCTAATATGGACTTGCTGGCGTGTATCCTTCCTGAGCCACGTATCTTTCATTGCGTATCCTATCCGAGCCATTAAATTGGCATGTGAACACAGAGCTTTCTCAAAGAAGCCTTACCATAGTGTCAGCCCTGATGCAGCATCGAGTTCACTCAAAAGGGAACTCACTTTACTAATAAAGATTAATAACTGAGACCCATAGTAAGGATTCTTGTCTAATGGACCTTTTTTAGCCATAAAGACAAAAACTGTCAGTGAAATGATTATTAACCCATTACAATACATAACAATACTGATGTAAAGCCAAATAAAAAGAAATAATATTACATTGAAATTATATCATTAGGAACTAAAGATTAAGCAAGTGTGTTTCATTTGCAGACCTGCAGACTAATGTAGCCTCATAATGGGCTACTTCTAGAGGAGAGAAGCGTATATAAAATATCTGGTAGGTCCCAGGCAGGATAAGTCCCATATTCGGGTCCACAGTGAATGGAGGAAGTTCTGGATCTCCTAAGAGCAGAGTAGATAAGCTCCTCAAATTGCTGGATGGCCTCAGCCCTGTCTGACCACCCTTGGCAGTAATGGGGGTCATGTCTGTACACATAAAATTGCATGAACATAAACTTAACAAGATTAACACTAACTCTACTATTAGTCATTAAGCATATTACAATTTTCTCAAAGGCAGCTAATTTCCATTACTAGTGAGCCAAGATCTTACATCAAATTTGCTGATGTTAGATCTCATGCTTACATAATATAGATTTGTATACTATCATTAGAAGCATGCTGAAGAGTTACCTCCATGAACAAAGCCCTGAGTCTTCTCAGAGGTGTCCATCATAACCTGCCATGAGTATTCAAGCTCCACAGTGCCTTTGTTGGCCATTTGCATTCTGGAGGCACCACATAAGATACATAAATTATAATCAGTTTAATTCAGTTATTAATGAAATACCCCAAAATAATAGAAAAAGTATATATATATATATATATATAATATATATATATATATATATATATATATATATAATATATATATATATATAATATATATATATATATATATATATAATTCAAATATGTATTATGTGTGAAGTATCAGAGACAAGATTTAGTCATACATACTGAAAGACTCTAGTTTGAAAGAGCATGGTGTCTTTAAAAAGGATAGGTTCAGCATCACACTCAAACTTGGCATAATCACACATGGCACTTATCCCCAGTTCTAGTTCCCTAAATGAGTTTTTCACCACTGAATGGACAGGTTCTGGGTCAGTCTCTACCACCTAGAAACAGAACACAACAGCAGTTACTACTATTACAACCTAGAAATTATGTTTTAAGACTGTGAGAGAATTTTTGAGATTTGTTAATTCTTTAAAACAAGCCTTTCCATTTGAGCACTTGTAATTATTAGGATTGCAGATGAAGATTCTTACAATTGTTGGAGTTTAGAATGAAAGATGCTTAACTTGGTATAAGGGTACACTTGACAATGCAGAAATCCTGACAAAATGATTTGTTTTCCCACCACCCTCTTACCTTTTTTTTAGCTGGTCTCTGAGGTGAGAGGGGCTTTTCCACATCAACCCACTTGACAGTCCTGTGACGGTCATCCCAATCAGGCACTTGGTCCACAGGCTGCTGGAAAGTTATCTGGCAGAGTTTACACTTCATCACCCGTTCAGTCAGCACTATGGGCTGCTCTGAATTGAAGCTTACTGTAACCTCCTTGGTGCATCTGGCATGGAGGTGGCCTATCTCAGGTGAGAAATACAAATGAGGCTCACCCTGAGGCCATTGAAAGCGCAGAACCTCTGAGTTGCTGTGATTGGTCATAGTAAAGGTCTTTTGGTAAAGCCGGCCTACATGACAGTCCCCGAAGTGCACAATATCACATATGGCTGTAGGAGGTGCACAGTAGAGAAGAAAAGAAAGATGATGGAGACAAGGCATGTATTTTGCTTGTTCTTGGTTCAGAATGCTAACACTGCTAAAAAACCACCAATGGTTGCAGATTCTGTTTAAATCTGGCAGAACAAATGTCTTTCAAAATCCATAAATTATTCTATTGTAATCTTTGTCAAAAATGTAGAGACACAAGGTCTTTACTGACCTTCTGTGCTGTCCTGGTCCTGAGGAACCTTGCTGCTGATATTGTCCAAAGAGATTATGTCACGGTATCCCTCTCCTAGGAGATGTATCAGTGTCTTTTCATATGGGTTGTCTTTTACAAACAGATGCAGGGTGGCCTCAAAACTTTGAGTGACCTTAGGTTGAAACACCACCTCAAACTCTGCTTGCTGTCCAGCCATTAGTGCCAGGGAGGCCAAATGATCCACCTGCCTTTCTACTGTAAAAAAAAATTATAATTTAATGCATACTTTGAAGACAGTGTTTGAATAAATGTAATGTTTTATTAGCTTTTTTGTTTTATTGACTCTTCTCATACTAACTGGATATTTATACCAAGCACGAAGGAAATGAAAGCTACTGTACCTCCCCTGACAAATCTAAAGGCTGCCACTGCATCAGACTTTGGTTTTTGATGTTTAACAGATACTCTATACACACGCTATAGTTGTTATAATAACATCATGCAATGTTACCAGTTGTTGATACAAGAAAAAATACCACTTTGTCCACTTAATTTGTACACACAACTTTATGTAGTCACAATATGTGGACTTTGGCTATGTGCTTTTTGTTTATGTTCTGTGTTCACGTGTCTGCCTGGCCCTTGTCTAATTGTCATTAGTATTTAGCCGTGCCTCAATCCTTGTCTCTTATCATGTCTTTTGTTTGGTTTTATTTAATAAATCGGCACAGTGGCTTAGTGGTTAACACGTTCGCCTCACACCTCCAGGGTTGGGGGTTCGATTCCCGGCTCTGCCTTGTGTGTGTGGAGTTTGCATGTTTTCCCCGTGCGTTGGGGGTTTCCTCTGGGTACTCCGGTTTCCTCCCCCGGTCCAAAGACATGCATAGTAGGTTGATTGGCATCTTTGGGAAATTGTCCGTAGTGTGTGTGTGTGTGTGTGTGCGCGCGAGTGAATGAGAGAGTGTGTGTGCCCTGCGATATGTTGGCACCACGTCCAGGGTGTATCCTGCCTTGATGCCTGATGACGCCTGAGATAGGCACAGGCTCCCTGTGACCCGAGAAGTTCAGATAAGTGGTAGAGAATGAATGAATGTTTTTTTTAGCTATCCTGCATTTGGACTTGCAGTTTTTATACCCGCATCACTGATAGAAGGATTCGCCACTTTAAGACCCAGCAGGATAGCATCTAGCCTGGCACCGGCTAATTGTGGGAGCATTTTTTGGATTATTCTTTCTGCCCTGTTAAACCCTGGACTTTATTCTTCTTTTGTTTTTTTGGGTGACATCGCTCAGTGTTTGTTCCGGTTGGGGATGCCGCTCCGCTTCATGTTTCCTGTGGAGGATGCCGCCTCACTCCTTGCCTGTGGAGGATGTCACCATCCCGATTTTTGCCTTGTTTTTTTTCAGTGTCCTGGGACATCATTCCACACCTGTTCCAGTGGGGGACGTCGCTTCACTTCCTGGTTTCCCGTGGAGGATGCCACCTCACTATATTTATTTATTTATTGACCATGTGCTTATTGTTAACGTTCTGTGTTCACATAATCTGCCCTGCCCTTGTCTATTCCTTCCTGCCTCTACACACCTGTCTCTTATGTGTCTGTCATTAGTATTTAACTGTGCCGTGTTGCATATGGCAGCGCAGAATCCTTGTCTCTTTTCATGTCTTTTGTTTCGTCTGTGTTTGGTTTTATTTATTAAATCTGTTTTTTTTAGCTATACTACATTTGGGTCTGTTTTTATCCCCGCATCGCTGACATATAGAAAGGTTATAAAATCATGTTTGAATAGTACTTAGAATGTGTAGTATCTTATGTTCATTGAATAGAATGAAGGTACAATTGTTTACAATTAAAACATCATTAAGCAATCAGGGATCAAGACTGACCTGTTCCAGGCTCACTTTCTATGTTTGAAGAGGAGATGTAGCTGCATGCAGTGCCAGGAGCTGCCCTTAAAGCAAAGACTCCGATCTTGTCAATCAGATCAATGCTAACCTACAAATGTCAAGAAAGTAAATATATCTCTGTTGAGGTGAATTAATGGCCTACAACTAAAATGTTGAAAGTATTCATTCCTCTTACCTGTGCAGGTACATTGCTAATGTTCTTCATGACCAGAGGGAGAATTTGTCTCTTGTCTACCAGAAGTCGCTTGAACTGCAGGACTGGCTGTCCATATTTGCTTCTCTGAACTGGTTTTAGAATAGTTATACAAGGCAAATTGCCCTCTCCCATCAAATCAAACACCAGCAACTTGCACCTGCCCAAAGGAAACACACAAATAAAGATAAGGCAAAAAAATACTGGGTACTGAAAGCTAATAGGCTTGTAATCAACTAAAATAGGAACATGCCAGTGCTAATCAAAAATGTAACCTTGTATAACCATGAAAATAGAGCCAAGAGGCAAAAGTCTCAATGCATCATCTTGTGATACATTTACAAAAAAGGTCAAAAACAACCTGAACATCATCTGTTATATGAGTACAATCATCATACTCTAATTATATTTCTATGTATAATTATATTTCAACTTAGCCGAATGATTATCTTGTGTCATAATTTACATATTTTACAATTAATTCAGTGTTTAGAATTAGGTCACAACATTTCCAAAATTTAATCAAAACACCCACACAAACATGCCTAGAATTAAAGGTAGGGTCTCCGATGTTTGAGAAATGCTTCAGAAAATTGAGTCGGGACGACAAACTAAAAATCAAAACAAAAAATCACAACAAACGTGTAGCCAATGAGCAGAAAGGGGCATGTATTGTCAATATGTGGCGGAGAGAGTGTTCAGTGTGTGTGTGACATTAGCAGAAAGATTTAACATTGACATGGAGGATAAAAACAAAGAAAGAAATCGTAGAAAGGCTTACGATAAGGCAAGAAGTACAGTAGGACCGTGTTAATATAGGATCAGCTTTCCAGCGCTGGAGAGAACTGAAGAAGCAGGAAGTTGGCCGCATATTCACAGATTCAAGTTTCCCGAGTCAATAACTCCTGAGCTAAATGCTGTTACTACACAAGTAACGCCTCTTTTCTATCGTAGTAATGTAGAGATGCAGCTACAACTGTGTTTTGCTAGTAACAGCATTTAGCTCAGGAGTTATTGACTCGAGAAACTTGAATCTGTGAATATGCGGCCAACTTTACTTAAGACGCCGAGGTCGCTTTTTCTTTCTCGATAGGTGAGTAACGTTGGTTTTGCTTTGTTTCACAGAACTAATATATGCCGTCCTTTGCATGATTATGTTTGTGTGTCATTTTTGCTTGTTTGTTTATCTGCAATCGTATTGTTCTTCCCTTCAGCTATGATAAAGACACATTTCTTTCCATTAGTTGCCTGGATTGCATATGTTTTTTGTGGGCAGAGCTATCAATACAGGGGTGTGTTTGTTTGGGTGATTTTATATGTCAACATTGGCTTTCAAACATTGGAGACCCTACCTTTAATCAGATCAACCTGAATGCTAATACAATTAACATAAAGTGTTAATTTGCATGAATATGTTTAACTTTCCCTGCTTAAATACTGATGTAACACACAGAACCTGACAGAGCTAAATCTGTGAGTCTGGTACAAACCTGTTTTTCCAGCTTCTAGGCCAAGTGTATATATATACACATGTATATACATGTATATATATGTATATAAATAAAAATATATAAGTGAGTGTATTTATTTTCTGTACACTATATGTGGGGAGTGACATCTGCTCCACGCAGACTCTCCACTGGTGTCCCACAGGGCTCAGTACTTGGTCCTCTTCTTTTCTCCCTGTATACTCACTCTCTTGGTGAAGTTATTTCATCACATGGGTTCTCTTACCACTGCTATGCTGATGATACACAACTTATCTTCTCTTTCCCACCCTCAGATGCCACAGCTTCTGACCGGATCTCAGCATGTCTGGCAGAAATTTCATCATGGATGACTGCTCATCAGTTAAAGCTCAATCCTAGCAAAACTGAACTGCTGTTCATCCCAGGTGATTCATCCCCAGGTCTATATCCTTGCACAATGATCTGATCTCCCCTTCAGCCACAGCTCGCAACCTTGGGGTAACCATGGACAATCAACTGTCCTTTTCCTCTCATGTTGCTAATGTGTCTCACTCATGTCGGTTTCTTCTCTACAACATTAGAAGAATTCTGCCATTTTTGTCCACACAGGCTGCTCAGGTACTTGTTCAGTCTCTTGTCATTTCTAGACTGGATAACTGCAATGCACTGCTGGCAGGTCTACCTATGAACGCAATCCATCCTCTTCTCCAAAATGCAGCTGCCTGGCTTGTTTTCAACCTGCTAAAGTTCTCGCATACCACCAAGGTGGTGGAATGAACTTCCCCTAGAGGTCCAGACAGCTGAGTCACTTGCTATTTTCAAGCGGCAGTTGAAGACCTACTTATTCAGGAAACACTTCAACTAGCACTTCTTTCCTTATCTTTTGCATTAAAAAACATAAATAAAATTTAAAAAAAAAACTGACACTTTTTCATTGTAACTTTGAACAAATGTTTTAAACTCATGGCATCTTCAATTCAATTCAATTCAGAATTGAATTGAATTGAATTGAATTGAATTTAAACTCATGGTATCTTAAGTATGTAACCTAGTGAACCAGCATTAATGTATTCAATGTTAGAGATTTAAGCACTTATGTACGTCGCTCTGGATAAGGGCGTCTGCCAAATGCTGTAAATGTAAATGTATATGTATACACTTACCCAGTTGGCCCTTCTAGAGAGGCTTCAAAAACTCCAAGGTAGGTCTGCATGTTCTGGGGAGTGAAGGTAATTGTAGCAAAGGCATGTGAGTGACTGGGGATATTGATCCGTGTAGGAGTCAGCTCAAACACCTCAGAGCTCCGCATAGGCATCTGTAAGAGCCACAATCATTAATACAATCAGTCTTTAAACAGGACATATTTGCACTAGCAGCTATTACACACAAACACACCTTGAAAGCTTTAACCTGCAAACTAAGTTTACAGGGTATTTTTCCAGGGTTGGTAAGACGGAAGCGGGCTTTTGCCGACTGGCCGACTAACACATTGTTAAAGACAAACTTGTTCTCATCCCTGTTACCTGTCGCCCCCCCATTTTCATGATTTTCGCCTAGATGACATACCCACATAAAAAGTGGTACAGCTCCCATATACTTTGACACACAGAGGTGAGCTTGGTCTCATTGGAAAGAAGAGAGTCTCTAGTTTCCGACACAAGTGTCAGCTTGATTCTAAGCCTTACTGACACAGAGTTATAGAGGCTAGAATGGAGGGTGTTTATTTCCGTCTGAGTTGTTTACCTGATAAACTGATTACATACATTGCTGTATTTAATGCTGGTTGGTAAACAACAACTGAGGGCCATAGCCACATGTCTTGGCTTTCACCAAAAAAAAAATGAAGTCAAAAGACTCAAAAATGGATTTTATATGAATATTTTTCTATGGACATGTCCGTCTGTTCAGGTTTTTCTTGTTTATTTTTTTTTACTGTATAACTTTGTATAAAAGGACTGCATGCTTAGTTCAAAAGTCCTATAACAAAGAGAACCCCTCTGCCTATAACTCTGTTTTGAAAAAATGCCTGTAAACTGACACCCTGAGGTGTGAGAGTGTGAAACGTTCGAGAATTGCGCAATAAAGCTGAAAAAAATTAATATGCGCACGCTTATTGCACAGCCCGAACTCACCAGATGTATCATGTTGCATCTCGTTGGAATCGTCTCCTTATTGGCTAAAGAGCTATGATGCTCGCGAAACATCAAATCGCTACTGGACGGAGCAAATGTCAGTCAAAGGGAGGGTCACCCACATAGCATGGAGAGACCTCATTGGCTTCTTAGCTGCCTATCTCGGCCGCACAGGCACTGGTTGGCTCATGCGAGGGCTTGTTTGATTCGTCACATCCTCGACTACAAATCTGACGCGTTTTGAAATTTTGGTATGTGTCCAATGAGACGTAGGAGTCCAACAAAGGGCGGAAGTGAAGCTTCGTGTTCAGTTTCCGGTCAAACACATAATTCTTGTGAAGCGAGCAAAGCGTTTTGGATTAAAAGGATTACATTTTCAAGTTTTTTGGACTCTCGGGGATTTTTACAAGCATTTGTTTTGGAAAATACATTAACATTAGTGACAATGTGAAGAAAGGGAAATTTAAAGACCAGCGTTTAAAAGTGAGTAAACAGATCGAACTAGCGCCACCTAGTTCAATTTTCTATCAAATGTTTAAATTACTATAAATCATATTATGCTGTGTGTGTGCGCTTAATAAAATCCTGAGAGTCTAAGCTTTCAAACAATATATAATTTAACCGTGTATTTAGAGGATTTAATGCTTAAAAGTTACAATGAAGTTACAATGAATTTGATGCATTTTCGCCTCCTAGCGGTGGTGGCTCGGTACCGAGACGTAGGCCTCTAACAGGTTTAAACAGGACATATTTGCACTAGCAGCTATTACACACAAACACACCTTGAAAGCTTTAACCTGCAAACTAAGTTTACAGGGTATTTTTCCAGGGTTGGTAAGACGGAAGCGGGCTTTTGCCGACTGGCCGACTAACACATTGTTAAAGACAAACTTGTTCTCATCCTGGATATAGATGCCCATAGCCTCCTGATACTGCTCACATTGTAGCATGCTACTGTTCTTGCACAATCGGTGTTCTTCAAAGATGGACGCAATATCTTCATGAGCTATTCCTATATAAAGAAGAGACATATACTGCCAGTCAAACAATTTTAAATACTTGGATTTATTACACATTAATCACTTTTTTTTGCCACTGACAAACTAAAAGCTACAGAGGAAAGTGATAAATAAGTATCAAATCTATTTGATGAAATAATTTATAGTGTACCTCAGTGTTAACTTAATCTACCACATTTTACCAAAAACAAACATTTTGACAGATCTCCCTAAAACAATACAGGAATACTCTGGATTGAAATATTAAACATGGTAGATGTTTAAAGTCTTTTAAAAGGAACTGACCCTATTTTTTTGTCTCTACCAGGATGTTAATTCCCCAACTACTGCACATTGGGCTCACTGTATATTTGATGAGTATGAAAAAAATTTAAATCCTATGCTATAGACTTCACAGTCACAGTGCTGCCAAACAAAATCTGGCCATGATCTGACATGATCTTATTTTATGCTACAGAGGCATAATTTAGAAAGCATAAAATAATAGTCTTATTATGTCATTGAAATGTCCCAAATTGCATGGTAAATGGAGAAGACATGCTGTTTTTATAATTTAGAAGATGGCTTGTGTGGTGAAACTTTTTTCTGCCCTGGAAAGAACTTACAAACCTGGCATGCAGACCTCTGCTAGTAACCTGTAGAGGATCCCTCCTGGGCTGTCAGAAGGGTCTCGATCAGTGATGTCCACCACAAGGCACTCTTCCCAGCAGCCTACCTGCTCTGCCACACAGTCCACAGTTACCACCTGCTGATCACCTGCTGAAAGGATGCCAAAGCATGGAGACAAGGAGAACAACCCCAGAGGCAAACGTGTCTAAGGAATTGAGTCAAGACAAAAAAATAAATAAAGTTACTTAATTTTTGGCATGAAATTCAATAAAATGTTTTATACAGTAAAAAAAAAAAAAAAAAAATCAAAGCAACCAACAAAATTCAAGTGATTAATCATATGCAAAGCATTTAGTAGTAACAGAATTCAACATTCTGATCAAATCCTGAATGCTTTTTCACATGGTCTACTAAAAAATTCGACTCATACGAATTTGAAGAATATTGAATATCAGTTTTTAATTAATTTTTAATTTTAATCAGTTTTTAATTAATTTTAACAAAGGTGAACCAACTAGAAACCCACTGAAATATACTGAGAACAAGACATATAAAGGTTGTCCCTTACCTGAGAAGGTATGGTGTCCCTATTAGTGTCCTTCTGAACAGAGTCAGACTGGCGTGGTTTAATGGCTACGGATAATGGTCTTGCAGAGTTACCCTCTCTGGAAGTTATCTTGCCTATTCTATAAGAAATAAGGCTCCCAATCAAAGACAAGCTCATTCATTAAATAACATGATCAAATCTCAATATGTATGGATCAGTGTATGTACCCTCTCTTCTGCTCAGATGCTGGGAGATCTTTAAACATTCTGGAGATGGTAAAAGAGATCTCAAATTCACCCTTATTCTCCACAGTAATTGTCTGGGTCTTGTGGGAACCATGCATTACCGGACCAAAGTTGATGTCATTTGCAGGGTAGATGCTGTACTTAGAATAGACACACTGCACAGACACTTTGATGGGTATGATCTTAATGGTTTCATCAATATTTGGCTCAATGACCTAAAACAAGCAAACACAAGTTATTTTTCACATGAAACAGAGACTGAACAAAATCTATACTAAGGGATTTTCTTCTGACCTGGCATTGTAAAATTGGCTGTTGTCTAAGAGACACCTCCTTGTTGTAGCAGAAGATGACTTGGACACATGTGGGCCGGTCACTGGGATGAAGAGTGCCTTTTTGAGGCGCAATTGTGAAGACTGAGTTGAGGTTAGGCATTTGAGGCTCCGTAGGCTCCAGGACAAACCTCAAACATTGATAATATTTCACATTAGCCACTGAGCTTTTAATGGTATTTTTATTCCTATAAAAATTAAAATATATATTGGATGCTTATGTAGAGTATGTGGGTGTGAACATACTTGTAGGCAATATCATGTTTCCCCTTGTTTTTCAGATTAACAGATAACTTCACTTGTTCTGATACTCTGATTACGCCAAAGTCCAGACTGTTATTCGTACCTAACATAATTGTTATCAAAACAAAATACAAACAAATTGTTATTTATGAACAGATAAAAAAACTTGTTGGGTATGGATGAAGGATTTAAACTACCTTTGGGTAAGGTAATTTCCACGGCCACATCATAAGCTTCTGCCACAATATTAATGTTCTCAGTATGGACAACACCGAGAATATTCTCTACATCTGACACCTGGAAAACACACACACACACACACACACACACACACACACACACACACACACACACACACACACACACACACACACACAAATGTTAAAACAAAAATCCATTTCAACATCAAATGATACTGTTCTGATTAATAATGTACTGATTATTCTTTCAAAACCAATACCCAAGCTCAGCTAATCATCTTAAAAAAATAATACTTTATGATATGGATATGTATGCTAACATTTGATTTATTGGTTAAGCACCTTACCTCCAATCTTATGGTCTTCTTCAGGCTAATAGGTTTTATGGCATGGAAATGCATGAGCAAGGAAAACTCAGAATTTGCCATGATGATGCCATGGTCCTTGGAAATGCTAAACTCCACACCAAACCCCTCATGGCCACTCAGCCACCAGGCAACTGGGAGTTCAGTGGGATTGCGCAAGCACAGACTGCGTGTCTGTCTCCTGGAAGACCACAGCCATGGAAAAGTGAAGATATTATATTACCTTTACCACAGGGTAATCATACAACACTATTATTGCAACAAATCATGTCAAATGTAAAATGACTGTTATATTTTTTTCAGAGTTATTTATCATCAAATTAGCAAAAGTGAATATTTAAAAAGAATAACACTTGCAACAAGCAAAGATGCAGGAAGTTAGACAGCCAAGGTGCTACAACAGCCTAAATTTTTAGAATTCACTCAATGCAATGGCTAAAAAAAATGTATTCTATACACCAAAGTCCATTGGTTTTGAGATCAAAAGTTGGATTTGAGACAAGGATCAGGATTTCAGGGTTCTTCCTTATAATATCCTCTTCGGGAGCTGAAATGCCTGCTTAACTTGGTTAAGGTCTGGGTATTGACTTGGCCAATCTAAAACCTTCTGCTATTCCCATATAAAGAACTTTGTTATGTTGGCAGTGTGTTTTGGATCATTGTCTTGCTGCATGATAAAGTTATTTCCAATTAGACTGGAAGCATTTCTCTGAAAGTTAACACACAGATTCATTCATTCTCCTGTTACAATCAGGTTACATCATCAACAAACCTTAGTGAGCCTGTTCCAGAAGCAACCACCATGACTCTACCTTTGCCATGTTTCACAAATTGGCTTTTATATTTTGGATCATGAGCAGATGCTTTCATTCCCCACAGTTTGGGACAATCCCAAACATATTAAGTCTACAGTAAAATCAATTGTCAAAGAAGAAACGTCACAGATCCTGCTTCGAAGCAACTGACAAATACGACTTTCTCAGTCTCCAATTCCCAGCAACCACCAGTGCTCCCACATTCTCAATTACCAGACTTTTAATCACCTGTTTTATCCGATGTTTTCTGATGCTGATTTGGACTCCTTCTGCACATGTGTTCCTATACTTTCGTATATTCTCATGTTTTTTGTTTGCATATTTGCATTCCCTATTTATTGCCTTTTTGCATGTGCCTACCTTTTGTTACTGTTTCGTTTTTTGCACATTTTTTTTTCCAGAGACAGAGTTTGTGTTTGTATCATTGTCCTGACCTGTCCAGGAATATCTTATCAAAATTAAGTTGCTTGCGGTCCACTTCCAGTTCTGGTCGGACTCCTTTGCAAGAGATGTGGAAGATAGTAGGTTCTGGGTTCTCCTTAATACAGCACACCACACTGTCTTCTATAAGACCTGGAGTGGTAGGGTATGCTGATACTCTGAGTTCCTGCAAGAAAAAGAATTTAAAAACACAAAACACTTAGTCATAAATAAGCCTTTCTGAATCAGATTCAGAAACAGACACAAACACACTTTTACTAAGCCGATGTCTTTGGCACTGGCTTTGGTCATCAGTACTATGTTCAATGAATTCCCACCCATTGTTACCAATCCATACAGCCTTCACTGCCATAAAAAAAGAGTCTGTACATATACCTTTCTCTCATTGGGCTTAAGAACAATGCTCAGAGGGTCCAGGATAAATGTGGTAGATTTGGTGTCCTGGTGGAGGCAAAAATTAACCTCTGCCTCCATGGGAGAGTTGTTGTGGATTACTAGTCTTTCTTCATTGTCTGGGCACTTCTTTTCCATGTATCTATGTAAATTAACATTAAACAATGTCAGTGTAATACCTTCATTATATCACTTGAATTTGCCTTGATAAGTCTATAAATTCCCCTACATTATGTGATTATGCAACATTCACAAAATCAGGAGAAGCAATCCAGATTTTTTGCAAGTATAAATCATTATAAATTTCTATATATATGAGCAGTGTAAGTAATATTTGAGGATTTAATAGGGAATGCAATCTGTACTTAAATTGTAAGAGTAAAAAACTCAAGCACCTTTCTCTATTTCTTCCACAAAGCAGGGGCCCGAAGTCATACAGGCCTGAGCGGATAATGTATGTCTTCTGTAAGTCATTCTTTTTCTGCATGGTCATTTTACAGTGAGCAAACACTGTCCTAGAGCACAAACACACCATCAGAATAAATACCAGAATATGGGCTAAATTGTTGCTAACCTGCTCTGGTCATCAGCGCTGGTCATCAGCCTACAGAATGTTCTCTAGACCTACATGTAATACTCACTTATGGTCTTTGCTGATGGATGGTAAAGCACAGATGCCTCTGCAGTAGAGCTGATAACAGCGCTTGGTCCCCATCACTTCAAACCCCAAAGTCTGTTTAAAATCACCAGGCACCGATGAGTGGAACCACAATCTCAGGGTCATTTGTCCATTTGGTGGAACGACCCAGCGAAAATGAGTAAGCCTTTATGAGAAACATAAACCCATTAACAAAGAGGAACAAAAGCAGAATAATTGTACACGAGAAATGTTTTTTGCTAATGCTTTTTTGCATCCTAATCCAATGGAACTGGTTCACATGTTTTAATTATAGTACTATGAAAATACCCAATACATCCTCATCTCAATTATTACTATAAATTTAAGATAAAAAAAATTGCTTGATGTGGTGCTGCTGATAAAAGCATATGTACAACTGTACTGTAGGTATAGAGGGAGGGCATGTGAGAGAACACTAACAGTAGTCCCCAAAAGGAAGCCTTTACCAGAATAATAACTTCCGCAACGGAGTTGACGATACTTGGCGTGGTGTGTAGCATGTGCTTCGATTAAATGCTAACACGCCATGGAAAGTATTGTCAACTTTGTTGCGAACCAAGCCATTTATATTGCAGAGTGCAAGTAATGTCTTTCTCTGTATGGCCCATTGCTTTTGTTTCTTCGATTTATTCTCGATTGTTTGCCTTCAAATTGCCTGTTTAGTTTGCCTTGCCGACTCCTTTTTTTGGTTTGTTGATCTCGCTACCTGTCTTCTACGTTTACGTTTGTGTTTTACAATTTGGAATTGTTTGCTTGGATCACATTAAAGCTCTGCGTCATCCTGCACATGTATTCTGCTGCTCATTCCTTACAGCAAGTTAACAGCAAATGTTGCCTAAAACCTTGTGTATTATATAATACATACAGTTTTACCTTATATTTTTATATAAAACTTTTCACAAAACAGTCTTAACATAATATTAACAAAATCTGATCATTAAAAAAACTGAGCTCACTTAGCAATTCATAAGGTTGTGTTTATTTTTTTAAACATGTTATTTTGATTCAAATCAAAACAGAAAAAGTCTGTGTGTGTCTGTGTGTATGTGTGTGTGTCTGTGTGTGTGTGTGCGTGCTTGCATATACCGCTGGCTGTTCTCTGGAGATGAACAAGGGTCTATGGATTTGCTTCCTTTTTTTGCAGGAATTTGTTGCTTGTCTTTCAGGGTCCCCTTGACTGATTCCTCTTTCACTTGGGCCTTCTTCAATTTGCCTTTGTTAAGGGTTGTAACATCCTCCTAAGCAGACAAAGCAAACAAAGTATATATTTCACAAAGGGATTTAAGCTTGTAGTCTCCTACAACTTCTGTTCTGCCACTTAAAAATCTTTAAACTCAGGTCTGACTTCTTCTGTTTGAGAATTATGGAGGTCACTCTTCTCTTGGACTATGCAGAGAAAAAATATTTTGTAAATCTTTGCCTTGCAACAATCCTGTCTCTGGGCTCTGTGGGCTGTTTAATGAGTGTAGATTAATGAGGAAAAAAAAAATTTGTAAAATCTTTGCATATACCTTGCCAGACACAGAACTTAGAGCTTCTGTCACCAAGTCAGCCTCCCGCTTCTCCTCAGCTGAGACTTCCAGAGATGAGGGCATCAAGAAGGTGAAACAGCCAGGAGTAAAACAGGAGCTGGACACCACTCTCCTTTTAGGGTATTGGACTACTGAGAACAGCATGGGAGGAGGAATGGGTGGACTTGTGGGTCCAAGTCCTAACCCATCCAAAACCTGGGGACAACATCAGAGAGTAAGGAAAACATCAGCTCGGGATGTGTATTACATTAAATGTTTCGTCTTTCTTTTCTTTTCTTTTCTTTTTTTTCTTTTTTTTTTTTTACAAGAGGGGATTATAGACTGGTATTTTTCAGTTTATAAACCATTAAACTAGCCTTTAAACTAGTACCATTAAACCATTAAACTAGTACCTCATCCAGAGATGGCAGTTTCATACTGCTGAGAAGCATGTCTATGCTTGCCTCCTCTTTTTTGCTGATAGAGATACATATGTAGGGGATAAGCTGTATTGCCAGCTCATTCTCTGAACCCTCTGTGCCACAGGGCAATAGGTGAGTTTGTTTGGGGGTTGGCGACAGCAGCTTAGGATCAGCAGTGTCCATTTTCATCCTTTCTTTCTCCCGCTCCTTCTTGGCCAACTTGGTATGTGGCTTATGGAGTTCTGGTGCTTCATGTCGCTGCTGCTTCTCAGAAGGAGAAATCAGCAGAAGGCCTTTAGTCCTATCCCAGTTCTGCAGCATGTGCTGAATACGTGGCTGGCTCTGCTCATACAGACGGAACCGGGAAAACAGCTTCCTTTCAGCATCGGTTACCTGGTACATGTCACATGAAGAGAGAGATACTGGAATAAGGCCAAGATAATGGGAGCAAACCCATTTTGCTTAGGGTTTGCAAAACCCATTTTGCGTAGTTAGCAAAATGTTGCAAACTAAGTAGGTCTAAGCTCTCTGTTTTATATTAAGGTAAGTGATGAGGTTAAGCTTGGCATTACCCAGTTACAGCTAAATCATCTGACATGGATTTATAAGATATACTGTATTATTACTTTGACAGGTAGTATATATTTAGAAATGGCTCAAACTGACCAGCTCTTTCTCCAGTTGATCCAGTAGCAGTAAAGAATGATCATGGTCAGGTGGCTTGCTGTCTTTGGCTTTCTTTTTGCCTCCTTTATCAAGTTCACTGGTAGCCCCTAAAAGTGAGTCTTTGGCTTCTGTGCTGGTAGACATCTTTCTATCCACTTTAGACTGCTGTTCCTGTCCAGAGTCAGAGTGCAGTGCTAAAACAGGCTAAATACAGAAAGAATATCAAATCATCAATTGCTGATCTAATTTATTTTTCAGTAGCATACTCACTATCTGAAGCTCTGACCTGGGCAGCTCCTAGCTGACTTCCTTTTTCTGTTAAATCCTCTGTATATTCTTCTTTTTTTCCTTTCTTGTTTTTTTTCTCCATCTCCTCCTCTACTTTGAGCTTCTCCTCCTCCTGCTTCTTTTCCTGCTCCCTCTCTTGCTTGCTACAGCAATTACATAATCAAATTACATTTTATACCAAATATGCAGCTTTTTTGTTAAACTGACATGGAACTGGTGGAGATTACCTATACCTAAGTTCATTTAGCAGGTCTGCACTTTCTTTCTCTTCCTCACACAGGGCATTATACTCATCCTTGTCCATCTCCTGCAAATGCAGCTTTTCTCTAATAGTCTGTTCCCTCTGTAAGGCCTCTGATCACATATAAACAGATTTTGATACGCATCAGTATACTGTGCTAATAATCTGTGTAATACTTTGCAATATGTATCATTAACACAAATGTTCCTAAGGAAGCACATACCCTATAATTGTTTTTCCAATTCAATAGTATAATACACTGCTTTCTTTTAAAAATATTTCCCTTTTACCCTTAATTTCTTTTTTCTTTTTCATTCTGTCATTATCTTCTTTTCACTTGTTCTCATTTTGTCCTTCACCATTACCTGCCAGCTCCAGTTGAGCCCTCTCTCTGGATTTAAATTCAATGTAGCTGTCAGTGAGGTTGATAACATAGATATGCTGGCGGTTGTTGAAGGCTTTGATGATAACATGGAGTGCAGTGCTTGGAAAGCGGCAGTACAATGTCTCCAAGCCATCAATCACAGCACCTTGATTGCAGTCGTTAAGCTACAACACATTGGAAAACCATAACTTGTATATATCAAAGCAAAGAAGCTTTTTGTGAAATAATAAATAGATAACTGAAAAGGAATGTTTAACACATATTATGTTAAATAATGCAGTCAAAATATTTTCTGGGTGGTTTATATATATATTTTGCTACCTGTAGTCTCTCTGACAGTATCTCTAACAGTAGATCATCAGGCAGTAAACTGCTCATGCCTCTCAGCTCACCTGCTGGACTCACACTCTGAGTTGAACCAGCCTGTAATTAATCAATAAACTTTAATTACACTCACCTCATATCCAGTCTATTTCACACAGATACAGAATAAAACTAGGCTATAAGAGGAATCTTCATATGATGAAAACAGCAGGCATAGCATTATAGAATTCAGTCCAGTGTAATCCAATGTATACATTTTTTTTCAGTATTTCAGCTATTCAATGCGATATTATTTAAGACATGTTACTATGTAATACAATATGTTTGTAATATGGTACTATGCAATTAACCCTTCTGCAGACCTCGTCTGAATTCCTATGCAAATTAGGAACGCTAAGTCAAGTTGACCTTGTCTGTTTTGACTGCTTATAAAAAATAAAGTATATATACCTTTTTTTCACCTTTTTAGTCTAACTTGTTTACAACATATTCACATATATTTTGCAAAAAGTTTTGTAATATTTGGTATAATAAACCTCATTAATATGCAAAAATGCCTCATTTTCTAGTAAAAAAAAAACCCCAGAAATTTTGAATTATTTTCACTATATACAAGCTGGTATATTTTCACTATATACAAGCTGGTATATTTCAAAGCCAGGAGATTGTTTTGAAACCATTTTTACTGTCAGCAAATAATAAAACCTGTTTCTCCAGGTCAAATTGTCTTGAATTCTTATAAATCAAAAATTTTACAATCATCACCATTCTGTGTGGTCAGCCTTACACCTGTGAACATTTTGCACTTGTAATGTAGATTTTGCTCACCAGATGTCATCTGATCACACACACACACACACACACACACACACACACACACACACACACACACACACACACACACACACACACACATGAGAAGAGAAGATATTGCCCCCAAGCTGGACAGTAGCTTTTGTTTTTTCTGGAGGCCTAATGAAATGCCCAATGCCTGTGTGTGTGCGCGTGTGTGTGTAGCATCATTTCGGCAGATCATATTTTGCCCTCTTCTAGGCAAAGGCATATCAAAAGTGTGAAATATTTACAAATGTATAGCTTTTTTTTTTCTGGAGGCCTTTTTCTGAAATGCAATGCCCCCGATGTGTGTGTGTGTGTGTGTGTGTGTGTGTGTGTGTGTGTGTGTGTGTGTGTGCATATGTGTGTGGTGTGTGAGTGTGTGTTTTGGGTGTATGTGTTAGTGGACATTTTATGTGTGCATTTTTGTGTCTGTATGTATGTTCATTGCCCTGAAAAGGGCAAAAGTGTGACCTATTGCCCCACTAAATATGGCTGGGTCAAGTTGGCCCTGGATGACTTGAGGAGGAAAACACTTATTCAGTAAACACTTGTTAATTAATTGCAACTGCTCAGTTCATTAGAGGTCTGTATAATTGTGTGCATTAAGTACTGTGTATATTGTAAATGTTTGAAGGTGAATACCACTGAAGCACTGGGATTGGAGCCACCGTCTTTCTTTGCTCCCATTATGCTGGTCTTGTTTGTTGAGAGAGTGGAAGTAGGGATTTTAGAGTCAGTATCTTGAACACCCTCAGCTGCATGCTGGGCTAATGCCTCAACACTGAGAATGCCTACAGTCTCACTAGCCACAGTTTTCCCATCTAACACAGCTGGGGCTAAAACACACACACACACACACACACACACACACACACACACACACACACACACACACACACACACACACACACACACACAGAAACATACATAAAATGTTTCTATTCACAAAGACATTGCAAAATTGACTTAAATTAGTTCTAATTTAATAGATGTAAAAAATACAAGGTGGAAAAATGTGGAAAAGAATTCAGGAAGATGTGTATCACCAGTATGTTCTTCTGTGCCTTGCACAGACTCCAGAGCAGCTCGAATCAGCTCTCTGGCTTGCTTGCTTGCAGTGCTGGTTCCAGATGACACAGCTTCTTGCACCACTGAGTCTATGTTCAGACATGCAGCACCATAGTACCTCGCCAAGTTCACAGCCAAAGCTGTCTTACCTACACATACATACAATCATCTTACCAGTAGCAATGGCAAAGATAAAGATAGTTTATACATTTATAGAGATGCAGGCATGAACTTATAGTACACTGCAAGGGCTGTATAGTAATAAAATGTAGTACAAAATTATCACTCACTTGGATTAAAATACACTATATATCTAATTTACTTGTGTACTATTAATAATGTTATCTATGCTAAGGGCCAAATATAGAATAAAATGCTGCTGTTTCTAAAATTAGAATGGGGCCTTTATTTATTAAATAGTATTGTTGTGTGGTTTAAATGAAACTATGATGTGTTATTATTCAACCAAGAGGTTCATAGATTAGCAGACATTACCAGAGAGTGGAGCACCATGCACTACAATGGCAATGCCTCTGGAACTGTGAACGGCTTGGCCTGATGGTGACAAATCAATGCCCATGTAGTGAGCAATAGCTCTAGAAACAGGATTTATCTCCAAATCACCGATCCTGCTGGTCCTGTTGTTGATATTGACCACATCTGTAAGGAAAACCCAGTATCCTCATTATTCACTGTCATTTGATTAATGTACCTGATGCTCAGCATTTCTCTTTAAATACTCCATTAATGCTTATGTTAATTATAACAGATGTTACATAAGTATATGCAATTTGAAAACTATAGATCAGAGGTATTCAACTAAAATTTAAAGAGGTCCAGTAAGAGAAAATTTCTTGAAGCAAAGTTCTGGAAGATCACAAAGTCTAACTAGTTAGTGTGATATATACAGTATTTTCCGCACTATAAGGCGTACCTAAAAGCCTTACATTTTCTCAAAAATCGGCCGTGCGCCTTATAATGTGGTGCGCCTTATGTCTTATGAGTTCCAAAATTCGGTAAAAATGTTGTGTGACTTTGGTAAGCGCTCCTCTTGGTTGACTGTCGGACCATTTCCCGCTGGTACGTAATACATACACTACGCTGTATGTACATCGCTGGCAGCGATAAACCAATCAGAGAACATTACGTAATACGTACAGTACGTACGCTTACTTCCGCCACGCCTCCGGTAGGTATACTACCGGTATGTTGCAAAACATTTGTTTCTTCCTAACCATTATGCGCTCCACACTCCAGTCCAGTTGGTGGCGGTACATGCACCTTAAGTTGGTTTGCCATCCACCAATAAAAATCAGATGCTTACGAGGCACAATTCAAACTACAGGCTATCAGCTACTCGGTTGTAAATGGGAATAGAGCAGCTGCGAAAGAATTCAACATCAATGAATCTATGGTTCGGAAGTGGAGGAAGCAAGAAAATGTACTGCGCCAAGTTAAGAAAACACAGTAGATAAGGACTTTGATGGATTTGTGGGAGAAGATTGATTAAAAAATAATGTGTGTATTGTTAAATAGTAGAATAAAGTTAAACTAAACTCACTGTTTTGCTTCTGTTACCTTTTTTGTAGACCGTATGTTATAGCATGCGCCTTATAATACGGTGCGCCTTATGGTGCAGAAAATACTGCAAGCAATCAATACCTGACTGTCAAATCAAATAAATTCAGTACAATTCAAAAACGTTTTGACAATAACATTTGTCACGTAACATACAGTAGAACTGAACATATGTATGATTGTAGATATGTATAATGTTCTCTCATTAAATAAATAAAAGTAGGGCTACATTTCAAAATTAGAGAAAATAAATAAAATGTGAAAATTGTGTATGTTTAAATAAAGTGCTTAACTTTCCCTTTAATATCTCAGTGAGAGAACTGAGCTCTAGCTTGGCTTGGCAGGAGGTTAAACCTGGGCTTGAATGCAGTCAGGGCCGCTCATTAGTGAGCCTGGAACCATATTTAGTTTTGATTATGTTCAATGTAGAGAAAGCTGCCTCGCAGTTGTATGTAGAGCCAAACATGGTCAGGATGTATAGGGCAACTTTCCTCAGACCTGGGAAAGCTGTCTCAGGGATGCTGTCTTCAGAGTTGAGTGGATATGTTTGTTCAAAATGTTTTGTCTCATAATGGCACTTCACATTGCCAGATTTGCCATTTTTAATATGAGACACACTGGTTTAGTGTGAAATGGGAAGTGTGAACAGAAATGAGTCTCCGTTTCACTCATCAGCAGGGCTGTCAAGTGCCACACATTGAGAGTGACAGTCCCTCATTTCAGTCTTTTGTCCCGCTCTCCCGCCACACATCGTATTTCTCACGCAGAAAAACATTTTGACTGTTTATCATATATTTAATATACTGCAGCGCCCAAAATGTATCTGCCCGCATCGCTGTCTCTATAGAACCGGGCAGGAATCAAGGGCGTCACCCCTGGAGTTCTTAGTCGAGCTTGACACTTATCAGCCAATCAAAAAAAGAGGCTACACAATAGCCAATCAGAAAATAGCACTATTGTATCTGGGTGAGATTTAACGCAACCAATGAAAAAAAACCCATATTCATTAGAGATGATATTTTTCGATGGTCGGTTTGAACAAAACCTCAACACGAAACAGCTTGTCTCTGGACAGGACATTGTCCTCAATCATGGCGCTAAAAATGGCTGGGCTTGAGCCAGTGAACTGTTTTATATGGGAGCAACATTACAAATGATAAAGGAGTCCAAAAAGGCAACAAACACTTACAATAAACAACACCAGTCAGAATCTCACTCACTCACACACTCACTCACACACACACACACAAACACAAATTAATAAATGGAATCGAACAAATACTTTGTATTTGGTTAAATTGTGGTCAGTGATCCTTACCAAACACAACACCCCCATATTTTTTTTATTTTATCATTATTGTCGGGAGGGGTGTCCCCGCCTTTTTTTGGGGTGGGGGGTGGGGCCCGCTGGGGAGGTGGAGATGTCACGCCTGCCTGTCTTCAAAACTTGAAAGCCCTGCGTCTGCTTCTCACCCTTTCTCTGTCTCACTCGACTGTTTCTCTCCCTTTGTTTTCTACATGTTTCTTTCTTTCATGTGTAACTTTAATACTCTCTCATCTGTCTTGCACTGTTGAGTCACATTGTTTACTTCAGGAATGCACAGACTTGATTGGTCTGTGCGTTTCCATTTTTTACCGTAAAGACTGCAAAAGCTGCACCGCTTAAAATAGAAGCACTTCGTGAAGTTTTAAATCATAACCTTTTGTTTTGGCTATAGGTCCGGGTCCGGATTGGACAGCTTCTGGGTCCGGACCCGGACCGTGGTCCGCCTGTTAGTGACCTATGCTATAGATCAACCAACTTTGGAAAGAGACCAACTTTGAATAGAGATCAACTATCGATGTGTCATTTGTGTGAAACAGAATAACTGTTCGTTTTACTAAATATACTTTAATAATACCTGGTTCAGTATTCTGGGACCTGTGCTCTTGGTAGTAGTCTAGGACTTCTGCAGGCAGAGGCTCGCCAGGGGCTCGAGGGGGCAACAGCAATATATTATGTGCATCAAATCCTTTCAACAACCGCAGGATCTGAGGATACATATGGATTAAGTTTATGTAACACAGAAAAGGTCTGAGGAAAGCTGACTGGTTCAATAAACTGTCATGGGCAAGTATTTTGTAAGGATTGGAATACAGAGCTTGTGGTTTATGAGGTAATGATTATTGATGACAACACAGAGGATGCTGTGACACTGAAAGCTGTGGTGCTGCCCAACCAGATGCCATGAACTTTTTTGCTAGTAGAACAAAGTTGAAATACATACATTACACAGAACTTATCACAAAGAACATGACTATCCCACCTAATTGTTTGTATCTACAGTGGTCTTGGTCTGTGAAGGTTTCTAATTTGGTAGAATGCGGTCAAATGTGTTTATGGATACTATTTTGACATTTTAGAAAACAAATTCTGGCTTATTAAAAATCCCTAGCTCATCAAACTTTTTTTTTCATTCTTAAGAATTTGATGCATTGCTTCAAAAGACATTTCTTTCTTAATGCCCAGTTAGACCTTCTGTTCAAAAAGGGTATAGAAAACACTCACCCTCTCTTCCTCCAGGTACTGGCTGTCATATTCCAGGGAATAGAACTCAATAGGGAAAGGGCAGGGGTTGTGGACCAGCACCTCAACCTCATCTCCATAGCTGTAGGGCAGTACAGGGCCTAGCTCGATTTCTGAGGTGGAAAATTCTAGCTGTGGCTCCAATCCCTGTCCCTCAGCTAAGATTAAGATCCTCTGGGTGCTCTGGGCCACAGCTACCACCAGTTTCTCTCTATATGTTTTCTGCAAAAACAGTCACCTCCAGAATTATTGACAACCATCAAAAATATGAGCAAAAATTATTGCAAAGTAAACATTACATTAAATACAATTACTGAAATTTTCCACCTGCTCAAGTTCTTTTTACCAATTCTCTATAAAAAAAAACTTATAACTTTACATCTTATTTTTTTTATACAAAAATGTATGTAGCAAAAATTATCTCAAATAAATATATATAAATTGTACATATGTCCTAAGAGGCCATGCATTATTATGTTTTTTCTTTTTGGTTTTATCGTTATCACAACTTAATTTTCTTGTTCTGAATTTTTCTATCTCAAAGCAAAACTAGCTGCCCATATATTTCAGGGGACTGGCTTTTAGGTACGTGGCTTTTCTGTCACAGTATGCTCTAAAACCTTAGCTAAAATCTAGTCCACAGTTTACTTGAATGTTTGAGTGCAGGTGCAAGTTTAGGTGTCATGCTTGTGTATGCTCCTTGTGACATAAATGGGTATGAATGTGTGAGAACTCATCACTATTTTAAGCATTAACAGCCTTTAAGATGCCATTATGTCTTAAAAGGAGCCATGGATGTAAGCACTCTCCATAATCATGTTTGTTTTTCATATAGGATGTAAAATTTAGGTTCACTAATCCTTTTCTCTAATTTATATCCATATCAATGGAAGAAGAAAACATCTGGCTACTGGATAAAACACAAACAGCTAGTAATTCTTACCCCTTCAGCTGGACTGAACTTGGCCTGGATGTTAATCCAATCACCAGGATACAGCATACCACTGGATGGCAACATCTCAAAGATAAGTGGAGAAGTCAGCTTTTCTAAACGAGCCTCGTGTCTCAGGTGACGTGGGATGTGCTTCTCAGTCTTGACACAAAGAAACAGAATAACAAATCATATTGTTGTAGTTTGTTAGATATTAAATGACAGCAGTTCTCATCACTTTATCTGAACAGCATTAAAACACTGTTTTCTCAGATTTATATCTGTTATGTTTCCCATCTTTGTTTGCTTTTTGATATGCTTATCTTTCCAGTATAGCATAATCTTAATTGTACAATCCTCCCTAAAGATTTTTGATCATAATAATAAACAATACAAGGTTGGTGCATGTGTTTTTGTGGTCAGTGATGTATGCAGTGACATACAGCAGAGTGACATAATTGAAAAAGTGTACACACTATATGAGGCATAGGCATTTTGACCAAATACCTTTACCTTTCTCTTTGGCTGCTCCTCCTCTTTGATGCTCCACTTGCAGGGCACTGGCTCAGGGTTGTGCAACTGAATTATAGCCACTTTGCACATGCCACATTGAACAGAATCAAACTGTAACATGTTAGTAGAGGTGGTCAAGGAGGGTAATGTGACCACTGCAGATAGACGGACTGGAAATGTAGGACCCCCCAATACCTATGCATTACAAAAAAACAGGGCATTAAAGGAGGAACAATTTATTCTTATAATAATTATAAGAATGCTAAGATTTCTTGTAATGCAGAAACTAAAGCTATAGTCAAATGAAAATACAATGATATGTAACATGTTCATTTGCATTAATATTGTTTGTGACAGAAAACAGTTCCCAACCCATTATCTGGTCTTCAAGCAAGATTACGAAAATATCAGGGCTTAAATAACAATTATGTGCTCATCACTTCTATAAACAAACAAACAACCTGGCTTGTTCAGTAGGCTATGTTGGCAATTGCAAGTGGCCCTAATTTTGGATGGGTGCTTCCTTTTGTCAGGTTTTTTTTTTTTTGCTTGTAATGAGTAAAGTAATCATCATCATCATCATCATCATCATCATCATCATCATAACTATGGTACTTCTGCATTAAACCATTCAAGATGTTCCACTGCAAACCTATAATCACAGACACTATAATTACATGCTGTAAATAATAAGTTTTTAATAACTCATAACTTATCATGCACCTCTGCCTCTCCTACAAGAAATACATCAGAAAAACTAATAGGAGACTGGTCGATCATTTCGTTGTACCATAAGAATGAAGGATTTCTTCTTTCCATTAGTCACAAAAACATAATAATGGTGTAAAGAGCACAAGGCCCAAGACTCCTGTTGAGTAATAAATGTAATTAAAACTGATGAGGCAGAGAGGTTAATGTTTGAAGGAAGTCAAAGTTTGCCATAAACCCAAATATAAGTTTATGAGGCTAACTACTAAATTCAGTTAATTTGTATAGCACTTTTAACAATTCAAATTGCTTTACATCTTTACAGAAGCTTTACAGAAGCATAGAAACAGAAAAACAAATTTTGAAGTTTAAAATTTGTTTACTAATTAGTTACTAATTTTAGTTTAAAATTTTAGTCTAAAATTAGTTTACTAATTTTAACATCTACCCTTAATGAGCAAGTATTAGCCAATGGTGGCAAGGAAAATTTTCACTGAGATGATATATGAAACAAACCTTCAAAGGAACCAGGCTCACATGGGAACCTGTCCTTATTTGGGTGACACTGGACAGTAAATATATGCTTTCCTGATGATGTTCCTATATTTTATGTTTTTTTTCATGGTATCATGGTATTAATATTCATAATGTGATTGATTTTGTGTATGGCAGTGAGGTCATTACAAGTAAATTTGTTCACCCCTATAGATCAATGCCCTTAAACACTACGGCAACCTACCTGTATAGACAATACAGTGCTCATCTCACCAAGCTCTAGATTTGCACCTTGTGGATCAAACTTCACCTCAAATGTCTCTGTCTCACAGTAGGGCAGATTCTTCACCCTGTCCAACTCTGTACTAAATCCTGAGAACAGAATAACCTACTGTTTTATACGTTGTTCTATAAAACAGAAAAAGTTTAGTTTTTGAGCGTATATAATCAAAAGCAATAATTTGCAGAAACCAACCTGTGCCTGCCAGAGAACGTTGTTCAGCTCTGAAGGACACTGGAAGAGGCCCACTGTTTGTCACTTTTACAATATGAGTAGACACAGTGCCGCGAATCACATGACCAAAGTCCAGAATGTACTCAGGCAAAATAAACCTGTCAGAATGGTATATTATGAAAATATGTTTCTCTTTAATGAAAGATAATATCTTTAATTATTATATTATGTGATGTTACCTGCTGAGCTTTTTGCGCCACATGCTAGAAATAGATCCAGGCTTTTCACTTTGTACAGAGTCTCTTTGGGATTTCTCAGTGGCTATAGAGTTTTCCGTGACTAGGAGCCTCTCAACCTCCATCTGCAGCAGCGCATCATACTGCACATGTGCACACAAACATTTGCAGTCATGGGGAAAAGAAAGTACATCTTTTTTTTAACTGTCATTTTATTTTTCATGGCTTAAATAACAATTGTGTGGTCTTGTAAACAAAACAAATTATCTTGGGTGACAATAAAGAGAGATATCAGTATGTAGTTCAACATTCAGAAACCAGATGGGAAAAAATAAGTACATCCATCCTTGCACAATCATTAAGAGTAGCCAGGTGTTACTAATGCCAACACAAGATTAGAAAAATCTGGTGTTCTGTAGGACTCAAGAAGAAAGGACATCAACCATGACCTCAGAGACAAATAAACCCATTCAGAAATTTATTAAATTATTTCTAGGGAGGTTCAGCATTTTTCCCCACCTGGTTTCTGAATGCTGGTTTGCTTTATGATGAAAAATAACTACATACTGAAATCTATAGTGTGTTTTTGTTGTCATCTGCCTACTTTTTTTGTTTTTTTGTTTATAGATGTTGGAAAGGATCTCACAATTGCTAACTAGGGCAGGTAAGGTTGCCATATGATGACTGAATAATTAATAAATAAATACAAAATAATGCAGAGATTTCTGACCACATTAAACAATAAATACCCTTCTTATCGGTAGGTTCAGAAAATCAGTAAGACTCAAATCTGCAGGATCATACAGGTATAATTGGTAATCCATGAAACAAACTAGAAAGTGAGCTTTGTCTCCAGTGTTCGAATGTGGACTTACTGTAGGAATATAGTCCACTTCATACGTCTCACCAAACCCTGTACCAGGTCTCCTTAGCATGTCTTCTCTTTGAGATTCACTTTCAACTGTTTCCTTTGCCTGCTTCAGCACTGAGCTATATTGTTCTTCATCTATAAAAAAGACACAAAATAAGGACTTTATAAACTTGACTGATTAATTTCTATAGGCATTTGGCATCTACTGCAAAAAAGCAAAGAATGTCATTTTAGGAAATTTGTTCGCAGACCACTTTGAAATTCGGAGTTGCAGGGGGACCAAATTCTACCCATATCCTGCCAGTAGCATCCCCAATTCCACCAGACTGACCAAGTCATCATTCCCTCCAAATCATACTACTGAAAGACTATGTAAACTGCTATTGTCACCAAGGAATGCTAGCCTGCACATGTATTCTGTAAACCTTTTATGCTGTAAAGCCTATCGTTACCAGACTGCTGTGGATTCAAATATTATGGGGAATCTGGGCATGAAGCAGGAATATGACCTAGAATGTGGTACCAATCCCAAAGCACCCATGCACTTATGCATTTGTAGAAAATGTAGAAAACCACACAAACACAGAAAAAATACCACCCAGACAAAAACCCAAGCCTAGGATCACTACTCGCTGTGCTAAAGGAAAAACTGTACCTTCTTTTCCACTTTTTTATGTTAATTTAAAATCTCGAATCTGTTAGAAGAGAAAGTAACCATTTTAACATTAAGATGAATGCAGGTGCAGTTAAGACTTTGCCCTCCAGGGCCACAATGATGGTCTACAGACGTTCTGGACTGTAGGTCAACTGCTCATAATTACACTTTGTTACAGAATTGTAAAGTTAAAGGTTGTATACAGAATCTTTGCAGAATGGGTGATAGTCAATTTAGTAAGTACAGTTCATTTGTTATTTGTTTAATAATAACAGTTATTTGTTTAATTTTCTAAAAGTCAAAACTTCTTACTAAACTTAGATTTGAAAAAATAATGATTTTTCTACTGTTGTAGTCAATTGTGTTTAACATATAAATTCTGTTCTTCACTTCATATATCCAGAAACTCTTCCCATTCATGTGCAGAGACCACATCACTTTCCCTACCAGTTTGAAATGAAAATAAAAAAATTTAAAGCAATTAAAATGAAATGTAAAAACATTCATTGACATCTCTCTGGGTCACTGGTTTCTGTAAGTATAACTTGCAAGTATGTTCGACAGATTACGTCAAACAATTACTGCTGCAGGTTTGGGCAATTTCCACTATATTGGAAAGCTGACCTGCAACCATTCACAATATGAATATTTTAGCTATTCATGACTATTCAGTAAGTACACCGATTAAGTCGTGGCCTAATGGGGCAAGTCGTGGCCTAATGGGGCAAGTCGTGGCCTAACGGGGCAAGTCGTGGCCTAACGGGGCAAGTCGTGGCCTAACGGAGCAAGTCGTGGCCTAACGGGGCAAGTCGTGGCCTAACGGGGCAAGTCGTGGCCTAACGGGGCAAGTCGTGGCCTAACGGGGCAAGTCGTGGCCTAACGGGGCAAGTCGTGGCCTAACGGGGCAAGTCGTGGCCTAATGGTTAGAGAGTCTGACTCGTAATCCTAAGGTTGTGGGTTTGAGTCTCGGGCCGGCCATGACTGAGGTGCCCTTGAGCAAGGCACCGAATCCCCCACAACTGCTCCGGGTGTGTGTGTTCACGGTGCGTGTGTGTTCACTGCTGTGTGTGCACTTTGGATGGGTCAAATGCAAAGAACGAATTCTGAGTATGGGTCACCGTACTTAGCCGTATGTCACGTCAATTTTTTTTTTATATATTATGAGGCAACTTGCCTGACAAGGTACAGCCCATTATGCTAACTGTCTAAACAGTTTTCTAATTTTATAGGTAGTGATTAATCAGTGTAATATTTAAATTTTTCAAAAGTAAAAAATAAATAAATAAATAAATAAATAAATAAATCTGCAGAATTCCTTAACCATACAGTAACAAACACAGACTGTTAAATTATGCAAATTAAAAATAGGTTGAAAAACTGATCATGTAAAATAAATAATGGCTATACACCATCATAACCTTCATTACATTCAAAGCTACAGAAATGTCCTAAGTTAACTCCAGGAAAAAAACGTACTAGATATTATAAAATACAAAATATTATAGGATATGGTACCTTTAAATGAAAATTTATGTGCATTATTGAATAATAAGCTCTTACTTAGGTCTCGAGGTAGGTCCAGGCACACTCTAGGAAAGATGCCCTCTCCCATAATTGTAATGCTTTCTGGCTCAAAGAAGGCAACCTGTAGTTGGAACACCTTCTTAAAAACCTCTGGGATTCCAGGAAGAAAGTACACAGAAGCTTTCATGTCCTCATATGCCCTTATGTGGCCCTTAAGACAAGATATGCCAAAGCACACAAGCAGGAACTATATATTAGACATCATATAATATAAAAATTATTTATAGTACAAAATGCTATGAGACAATAATATAACAAAGAATATAGCACGGCTCTTAAACAGTATGCCAGGAAAAAAAGCACTTTAATAATGATGTAATTCTTCTAGTAAAGTAAAGTTAATATATATTGTAGAAGTGATAGAATGCAGCATCTTACCATGCTGGGAATAACAAGGGGTTGTCCAGGTAAGGTGTCTTTTGGGGACACATGCTGATCCTCCAGCAGAAAACTGAAGTCAATACCCACCTTTCCTGTGTTTCTCAAAATGATCTCTGCTTCAGCCACATGGTCAAATAACTTAAAAAAAAAGAATTTAAGCATTTTGACTCGTTTACCACTTACATCATTACAAAACACATCTATGCTTGTATACTATAAAAGATATCTACCTGAGGACCAAAGTCGATCTCAGTTGTATCCAAGGTGTAGGTGATCAGTGAAGCTTCCCCTTTGAGGGAAATCTCATATGTAGGGCCTTCCTCCACCACGCACACAGCCAGGACTTGAGCACTGATGTCAGCATGGCCAACGAATGAGAATGTCACCTGTTGCATCTCACCAGGCTGCAGAACTCCATAAACTGGCATAATGTCAAATATCTGAGAGAAAGCAAGGAACAGAAAGAAGAGAGAATGACAGACATGAAACATTTTTACTTGATCACAGTTTTATTCATTCATTCATCCATTCATTCATTTTCTACCGCTTATCCGAACTTCTCGGGTCACGGGGAGCCTGTGCTCAGGCGTCATCGGGCATCAAGGCAGGATACACCCTGGACGGAGTGCCAACCCATCGCAGGGCACACAAACCCTCATTCACTCACACACTACGGACAATTTTCCAGAGATGCCAATCACCCTACCATGCATGTCTTTGGACCAGGGGAGGAAACCGGAGTACCCGTAGGAAACCCCCGAGGCACGGGGAGAACATGCAAACTCCACATACAAGGCGGAGGCGGGAATCGACCCCCCAACTCTGGAGGTGTGAGACGAATGTGCTAACCACTAAGCCACCGTGCCTCCGATCACAGTTTTAGTAAATACAGTTAAAAAAAAAAAAAAAAAAAAAAAAAAAAATATATATATATATAAAAAAATATATATATATACATATATATATATATATATATATATATATTATATTATATCATATGCCAGTGGAACTTGTGGGTGTGGCATAAAGTATATTTGCAGTATCCTTGGAAAGTGCTACATACAGTAATTAAAGATTTAATTGGTTCAAATAAACATATTTACAAAAGGTGTGATAGATCCAGTACGATTTATCAGATAAATTTATTTATTTATTTCTTGCTCGTTCTAATACATTATTGTTTTTTTTTTTTTAGTAACAACGCAAAGGGACTTGTATGGAACATAATCATCAAAAAAATGTTTTATTTAAAAAATTCAGGCTGTAGGTAATGGAAACAAATTCTTTAATGAAAACAAAGTTTAAACCTTAAGATCGTAATGTAAGCTCAATTTTGGACTAAAATTTGGTTAAAAATAATAGTCTACCGGCAAATATAAAATGCACACCCCATGTTGTGCCTCTTCATTCATACCAGTGCAAGCACTATAATATTTGGCTAAAAAATAGACTGCAACTGTGCAAGAACTGGAACAAACAACTAACACACACATTGTAAAGAAATGCAACAAATTCTGAGAAATAAAAAGAAATAACAATTGACTAATTAACAAATTAATAATATTTACCTTTTCCACACTTATACTTGATGTCTCTCTGCCTGTTATAATGGCTGTGCTGATGTCCGGTTCTAACCCTGTTGTTTTCTGTGCTGTAGATGCTTTACTGATCTGTCCCGGTAGAATAGAGCTGCATGTATTTGTCATTTGCTCCTTTGCTCTTCTTTGCTCATTGGTACCATAATCTCGTTTTATCTTCTTATTTTTCCTCTCTTCTCCTTGTGTAATGTTAGTGATTCTACTCTGCCTAAAAACATCACATTTGAAACAAGAAGCATTTTAATGACTTATAACACTATACAAATAAACTATTATTAAATTGAATTTGACAAGGGTCACAGTTCGACCTCTTGATATAGGTGGAATGTGCCATGCTGTCTACTCTGCACATTTCCATCCCTAAAAGCTAATTCTGACAACAATGCAGATAATTCACGAGAGAATTCATTTGGTCTGGTGACCCATAAGTGACAGACACAGTTAAGAAGGATCCATCCCTCACTGACTGGGTCAGTGTGCTGTCAAAGAGCCACAGGAGGTGTGTGGAGTCCCAGTGTTGGAGAAGAACAACAAAAAGCTCAGTTTATCTAGACCTCAGATTTGTCATACCAGGAGGTTTGTCTACCACTGGCATATTGTGAAATTTAACCGAGGTAAAATCCAATTGTCATGAAAATCATGAAAATGCTCCTAGGCACTGTGCACACTTTATTTCATTGGATAAGGCAACACAAATAATTGATCTTTTTAATGTACTCATTTAAAAACTACCATATTGTTCACTGTATTGTGCTGCTATGCACCAGGGTACTATGCGTACTAATGTTATTACAAAAACAGGAGATATAGTGTACTGTAACTGTGACTGGGAAAGGAACAGTGCTAGGTTCATTTGTGAGAAAGCAACAGGGGGCAGTGTTGTATATGGAATGAAACTCATGGACACGCCTCATGCTGAAGGGGAAGTTGTTTAAAATAAATAAATGGTTTCCTTTTTTACTGTTGTTTTTATTCTTTTTAAAGAGGCAAGCAACCATGAGACTTTTTCTTTTTGCATTTCAACAAATACATTTTTAAACAATCTCTTTTCCTGCTGCATTTGTTTATGTGCTTTTATTGGTTTCAGCTTAGTCTAATCCCAAGGAGTCCTCTGTATCCACAACAAATGCTGTATTCAATTAGGCAGAACTCCTAGTGTGTACCATGGTGGACTCGCATATTCTTGTCACATGATTTAAACTCTTTTTTGTGTGAGAAACATACAAGTACTTTTTAAGTCCCAGTTGATATTCCACTCCCCCCGTACTTCCAGGACAGTGTAAGTAACTCTTATCAGCTATAGATATTGAATGTTGAATATGATATTGAATGTGAGTTACATAAATCTGAAAAAATCCACATTTATCAGCAAGGGCTGTCTGCATGTCAGGCAGAGACCCACACCTCAGTGGAATGCTGTAATGGTGCTACCTTTACAGCTGCTTTAATTAGCAGAAGGCTTTTAATTAGCAGGTAAGACAATGCTGAACACTTGCCAGTATTGATAGGAAAGGTCGGCCTTTATTAGATGGTTTTGCTGATAGGTGGCTGAGGTGGAAGAGTGATTAATTTACACTTGCCAGCAATCTACTCCCATGGAGCATTCTATTGATTTGCTTGACATGGGACATGGCAGCTGCTGAAGTACAATTTAAAAACTATAAAAACTGTAGTCCATGCAGCTTGGACCTGGCCCCCTATTGACAACTGATATTTAACACAGCACTTAGTGGATGCCCACAACAGTATGAGTGCGTGTAGGAGTAAAGTCACTACAGAGCTCTGTAGGTCATTTCCACATATTTTTAATCACAATCTCTACCACCTTTTCTATCCAACAATGACCAAGCTGTCCAAGGTGATTACAAAGTGTTCTGCCAGAGGAAAATCGTAATATTAACTCAGGTACATGAGAACATCAGCAAAGGGAAAGCTGCAGATAGCTTAATTTTTAGATAAAGTCATCAAAAGCTTATTTATCCTGGGCAGTTTATTCAGTCTTTACTAATGACTTACGATGTCTGACTGGATTTGATACTACAGTAGCTTTTATCAAAAATGATGAACATTTCCTCATAGAGGATCAAAGGTCAAGGAAATGCTGAGCACTGCACTGGGAAGGGCAAAGGTCATCAAGAATGTGGTTCTCTTTGAATAATGAGAAATGTGTGAAGAGACAGATTTTATGTGCTGTGGTAAAATGGACAGGATGCGCTAAACTGAGGACCGTCATTGGCTAGGATATAATAATAAGAATGATATATAAGAAATACTGTTTAGAAAATAAACTAACTTACAGCAATAATACTAGACTTTTGGAAGGTATTAGAGAAATTGGAGATCCAGTGAATTGGCTGTGTCCACTTGTCCTTGGTTAAGAGAAGAAACATGTATGACTAAATTTCTGAATGTTGATTGTTCTACCTGCATGGTTGTGATAGTGTGACCCTGCAAGTTTCTGCAATGAGTAAATTTTATGTATATGCTTATACACCCCATAGTGCTGTACACATCACCAAATGTGCCATATCTGTCCCTTAAAGACCATATATAAAGGACAAATCACAAGAAACCCGTAAAGCAAGCTATAAAATAAGGAATTACCTTATAAAACTATATTTTATGGATGAATCAGTAGCTACGTTCTTTGCTGCTTGATGCCAAAAGGTTAGATATAATCAGAAGGACACATATAAACATAAGGTCAAACAAATGCTAATGTAGCTAACACTGATCAAAAACCTAAAATAAAAATAATAAATTGACTGATTTGCATAATACTGTCTTTCATAGTGTGAGATCTATTAGATTTCAATATTTTGAGCAATAATAAGCTTCTTGGGTTAGCTTGTTCTGGACAATTGAATAAATAATTCAATATTATAAGAATTTTTGCTTAGTGCTAATTAGAGGGTTTTTCTTCATTATGAGTTATGTTAGCTATTTTTGCAGCATAATTCTTATATAATCATGAAAAATGTCTTTACCTGATGGGGTAATGCTTTTGATCCAGCATAAAAGCCCAGTGGTAGATAACAGGGAGTGAGCTGGAGTTAGTCATGGTAAGCTGCTTCTGGACCTCTGTGCAGTTGAGGATGCAGCCAAAGTCCAACACATGACTTGAAAAGTGCAGGTTGGGAAAATGTACCTCTCCTCGCAGAACCACGGTGTCCCGCTGAGGGTGCCCACTGTAGCTCACCTCCAGCACTTCCTCAGCCACACGGCTCACTAAATCTAGCTGGTAAAGAGGGTTGAAACGCACCCAGAGCTCTGCTTCAGTGCCAATACCCATCACCAGACTCTACATACACCAACACAGAAGAAACAAGGGAGAAAATATTAATAGTCATATATAGTGTAATTGCCCATATTTGTTTGTAGTCATATACATACAATGTACATGCACATATTTGCCTTTCAGTGAAATCAATAAGATAAGTTTATGCACAATGTTAAATAAAAATGACTTAATTTCAGCTATCAAATTGCTGGTTTAAGATTTAAAATTAAGATGCCCTTAGAACATTTCAGAAATTTTACTGTCAGATCAAAAGTGTGGACAACTGTCTTACAGTTAGCTTAAGACACACACTTCTGGGTCTTATCTCACACTTTCACAAAATCTAAAAATATCTCATTAAAAAATAATTACAAGTGCACGAATAAGGAGGAAACATGGAAAACAGTGTATATGTCACATAACTAGTTTACTGTTTTATCAGCTTTGTCCTCATGTGAGCCTGGGATCAGAGCCACATTCTGAATGGGATGCTACATGCACATTTACACCTAAGAGAAATTTAGTGGTCTACAAATAAAAGAGAACCCCCACTGACAAAAGCAGAAAATGAAACTACACTCCTGAACTCAGGATCTGTGGACACTGAAACTGTGAGACTGCGTCTGTGAGGCAGCAACATTACATGCTGCACTACCATGACCACTTTATGTAACTTGTTATTCAATTGTATTTGATTCGCATCAAATTGTTCATTAATTTTTTATTTGAGAAAGTTTTAACACAGTACAACATATGCATAGATTTTTTTTCATGTATTTATCAATGATCCTCAGTTTAAGCAGTCAGCCTGGCATTAGAAGTTTATATGTTTCAATTCCCATGAAGCCGTTGAAGCAACAGTCTTTCCATGGATCAAAGCCTGTTAGTGAATGTAGTCACACATATTAATACAAACACTATTTGGCCAAAGGATGTGGACACCTGCCCTGCAATGGCACTGAGTGAATAAATTATTATTATATTTATTTTACATTATTATTTATTTTTGTCTGTACAGTCTAACATTTGTACCTGTGACAAGGATAAATGGACCATGGACTGTGAGAAGACATAAATAATTGTTCTGAGTATTGATATGCTTTTTTTTTTTTTTAAATTGTCTTCATGAACGTTTTGACCTTGGAAACATTACATTCTTCAAAATTTGCTTAGTCACAACCAAACAGTACACGTGTTTGTTGGTAAATATAATGATTTTTAATAGTGACAGTGACTACTGAAAAGGTCTATACCAATGCAAGGTACTTACACAGTAAACGCCTTGACAATAATATGGTAATAACCACCTCATTTATTTTTTTGGGTCCTCAGTTCAAATGCATGCAAAAATAAGCATTTCTAATAATATCCCACCACATCCTTCCTAATATCCCACCACATCCTTCCTAAACGTTGCCATCCCTGCCAAAGAACTCTTTGTGTACCTTTGAGAAGGTGAATGAGTCGTCACTGCTACAGTCACAGAGACCAAATGGCTCACCCAGGGTAAGCTCCAGAGAGAGAGCCAACATGGAGACATTCTTCAGATAAAGCTTTTCATACAGAGGCACAAGGGGCATGCCTGGAACCTGGAGGACATAGAACAAGCCCATCAAACTCAACAAACACAAAATCGGTGTAAAACTCAACCACGCAAAATATTGAGAAGAGACAATATTTCCAACAGTTTCAAGATTTTGGAAAATAATTATATAATACAAGATACATATACAAACAAATTAAATATGGAACAAGACATAGGAATGTAGAGGGCATGAACACCATCTAAGAGCTCACAAAAGTATATAAGTAGTCCTGTTTTTTCTATTCATCTTGTCAAGTAAATTACATCAAAAGAAAGCATAAACATACTTTACAATAGCATATTACTTTCTTTATATATATTTTGTCAAACAAGATTTGACAAATTCTACACATAAAATATAGGTCTTTAACAGAACAGAATCTATACAAAATTTATAAACTTCTCTATATATGATCCAGCTTTTAAAAAAAATGTACAAATTGTCCAAAAATCACATTATTAAAATTACTGACAACTGCAGCTAGCAGGCATAAACTAACAAGCAAATGGAAGTTTAAATATATACCTCCATTCAATTTGGAGAACAACATGTTTAAGTCTGTTTTATTGTATTGCTTTTTATCACTTTATTTCTTTTAATTTACAGTATCTCACAGAAGTGAGTACACCCCTCACATTTTTGTAAATATTTTATTATATCTTCTAATGTGACAACACTGAACAAATGCCACTTTGCTACAATGTATTGAGTGTACAGCTTGTATATCAGTGTAAATTTGATGTGCCCTTAAAATAGCTCAACACACAGCCATTAGTGACTAAACCGCTTGTGTGGCCACCATTATTTTCCAGCACTGCCTTAACCCTCTTGGGCATGGAGTTCACCAGAGTGTCACAGGTTGCCATTGGAGTCCTCTTCCACTCATCCATGATGACATCACAGAGCTAGTGGATGTTAGAGACCTTATGCTCCTCCGCCTTCCATTTGAGGATGCACTACAGATGCTCAATAGGGTTTAGGTCGGAAGACATGCTTGGCCAGTCCATCACCTTTACCCTTAGCTTTTTAGCAAGCCAATGGTCATCTTGGAGGTGTGTTTGGGGTCGTTATCATGTTGGAATACTGACCTGTGGACCAGTCTCTAAAGGAGGGATCATGCTCTGCTTCAGTATGTCACAGTACATGTTGGCATTCATAGTGCGTTTAATGAACTGTAGCTCCTCATTGCTGGCAGCATTCATTCAGCCCCAGACCATGACACTCCCACCATCCTTGCTTGACTGTAGGCAAGACACACTTGTCTTTGCACTCCTCACACACTCTTGACACCATCTGAACCAAATAAGTTTATCTTGGTCACATCAGACCACAGTACATGGTTCCGGTAATCCATGTCCTTAGTCTGCTTGTCTTCAGCAAACTGTTTGCAGGCTTTGAACCCTCACCCTTTCAACCTCTGCAGCAATGCCGGCAGCATTCATACGCCTATTACCCAAACACAACCTCTGGATATGATGCTGACCATGTGCACACGACTTCTATGGTCAACCACGGCAGGCCTGTTCTGTTCAGTGTAAAGTTTAACCTGTACTGTTAAACAGCTGTATGGTCTTGGCCACCGTGCTGCAGCTCAGTTTCGGGGTCTTGGCAATCTTCTTATAGCCAATGCCATCTTTATGTAAAGCAGAAATTCTTTTTTTCACATCCTCAGAGAGTTCTTTGCCATGAGGTGCCATGTTGAACTTGAAGTGACCAGTATGAGAGAGTGAGAGCAATAACACCAAATTTAACCAACACACCTGCTCCCCATTCACACCTGAGATCTTGTAACACTAATGAGTCACATGACACCGGGGAGAGAAAATTACCCAATTTGGACCCAAATGTGCCCAATTTGGACATTTTCACTTAGGGGTGTACTCACTTTTGTGGGTTGCGGTTTGGACATTAATGGTGGTGTTATTTTGAGGGGACAGCAAATTTACACTGTTATACAAGCTGTACACACACTACTTTACATTGAGATAGAGTATATCAGCTATTGTATTTCATCTGTAATCGATTTTTTTAACAGCTAGGAATCACATGAGATCACTTGTAGTTTACAGAGACCATATTTATAAGAATCTCTGTTGTATAACATTGTCATTTTGACCCTCACAATAATAAATCTCATTCTCTAATTCAGCCTTATCTCCCCTAAGTACAGATAATCTAATAATTTGTTATTCCACATTATCCCATGGATGACTACCCACAGTAATAATATCTTGCAGACTGCTACTAGTTTTTTTAAGATTGATGCCAATTTGTAGAACCCAAAACCTCTGCCTTCTCTTCCCCTCTCCTTCTCCTTAATAGGCTTTAGTCTTGCAGGCCCTTATGCTGGAACTGTCTGTAAATCTATGAGCTTTCAACAGGTGGACAGATGGGACTGTACCAGATGAAAATTCTCTCAAACCAAATTAGCATTTTAAGCTCTGAAAAAAGCTGCCTGGCAATGGGACTTGAAAGCGGTTGTCAGAATATCTGGAAGATATATGGAAATCACTAAAGCTGAAGCTCACAATGGGGAAAGGGTGAAAGGCTGTGCACATGTGGCTGTGTGTGTGTGTGTGTGTGTGTGTGTGTGTGTGTGTGTGTGTGTGTGAGCTTCATAATAAGGACGGTACATCTTGAGCTTAAATTGAATATCCTTTAGCCCTTCTTCACTACAGGAGGAGTAGACACACTGTATGTATATATATGACATCAGGTAACAAAAACAAAATGTTATACTTTGTGCCCAAAGCAATAGCACAGTCAACAGTGACAGTCCACAATCAGCCATCTATTTATTTTTTTTTTTACATTTTTTTATTATTGGTCGGTTACTCAGATGTACATAAACATAGCGATACAGTCTCAAGTATACAATAAAAAACAATTAAAAGTGGATGATCAGGTGAAAAAGATAGCACATTCAGGCAAATAACAAAATGTACACTGTAACAGAGGATCAAGAGAGGTTTTTTAATGTGGCACCAGAGAGGTATCCATGTCTGCCAAAAGTCATTAGACCTTTGGTGTATGTCATAAGTGAGCTTCTCAAGTGGAAGTAATATGGACATTTGAGACAACCACATTTTAACAGAAGGTACATGAGGAAAAGACCACAATAACAATATACATTTCTTTGACAGGTACGCAAATTTAAAAACAGTTGCCTTGTGTGGAAGTCAAACACAGTCTCAATTCCACTATACAGCAGATACAAATTATCTTATCTTACATAATTAAAAACATTAGCAAAAATAGGACAAAAACAAGTGCAATTTAGGCTCCAAAGAGAGTCTCTACCAGCTGCTCCTTTACTTACCAGTTTAGCATTAATTTGCAGAGAAGCATGTATTTCTGCGCAGTTATGACCCTGGGGCTGTCGATGGATAGTCTTCAAAAGCCTCAAAGAAGTAAGAATAGGCTGTCTTCCAATCCTTCTCTTCAGCAGTATGGATAATGCCTGACTGCATGTCCAAAGTCGCCTGGAGTTTGGGTGGACAATAGATGGCATTGGCTGTGGTTCTGGCAGAGGTAAGGGAAGCTCTGGCCTTGGGCAAGTTACTGAGTGCATGATAAGTTTTACTCTCAAGCAGCTGGACTTCCACAAGTAAAGCTTTATCATCCATCTTCTTGAGCTCCTGGAGTAACTGGGAGCCCAACTGCAAAGCCTCCCGGTACCGCTTAGTGTCAAAGTAAAGTGAGATCAAACGAGCCTCAAGAGACTGTTGGAGGAATGTCCTCTTCTCAGCTTTGGCCCACTCAATGCACATTTGTAAAAAATGATGTACTTTAGTCCAAAAAGAAAAGATTTTGTCACAATACCAGAAGCAGTGAAGGAATGTTCCTTCGTGTTTCTTGCAATTAAAACAGAGATTGGAGGAGTCTTTGTAAATCTTTCTTAGACGTGAAGGTGTAAACTCTGTTAAAAAATCTGTAGTTGAGTTCGTGAATCCCCAAAGATGTACATTTAGGGAACAAATTGTTACATATGGTGGACCAGTCCATATCGGTAATTCCGTGGCCTAGGTCTTTTTCCCACACTTTTCTCAAGCTCTCCAAGGAGGAAATACACGAATCAACCAAGGCATTATATATTTTATTTATTATAACCCCTTAGAGAGATTGTTTTTATTATAACTTGTTCTATGTCAGTAAGATCACGTCTCAGCTTACCATTATCAGACAGAGGTTTTATGAAATGACGCAGCTGAAGGTATTTGAAGAAATGGGACTGTGGTATACTATATTGGTGTGATATTTCTTGGAAGGTAAGAGATAATTGCGAGACAAGATAATTGCGAGATCCCTAACTTAGACCAGACTGAAAGGCCGATATTTTGCAGAGATATAGGGATATCAGAATTAAAAGCAAAAGATGAGAAAAGTGTGAGTTCAGCTGGAATCTTAAGATACAGTTTAACGTCTCTCCATATCCGAAGGGTGTTTGAAATGGTGAAACTTGTTGAGGCATATTTAAGCTTTTTGGTATTTGCAATAAAAGGCAGAAGTTTTATTGGGAGAGGAGCACAAGCCCTTGCTTCCAGATTAAGCCATCTAGTCGGTCCTTTCATTGTACCAACTAACCATATGCTTAACCTGTGCTGACCAGTAGTACAGACGAAAGTTCGGTAAGGCGACTCCTCCCTTATCCTTTGGTTTCATTAATTTGTTAAAACTAATTCGAGGCATTTTGTGGTTCCAGATGAATTTAGAAAAGTACTTATTGATGTCTTTAAAGAAAACATTTGGTAAATGACAAGGTAGGGATTGAAATAAATATAGAAACTTAGGTAGAATATTCATTCTGATCACGTTAATCCTGCCCAGAAAAGAAATAGGGACTGGACTGTCCGCCAGGTGTTAAGGTCTTTTTTAATGGAATCCAGAAGAGGGCATAATTTGTTCGAAATAAATCTGTAAATAGTGGTGTGACGAATATGCCGAGATATTTAAAACCAACAGATCATTTGGAGCAGAAATTTTAAGAGAAAGCACCATGGATTTTGACAAATTAATTTTATATCCAGATAAGCTACTATATTCTGAAATACACTTTAATATTGCTGGAATGGACTTCTCTGGTTCAGAAATATACAGCAGTACAGTACGTCATCTGCATTTAAAGAAATCCAATGTTCCTCATCTCCCACCGTTATACCAGAAAGGTGTTGGCACTGCCTTATAGATTCAGCCAGTGGTTCGATTACGAGGGCCAAAAGCAGGGGTGAAAGAGGACACCCCTGCCTCGTACCTCTTTCTATGACAAAGGGTTTTGAGATCAAACCATTCGTAGTGACTGTAGCTCGTGGATTAGTATAAAGCAATTTCATCAAATTGAATTTAGGACCTAAATTAAATATCTTGAGAGTGGCAAAAAGAAATTCCCATTCAACTCTATCGAAGGCTTTTTCTGCATCCAGGGAGATAATAAGGGCTGGGAGTTTACGTGCTTGTATTGAATCTATGATGTTCAAGTCGGCGAATATTATCTGTGCCAAAACGTGATTTTATGAATCTTGTCTGGTCCGGCTTAATGATATATGGCAATACCGTTTCGAGCCTGCGAGCAAGGACCTTAGCAAGTATTTTATAATCGGTATTCAGGAGACTTATTGGCCTGTAAAAGGCACATTCTTGAAGGTCTTTTCCTTTTTTTGGAATTAAACAAATTGATGCCGTTTTCCATGACTCGGGGGCCACTCCATGGTCTAGTAAATCTTGGAGAGCGGGCATTAAGATAGGAGAGAGTTCTGGCCAAAACTTTTTGTAAAACTCAAAGCGGAATCCGTGTGTAATGAGTCTGTCTGTGTTTTCCCTTGTTTCTGTCTGCTGTCATTCCCTGCTGTTAATTGTTGACCCCGCCCACCTATTTGTTACCATGGACATTAACTGCACTCATTCTCTTCCCCAGGTGTTTTGTCTTAGTCTGTGATTGCCTCCATCTTGTGATTGGTTCTTGTCCCCTACATCTACTCTGTTTGTTCATTTCCCTGTTGTGAGTCGTTGTTGGTGTAGTATGTTGTCTGATTATGTCTCTGTCTCTGCTCCTGTTCCCTGTTCCGCTCAGTGTTCTGCTCTGTTTTGCCTGCTTATCTGTTGCTTGTTTCTTGTTTTCTGTCATTAAATCTCAGACTGCATTTGGATCCTCATTCGCCTCTTTGCCTCACCGTATCTCACCGTGACAGAACGACTCACCAAATGGATCCAGCAGAAATCCTGTTTTGTCTACGTCAGGAGGACTCCCCAGTCGAGGAATATGCAGAGGTATTCGTGGACCTGTGCAACCAGGTCAACTTTGGGGAGAAAGACATTTTTAAGTACGGACTAAAGGACATCCTGCGAGATTTAATGCCGTCTAGCTGAGAGATAGTCATTCTCAGACTTTGTCAACTTGGCGTTGCTCCTGGGCGGGTCCACATTAACCTTGAGCAGTGCAGAGACAGAAGCCGGCCGTACATTTTTTTTTGGGGGGGCAGCAAGCATCGGGGTCCGTGGGCTACAGAGCGGAACCAGCCACGGACGCCCGAATACCCTACAGTGCCTCCGTCCAGCCCAGTCCCGTGCACACCTGTGACCGAGCCAGTTCTCATGGCTACCATACCGGCAAGCTCGGCTGAGGCCCGTGCGAACCGGCTGGTCTCTAAACTGGCGGATACCCCGATGAGGTCGGCTTGGGCGGCCGGCATCCCTAAGCCGTCGGCCTCACCAGCCGAACCGACCGGGTCATTGGAACCAGATGAGCCGACCAGGTCGCCAGAACCAGCCGGGTCGCTGGAACCAGCTGGGACAACGGAACCAGCCGGACCGAGCGGGTCGACAAAACCAGCCGAACCGACCGGGTCGACGGAACCAGCCGAACCGACCGGGTCGACGGAACCAGCCGGACCGACCGGGTTGACGGAACCGACCGGCCAACCGGGTCGACGGAACCAGCCGAACCGACCGGGCAGATGGAACCGACCAGGTCGATGGAACCAGCCGAACCGACCGGGTCGACGGAACCAGCCGAACCGGCCGGATCAACCGAAATGACTGAGTCAGAGAACGCAGTCGACATGGTTACACCCAAACTCCCTGAACTCTCTGCCTGGCCTGAACCTACCAATGTTCCTGTGGTATCTGTCCTGTGTTTTGTTTCACTAGATTTGCCAGGCCTTCTACCTCCTGTATCTGCTTACAGGCTCAGAGCACCCCCAGCACTACCCTGGTCTCCGGTCCTGCCTGCGGCACCGCCCTGGTCTCCGGTCCCGCCCTGGTCTCCGGTCCCGCCCTGGTCTCCGGTCCCGCTCTGGTCTCCGGTCCCGCTCTGGTCTCCGTTATGTCAACTCTGTTATGGCACCACCCTGGCTCCCAGGCCTGTCCTGGTCTATGACTGCATCCAGCACCACCCTGGCCGCCAACTCCGCTTTGGTCCCTGGTTCGACCTGCGGCACCACTCTGGTCTTCGGTCCTGCTCTGGTCTCTGGCTCCGCCTCCCTCACCACCCTGGTCTCCAGTCCTGCTCTGGTCTCTGGCTCCACCTCCAGCACCACCCTAGTCTCCAGTCCTGCTCTGGTCTCTGGCTCCACCTCCAGCACCACCCTGGTCACCTGCTCTGCCGGCTCCGCCCTGGCCTCCTGCTCTGCTGGCTCCACCCTGGCCTCCTGCTCTGTCGGCGCCGCCCTGGCCTCCTGCTCCGCCCTGGCCTCCTGCTCTGCCGGCGCCGCCCTGGCCTCCTGCTCTGTCGGCGCCGCCCTGGCCTCCTGCGCCGCCGGCTCCGCCCTGGCCTCCTGCGCCGCCCTGGCCTCATTCTCTTCCCCAGGTGTTTTGTCTTAGTCTGTGATTGCCTCCGTCTTGTGATTGGTTCTTGTTCCCTACATCTACTCTGTTTGTTCATTTCCCTGTTGTGAGTTGTTGTTGGTGTAGTATGCTGTTTGGTTATGTCTCTGTTCCTGTTCCCTGTTCCGCTCAGTGTTCTGCTCTGTTTTGCCTGCTTATCTGTTGCTTGTTTCTTGTTTTCTGTCATTAAATCTCAGACTGCATTTGGATCCTCATTCGCCTCTTTGCCTCACCGTGTCTCACCATGACACCGTGAGGGCCTGGAGATTTGTTGGCGAGCATAGATTGGATTGCACTGAAGATTTCTTCCGGTGACAGGGGTGAATCCAAAAATACTCTATCATCCTCAGAAATAGTCATAAGAGGGATTCCGTCTAAAAATTTGGTAATATCAAATTGTTTAGCCGTGACTTGCGATTTATAGAAATGCATTTTATAGAATCATAGAATGCGTTTTGTAGAAATCTCTAAATAAATCGTTAATCGATGTAGCATTGTATGTGATTGAGCCATCCAGGGACTTCATTGACTTTATTGTTCTTTCACTTTGTGTTTTGTTTATTTGGTGGGCCAGTAATCTGTTAGGTTTATTTGCATATTCATAATATTTTTGTTTAGAAAGGAATATAAGCTTTTTAATATGATTTGTGTGATTCAGATTAAGTTCAGCTCTGACTCGATATAGTTGGGCCCAATTTGTCTGACTAGGGACTGTACTGTGTAGACACTCCAATCTTTTTTCTTCTCTTTCAAGGTTCTGTCCTGTCTGCGTTCCGAATTATAAGATATAATATGCCCTCTAATTGTAGCCTTTGCAGCGTCCCAAATAGTTGCAGATGATACAGGTAAGTTCTCATTATCTGTCCAATAGTTTTTTAATCGATCCCGAACCAATTCACAAAATGCCAAATCGCTTAGCGTCATATCCAGCTGGACTGGAGCATGATCGGACAGAACGATTGGACCAATTTGGCAGGCAGACACTGCGTGAACATATTGGTTATGAATCAGAATGTACCAATATGGGGGATTAGAGTAAAAAGTGTATTCTTTACTCCCCCTGTTAAATTCTCGCCAGACATCGATAATGCCAGACTCATTGCAAAGTTCTCTAAGGACCAGGGATGATCTAAGATTAGTGGCTGAGTGTAAGGTAGATTTATCCATTTTTTGGTCCATAACACAGTTAAAATCACCGGCGCAAACTCCCAAGCCCTTACAGTGCTAGTTAAACAAAAGTATGGTTTTAGACATGAATTCAGGTGAGTCTTCATTCGGAGCATAAACATTCAGTATGACAATAGGTTGACCATACGCTGTACCTGTAATTAAAACATATCTTCCATCCGGGTCGTTAATCTGTTGATCTAAAATAAAGGGGAAGTGTTTACTAATTAAAATAATTGTGCCCCTCTTCCTGGTATTTGCTTTACAGGATGGAAAAAATATCTGTCCTACCCAATCTTGTTTTAGTTTTAAATGTTCTGAATCAGATAAATGTGTCTCTTGAAGCATGGAAATTGTAGTTTTCTGCTTTTTAAGATAGGTTAGTATCTTTCTCCTCTTAATCACATGTCCTAATCCTTCAACATTCCAATGTGACAAACCTGACAAATGTATTGTGTGTAGTCATAGAAAAACCAAAAGTAATAAAAACTGAACACTTAAGACTGTATTAAATCTGAAACATGTGTAGAACCGACCAAGGAAGTTTTTGCATTTCAATACACAAAACAAAACATACAGAACCCAAAACCCCCTCCCCCCGCCCTCCAGCCTCGTCCCCAAACGACGAGGCACAGCTATAGAAATGAAATGTACCTGACTGGTACCGAGCATAGGATAATAATAATATTGATACAGAGTGGTGCCCATAGGGGGCGCGCGGGCGTTAAAGACCAGTTCCCTTCTACAAAGTTCAACGTCCCAGGCGTGAGCATTTAACTAATAGTGCGTGACCTCACCAAAAGCGATTTTCTTGTAGGTATTATAAAACAAAGATGTCAGTAAGATAAAGAAATAAAGTCCTGATAACAAAATAACTTATAAAATAACTTCAAAATATTTGGGTCACTAAAAGTCAATACAATAAGATACTCGAGTGTGCTGAGAAACAAGTTTCAGCTTAAAAAACTTATGCCTATGTATGACATATCACGGGCGGACAGCGTTCTCCTAACCGTCGAACTCCCGATGTTTCCTCAGCACCTCAGCAGATACATCCTGAAAGAAACGCAGCTGCGACCCTTGATGGCTGATGTTGCGTTTTTTTCGCGCAGTATTATCTCCTTATCCGCGTAACGTAAGAAGCGAAGCAGAACACTTCGTGGAGCGCGGTTTACTCCCGAGGCAGAGCCGAGAGATCTATGAGCTCTTTCGATCTCAAAATGTGGATCGGCTGTAAGGTCTAGCCACTTCGGCAACATCCTGGTAAGAAACTGCACGATATTTTCCGAGCCCTCAGCCTTCTCAGGGAGGCCGACGACTCTCAAGTTTTTGCGCCTGCCTCGGTTCTCCAGGTCGTCTACTTTAGCTCGGAGTAATGCTAATTCTTTGTTTTGAGATGTGATTTTTCTCTCATGTGTTAGCAAACTCTCCTCAGCGGCGGAGATTCTCACTTCAGCCTCGGTTAAACACGACTCGTTTGACGCCACCCTGCCGGATAAGTTAGAAAGGGCTTCCTGTAAGATTGTCCAAACGGTTGTCAATTGTACTTAGTCTACCATCAATATTGCCCAAACTGGTTCCCAGCGAGCAAATTTCGGCCAACATGGCATCCATTGGGTCTGACGAGGCCTCCTCCGGCTCAGCTGGTTTTTTCTTAACGCTTCTGGAGGGCCGTTTCTTCGTTCTTCGACATTAATGTTCGATGTTGGTACAACACACTTTGAGCATAAAATGGATTAACCAAAGATAAATAAAAAAGAAAAGGGAACCAGCACAGAGCTACCGAATTAAGCAGCCATCTTCAGCGAGGTCCCACTAGCGCCCCCCTGCCATCTGTGTTTTAATAAACTGCAGTTCTGCTCTAAAGATATTTTTAGCAGTGAATTGACCTTAATACTGATTTATTGACTTTCATGTCCATTATCTGCTCTACAGACTAAGCAAAGTACAAACAGTCCAGTGAAGAGGAATTTGTAATTGGCAAAATGCAAGTATGTTTAGACCATGAAGCTGGGAACAAAAATGGCATGCAAATGGGTTCTGATTAGTGCTAATTGTGGCCCTATTTTAGCAATGAACAATGATAATGAAAAAGATCCACATTATAAAATGTTAAAGGAAAGTGTTTTATGAGCACACAATTAGCAGGAGTGTTTTATGAGTAACATACACAAGCTTGAGAACACAAACCTTTTCAACACAGAAGTTGAGCTGCTGAGGGGAGATATTCAGGATTGGTGCGATGAATTGACATGTGATATCCACTGTCATGATGCGTTCCTTCCCATTCTGATTCCCCACGAAGGCATGGCATATCATCCTTTCTTTTGCCACCTGCGCACACACACACACACACACACACACACTCCTTTAAACTTTTCATATTCAAAACCTAAGCTGTCAGATGTGCCCCTTATTCATATTAACCTTATTTATATTCTTAGACAAGGCTGGCAGTACTGATCTGAAATACAGCCATGCTCTGTCAGAAGTGAGCTCCAGCATACTGATACATGCTGTAAGCAGACTAGCTTTACCTCTGCTCTTCACCTTCCCTCCTTTGTCGCTATCTATTCCTATCAGTTGAGGCTCAGGGGAAAAATGTAATACATTGCTTGTTGCTGCTCAGTGCACTTCTGACAGTTTGATGTGTTTTATGAGTATTATGAGGAAAAGCAATGAATGTGATATGCTTGATGCATCTTGTTGCATCTTTTTAAAAACAGAGCAGAGAGCTTTGCACAACACATTGCATAATATATAAATAACCAATAAATGAAGGCAATCCCTATTCCTAACAATAAATATATGTTTACATATATAAAAAAAACAATATACCTTTACAACTCAACTCAGAGCAGCATTCTGGGATAAACAGAACGGATTAACTAAAAATAACATATTTGTGAACATTACCTTCAGTTTTTTAGTAGGAAAAATACAGTTAATGTAAGCTCTGTTTGAGGCTTTAAATACAATTCAGCCATTCACAATGTGTTATGGTATATGGTAAGATAAAAAAATATTCTGCTTTACTTTGGGTGTATCACAGAAGCCCTCCAGCAGCATGTCAGCTGAGTGACCTGGACCAAGCTCCAAACGTGTGGGTGTCAGGTAGAAGACAGGAGCACCCAAAGATGAAGCTGCCAGTGGACTGGAAGTAGTGAGGGGCAGATTTTTTGTGGTTGGTGGGCCTCTGCGGCGGAAGTGAGGAAAGCCTTCAGTGGTCCAGAAAAGCTTGTGAAATCGTTGACCTCTGTTGGTCACCTTAAAGTGATACTGGCATGGACCTGAGCTGTAGAGTAGAAACACAAAGGTGTTTATTTCAAATATATATTTCTTTATTTTTTCTGTATTATTTGCATACGCTGGTCTCTGCTATTGGACTACTACAGCACTACTGGTCTACTTTGGGCAGTCAGTCAAGATTTATGTTAAGTCTGATATGCATAAAACTATTTTAATTTTATTTGAAGGGCACCATATATGTAGGCAAACATGTTAAAGAAAATTATGTATTACGGCATGCACAAAATATAAAATTCTAACATACAGGACATAAATACAGTGGTGTGAAAAAGTGTTTGTTTTTTTGGGGGGTTTCCACGTTTGTCACACTTTAATGTTTCAAATCATCAAACAAATTTTAATATTAGTCAAAGATAACAAGTAAAAACATCATGCAGTTTTTAAATAAATGTTTTTTTTTAATAAGAGAAAACAAAATCCAAACCTACATGGAAAAAGTGCTTGCCACAGTTAGCACTTTTTCCATGTAGGTTTGGATTTAGTTTTCTCTTAATAATAAAAAAAACCTTTACTGATTCACTTTATTGATCTTTTTCTCAGCCCTATGCCTATACCACTTTCTATAATACCTTCTAATCTAATTCACAATTCATTACCACAGTAGTGTGGTAATAATATTTCTCACTCATCACTGTGTCTCATTGTTTTGTTTTTGCAACATCTAAAAAAAAAATGAATTAAATTAGAAGGTATTATACAAAAGTGGTATAGGCATAGGGCTGAGAAAAAAAATCACTCCCAAGTCCCAATTCTCCCAAGTAATTTTATATATTTTTTATTGTATTATATTATTTTTTCAAATTAAGTTTTGCATTTCACACTGTACCTAAAATGAGTTCCAAGGTCCAGATGGGGTGCAAAGGGACGATCAGTGACAATAGTAGTGCCCTTCCCCGTAGCCCACAAGGGTACTGTATGAGTTTGGCTGTTGTGGATGGCCAGCTGCAATGTATCCTGGAATGGCAGAGTATCATCTAGAGAGGCCACAACTGTCAGTTCTAGTTGCCCTTCTGGGGGAATCTCTCCTTCTGCTGGCTCCACCCGCCACAGAGTGTTACTCTTAACCTGCCAAACAACTGTGTTAATATAACAACATACTCATTTAACAAACATTTAACTAATTCTATTAAACCCTCAAAGGTGGCATAATGTATTCTTTACTGCAGTTCTTTTAATATGGTTACAGCACTCACTGTTAACATTCATTCACACATAATTTTCAGTCTAAATGAAGGCAACCTTCTTGCCAGAAATATTGTGACATATCCCAGTTCAGCACTACTCCTTGCCAGGTTACTAATTATAAATGCATATTAATAACAAAGACGTGTTAACTATTGTATTGTTTACTCTTTTACTTGAATGTACGAGATTTAAGTGATAAAAGACATTTACTTTTATGGGCTCTTCAAAATAATAAACTTCAAAAGGGAACAATTTATGGACACTTTGCTCCTAACATACTATGCACGGTTTTATGACCTAACTAAAAGGAATAGAACAGCAGCTGCATCAGATAAACGCTTAAGTGTTCTGCCTGTGTTTTATCAGTGACATTGCTTGAGAAAAAGCTAGATGCTCACCTTTTTTTAAAATAAGCATTAGTACACAGCGGTGAAAAGCCACTCTTCACCATTGAAATCAAGCCGTGAGAATAAAGCAGTGGTGGTGCAGCACCTTGGACAGCGCCGCTGACAAAAGGAGGAGATTGCTCACCACCAAAGTTAGCTATGCTGAATCAGAGTACAATGCGGGGTGGCAAAACTCCCGGCAAAAAGATGGCAGCCAATCAGGAGCACCAGCCATCACCATTCCGGTCCATCATTGATGTCATCCAGGATATGCAGGCACTCATCAGCTGAGTGGGCCCCATAGTGAAGGAGGATCTAGAGGCAGTCACAGGCCCAGCAACAGACATACAAATAGCCGCTCCAGCCCAGAGAGTACCGGCCCGGCAAATAGGTGATGTTACTGGTCCCCAATGCGGCCTGCATATTTCTGGCGAAAAAGCAGGTCCCATACACAGTTCTCGTGAGGGTGGGACTTATAAACTACAGGCTGCAGCAACCAGGTAAGTAGGCAAACACACAAATCTATCACATTAACATCCTGAAAAATTGAATAGAAAAAGCATGCCCTAGTGGAGAGGGGAAGTGATCATCCACCACTACAGGACCTTACGGAACCCATGACCAATTCGCAGGCATCTTCTCATCCATGCCGGGACTCACAAAGCTGGTGAAACATGAGATCAAGACCCCTCCCTGGATGTTGCCATAGAGGAAGAAGTGGAACAGATGCTAAGGGATGACATCATTGAGGAGTCCACAAGCCCATGGTCCAGCCCCACTGTGGTGGTACCAACGCCAGAAGGGACAATCCGGCTGTGCAATAACATCTGGAGGTTCAATCAGATTTCAGTTTGACAGCTATCCCCTTCCCTGAGTGGACAATCTTGTGGAGTGCCTGGAGAAGGCGCAGTTCATCTCCACCCTAGTTCTCACCAAGGGCTCTTAGCATTCAGCACCGTGAATGGTCACTAGCAGTACCAGGTTTTTCCTTTTAGCCTGAATAGGGCACTCGCCACCTTTCACCTTTCACCGGGCTAACGGCAAACCTCCGCAAGTGCCACCTAGGGCTGTCCAAGGCAAAGTACCTGGGCTTTTGCGTCGGACGGGGGCTGCTGAGGCCCCAGGAGAGAACGATCAAGAACGTCAAAGGAATACCCCCGCCCCATGAACAAGAGACAGGTACATGCCTTTTTAAGTCTGGGGATTACTATTGACGCTTCGTTCCTAACTTTTCCTCTATAGCCTCCCCCTCTTTTGGATCTGTCATGGAAGAACCAGCCATACTGGGTGCAGCACACAGACAATACAAACCAGGCATTCCTCTGCCTCAAGAAGGCCCTTACCTTCCACCCAGTGTCGAGGAACCCTGACTTCCGCCTCCCCTTCATACTATAAACGAATGCCTCGGAGACCGGGCTAGTAACCATGCTCTAACAGTAGTTTGGGGGGGAGGAGCACACTGTCCTCTTCATCTCCAGGAAGCTGACCCCCACCAAGAATAACTGTGGTAGAAATATTGTCCAAAAGGTTGTCAATTGTACATAGTCTACCATCAATATTGCCCAAACTGGTTCCCAGCGAGCGAATTTCGGCCAACATGGCATCCATTGGGTCTGACGAGGCCTCCTCTGTCTCAGCTGTTTTTTTTTTAACGCTTCTGGAGGGCCGGGAGGACATGAAAAGTGGAAAATCACGCGTTTCTTCGTTCTTCGACTTCAAGTAAGTTTAGGAACGATGTGTATAGTTTAGGAACGACTATATATATATATATAGTATTTTCCGCACTATGAGGCGCACCGGATTATAAGGCGCATTCTCAATTACGGGGTCTATTTCTGTACTTAACCCATACCATATTATAAGGTGCATGCTAAAACATACGGTCCACAAAAAAAGTAACAGAAGCAAAACAGTGGGTTTAGTTTAACTTTATTCTACTATTTAACAAGACACACATTATATTTTAATCAATCTTCTCCCACAAATCCACTAAAGTCCTAATCTACTGTGTTTTCTTAACTTGGCGCAGTACATTTTCTTGCTTCCTCCACTTCCGAACCATAGATTCATTGATTTTGAATTCTTTCGCAGCTGCTCTATTCCCATTTACAACCGCGTAACTGATAGTTTGTAGTTTGAATTGTGCCTCGTAAGCATCTGATTTTTATTGGGGGATGGCAAATCAACTTAAGGTGCATTTACCGCCACCTACTGGACTGGAGTGTGGAGCGCATAATGGTTAGGAAGAAACAAATGTTGTTTTGCAACATACCGGTAGTATACCTCCCGGAGGTGTGGCGGAGGTAAGCGTACGTATTGTACGTATTACATAATGTTCTCTGATTGGTTTATCGCTGCCAGTGTATGTAGTATGTATTACGTCTCTGTGTCAACGGGAAATGGTCGGACAGTCAATCAAGCAGAGCGCTTACCAAAGTCGCACAACAACATTTTTACAGATTTTTGGAACTCAGTGCACACAAGGCGCACCGGATTATTAGGTGCATGGCCGATCTTTGAGAAAATTTAATCTGTCCCATATATATATATATATATATATATATATATATATATATATATATATATATATATATATATATATATATATATATAAAATATGGGACAGAGGCAAGAGCAAGAAAATATAAAATGATTGCAGTATTAAATATCTACCATCTTTTCATGTAAGGTGCAGACAAAATCCTTTCAAATTAAGAAAAGTATGAATGAAAATAGTATCAAGAAATGTGCAAGAAACTTTCTTCCTTTCACAATCAATTCATTTGTTTGTTGTTTGGTTGTTTGTTAAAAATGCACTGTAATGGGACAGAAAGTTTTTAAACCTTTGCTCAAACAGTAAACCAAGGCTAGTTTTGCTAAATAAATTAGAAAATATCACTGCACTCGTAATACATGTTGCTCCAGGCTCATTTATTTTTTGTACACAATACCACAGAGATCAAAGATATTGGGCTACTACATGATACTACCTGAGATTAAATCTTAAAGAAATCTTTCAACTTAGAGGTGGTAATTGTAAGCAGAAAACTGTTATATTTGATATATACAAAGTGATATTCCTGAATACAGTATAATAAGTTAAAATCAAAAGTTTTTGTCCATTATGGTGCATATTCCCCATTTTTGGCCATATATTTCTCTGTGATTCAGCAAGAGGAATGACTTTTTGGGGCAGACATTTATATAACATATTTTGGAAAGAGTATTTTAAATTTTTGACCAGGTCTGTAATGTTCTATTTTCAGATTTTAAACCCATTTGTGTGCTTTGATACCAAACATATCCATAAATTTAATTGAATTCATTTTATATAAAAATATATAAGATTAAAACTTTTTTGGCATAATTATGTTAATCATCCTCAGTTCGAATCAAAACTACTAAATACTTTTAAAAAAAATGTTTTTGTTTTACTAAATGTAATTTATTGTTACTTATTGAAGCTGAAAAATGCTTTATTAATCCCCTTGATTCACCTGTATGCAGGTCATTAGCTGTATAGGAGATAAACTTCTCGGACCTCTCTCATCAGCAAGCCATTTTTGCCCACATACTGTAACTGCCTGATTTTTAGTTTCACACTAAACTCTAAAATAGCTGGGAAAATGTTGATGTTTGGCTGGTTGAATAATTTAATGAAATGAACAGCTTAATGTGGCCACAATACTGTATATGACTGGGGTTTTATTCTTCCGCATCTGTCTTCTGGTTGTTGGGAGATTTGGCCTAATCTCCCAAAATCAGACAAAATAGAAAATGTATGACAGAGCAGTGTTCAATATACAGTCACTGGGAGCCAATTATCTACAAAGCCAACAAACCACTTACCTATTTTATTATGCACTCAATGAAGCTAGTAAAAAATTATGGGTAAAATTTAAGTATGTGGGCTGTGGAAAAAAGTATAGCCTACTATGAACTGAAAGCACACCTGTCCCTTCTTGTAATATTTGGATTCTGATTAAAATAGAGCGAGACCCACCATTTGTGCCAAGAACTGAGCTGGGATGGGGGACTCGTTGAACAACTGCAGCGTCCTTGGGATGTCAGTGAGCACTGGGATGGTGCCAAAGTGTAGCTCAGTGGCAGAGATGGAGACAACTGGCCCCTGGCCAATGCAGGTCAGGAGCAACTCCTGTGGGAGACAGAAAGGAAATTAAATGAAATTAAAAATGACAGTACAATTTGTAGTTCTACTGAAATAATAGCACAAAATAGGCACTGGTCAAATTTCTCTGTTTCACAAGTGTGCATATACAAATACACATATGCTCACCAATGGAGGATCCTGTTGGCCTAAAATTGCAATAAGAGCCATGACTTGAACTTGGCCCACTGTTTTAGCCTGGAGAACCAGAGGAATCTCTTCAATACTGTATGGCTGAATCACTCCTCTTGGATGAACAGTAGAGTACAGTAGAGATGGGTTCTCCTCATAATTCTGCACATACAGAGACACAGTGTTCTTCACATGCTGGTCAGAGAGACATTCTGAATATACAATACACCCTATTTATTGAGTATTTCTGTGGGATTATAAGAGCCTCACTATTGTTGCAGTCATGTTTATCTTATAATTTTCTATCATTGACAACAAGTTAATGGAATTTTTTAAGGGTCATGTTACCTGGTCTAAAAGGCCATAGCATGCAGGGAGATTTGTATCATTAATCAGTCTGATGGTCTTTTCATAGGGATAACCCAGGAAGCAGCGCTGGAACTGAAGCACAGAACTCTCCAGATGCACTTCAGGAACAATACAGCTGTCGAGAGTCGTCAGCAAAGAAATAACTTGTATAGCATAGTGTACACCTTGAGAGTATTAACAGATTAGAGTGAGTCACTGTAAATATCCTACCTAGCCTTAATTGGGAGAGCTAACAACTCCTCCCCAACTCCATTAACATCCACCACCATTGCTAGACTGTACTGCTGCACTGTATTGGAGCACAAGGTCACCTGCAGCAGACACACACTGTCATGGTTATACAGTATATACAGTACACATTATATTACTGTTTATGACACATTCACCTCCAGATGTACCAAATGGGAAACAATCATTAAACAATAAGCTACTGCATTTGTTCAAATAATGGCAATTACTTAAACATCTGTTATTTGAAAATTAATTCAAAACAATTTCAATGATTTAAAAAATTCAAAGTACATGTAAATCACAGATAGACACTAGTCATGACTGTCAGATGTCACCCAAAAATACTGCAGGGTTCTTGAATTAGAAATTTTTCATCCAGGCCAGCTGTCACTAAGTGACAATGAGGGCCAGATGTAAGCAGGTGCAGAAAAACAATCTTTAGAGAGAATTTCACAGACTTCTTGTGGCCCCAATATATGTCTTCCATTAATATTTAACTTCCTTTACCATTAATCGGTTTCCTTTATTTTATCAAAGCATAAAAATCTTATATTAATGTATTGCATTATGATGAACAAGGTCACTCATTCACTATAAAAATGAGTGAAAAAATATCAACCTTTTTCAGTCGAATATCTGTGCGAGGAAACCACACACTTGACAGTTCTGCCTATCCTGCTCTGAGCAACATATCTGCTGATTGCAATAATTGTCCAAAATGAATATATAAAATAAAATAAAATAAACTTAATAAAAATAAAGTGGGATATGAGTAGTCAGTTGCTCCATCTTTTTTTCCTGACCTCTCATCGTTTGGGCAATACAATTCATTTGTACAGTATATATGAATAGTATATATAGGATGAGGACACTTTGTGTGATGCATTGTACATGGAGTACTTAGACCCATATGTCAGTATTTTTTTGCACAGGATGAACCCTAAAAAAATATGGGTGAATATGTCTCTTCAATTAATTAAATTTATTAACTGCTTTTTAATTTTGAAGAAAACACCTTGGTTCAGGCTAAACTTTGCATAGTGAAATCAATTCGAATTTGTGTCAAATGTGCAGAGAGAACATGCACTAAAGGGTCAAAGGAGAATCTATAAAACAGAGACCTACCTTGATGTCTATTTGGCTCTGAGCCCGGATGGTGCCAGAACTGGGTGTCACTCTGAATTCTCGAGGCCTTTCAGGTACCCTGTCTCCTGGTTTCCAGTCATTCCTGTCCAGCTCTCTTACCTGCTCAGTACTGGTCACACTTTCTCTCCCCATCCCATCACTAGGGATCCGTAAGCCAAAATTCATAGATACCAATGAGGAATTGGTAAGTGAGCAGGTCAGTGTTTGAGGAAAGCCTTTTGAGGTCAAGACAGAGAGTAGATGCAAATAGAGAAAATAATCAGAAAAACTGGAAGTGGTACTGGGGTTTTTGGTAAGCATGTGATCTTGGATATTGTCAAAACAAAATTTATTTACCGAAGGATACCTGCCCAAAGTCAAGCTCAGGAATGTTAAAATGAAACGTTGGGCCTATTACACACCCCCTGCCACAAAAAAACAGGACAAAGAGGTTTTCAATTAAATTTGACCCACACTGTGGATTGGAAAGTGAAGGTCACTGGTTAAGCAATATGAAATATAACTAATTAAATAATGCATTATTTAATGAACCAGTGGCTACTAGAGAAGAAAAAGAGAGATTATGACAGGGAGAACAAAATAATTCAATCCAATTGGAAGATGACACTAAAGTGTGGTGCTCCTGTAATCTCTACTTCCAGCATTTTCAATGGTAATTGATCCTATATACTCAAATAGATAAAACCATTATGCATTTCTATCATCTGCATAATAAAATGATTTTCTATTCCTACATTTAAAAACAGGTTTTTCAAACAGGACTATGGTGCGTCCTTCAATGGCTACAAGAGCCACAGCGCATTGGCAAAAATCAAGTCAACAAGTAAGACATTTACCTGAATGTGAGAATGAGAGGCTGGGGATTCCCCAAAACAGATAAATAAAACTCCTCGGAAAAGGTGCCCAATTTGTCAGAAAAGAAGCGGACCTCCAGGACATGGCAAGCCCCAGGTGGCACCATGCCCTCAGGAGGACTGAAGGAAAAGCACAGTCCCACAGCTGTAGTAGGAGGCATGATCCTATAGGGGGCATCTATAAGTCCCTTATTGCTCACAAGCACCTTGGGTAAAGGTAAGAACAAAATCACAATCCATTGCTAAGAAGTGGCTTGCAAAGGCATACTGAGCCAACTAGGATGCATGGAAACAAATTCAGTTAAAGTGAATAGAAGTTAGATTTTTGAAATCCACTGGGAGGTTTCGAATTCAGTTAAATAATACTTTTTATTGTTATGTCTTAGTGTTATGGTTAAACTACCAGTTCAATTCAAATCAGAACAGCTTACGGTGACATATACATTTAAAAAATGTATTTATGATATTTTCAAATACAAGTAACCTTTTAAAACATATTTTAATTCAGTTCATACATAGATGTTTATATTTTATAGCAACTCAAATACTTACATGGTTAGACTTTGAAAATAGAGTCAAATTCCCTGGAGTTTTAGGGGTGTCATATAATGCTAGGGATGACTTTTGTGTAGACAATGTTGCATTATTCATACCTCATAGCAGTGCTTGGAGCCAACAAAAATGTTGCCAATGTCCAGCAGATCAAAGTTAAACTGCAATTTGGGCCCCATGCCTTCCCCCTTTATTTGCAGTGGCAAACAAGTCTCTCTTCCTGCATGATTTGTAATACATCATTAATGTACATCATTAAGAAGCAATACAGTGAATTAGCAAAATCAAATAAAAAGGTTGCAATATGTATTTACTCAGCCAAGTCTTACTTTTAACGATTTGATTAACAAGCCACACACAATCTCTTTATTGAAAGCTTAACTATGCCTAGTACCTAATTAAAATGACTTATATATATATAAGTCATTTTAATTAGGTACTAAGCATAGTACTAAGCAAAGCACGTCAGTCTTTTGGGATTTTACTCAACAAACAAAATTCATGTAACATATATTTTGGGCCCATCTTCTCATCCTTTATCTTAAAAAGTGTTTTTTCATATTTTTTCATATATACATATGACAGACTATAATCTGTCATATATATATATATATATATATATATATATATATATATATATATATATATATATATATATATATATATAAAATCTGTCATATATACAACAACTGGCTTAAAAAGAAGTAAACAACAATAATATTTGTTGCACACTAAAACTTACATTCATTTTAACATTATAATTTTAACAAAATTAGGCTAAACAGTACCTGTGACATCACAGTATACAGTGTGGTGGTAAAGTTTGGCTTCTTGGGGCTTGAAGATAACGTTGATTTTTGCTGTGCAGTTTGGCCAGATGTCCCCCTCCTGTAAGCAATACAGAGAGATACTAATTCCACCATAATGTTCTTTTTAATCCACTTCACTATAAAATGCATCCTAAGGCACTTCGGTTGCTTTTAGATGTGTTTGAAGGCAACACTGTTTTGTATTGATCATGTAAAGAGTAATGAATTATGAATAATGAATAATGAATGAATTAAATTAAAATGTATTGTAAAAAGTATCCACAACAGAGACTAGAAAGCTACAATTAAAAAACTGTCTGTCTCCAGTTACAGGCTAGGTTGTATTATAAGATTTATCTACAATAATAATTCACTGTGGAATTGACAAGAGATTACATCTTACATATTCATAACTATATTGCAAAGAAGCTTGCTGACAAGGCTGCCAGTCCAATAACAAATTATGTATGAAAAAGAGCACATCTAACAAACTCCAATCAAATAAATATCAGGCCATCTATTTGTGGTAGATACTGTATATACATCACTGCCAAGGACTACTAAACCATTCTGGAGGACCATGTGTACCCAATGGTTCAAACATTGCACGCTGAAGGTGGTGCTGGGTATCAGGATGATTATGCACCTACAAATGTATTTAATGAACAGCTATATGTAGTTAAAGCATTTTAATAGTACATTTTTCTGTAGGAGAACATTTTTGTTTGTCATCCATGTTTTTAAATGATATCATACATCAACATGCTTAAATTATTTTAAGTTTAAACCATGACTTTCCACATTTTTAAATAATATCAAAGAATTTATTGTTCTATCTAAATAAGCAATAAATGAGCTATAAAGTATACATGCAATTGTTCATATAAATATAGAAACCCTGCACAATGAAAAGAGAGGTCAGGTTTGTTATGTGTGTTGGGTCTGTGAAATGATACAGGGTTAATTAGACATTAATTAGTTAATTAGACACTACTATTACACTACACTACTACTACTACTAATAAATCTAGAATGTTTTAGCATTGATAAAATATAGCATGGTTTATATTTCTATTTATGTACTTAGGACAGGATTTGTGATTTTTTATTCAACCACTGTTGGTATTGTGTGTGTGTGTGTGTGTGTGTGTGTGTGTGTGTGTGTGTGTGTGTGTGTGTGTGTGTGTGTGTGTGTGTCCATTAGACACCTGCGGCTCTATGATGATATGCTGATCACTGAAAACCAGCCGGTCCTGATGAAGCTGCTTACGTCTGTCCTGAAAGGTGCGTGAGAGCAGGGAGAGGCGGTCTCGAAGAGTGGGGTCAGCATCACACTCTGTTAAAAACTGTTCCATCTCATCATCTTCTTCCTGCTGCAGCTTAGAAAAGAACCTAGATTGAAAAAAGAGGAAGAGAGAATAAATGTCAGAAAGAGAGAGAAGATCATATTAAAATACAAAATCCCTGATATTCATGACTGGTTCAGAAAGTAGGAGCATCTCAGCCATCTCAGAAAGGAGTTCTGGAGTTCTCAGAATCTATTGAGTGCTTTAGTCAAACATATTAGACCTGAGTCTATGCTGTTCCTCTTCCACCTCAGTGGCAAAGCTCTTCCACTGGAAATGCACTATGGTGTCACTTCTGTTCAGGATAGCCACTGTGCGCTGGTTAGCCATGGAGATGTAAGTCTTTTCCACCCACAGTAAATTTGTATCCAACCTCACATTTATATCTGTAGAGGCTCCATACAAATTTATGTAAATATCTTCTCCTATAAAAGAACAAAATAGATAACATTGGTTTATAATTCACATTTTGAGAAGTAACAGCTGTACTCAGGAAACATTGTTTAGATTAAAATCAAACTCAAATGTTTCTAGTTATTTGAGAATAGAAACCAAGGTGGCAGTGTTGCACTGCTGAGTTGGCAGTTCACAATTCAAAACAAGGGCCCAATTAGGAGCAAAGAAATCATTGCAGTATTTTAACTGATTTTTGTTCATTTGTACATTCAAAGCAGGAGTTTCATGCTCGTGTTTCTTTAAATACTACACACTGTTTGTCACAGCAAACTTGGAAACGTGTTCCTTTATTTATATAATATTTTGGAAAAATATATTACACTGTTATTGAGACCATTTTGGTAGTAAGAAATAGGAGAGAGAGGAGTTGCTGAAGTTTCCCTTAACTGCTGCTGGTATGAAGAGCAAAGGTGTATAAAGAGACATGATGCATCTCTGTTTCTTATTCATATTTAACTGCAGTAAGCCAGGAGATAAACAAATAAAGCTGTTAAGATAACACCCAGAATGTACAATAGTTCAACAAGCTCATCCCCGGCCATGTTAGACAGTGCACAGACAGTCTCTAAAACAGATAAAAATTAGCAATTTAGAAAACATAGTTTCCAATAAGACTGCAAATCCATACTCTTTACTGAAGAGTATGTTCTCATCAAAGGGTTGTTAAGATGTGGAATCCAAGTAAGACATTTGAAGAGGATTAGCTGAGTAATTTGTACTTTTTTTTCTTTATATACCTTGTATGCTATAAAAGAGCAGAAAAAGGTAATTAGAGTGGACATAAATACTCCAAACCATTTTCATATTTTTCTGGCAATAGGTTAACTATCTTGTTAGACTGCAAATGAATGCACTGAGACAGCTTAGACACATTCTGCACCAAATGTGCATATACACACACACACACACACACACACATGCCGTACATACATACACAGTCCAGATAATGCAAATGAATGCACAAACAAAAATCTCCTTATTCTTATTAAATAAGAATAAAGATAAGGAGTGCTCTTGCCCACCAGCTAAATCTTATCAACTTATTAACCCCAATGTGCAATTTATGAAGGTCATATTTTAATGCATACAACTAATATGTCAGAATTGCTTACATCACTGTGATAGAAAACATCAGAAACAAAACAAGGAAATGTTCTCTTTAAATAGCTTTTTTTTCCATTAAGGAACTCCACTAAAAACAACCAACCAGTATAATAACAAATTAAACAATAAAAGGCAAAAAGCCTTGCAACATCAATGCTCTGTTTCTTTCACCTAGCTGCACACTGTGTTTTACAGTATTAGCCAAAGGGGTAGGTAACAATGCCTTTTATTTTATGGTGCCAATCAAAAACTGATAAATCCATTCAGTCCTACTTCATTAAATCCATTCCATCCTTCTTCCTTTAATTAGGATAGATGCTTCCACAATAGAACATTAATATGATTTTTTTTTAATGATTGTTATTACACCGGAGTGGAGCAGCATTGATGGCAGAGCAGTACACTATAAATACTGAACCTGTGTAGTAATGGAGAAGCATTTGTTGGTTGTGGTCTCCTGTAGTTGTGGGTAGAAAATCAACTGTCACCTGCATACTCTCGCCAACACTAAGTGCTCCTACTGAAGGTTCTACAGAATATGGGCTATAGAAGAACATAAATACAACGTAAATAAACACACATATGTAAATAACTGTTTCAATTTATTATGATGAGTGCTTACTTCTGTGTGCTGAGCTGAAATTTGGCCTCGCCTTTTCCAATATTGCGTACCAGGAGGGTTTTTTGAGATAAACATTTCACAGGACACAGAGAAAAGTGGAGCTCATCTGGAAAGTCCAGGATGGCACGTGGCCCTATTGCCCGGATGGGTACCTCAAACTTCTCTCTCTCAGTCATGAAGATTACTTGGTGGCTATAGTCCTATCGAAAAGATTATGAATGGAAATGCAGAAGCTACATGAGTTTGTTATGATATAGATAAATTATAATATAGTAAAATATAATATAATACACGCGTGGACAAAATTGTTGGTACCCTTCGGTCAATGAAAGACAAACTCACAATGGTCACAGAAAAAACTTTAATCTGACAAAAGTAATAATAAATAAAAATTCTATGAATGTTAACCAATGAATTTCAGACATTGCTTTTCAACCATGCTTCAACGGAATTATTTAAAAAAATAAACTCATGGAACAGACCTAGACAAAAATGATGGTACCCTGAGAAAAAACTGAAAACAATGTGACCAAAGGGACATGTTAATTCAAGGTGTGTCCACTAATTAGCATCACAGGTGTCTACAATCTTGTAATCAGTCAGTGGGCCTATATACAATATAGGGCTCCAGGTAGTCACTGTGTTGTCTGGTGACATGGTGTGTACCACACTCAACATGGACCAGAGGAAGTGAAGGAAAGAGTTGTCTCAGGAGATTGGAAAGAAAATTATAGACAAGCATGTTAAAGGTAAAGGCTATAAGACCATCTCCAAGCAGCTAGATGTTCCTGTGACTACAGTTGCACATATTATTCAGAAATTTAAGATCCATGGGGCTGTAGCCAACCTCCCTGGACGTGGCCGCAGGAGGAAAATTGATGACAAATCAAAGAGACGAATAATCCGAATGGTAACAAAATAGCCCAGAAAGACTTCTAAAGAGATCCAAGGTGAACTTCATGCTCAAGGAACATCAATGTCAGATAGCACCATCCGTCGTTGTTTGAGCCAAAGTGGACTTCATGGGAGACGACCAAGGAGGACACCATTGTTGAAAACAAATCATAAAAAAGCTGGACTGGAATATGCCAAACTACATGTTGACAAGCCACAAAGCTTCTGGGAGAATGTCCCATGGACAGATGAGACAAAAATGGAACTTTTTGCCAAGGCACATCAGCTCTATGTTCACAGACGGAAAAATGAAGCATATCAAGAAAAGAACACTGTCTGCCTACTGTGAAACATGGAGGAGGCTCTGTTATGTTCGGGGCTGCTTTGCTGCATCCGGCACTGGGTGTCTTGAATCTGTGCAGGGTACAATGAAATCTGAAGACTATTAAGGGATTCTAGAGAGAAATGTGCTGGCCAGTGTCAGAAAGCTTGGTCTCAGTCGCAGGTAATGGGTCTTGCAAAAGGACAATGACCCAAAACACACAGCCGAAGGGTACCAAAAAATTTGACCGAAGGGTACCAACAATTTTGTCCACATGTGTATAAAACCTCTATAAAATACATAAGCAATGTTACATGTGTTAATGAACAGGACAAATATAGAGTGCACTTATATAGAATTTTCTATCATCATACAGAAGATTCAGTGTTTATATTATTATTTTTATTATTATACCCTGATTTATAACACAATGTTGTTTTTTATTGAGGCTACAAATTTGCACATTCTCAATCATTTAAATTTTAAGGCACATTGCTTTTCAATGCAGTAATCTCTTGTACAACTTGAACTTTAAGCCATAATAAAATATGTTAACCTATAATGCGTATTGATCATTCTCTGCAAATACTGTAGACAGAAACAACAAGAGTGCAAGAGGTTTTTTTCTGTATCAGGTCATGAAAATTACCCTTTTTAACTGGACATGTATGCTGAAATACAATACAGTGCTAATTCAGTTTCTTAAAGTTTACTATTTTCCACTGTGATACAAAGATACACAAAACTGAGCAATGAATTTGACTAGCAAGGAGAAAAAGCAGCAGTATACAGTACATGTAGCTCATGTTTGTGTGACTTCTTACAAGTGTTATTTAAAACCAGGCTTCCTCTTGCTTTTGCTTTAATATAACTGTGGTGTTATGACTATTTTTGCAGTCAACTGGAAATGTAAGCTTGAGTAAAACGTACCTTGTTCTCCTGTGGAGTGAATTGAACTGTAAAAGTAAACGCCATGCCCGGGGCCACTTTGTTGCATACATCTACTGGGCTCACCACTTTGAAATATAGTGAGTCGTCTTTAACCATCTTCACAAGGCGAGGGATCTGTAAGTTGCAGGAGAACCCACATCAAGCTTAGATACAACCACATGTGTACTTGCACATATAGCATTTGAATTGTTGCTGAAATTATATTCATGTGGCATTTTCAGCTACAGTCATTAAGACCTGTAAAGTTTACACCAAACTAAGTTGAACCAGGAAGAGCAAAGGTTCTGGAGTAGTCAAAATGTTGTCAAATTAACTTGTATGTTCTTGTCTTCTCATTTTTTTGTTTTTTTTTTGTTTTCTTAGCAGGAAAAACACTGAGTTTAAAAATCTATTTTGAAATTGTCGCTGTCGGGTGGAATCCTCGTATCTCCAAAACCATTATTTGTCAGGAAATTAAAAAAAACGCTGTATCTTATCTGCAATGCACAGGGTTTAGTCCGCATTGGAGTGGATTGTCTTGCGCTAAATTCCTGTTCTCAGATGAGCACCAGAACTAGCGGGGGTCAAGATTTATTTTCTTGAACCCAGTGTTTTGAAGACATTTACCTCAGAAGACGTGTTGATTCATTGCAACACTTAATCTTGAAGAAATATGCCGCGAAGCTTTCCCGTGGAGTGAAGAAGAGGTGGACAGTTGAAGTGTCCAATGGAGTTAAGAGATTTGTGCTCAAGCTATTTTCAAGACTTTATATTGGTTAATAACTTGTAAAAAAAAATAACAGACCCACGTGGGGACTGACCAATAGCATCGATATGTGAAAAAATATGAAATTGACAAAATTTGGACATATGAGGTTTCTGCCCGACAGCGACGACACACACACACACACACACACACACACACACACACACACACACACAAATACATATATGTGTGTGTGTGTGTGTGTGTGTGTGTATATACAGTATATCACAAACATAGTCTAGCACATAAAAGTGGTTCTGTAATCTGCAGTTGCACTGTGGAGTAATTTTGTTTAATATATATGGCCTTTTATTCTTTAAAGTGACATACGATGCTACAAAGATTGGCTATGTGCATTACATTGATGCTTCTAATGATTTCTTGCCTTTGTAACTGAGGGAAGTCAGTTTGGGGTACGTTAGAATGTACCACCATACACCATATGTACTGCCATACATGTAGATCATCTTGGATTGGATATGTCTGGTCTGACTTAGTAAATAGACTGGGCAAACACAAAATGTATTTATATTCAGACACACAGAGAGCTGAGCCCATCTTGAAGTCACCTTGTCATTATTGCGTAACACCAGTGGCACTTCATACATCTCTGAGGGCAGATAGTTCTGGAACACAATCTCAGATGGGTATGGCTGGAAGAAAGGCTGGTCCACATCTACAGCAGAAAACTGGGAACAAAACAAAAAGCCTCTCAGTACTGAAATGTGAGCAATGAATGGTCATTTTTCTAAGACCTCCATTTCTATACACCCTCCCCCTTGATCTGACTTATTGACATCAATTACATATTAAGTGAAAAAAAGGAATAGAAAGAGAAAGTGGTACCCAGAGAGTCAAAATACCATTCAAAGCATCTGGTACAGACAAATGTCCATTTAAAGTACAATTACAAAATTACAACCAGATTAGATCACAATAGGGATAGTTTACCAGTCAATTTTACCTTTTGATGTGTTGCCTTACTCATGTCTAAAAGTTCCAGAATGCGAGGTGGAGACATCTTATTTGTAGTAGTATGTCTCTCCTCTGTCGACTGAGACATTTCATGTGCATATACAGATGGAGATAACTATAATGAGATAATCCACAATGAGTTCCTTCATGAACAAAGAATACATTTATTTATGCAGGTATCATTTTCAACAGTACCTACTGTAAGTGCATAAGTGCAAACATTAGCTGTGTAGTAACATCAAACAAAACTGTTTATGTAAACTATGTAACGTTAATATATTCCAGTCATACAGACATATGTCGTAAATTGTTGGATTGCTGCACCACTAGAACCGGAATATTATTTTTTTTTTAATATATAGTGCCTTTTTTTTAACTTAATATTAAAAAACCTTCAGTCATACAGTATGTGTTTTACAAACACATGGGACACTGGGACAAAAGATTTTGCACCAGACTTATAAAGGTTTCAGAAAGGCTGATTAGCTTTATACTTAGGTTTGTATGTTAATCATCTGTAACATGCAAAGCAGTCTATTTGCCCAAAGTGTCCAAGTGAACAATGAGGGAAAAGCTATAAGAGAGAAGTGGAAATTCTCTCTCAATGCCAATAATAATATTTAATATAATATTATATTGAAAATATTAATTTAGCACTAAATGTTGTCAGCTGAGGCATTTGTTTAAGGTTTATGGCTATGTGCACAGACCGGCCCATACGATTTATACTGCAATATTTCTTGTTTGTCTTAATTTATGCCTTTGTGTTGTTGGCTTGCTTACTTTTTACTTATTATATTATTATTTTCACAAATTTTTCTCAATAGTACAAATTAACTAGCATGAAAAGGTGTTTTTGATGGTGTTTTTGACTCTGAAGCACTTCTGTGAGTAAATGTAATAAAAATGATGTATTTAGACGTGACAGGACATACAAAAACACAAATTAAATGACGTGGTCAAACCTGAGGTTTACAGTTAGTCTTCTTATGCATTACACACATTCAAGAGCAGGAGTTTGTTATGAATGTTTGTCCAAAATTACAGGATCTTCATTTGTTGTAATGTTATGATTAGATGTTTGGGTGACATTATTTAGCGCTGTTAATTTTCAAGTCAGACCCACATCATTTCTTATTCACCTTTCTGGTTTTGTCCTCCATTTTTACCAGCTTGGGATTTCTTGATGCTGCTACTTTAGTCTTGAATTATTCTGACATCTTCAGAGGCAAGGATTGCAAAGCTGGAAACTGGAATTTTAGAGGTGATCATTGTGAAATCTGACTTTGACCTGTAGATAGAAATACAGACAGATAGGCCATAGTTAATGGCATATTCCTGTATTTATCAAGCAACTAAAAAACCAAATAAACACAGTTCGAGGAGTTCTAGAATAATATGCCTTGATAAATAAATACATACAAAAATAAAGAATAAATAAACATAAACATTAGCGAGTAAAGAATAACAAACTTGCTAGTTACGATAACAGTAAGCGCTTTTACCTAAAACATATCTGTCAACACCTCATGAACACATTAGTCATGTCAATTATGCTAATATTTCTCATACGTTTTTGTTTTCACCGTTATTTGGTTACATGTATATATACACCAGAAACAGAATATACGTGTTTATAATGTTAATTAGCTACAGTACTTACGAGCAACACGTATTCAACATGTACACGTTTTTCACAACACGCGGAGCTTGGTGGTTGCCATGACAACAAGCCCTGTTTCTGATTCTGATTCTGATTCCAACAACACGCCATTTGATACGCTGGAGTCTACAGTGTGCTGGGGTGAATGGATAACAGGTTGCACTTGTGACAAAGTGCTACCTGCTTACCATAGATATCTACACCTAGATGGGCATTCACTAAATTCCAGGGGTTTCGTTACCACGACGTAAAGTGGGCGTGTTTCCGGAAGTCTTAGAAAAACGCCCTCTTTAAAAAAAAACATACATACGAAGGACAAAACAGTCATACAGGGGCCTGTTGCACAAAAGTAGAATTAAGACATCCAGGATAAATGACTGAGCTGAACTCAATGAATCCAAAACAAGTGGATCCGGGCTTAATTGGCTGCACAAAGACCAAGCCAGGATGAGCAGACACGGATTCATCAAGCCAGGTGAAACTAATCCTGGATATGTGCGCGCTCACGGCTCACTCAAACAGACCTGCCCCCGATCACAGATTCACCAAGGCAACTAGAGCGGCGTACTTTTCCCCGTCGGAGGCAAAAATCCTAATGGAGGCATACGAGGAGGTAAAAGACAATTAAAGCAAAGAGAAAAAGCGTGGCAAAGTATTGCAGACCACCTAAATGCGTAAGTAGTGCACAATAACACACTCACCGCTGCGCTGAAACATCACAATTACAGTACAATCCAAATAGTTAATTCACATCTCCAAAAACGCAGTTGTACTCTGATTATGAAACATTTGAATTTTTAATTGAAATGAACTGCAGATATGAGTGAAGTTGTGTACAGTAACTCCATGACATTGTATAAGGCTTTGATAAATTATCAAAGCCTTACATTATTACTACGCTCACTAGTACGGTTTAATCAGCCGTTGTACTCTGCTTCTTATGTTGTCCACCGATTTTTCTCTGTTCTCCTGCTTTTACTAATGTAAAGCTGCTTTGAAACAGTGAAACAATTGTGAAAAGCGCTATAAATATACAATAAAATTGAATTGAATAAATAGATGAGCTAATAATAATAATCACTTTATAGCGCCATTCAAAGGACCCAAGGTCGCTTGCTCACTGACTCCATTGAATGTTCTTGTGTGATAAAGAAAGTGTCTCTTTTCGTGTGTGTGTGTGTGTGTGTGTGTGTGTGCCTCCAGAGTGCCACCAGCCATGGACTGGGACAATCCGGCAATCTTCCCTGATGACGCCATTGGTCGGCTGCTGAGGGACCAATATATGTTGAATGATTTTAGTTAGTATGTGTGCTTTCAATTTTGATTAAATATGGCCTGCGGTGGCAGATGAATTTGTTGTTTTTTTGTGTTCATTATATATATATATATATAAATTGATTTGGCCTCTTATGATGTTTGTGCTGTATACTGTGTGTATACTGTATACTGAGGGAGGCTACTGCATCCATTCATTTGTCTGTTCAGTTGATGTGTATGGATTTGTCCTGCATTTATTTCAGTGTGCAGACATGCGGGGTTTGTTATATACAGACCTTTTTGATTGTGTATTTATCCTTTTGTATCCCGTGTGACTTCAGTTTTGAAAGGAGCTGATGGTTTACCTGCTTTGTTTTATCCTTATTCAATAAAGGAACATAATGTTACACTTTGTGTTTTTATATTTATATGGAATGTGTATTTTATATGACAGAGTATTAGGGCCACACTGAGGAAGAAGGAAAAAGTCATAAATTTATGAGGCTCTTTCTGTGGAAAAGATGCATATTCTTTTTACAGTCCTGATACTTATGACAATGTGCTGATGTGCCAAAAGATTAAGTATGTCCTTGTTTGTGAAACCATACTGAAGAACAATTCCACAAAATGCCCCACAGCTGTTATTTTAACAACTGTCCTCTAAAATGACGGGTTACAATATTATTAAAGACTTCATTCTCAAAGTCTGTGAATTTTCTTTTTTTTCCTCTGTGACCCTAATCTATAATTTTATATATAGCCTTATAGTCTATGGGAAACTGTAAATTATCTAATCATAGCAACATCATCTAAAAATCATACTTTATCCAAAATGATTGAAATTAATGATCACAAATGTTTAAATAATGACAGTGGGTCTAGTTATATGTGATAACAATGTATAGTGGGCAGTAGAATAACTATTGGTTTCCGTTTATGGTGACTGCTGACTGACATAAGGGATGAGATTAAATAGATCCTAGTACTTAGCCTGGTCTGGAGCAGGCTAGCTCCACAGAATAAATCTCCATGGTAATTTATACCATAACATTGTACCGCCCCCTGATCCAGCTTTAGTGCAATCGGATCACAGATAAATTGAGCCAGGATCACCAAGATATCCCGGCTTAATCCCTTATCCTAGTTTTGTGCAACAGGCCCCAGGTAGATTTATTTTAAAATCAAATAAACAACCAAAAACTACGGTTAGGGTTAGATGATCAAATAGGCCACGCCTACCCGATGACGCAATATGTGTTACGCTGTTCTGAAATCCCTGGAAATAAGTGCATCCCCACCTAAATGTCGCCTTGGGGTCCTAAAAATGCGTCAAAACCGCCGCCATCTTGGTACTTGGGTCTTGTACTTCAAATTCATGCATGATGCCGCTGCGTTTGAATGTTCAAACGAACGAAATCTAAAAACCAGACAGCAAGGGATTACATTACACAAGTGAGAATGTGTTTTATGATATTGAATGTTAGGAAATTATATTTCTGGTTACGTTGGTTTGTGTCCTTGGTTAACGACCGCATCTAATCCATGCTAGTTACCCATAGTTTTTGACAGTTAGGAAAACCGACAATGTTTGCACTTTGCTGACGGTCCCTTGGAATCTGTTTCTCAGTCGTCTGTACTTTGTCCACCCCGGAGGAAAGCTGATTTACAGGAAAATTGGGTTGTAGCTGCCTCTTTACATTACTACGATAAAAAAAAAGAGGTGTTATTTGTGTAAGAATACGTCTGCAAAGTGCAAAACCAGAAAAAATAGACTATATAATATTAATTGACTATAAAGTCAATTTGAAGTCAATAACTTCACTGTAATACACTGTACTGTCACCAAATTGTCCTGACACTTATTTGGTAGACATGTCTTTATTTATAATTTTGATGATTTTTTTTTAATGTGAAAATAATTCCATAACTTGACCATTATGGAAATTATATTTAATAACTTCACTTTAATACACTGTACTGTCACCAAATTCAGATCACACTTCACTGAGGTCCTGACAGGTATACTACAACACTTATTTGGGAGAAATGCCTTTTTGTATCATTTTTATGATTATTCATAATAAAAAAAAATCAATAACTTGGATATTCCTTTGGATATTCTCCCAGCAAACAAATCATTTGAGCCGGTTTACGAGTAACAGAAGAAATGGCGGTTGCTGTCGTAGATAAAATAACTAGAAAATGGCATGAAATAGAAGGGATTTGTGGGGAACAAGAGCTTCGTTCACTTGAGAGTTGTCTAAGAAATTTACGTCGTATTGAACATTTATTGTCTCCAGACACACTTGAGGACCTACAACAGAGTCTGGATGGTCTCAGGACACTGATGTCTGAAGTTATGTTACCTGTAACTCAAGGGTTTTCAGCCTCTCGAATTCATTCACGTGTGCTTATTGTGCTTTCAAATCAAATCAAAGTTTATTTATAGAGCACCTTTTTAAAACAGCAGGTGTTCACCAAAGTGCTGTACAAACAATATAATATAAACAATAGAACTAAAATGCATAAAATAATAATAATGAAATAAATAAAAACACAATAAACAATGCAATAAATACAATAATAATTAGTAACATGGTTAGTAACACAAAGTAGATACAGGAAGGGAATAATAGACGTAACCTAACACTGGTCTCATGTCCTGTTTTGTCTTTATGTGAGTGTTGTATTAAAATGGACCCAGTCAAATGGGAATGTGGATGTAGAAGAGCTTGGTAAAAAATAAATGGGTAAAAAATTGGCAGCTATGAAGTCTGTCCCTAAGTGTAATGACCGCCCCTTCCCTCTCTTTAAGCCATCACTAGAGGGCAATATAGCAATGTTGGGGAAAATGAGGTCAGAGGTCGATGATTTGCAGCACAATGTTCCCATGTTAGCAGATGCTCAAAATGCAGAGACAGCGATGGATAAGTTCAGATATTAATGGTTTATTTTCCCCATAGGAGTGCAGACCGAGGTATGTTGTGTAATAGTTCATGTTCATTTATAGGTATTACTCATTTGTCATATTAAACTCTGATTAAGGCAGACTGAACTCTGCATGTGGTTCTAAATATTACCGTGGTATGCTCTAAACAGATTTACAGTGATTATGAGTGTCTATTATGTTTATGTTAATGTGCTTATGTTTATTTATTTGTCTTTCTGTATAGTTTTATGGTGCAATGAAGTGTGAAGCATTAAGTTTAATACACTGAAGGCAAGAAAGGATGCATGAAACCTGTTAATGCTCTATGTTTATGCTCTGTAAAGCTGCTTTGAGACAATGTCTATTGTAAAAAGCGCTATACAAATAAACTTGAATTGAATTGAATTAATGCAGACCGATGCAAAGAAAAGGTTTATTGCATCAAAAATAAACATTCAAGCATCAGTGAAAAACTCTCTGCCTTATTCTTTGGAACTAAGGGGCCGCTACACTAAGGGTAAATGAAGGGGGGGAAAGAAAATTACGAAAGTTGGAGGATGAATGCAAAGAGGCAGTTAAAGTAGAGGACTCAAAGTACACGGACATTCATGTGAAATTCACTTCAATGCTTGGTTCTGTTTAAAACAGTGGTTTACAATCAAATTATATTGACAGTGTGTTTTTTGATATAATACAATTTAAAATATAGCTGCAAGCAGCCATGGCGGGACCTCGCAAGTTTTTTTATCGCTATACGGTGCCTCCCAGAAAAAAATGCACGGTGGGCAAGTGCATCAAGTGGGTAAATATCAGTGGACTATTTAATGTTATTACTGACCCATTTGGGGACTGTAGGTAAATGAACACACATTTTAGACAAATGGGGGCGCTAATGAGCCACTTAAAAGACACACCTTTGTCTGACCTTTTTGTCCACACTTAACAGCCGACAAATGTGATGTATGTGTCAAATACATCTGAGCATGCCAAAAGTCTTAAATATGCCTGAAATAAAAGTAAACTTTGACACGATGCCATGGCAACAGTGTTTGAGATATCAAAAATCCGTTCTCAATTTCTCATCTCCAATATCTCTGTGTCATGGTGGCCAAGTCTGGTCTCAATTGCATGAATCCCCTAGGAGGAGTTTTTAAAAGTTTACCGCATGCAGTTGTCAAAAAATCCACCTTTGTGACTGACACACTTCCTGGGACTCACAATAATCACATTAATGCGATCGGAATCCTTGGCCGAACATACTAAACAAATAGACATTTTTTGCCTTAGATAGAAGACACTTCCTGTTTCTCTGAATTCGCAATAAGTTAGTCACCTTGCCATGGCAGCACCGTTCGAGATATCAAAAATCCCTTCGGAATTTAGCAAGTGCAATGTCTCGGCATCATGTTGACCACTTTTGGTGTCAATCGCATGAATTCCCAGGAGGAATATTTAAAAGTTCACTGCATGCACTTATAAAACAATCCAAAATGGCCGACTTCCTGTTGGGCGGAGCTCATAGTTTAGAGCGCGAAAGAGTTTCGGGTCGATGAGATCTATATGCGTACCAACTCTCGTACATGTGCATACATAATTGCCCGATCTGTGCACAAATGTTTGTTTTTGCATTACAGGGGGTGCTACAGAGCCCTCCTGCCACGCCCAGATTCCAGCCTTTGCCCAAGCCTAGCATCGCATGACTCTGACGTGTGTTTTCGAGCATGTTAAGGGACCCCAATTGGCCAATGTGTGCAAAAAAATGAAAATAATAAACCCGAGCAAAAACAATAGGGCTTTGCACCATTCGGTGCTCGGGCCCTAATAAACCCGAGCAAAAACAATAGGGCTTCGCACCATTTGGTGCTCGGGCCCTAAATATAATTTATTTATATTCATCCTTTGTTTCAGGACGACAAGCCATTCAGGTAACCAGGGACCAAATGGATTTTCTTTTGAAGCAAGGCAACACAGTTAAGCAAAAGTTTCGGGATGCTCCTCCTCATTTTTATATGAGGTCAAAGTTCTTGGTATACCAGTGAGGAGCAGATTTTCTGCAATAGAAAATGAAGAACTTGAATATCATGTAAGAAGGCTTCAAAAGCTTTAGTGTATTGTACACTTTTTATGCTATAACATTAAATTGTGTGTTTTAATAACTGACATTATTACTACTTTAGATGATGAGAGCCTTGTTACGTGTGGATGGATTGCTGGTTCCATGACGTAGGGTGCGAGAGATGTTGGCTCAGGTAAACCCATCAGCTACTGCTAGGAGCAGCATTGTATCAAGATGTATCATGCATCTTACCCCAACAGCCTTTGGCATCTAGATGGAAATATGCACTTTATAAGGTAAATTCAACATGGGGAAAATGTTGGTTACCCACAATCTATGATCTCTTTACTGTAATGTCAGGTTTTCAAGATTTGCCAGTGTAGTAGACATTAAGTCAGTGCTACTGACAGTTATTTGGCAAAGCCATAGAACAAGAATGATATAGCCATTGGCCAATAAAGATAGTCAGTGCACAGTTTCATTTGTCTGCTTTAGTGTAAACGTACGACCTTGGCAGCCTGTTTTGTTTGTCTTGTAAGCTGCAACTCCAATATTTCTTCTGGTAGACTATAAAAAGCACAGTGATGACATATAACTCAGCATTTTCATGACACCTTTATTTATTTGTTGTTTCACACTTTAAATAGGTACTTGTTCAATAACCACAAGTATGTTTTCTGTCTTTGTATTCGCCATTTTAGATGGGGCTTTGTAGTGCATGGAGCCATAGATGGACATTCGCGGCTGATCTCTCATCTGAATTGCAACACTGACAACCGTGCCAACATTGTGCTGTCTCAGCTTCCTAAAGCCACGTGCCTGTATGGACTGCCGTCCAGAGTCCTAGCAGATTATGATGTTGAGAACCTTCAGGTGGCCTTTTTTATTAATCTTTTGCACGGTATTGAGCACCACAGTTTCATTACAGGGGAATTGGTCCACAACCAGAGAATCAAACATCTCTGGAGGGATGTGTTTTTGCATGTGCTGCAATCCTTTTACAGCATGTTCCATACTCTCGAGGACTCTCACCTTCTGGATCCAATAAATGACATCCACAAACTTTCTCCTCAAATAGTTTTTCTTCCCGAGATTCAAAAAAGCCTTGAGCGCTTTAGGGAGGTCTGGAACAACCATGCTTTGCGTACAGAAAACAATCGAACACCCATTCAAATCTGGACGGAAGGCATGCTCTTAAATATAGCAATGGACAGTACTGCACTTAACAATGTGTTTGGGGAAAATCCCTACAGATCACAAAATTTGGAGGCAGTTCTGACACAACATGGAATTGACTCTTTACCCACTACTGATGATGTTGATGATCTCCCTGTTTTAATTGAAAGGCAACCTCAAATCAGTCTGAGTCAACAACAACAGGAGTCAATCTTTCATGCTATTGATCACATTTCAGATTTGAAGATAAAGTATCTGACATGCTGTGCAGAAATAACACAGCATCGAGCTTGGATTGAGCTCCAGACCGAGAGGGATTGATGGTTATTTTGTATTTCTCCATTTACAACAGATTCCTCGTTCTTACCAAGCTTCTTGATGATAGTCTTGTAATCCTTTCTGGCCTTGTGAAGGTCAACAATCTTGTCCCTGATGTCCTTTGACAGCTCTTTGGTCTTGCTCATGGTGCTGAGGTTTGAATCGAACATCGAGGTTTTGTGGACAGATGTCTTTTATGTACATAAAGAGTTGTTAGGAGCACTTCTTAAATTAATCTGTGTACCACATTAGCACATAACCAGTCTGTGGGAGCCAGAGTTAGTTGGTTGATCTGGAATCAAATACTTATTTTATACTTGGTGAAATGCAACAATTTATGTAGTGTTTTTTTTTTTGGATTGATATTTTTTGGATCGAAAAAAAAATATACATTAATTTGTTTAGTTCAACGGTACCTATAGTAAACAGCAAAGTTCTGCAAACATTGTAGAAACTCTAGAAAACATTAAATTTAGAACATTTTTGATTGAATCTTTCAAGCATTTGAGGTGACAGTAAACAATGTGGAACACTAACAACAAGAAGTTACAAACAGCAGTGGTGTGGCTGAACTATTACATTCCCAGACTGTTCATGGAACTCCAAAACCAGGAGCCTGCATAATTCCCTCAATCATATATTTCTTGAAGGTGTTATAATACATGGTGTGGGCAGGCGGAGGATTATTTGGCAGGTATTTGCCTCTGGAAACATTTTATTGGCTTCATGAAGGAACTTAATTTGTTGACAGCGTAGAAATCCAAGGGGAGGCACTACTGATGCTCCAGATATAAACTCCAATACTTTTTCAAGGGTGACTGTACTACATTCCCCTTCTGCAACACAACATCATTGGGTGAAAACATTGGGTGTATTGAAGTAATTTATACTGACGTACGTGTCCCTTAGTGACACTTGTTTCTGGATTGCGTACGAAACCTTTCCACAATCCCACTAAGAAATTGTCCTAGATTGCATGGGTTAGTGTTGAAAACACAAGATCAACTATCAGAGTTGGTCTTACCTTGAACGTAAGTGTCCTTTAAAGTCCCTCGCTCTTCTAACAAAGGATCCTCTTCAAGTTCTTCTAGTTATTCTATTGTTTGAATCTTTAGATGGAGTCAGACTTAGACCTTCTTGTCTGTTTTTATTAAAAGCAATGTAATACAGATAAATGTGTGTAATATATGTAAAGTAAAATAAAAGGAAATTACAAATAAAGTCAAAATTCTTTGATTTCAGCTTCTTAAATGTTAATGTTTTCTGGTTCCTTTACTCCTTTATGACAGTAAACTGAATATCTTTGAGTAGTGAGCAAAATGACAAGACATTCATGGAAACCATACACAAAAAACTTTGGGATATTACCTTTTCCTGATCCATCAACGAGGTTTCTGTATACTCCTGGTCCTGCTTGGCACATATTGAATGCCATTCTTGAAGAGCCTAAAGCAAAAAATATATCACAAATCATAAAAAAAGTATACACACAAAATAAAAAATTTAATCAAATTGTTCTGTACCATGTCAAAATGGATTACCTGATCTGAAACCACATTTAGCCATTCAGTACTCTGTCACATCTTGTACTGGAGCAACTGATAATTGTGGGAATGAATTCTGAGATATAGCAAAGGATTTGGATATCGCCTGGTAGTACACAGAAAATCAAAATTATTTTTGCTTTAGATAAGAGAAATAGCATATTTTAAAATAATCTCTCTTGGCCTGACAATAAGGATTTGTAATGCTCTTAATCTTGGTAGTGAAGTACTATTTACCTTTTCAAAGGAGCTACAACTTATCTGAAAAATCTAAACTGGGAAGAATCTAAACTGGGTGCAATCATTTTAATATTGTTTACCTCAAAGGTTCTCAGCTCTGGGGTCTCATTTATAAAACTGTGCGTAGGATCCCTACTAAAAGTTTGTGTGCCCAAAAGCCAAAAATCACGTACGATTTATGATTTATAAAACCGTGCGTACGCACACCTGTAAGCAATCTTCCCACAGATGTGCGTACATGAACCAGCCTCATATCCCGCCCTATACACACTCATTACACACTTCACAACTACGAGAGTGGACCTCGTTATAATGAGTTTCCTCTGCACTCTGTGGGTTTAAAAATGGGGTGAGGAGCCAGCGTCTCAGGAGTTAGCCACTGTCGCCTGCAGGATATAATTATATTAAAAGCAACATTGTTATAATTATATTAAAAACAAAATTGTTACAGTTTCTACTTTTTAATATTGTTAAACTCACCAAGAAGCCAGCCATCACGTACTGCACCTGCATTTAGTCTCTTCCCTGCACTGCTATGTGTTGAACCAGGCCAGCGTGCCACAATGTTTGTGAGGGTCATGTTGGAGTCACATATGATTTGCACATTAATCGAATGCACATGCTTTCTATTAACATAAGCAAATTCATTTTCAGATGGTGCCCTTATAGCAACATGAGTGCAGTCAATTACGCTGATTACATTTGGGAAACCATACATTGCTGCAAATTGCATTTTAATTTCGGCCTGTTCACAGTGTAGGGGAGCCTGATGTATCGACTACCCATATTAAGTATACCGTTCAAAACGACAGATATTATGGCACTCAGGGACGGCTGTGATATACCAGACCTATAGGGTGAGATGATAGATTCCAATAGAATTATTTCATATACAAAAAGGTCTTAGAGACAAAGTTGAGGATTACTTATAGTTTTTTTTATATAAATAATTTACCTGTCTGCCAATTCCATACATTACATACCCGGGTCACCGGAGGATTTATATGTTTCTAGCAATCAGACTGATCGTTAACACCTTGACAAAATCACAGAAATTATTTGTGGGCGAAAATTTAAGATGGAAATGTTATAGTGAACACATGCTTCTTCATGACGGTTTTGTAATGAACACCGTAATAGTTAGGACCGATGATGAGTAGCGATTGTGCTTCATGACTGTATTTGCAGACTTTGACATTTTATGATATATGAAAATATGAAAATTCGTTTTTACAGTGTTCTGCAGTTCTCTAATAAAAGGGTATTTCATGCTATTCTGTATCACATGTAGTCGCGCCATCTCCTCCTGCATGCCTGTTGTGGACAATGTGACTGTAAGGCAGCGCTGATTATTATTATCATTATTTTTTTTTTTTAATACATTTTGAATTACGTTTGGATTTTACTAGATGTACATAGCCTAAAACAATCAGCACAAATAACACTGTTGGATTTAATCTTCATGATAATGTGGATATAACATATGAAATGGAGTGACAAATGTCATTACCTCTTATAATCGTTCTTCTCACATTTATTTTCTGCAATCTGACTTCAGTTCACGACCTCACCATCTGTGTCGCCAATTCCCTTTGTCTCCAGAATGTGCATATGCACGGCTCAAAGTTTGCTTAAAGGTGCACACATTCTCCCGTCAAGTTTGTTTTTTATAGATCACAACCTTTGCATGGGAACTGGCGTACGTACGTTTCCAGCCCCGTTTTGTGCATATGCACGCTTTATAAATGAGAGCCCTGGCCACTGCCCTGCACATTTTAGTGCCTTCTTAGCTCCCAGCACACCTGATTTAACTAGTCAATAAATTAACAGCATTTTTCTAAATGAAGCAGGTGTGGTAGAGCAGGGAAAACACTAACATATGCAGGGCAATTGCCCTTCAGGAATAAGGCTGAGAAGCACTGGCTTACCAGATCTGAAACTACATTTTCTTCAGTCAATTGTGAGATCTTATCAACAGCTGCAGCTCATGCACGGGTTTTCTACAAATGAAAAGTGAGTTGAAAAGAGTTTCAAGTCAGTTTCAGTTTCAGAGTAACACATTCCTAACATTCCATAGAGAAATAAGGGCTACTATATTGTAGTTCCGCTCCCAACCATAGGGGGAGCTGGGGGACTGACTCGATTAGAGCCTATGGTTATCAGCATTTTTTTATTTTTTTTTTTGCTACTTCTCCTCGTGCATGCCAGCAGAAAATAAACCTTCTAAAATTCTACCACCAGCTGAATTAACATTTCTAAAATCCTAAAACCAGCAGAAAGCAGAAAACCCAGGAAAAATTCCAAATAGAAACAATTGAAACTCCGGTGAATGGAAGCACATTTTGCTAAGTATGATGCAACTTTTCATGTGTGCCAAAATGTTATTGGAGAATTACCTTAAAACTAAAAACCAGTTGGAGTATTTGCGGTTATCTGTAAAGCAAAATCCAAACGAACTATGTGCCCTTATAATTACATAAGATTTATCTACTTAATTATGCTTCATGGTGTTACAATGCTAAGGGGTGGCTAAGGCTGCAGCTAGCATGTAAGTAGAACAGAATGGTTCAGGATAGCATGAAATTTTTTTATTTATTTTGTAGTTGCTGTTTATGCAATATGAGTGAATACAACATGTTCATTATATCCAAGGTACATGGTTAATGTAAATGATTGTGTTAAATTCCATATTTTTTACCTTTGTTAAACAGGGTAATTTTGAATGTATGATGGAGTTTAAAGGAATTAATGTGTAATCAGAAATACCAGAAATATTATTATTACAAATAATAATATTGTAAGTTGATGTAACTTGATTAATAGATTGAAGTGTATTCCTAAATATTGTTAACATGCACTTTAAAAGAAAAAGAAGTCAATGAGGTCTCATGTTAGAAAAGGAAAAAAGAACTGAATTGTTTTTGTCTGTACCGTTTGTGCAGATTGGTTTTTTTTGAGTACTAGAAAGTCTGGATGAACCGAGATGGCGAGCCTAGCCTGCGAGACCGGTAGATGATCTTTAACGGAGTGGCCAGCCGTTGATTTGTCACCAGAGGAATCCTGATTTACGTCGAGAGTGCCAGTTAAGGCATTATTCTTCACCCACAGTAGTGTTACAATAAGTGCACTGGAGGACAAGGAAATTAATGTTCACTTAAATACACATTCACCGAACTTTGGATCCATATTCCACATTCACTTACGGAACCAATTGAACATTTAAGGGGGATTTATTTTTCTATTATTTTAAAGAGCTCTTAGTTCTTTTTCTGTTTCAACATTATTGTACCAATTATTTTCACTGTTGTAAGAAGGCAATAAAATTGTCAGTTGTTCAACTCAATCGGGGCTTCTCTTGTGAATTGGCCCAACCTACCTCTCAACGAACCTAGGTAGATGTTAGCGTCCCTTAGTTACTTCCATAAGATCAACACCATAGGCGCTACATACAGTAAATGCAATATCTCTCAGCACTAATAGCAAATTATATAGAGACCCATAGAACAGTTGACAAGTCATAAAATAAGTTTATTTTCTTAATAAGCTTTTTTCCCAATTACCTAATCCATGTTTGGTGAGTTCAGCAAGCACAGCTGTAGGGGGCAGAATCTCACTATCAAGCCCTGGAAGAAGGAAGAGGTTTGCATGCCAAATAGGTTCTTCCCTGCGGCCAGCAGAACTTTTGCATTTCTTTTGCGTTCTTCCCACCCCTACAACTAACATTATTTAGTTCATTGTCTTCTTTGGTTGCAACTTTTTTTTTTTTCAGATTAATGAGGTGTGTAAAACCAATTGAGGGGAGTTGAGGATATCTGGAACTGAAATTGTGACTAGTCAGAATTAAATTATAGATATCTCTAACCGGAATTATGGATAGTTATAATTTAGTTGTAGATATCCACATTTCACATCACGGATATCAAAACCGAATTGAAGATATCTATACAGAGAAACTCCATAGACATGAATGGGAAAAGTGACGTTATTCGTCCTAGGAAGAATGACGTTGTGGATATCTGAAAAGAGAGTTGTGGATAGGAGCAATGCTATTGTGGATATCTGAAATTTTCATTTGGCAGAACTGAATTACGGATATCTATAATACATATCCAGACTAGCCATTAAATGTTAAAATGGCTTGCCATAGTGCTGCTTTACTTGAACAATACCACAATAAACTTCTGGTGATGCTACTACTGTATGTACTATTCATTCATGCTATAATATCTCCACTCTGTGGTTATTTATTGTATACTGCATGCTACTGCCATTCTCATTTGCTGCAACATTTAAAGACTGAAACAAGTACTTAATATAACATTTTTAAACCGTCTTTAAAAGTCTAAAGCAAATTTAAATACCTGTAACACCTTTTTTTGACAAATCCCCACAGCTTCTTGAACTGCCTTCCAATTAGTGCTCAGGACTTAGACACAGTCTCATTATTTGAGTCTAGACTGAAAACATATTTGTTTAGTCAAGCCTTTTGTGAACAGTTTTTTTCTTAGGTAAAACAGACCTTAATTTATTTCCCCCAGGCATAGAGTTTTGTTGATCTGGGCAGTTTGGATTTTGGATGAGCACGGCATGAGAGCTTAGAGCTTTGTTTCTTTACAGGGGCATTAAGGAACATGTATGCTTAATGCTGGAAATATATTTGGTCCTCTTAGTGCAGTGAAGAAAAATCTTAAGGCTACAGCACACAGAAACATCTTAGAATATTCTGTGTTTCCAACTGTTTGGGCAAGGCTCAAATATGCTTACAAGCAAATATAAGCATGGCTAGAAGTAAGGTGAAGAATCTGACAAATAATTACACACAGGCATGCACAGTGTTCGTGGATACTGAGATGAGAAAAAGATGCTCACAAATAGATTTAACTAAAAACAATAAAATGCTAAGTGAGCTTTGACATTAGATGAGAAATAAGCTGAAATATGTAGTTTATGCAAGAAAGGTTTGTTGAGGTGAAAATAAAATAAAATGGGTGTATTGTGTGTAGAGAAATGAGGACAGTACACACTGGTATATTTCTGAGCAGAGTACCAATGTTGTGCACTGAATTTCTGTACAGTAATTTACAGAGATGCTTTGTGCTTGCATAGCTATTAAAACTTACAAAAATGTCTTTTTACTGTTATTTCTAGAATTTCCTTGTAATTGTTGGCTAGTTCCATTTATCAGGTAAATATATAAAAGGTGTGTGATCATTGAACATGTGAATTCTATGTGAAAAAACCTGAATGCATAATGCACAGGGCTGCACAGTGCACAGTGCTGTCACAGGGCTGTGATGCTAGAACTGACATGGCTTTTCATTAATTTAAAATATGGATGCATGCTGTTGTGTTTTGCTACCCAGTTTTATGCTTACTGTAAATAACAAAGAGAGAGATTCTACTTGAGAGATCAATTTTCATGTCTGCAGACAATTTAACTGACACTATAGTTTGAAGCATACACACACATTTGTGCAGAGACTACACACGGTAATATTTTATGCACTAGTAGAAATTGAATCAGATTTTTCTATCGCTCCCTTAAGCATAGAGATTCACATCAAGAAATGGAATTTAAAAGGCCTCCTTCCGCAAGGCCCTTAATTATTCCAAAATCAGAAAGAGAGACTCAAAGCGTGCTGAGGAAAATTTTAATTAGGCTCTATAACTGCTATGGTTTTGGTGCCAGCCAAAAGCTTGGTAGATAGGACATCAGCCAGACAGATCAACAACTTGATTTTATGTTTTCCTGTTTTCTAAATAGTAAATGTTGATTTAATGGGGATTTCACCTACAGGCATTGGCTACATTGAGGGCAAGGAGCTTGAAAACTTTATCACTCAGTTGGAGGTTGCACGGTGTTTACAATAGTCCAGGCGGGATGATTTACCACCAGTAAGTGCAATGGCAGTGTTGACCCCATCAGACTGTACATTTAGAATTATTCTTGTGACTGCAAAGTATCACTTCATTCATGGAACAGACTCAAAAATCAAACCAGTAGTGGTAAGGTAAAAGTAGCTTGCTCCCTCAAACTGGCCAGATTTTCTTGGACAAAAGAGGACAATGACCTTGTGTCTCCTAGGGTTGTAAGCCAAAGATCTACCAGGTAATAGCAGTAGTTGGCATTGTGTATACCAGGCTTCCACCGAATGTGCTTGAGACGGGATATTTGATTTTTCAAAATTGCTCATATAGCACTTTCCTGTGAGTATCTTACACTGCTCTGTGATACAGCAGAAAATATAACTGAGAGGAAGCACGTACTTGTACAAGTCATGTCCATTGGAGAGTTAGAGGGATCGATGAATAGAAACTACACCAGGTTACGTATGTAAACCGATTACCTGAGAAGGGAATGAGACGCTGTGTTATGGCCGACGCTATGGGAACACATCATTGAGGAAGATGTGTCTGAAGCTCTGTGTGCACTCACGCCAATTTAATTTCACATGAAGGACATGTGATGAAGTGATTACATACTAGCAAATCCAAACAAGGGCACATATCACATTATTCCAGCTTCTGTTTTCTGTTTGAAAGCACAAATGGACACCGAGGGTGTGGCCAGTGACGCAGTGTCGTCTTTCCTTTTCAGGGAAACGGATGACATACGTAGTCTGGTTGTTCTGCCTCTGTTAGAGGCTGTGTATAATTTATGATGGACATTTGCATTCATATTTATATTATTTTTGTAATTGCTTAATGTTCAATATGCCTTTTGTATTCCATTTACCTCTACCTGCCGTATATTTACCTTTGTATATGAGGACTTTGATTTTGATGTGTCTCTGCGAGTGCGGCATGTTGGGTAACCAGGTAGCATTGAGCATGGTGTAGTGCACGCTGAGTGTATGTTTGAGTTGCATCTAAGTTAACCCTTCTTCAAAATGCTACAGAAGCACCGGTTGTATGTCTACTTTAAATAATTTATCTTTCTGGCACATAACAATAAAGTGTATGTTTAATTTAATCACTATATAATTGAATATGTTTGATATTGCTGATCTGCACTAGCATGCTACATTAGCCACTTGTCTAATGTGAGATAGCAATCTGTTGTGTAGATTCTGCTTGCTACACTGTTCATGAGTATGATGCTATTTTGCATTTTAGTTTAAGTTTTTTGTTATTTCTTAATTTCATTTACAGTTTTACTCAGTTCATTGACCTGTGAGTTTGCCCAGTAACTGCAAAGTTATCATTAAAGGAGCAAGGTGCTGGCTCTTGAACAGTGTTTGGCTTGCTGTTTATTTATATTAATGCTTGGATAGCAAAACATATAAAGAGAACAGTTGCAGCTGATTAAAATGTCATGGATCAACAGACACCAGAAGGACATACAGATGCAAGCATGGAAACTGAAGCAAACGGTGGAAAGGAAAAAGCACCTTCAGAGGTCAGATCAAAATGCACATTATCTAGCTCTCAATCTTCAGTTGTTTGTGCTGCCGTTAAAGCTAGAGCCTCAGCAGAAGCTGCATGTGCTAGGATGGCATTTGCGCAAAAACAACTAGAAATGAGAAAAGAAAAAGCCAGGCCAGAACAGGAATGAGCTATGGTGGAAGCAAGTCTTGAAGCATTGGAAATGGAAAAAGAAGCTGCTGCTGCTATAGCAGAAGCTGATGTGTTAGAAAGCAATGTGATGATAGTCATAGTGGAAAGAGCACACTATAATCACATGTGATTTCAAGAAGAACAAAGGAACATGTGGAACACTAGACCCCATTGAGCTCTGACTTTTACACTTTACCTCTGAATTTGTCATCCTGTTTAAAGAATCAACCCCAAATTTGATCAAAAGATCTCAGAGCGTAAGGAAGTTGACGGCGACCCTAATGCAGTTCAGGAATAGAGTTGAATAAGTGACACTGAATGTCTGCAGAACACAAGACTTCCAGATTATCAATACGCTCTACCTCAATTCATTCCAAAGGCTGCATCTAAAGTATCTCCAGGCCAAAATCATGATTCACAAGCGTGTGCAGTCCATTCAGATGTGCAGCATGCCTCTCAAAGCCAAGCAAAGCCTATGTTGGACAAGATTCTTGGCATATAGAGAACTAGTTGCAACAGGGCTTACCAAGTTTGATAACAATCCAGGAAACTTTAGAGCTTGGGAGTCTTCATTTGTTAATATTACACAAGATTTACAGCTCTCAGCCAACGAAGAGTTAGATTTGATAATCAAATGGCTAGGAAAGGAATTGTCAGAGCATATAAAAAGAATACGAGCCATTTATGTTACAAATCCATAAGCTGCTCTTCAGTTGTCTTGGATGAGACTTCAAGAATGTTATGCTACTCCAGAAGTAATTGAAAGTGCCTTATTCAAGCGCCTGGACAACTTTCCACGTTTATTTCCAAAAGACAATGTGAAACTCGGGGAGCTTGCAGATTTGCTCACAGAAATACTGTACTTGTCCCTAAAGGAGGTGCATATTTACCTGGACTGGCTTATCTTGATACCCCTCAGAGTATTAATCCTATTGTAGAGAAGTTGCCAGCAAATCTACAAGAAAAGTGGTTATTTGCAGGTTCACGAATCAAAGATGAATACCGGGTCAGTTTTACCCCATTCTAATTCTTTACCCGTTTCATTTGTAGTGAAGCTAAAGCTAGAAATGATCCTAGTTTCACGCTCGCAAGTATTGCCCATCCAGTCATTAAAAATGAAAGATCCCCATATAGACATGGTGATAGCAGAGTCCCTGTTTCAGGGAACAAAACAGATGTATCCTCATAACCTGAAGAAGACTCAATGAGTGTGAAGGAGACAAGTAAGAGAGACCTGACAAAGAGCTGCCCTCTCCATAACAAACTGCATCCTCTGTCAAAATGTAGAGCCTTTAGAAAAATGATGTTGACTGAGCGCTGGAATCTTCTGAAAGAACATAGATGATGTTTCAGGTGTTGCTCTCCAAGTCATATGGCAAGAGACTGCCTTGTGAGCCTAAAATGTGTAGACTGTGATTCTGATAAACATTGTACTGCCATGCATCCTGACCTAGCTCTGCCTTTCTCCACACCTGCAAAGCAAGAACTGCATACAACACAAAAGGAGACATGATCCGTGTACACAAAGTGAGACAACAAATCAATGGACCTTAAAAGGCACCTTTTGGACAATGGCTGGACTTGGGCTGGGTGATTATAGGTGATGTTTGCATCGACAAAGCCCAAGGTGAGTGTTTTTAAAACTAACGTCTTGGAAAGTGGATGCTCCTCTCTTCTCACTCCATGCCAGAGCCACGTCAAAGTAAAAGAGAAATTGTGCCATGGCAGGGAGCACAAGTCTGTTATTTTTCCCCATTTATTCAGTCATGTAACTCATCATGTGCAAGCTGAGGACAAACTTGGACTCAATGTGTTTGAGAGAACCAAAAATGATAACAAACAAGTCATGTCTTTGGAGGATGAAAACGTCTTATTATGCAAACAGAGTTTCACCAAGACAAAGAAAAACTGGATTGCTCCTTTGCCATTCAGGTCACTTCATCCATTACTCTGACCAAGCATTGTCTTGCCTCAGTTCTTTGCGATGCACATTGGAAAGAAATCCTGAGATGAAGGAGCAGGTTTCTGCCTTCATGGAAAAACTCATTAAGAACCATCATGCAGAAAGGGCACCACCTGTCCATAAAGATGAAGAATGTTGGTACTTACCTATCTTCGGAGTATACCATCCGCAAAAAACGGGACAGGTATGGGTTGTATTTGATTCCAACACTCACCACCAAGGTATACCTTTGAGCAGTGTGCTCCTCTCTGGCCCTGACCTGAACAGTTCTCTACTGGGTGTGCTTTTGCGGTTCAGGAAAGATATTGTTGCGATCATGGCAGATATCCAGCAAATGTTCTATGGTTTCCTGGTGAAGGAAGAGCACAGGGACCATTTAAGATTTTTCACGTACAGAGACAATGACTTGAGCAAGGAAGTTGTAGAATACCGAATGAGAGTGCATGTTTTGGGGAACAGCCCTTCACCGGCAGTGGCCATATATGGCCTGAGGTTAGCTGCACAGCAAGGTGAACAAAAGTACGGAACTGACAGTTCACACTTTGTCAATAGACATTTTTACGTGGACGACGGACTCCTGTCCTTTCCCACAGAAATCGAAGCAATCGACCTGCTCAAGCGCACTCAAGAATCACTTTCTAAATCGAATCTCAAGCTCCTTTAGATATCCTAAAACAAGGTTGAGGTCATGCAAGCGTTCCCACCTGAAGATCTGGCTTCTGGTCTCCAAGATCTCAGTTTTGATAGTGAATGCTGGCCCAAACAAAGAAGCCTGGGTCTGTATTGGGACATAAAAACAGATACATTGACTTTCAAAGCCGCAACTAATGATCAGCCCTACACTCATCGAGGGGTGCTCACCACAGTGAACAGCCTTTTTGATCCTTTGGGACTGGTGGCACTAGTGACGATCCAGAGAAGTGCCCTGGTACGTGAACTGGCTAAATACGTGCATGACTTGGTCACCAGCCTTCCTGAAGAAAAAAGAAAAAAGTGGGAAGAATGGAATACCTCACTTCAAAAGCTAAGTAACCTTCACAATACATGTACATACCTACACCATTTACTTTCTAACATTTCAAACACTGAGTTGTGTATCTTTTCAGATGCCTCAAACTGGGCCATAGGGTTGGTGGCTTACCTTTGAGCTCTGACTGATGAAGGACCAAGTGGGTCCAAGGACCAAGTGGGTTTTGTAAAGAGCAAGGAAAAGCTGTCACCATGTTCTGAACTATTCCTCGTCTGGAGTTGTGTGGTGCAGTGCTGGCTGTAGAGATGGCTGGACACATTCTCTACAAGCTGGACCACAAACTGAATGTTGTGAGATTCTATTGTGATGGCAAGGTAGTTTTGGGCTATATCTGCAACAAGTCCAGACGCCTCTTTGTTTACGTGCACAACCGTGTTCAGCAGGTACGTCAGTCATCCTCGCCAGATCAGTGGAATTATGTACCCAAAGACCAGAATCCAGCTGATCTAGCAACAAGACCTGTAGTCATGTCAAAGCTCAGCAGCACTATATGGTTTACGGGTCCCAGCTTCCTCTACAAACTACCCCAAACTCAAGAGCGTGAGTTCTTTGAACTGGTTGATCCTGAAACGGACACTGAAGTTAGACCTCATGTGACCAGCTTTGTTAATCGGATTGACAGAAGCCTCTTCTCAGAGAGGTTTCAGTGCTTTCCTGGTAATATAAAAACATTCTTAAGACCTATTTCTCAGGTGGTCTTACTGCCAAAGATGACTAAGCAGAAACAAGGGACTGTTACAGTGGCATTAATAATGTCAGGCGGGGAGTGTTCTGCCTCTGTTAGAGGCTGTGTATAATTTATGATGGACATTTGCGATGCAATTTATGATGGACACCATGTGCCTCATAGGCCTGAGTAATGGCCTCCACTACCCAGTGTACCAGAAGCTGTTTGGAGATTGGATTACCCTGGTTCCAACTCCCAAAACAGACATACAGGGAGAAGACGTTATGCCATGAGCATGAACAGTGGACAAAAGTCCTCAAGGCCTTTACTGGGCAAAGCAAATGCAGCCTCTCCTGCTCCGCCAAGTCAAGAAGCTTTTATTGTCATTTCAACCATATATAGCTGTTGCAGTACACAGTAAAATGAGAGTGTTTCTCCAGGACCATGGTGCTACACAAAACAAACACCGCACTAAGGACTTAAGTAAGTCAGTTCTAGCCACATAAAGTGCATCTGTGCAACCTTGTGCAAACAGTGCAAGACCAAAAAGACAAGACAGTGCAAACAAAAGATACAAGACATTACACAAAAGACAATACCCACAAGCAGCGCCGACCAGTGTACATCAAACAAATCATTTCAGATAATCAAACAAATTTAAATAGTAGTCAAAAATAACACGGGTAAACACAACATGCAGTTTTTAAATGAAGGTTCTTCTGAACCCAAATGACCGTGTGAAAAGGTGCTTGCCCTCTAAACCACATAACTGGTCCAGTAAGGGTGGTAAATGGGTCTTGATGTGCCTTATGACACTTCATTACAATGGGTGTGAGTGTGACCGGACTATAGTAATTGAGAAAGGTCTTCTTTGGCATGGGGACAATGGTGGTTGTCTTGAGGCACGTAGAAACAATAGCGTTGCTCAGGGAAATGTTGAAGATGTCAGTGAAGACATCCGCCAACTCTGCACATTCTGCACATTCCATGTGCATGCTGCCAGGAATGTTGTCTAATCCAGCAGCCTTCTGTGGGTTAACTCTACATAGAGTTCTCCTCATGTTGGCTGTGGATAGATGGAGTACCTGATCGTTAGTGGAAGGGATGGTCTTCCTTGCTGCTACCTTGTTCTGCACCTCAAACCGTGAGTTGAAGTCGTTCAGCGAATCTGGGAGGTTCGTGATTGCCTGTATGACCTGCCACATGCACCAGGTGTTTCTGCTGTCCTTGTAGTGGCTGTGGATTGTCTGGGCATGTGCGTGCTTTGCTTCTCTGATGGCTCAGGACAGTTTGGCCCTTGCTGTTCTTAGGGCCACCCTGTTCCCTGTTCTGAAGCCTAGGTCTCTAGGCTTCAGCAGTGCATGCACTTTAGCAGTCATCCATCACTTGTGTCGGCATGAAACAAGGTGAGCCCGCCCAACTGAATAGTGGCTCCTGGAACACTGTTGCTGAGCCACATGTAACACTTACTCTCTGGCTAATAACTTGTAGATTGTATAAATAATTAACTTGTTATATGCCAATCTATGGACCAGCATTTCAGAAGAATAGATACGCTACTGAGAAAGATGCAACAACAGTGAACAGACTTGAGGAATGGTTTGGTTGAACACACAATGTGTATTTGTTTAACAGCATTCAAAAGGTAAGTGAAATAATAAAAACAAAGAAAAAAAATAATTTAACAAATGAAATTCTTATTTCTAAATTTTGCTATCACTCTTGTGTTTTAACAGGTTTCGTGAACATTTTCCCTTGGTTTTCAACAAGATAAGTTCTATGTTTGTTCACTTTAACACGGTGTTCGATTCAAGTATCAAAAACCAAAACAATATATCACACTTGTCAACACAAAAAAATTTGACACTTCTCAAAGAAATAAAATGTCCTTTGATCTCGAAACCCTCAATTTCTCAGTCTTTCAAGGAAAACAGTCCTTCAAATAGTTTGTATAGAGATATAAATGTCTTTTCTCTGTCAATGAAGGGAAAAGTACATCTCCATCTGAAACAAGAAAAAGAAGTTATTCGATTTCCTACTATTCGCTGAGTTCAGAAAAACTTGTTTCCACAGAAAACCCAAGAACAAACTCAAGGGAGGCTCGCCAGTCCAAACCCTCCTCAAAACCACTGGAAGGCCAGGACAAATCCAGAATACAGGCATCGGAACATCTAGTCACATCAGACAGGACAGCAATCGAATTTGGAAAAGGACAGAACAAGAAAAACAAAACAAGAAAACAAAAATCCTGACCTTGAACAAACAAGGCCATAAAAATATCATGAATATCTTCATTGTAACAACATACAATAAAGTTATCAATCAATATACATCATTAAATTTTCACAGAACTCAAGTATTCTGAATATATGTACATGTATCTTTTCAAATAAAGAGTATTTTCTTTATATGCAATGTCTGTGACAATTTTTCCAAATTCTATTTCTCTTGCTTTTTCCACTTAACCAATAATAACGATTTAATTGATGATGATTAACAAGGCAAATTGACTTACCAAGGAGATTGTTAAACTCACAGAAAATTCCAGAATGGTGTGGCTACAGCACATCCGATTTAAATCCTTTTCTTTACCCTTTTTAATTGAAAATACACTTTGTAAATACTTTAGCAACACACTGTCACTGGTAAAATATATGTATATCACCATAAAGTTTTATATTTTACAAGTTAAATATATGTTTCACTAACATTACAATATCAATGTCACTCAAACAAATGGAAAAAAAATCAATCCATCGAAGATTTCTCTGTTTCTGTTCCCCGGAGCGTCAACAAACACCGCGCTCCTCAGCGTCTCCGGAAACCAATTTCTCCACTGTGCCACATTCTGAGCTCTCATTGGCTCATGTTCAGTTCAAAACTACTCGTTATTGGTCACATTAATAACCAAGTAAAAATATACATTTGTATAAAATGAATATTTTCTTTTTATATACTTATTCTAAGTAGTTTCCAATAGTTTTGTTTATACATTAGTATGTTATTATATTAATAAAAATTTCTATATTACTCTGGTAACCTTGGTTATACACGTCTTAGAGAAAACAAAGACACAGCGGTTTCTAAACTTTCAGTGTGTAGGCAATTCGAGTCAGATGCAGTCCAGTTTATTGTCCAGGGAGCAAACTTTTGAAAGTACTGTAGAATGGACAGGAGAGCTGGCCGACTATGGTTTGTTTTTAACCTAGCATTGACACCCGCTCGCTTACTGTGTTTCCGCTTCCTCGAGCACTGCTTTTTGTGTCTCCTCTCCTGGTCCCCTGTATCAGGTGAGTCCAATGGACCGGAGGCCTGGTCACCGCTGCAAGCCGATGTTGTGAAGCCTTTCCTACACATAATCATGCAGGTTGGTTGTTGCATGATTTCTGTACTGTTTTAACTTCTGACGGTTATATACATGAACACTGCTGTCTCTGGTGTCCATGTTCTAGGAATAGTTGGGCTGAAAAATGTAAATAGCACCATTTTGTACACAGAGTGGCCACTGCGTGCTACTGCCATGCTGCCATCTTGGATGCCAACTCATGGGGCAGAGGACAGTATGGCTAAAGGATGACTGGACAACCAACTATCCTGAGAAACTTTGGGTACATTTCCTTCCCTGGTGTGCAGCAAAGTCTTTTAAATGCCAGGGGAAAATTCTAGTCAGACGGGGGCAATCAACAGAGCCTGCAAATCACCCACCCTTTTGAGGGAGGCCAATGCTAAGAGCAGATCCATCTTCTGGGTCCGAAACTTCACAAAGGCTGACTTCATGGGCTGAAATGGGGCTTCCAGGAGCCTGTCCAGAGATGAGAAGGTGCCTACGCAAGGAGGCCCCGAGCACAGGTTCTTGGTTCGCAGCTATGGTAGCCATGTACACCTTTATAGTAGGTAGGTGGGTGGGTAGGTGGGTGGCCCAAAAAGGGTAGACTGCAGGAATTCCAGAACTATACTGACCTGGCAGTGAACTGAATCTTGACTGCATTCATCACATTCATCAACTTGGAGGAGTACCCGTCAACAGTGACCAGTTAGTGCATTGATGACGTGACCGTCTCCAAGACCATCACCACATGCTCCAACCAGAAGCCGTGGATGACTGCTATCGTGCGTGCGCTGCTGAGGATTAGAGACCTAGCCTTCAGAAAAGGGGACAGGGCAGCCCTAAGAACAGCAAGGGCCAAACTGTCCCGAGCCATCAAATAGGCAAAGTAGGCACATACCCAGACAATCCACAGCCACTTCCAAGACAGTGGGAACACCCGGCGCATATGGCAGGGCATACAGAATCAGAATCAGAAAGGTCTTTATTGCCAAGTATGTTTTCACATACAAGGGATTTGTTCTAGTAGAGGAGCTCCACAGTGTAAACAGAATGGCAATGATAAGACATGAACACATATAATAAATGCAGTTGTATGTACAGTGAATAATAAAGGCAGTTGTATGTACAGTGGATAATAAAGGCAGTTTTATGTACAGTGGATAAAGGCAGTTGTACTGTATGTACAGTGGATAAAGAAGGCAGTTGTTCAGTGGAAAAATGTGCAAATCGAAATATAGTTGTGCAAATTGAAATATAAATGTGCAAATTGAAATATAAATAAGTAAGTATGTGTAAATAATGTAAGAATAGAGTTTGTTCTGTGTATGTTAAGTGTTCATCAGATGTGTGTTAAGTGTTCATCAGATCGATTGCCTGAGGGAAGAAACTGTTCCTATGTCTGGTCGTTTTGGTGCTCAGGGCTCTGTAGCGTTGGCCAGATGGCAACAATTCGAAGAGTGAGTGTGACGGATGTGAGGGGTCCTGAGTGATTTTCTTTGCCCTTTTGCTCACTCTGGAGAAGTACAGATCTTGGAGGGTGGGGAGAGTTGTGCCAATGATTCACTTAGCAGTCCGGACTACCCTCTGTAGTCTCCTGAGGTCAGATTTGGTACAGTCACTGAAGTGTAGAGGATGGATTTGATGATTGCAGTGTAGAACTGTTTCAGCAGATCCTGTGGCAGGTTGAACTTCCTCAGCTGTCAAAGGAAGTACAACCTCTGCTGAGCCTTTTTCACAATGGGGTCAATGTGAATGTCCCACTTCAGGTCTTGGGAGATTGTGGTTCCCAGGAATATGAATGACTCCACTGCTGTCACAATGCTGTACATGATGGTAAGTGAGGGAGAGCAGAGGGGTTTCTTCTGAAGTCCACGATCATCTCCACTGTCTTGAGCGTGTTCAGCTCCAGGTTGTTAAGACTGCACCAGACAGCCATCTGTTCAACCTCCAGTCTGTAAGCAGACTCGTCACCATCCTGAATGAGGCTGATCAGTGTGGTGTCGTCTGCAAACTTCAGAAGCTTGACAGAGGGGTCATTAGAGGTGCAGTCGTTTGTGTACAGAGAGAAGAGCAGTGGGGAGAGGACACAGCCCTGAGGAGCGCCAGTGCTGATGGTGCTTGTGCTGGATTTGAGTTTTCCCAGTACACTAGCTGCTGCCTGTCTGTCAGAAAACTAATGGTCCACTGACAGACTAATTACACTGGCAGGACAATTAAGATTCAATCTGCTGACAGGACAGTTATATGCCCATTTCTCTCACTAGGAACAGAAGATGGAAAGGGAGTAAGGAGAGGTGGAAAGGAGAGAGGAAAAAGGGAGCTGCTCAAAACTCTGCACTTTTCTTTTATTCAGTAAATGCTGCCCTGTTCTATTTTACTTGAAATGTTCTTTTGCCTAAGGTTCCTGTGTTATTAATATAGTTAATGTTTAAAAAAGGGGGTAGCACAAAAGTATTTTGTTTGTTTTTTTCTTAAAGATTAAAAGCAAAGCTGTGTTTGCACTTTTTATTTATTTTATTCAGAAGAAATTCAGTGTCTGTTGTCTGTTACTTGACATGTAGTAAAGACAACTACAGTATTGTTTTCCATTCAAGTGCCATACAAGTTCAGACTTTGAAAACACATGAAATTTAACAACAAATTATATAGAAATGTGTGTGTTATTGATTTTATTAACATGAGGGTACACTATTTTAAGTGACAATATAAGATTCGGACCTTTGCTGGGAGAACATTTTAGTAACTGGACCTCTTTGAATTTTAATTGAATACCCCTGCTATATACTATCTCAAGGACCTGCTGCTAAGAAACTGTTCATTCTAATGTTACTGCATGAAATATTGTTTGAACAGTATTTACACGGTCGGCGCTGTTTCAGTTTACTGTTTATTGTCTTTTGTGTATTGTATTTTTTGTACTTTTTGTATTGTTTTGTAACATTTTGTCTGCACTATCTTTTGTCCTGCACTGTCTTGTCTGTCTGGTTTGTCTTGTCCTGCACTATTTGCACCAGGTTGCACTTTACTGTATGTGGCTAAGACTACTTACAAGTCCTTAGCCTTGTCTTTGTTTTATGTAGCAGCATGATCTTGGAGAAACGTTGTCTCATTTTGCTATGTACAGCAAACAGCTATATATGGTTGAAATGACAATAAAAGCTTCTTGACTTGACTTGACTTGAAAAGCCTCCACTTCACAGCATACAGCTTTCTATTGGAGGTAGCCCTAGCATTCACTAAAGTCTCTGTCACCTTAGATGAGAGGCCTGCCTCTAGGAACTGGTCCCCCTCAAGGCCTAGACCCAGAGCTTCCACATCTCAGGGTGTGGGTGTAGAATTGCCCCCTGTGCCTGAGAGGAAATCCTTTCTGACTGGAACCTCCCATGGAGTGCTGTTTAGGAGGGAGACTAGGTCTGTGAACCAAAATCTGCTTAGAGAAAACCCCTTGGGATCCTCGCTAGGTCTGCAGGCCCTGATGAGGGGGTACAGAGGGGAGTGTCCCTCTGAGGCAGCTCTGGGGTCACAGAGAGCCTGAGTCATGTATAGTGACAGATGCTCTGGGTGACGACTAATCCGTAGGGTAAGCAGGTCTGTCTGCGCGGTTATGGGCCCAGCAGCCAACTGTCAATGGTATGAACCAGTAGGGGTTGCAGAAATGCCTCCAAGCGGACCTGCGGGCCAAGCCTCATTGAGTGGGAGTCAATAAAGGCTCAGAAGTTTACCTGTTTACTCCCCCATAAGAGGAGGGTGGCAGATAAGAAAAGGCCAGAATTGTGAGGGGCCACATCTTGGACTGACTGAGGCTCTTCTACCTGGGTGGGCCCCTGCATTTAACGGTTTGTTGGAGTGGGTGCTCTGGGTCAGGGACCTGGTGGTCTTTATGCTGAGTAAGGCCTGCAGCACCCATCTGCATACAGTAGATTCATAACCATGTTTGAGCTGGAATTAAATAATAAATATGTTTTCCAAATGCAGGCTTTCAGCTTTAATTTGAGAGTATGTGTGTCCATTAGGTGAATGAACTACTGCTTAAATGAAGTCTGAAACCTAAAAACATCATGACATGCTTTTTTTTCCTTTGGTGGTTTGCCAGGCATTTCTCATCTGCCTCGATTATCAAGAGATGTTGATAAGATAAAGCATGTATGGACCCTTCTTACTGGTCGACAGTAACTCTGCAACTTCCACATTTAACCCAGCACTGTTTAATTCTATGTATGTGAACTTTGAGAAGCAATTTCACAAAATTTCCAATAACCTTAGACTGGAAAAGATAATAGAGAGAGGCAGTTGATGCTGAAATAGGGAAAGGAGTCTACAGTACTTTCCTTAATGTTTACAAGTTTGGCTGCAGAGACAGCTGGATCAAACCAGCCTTGAAGACCATCTTCTGACAAGGCCTGCTTTTGGATAGCTGAGCTAGCTTGTTGAGATTACAAAATTTATCCATTCATCCCTGCTATTCGCATGTATATCTTGATCTGAGCCTGTGGGGGAAAAAAGTGGCTTATCTCCTGGGGTGGTTCTTTTTCTTTTCAGTAAGGTGTTTATAGTAGTTGATTAATAATATAATTATGTTGTAACCTGGTGTGACATCTAATATACTCCTAGGCATATACAGAGCAAATAGCCCAAGTGCATGCCGTTCCAACATACCTTCTCACTGAAAATCTCTGTTTGGTTGGAAAAGTGCATTCGCTCAAAACTTCATCACAGATGAGAATGTGGATGAAATTAATCAAAAGAAAGTGGAAACACTGACTCATTGTCCTTGCCACAGACACTTGAAGAGTTCTTAGGTTTTACCAATTTCTATAAGATGTTATACAGAAGTTTTACTAACCTCTCTTATAAAGGGTTAATCAATGCAGCTGAAATGGATGGCAGGGAAAAATTCATGATTGTTTTCATTCTGCAACACCCCAAAAGAAATCTGGAGTTCACAGTGTATTTATTTTATGAACTGTTTAAATCTATTAGAATGTCATGTTTTATCTGGGACTTGCACTGATCTACTGTACTTTTATCTTTGCAAAGGTTTTGAACCAATTTGTGTATTGAGACATGATTTGGTATAAGAGATAATTATCGACCTCCTATTAAATACAGTAAAGCAACACTTTAACCTACTAAATCAATACGTCTGAGACGTCGCTCTTGCAGCCATCCATGATGCCTAAAAAGTAGGCTTAAAGTATAAATAAACAAATATATTAGAGTGCACTTTACGTTGGATGCAATTCACACCCCATCTCTCCATTCAATACTAAATTTAAAAAAAAACATTGTTATGTCCCGTATTGTTTTCTCTCTCTTTCCTCCTTTATTCACTGTTCCGCTTTGCAGGTCCTGTGATTGGACGATTCGGCCGCCAGTCATCATTTCACGAACCACTCCAGGAGCCAATTCGGTGTTATTGGCCAGGTATAAAGACCCGGATGTCTATGCTGTGACTCGACTCTCGGTTTAACGGTGCCTATTCCAGTCCTTCTCTGATACATAGTAATTGGGACCAGGTTAGTTTGTCACATGACTTACATTTCATCACGTAGAGTGAAACTGTTTAGGCACACTAGGTTACGAGCGGATGCTAATCATTGTACTTATGTTATTAGGCAGCGTAGTTAGTGCCGTTTTACGCTGAAGTTTCTTTTCTGTTTTCTTTTGTTTAGCTAAGTATTTGTATCCGAGATTTAGTTGGTGTGTTTTGTTTTATTGAGTTATTATCTTTAGCACCGCTCTGGTCCCTCACTTTATCTTTTGTATATAGTTTGTAAATGCACACTTTTGAACTTAATTTTGGTTCACTGATTATTGAATTATTGGATGCTTTTATTTTTCCCGACTTATTTTGACTAAAAAGCAAAACCAGACTCAGCTTCCGTCTCTGCCCACCACAATGCCCCAATAGAACAAAGGTTTTCTTTGAACCGCATTTTTAATAATTAACTTTCACATGTTACGTCCTCATATCCTCTAAACCCAAAGTGAGACGTAACAAACATTTAAATAAAAATAACATTTATTGATTTGGTCTTTGTCTTGTCAATATTTTTTATTAATTAAGGCATTCATTGGACACACTGTTCGTAGAGCATGCACACATACATGAACTGATTTGATTCAAAACTGGCATCATTACATCATGCATAAAATTTTGGTGTCCACTTTTGCCATTTAATAATACCATAACTTTTGGCTTACTATGTAGTCATATAATATAAAACTCTTCTTGTTTTAAATTCTCACTGAGGGCTAAACCCCCTAAAGATGAAATCCTAGAACCGCCCCTGCTCTTATGCCTACCGAAAATCACTAAAATTATACTTTTTACTTATTTAAATTAAGTGCATTAAATAACTTTTGATACTTAAGTACAGTAAATATCAGATACTTTAACACTTTTACTTGAGTAATATTCTAAAAGGTGACTTTCACTTCTACCAAAGTCTTTTTCTAGTACGATACTTGTACTTTTACTCTAAGTATTGCTTTCTAATACTTTATACAACACTGCCTTACATGTTGCTACCAAAACCTTTCTAAAAAGAATAAATTCTTCCAATAATCCTGGCTAAATTATTTCCGTCATGTGCCTAAATCATTTAAACTAGCAGTTATTGAACCCCTTATTAAAAAAAACCTGACCTTAACCACTGTCAGCTGTTCAGCTATAGACCAAAATTTAATCATAGGTTCTAGGGGAAATATTGTCAGTTATATACATTTCCAAGCCATTGTTTCATTGCTTTTTTTTTTGCTTTTTGTTTACTAAATATTTTTTTCTCTCTTGAATTCGGTCATATTTTATTTGTTTGCCATGCTGACTGCACTTGTGGTTTATTGAACTGTGCCTGTTTACTATTACCATTTTTCAATTCAATTTCAATTCAATTTATTTCTATGGCGCAATTCAAAACAATTTCCCATTGTCTCAAAGCCGCTTTACAGAAGTATGGAAACAGGAGAGAGTGAAAAAGAAATAAATATATAATAATAAAAAGAAGAAAAAATAAGTACAAAAATAAATAAATTAATATATAAAATTAAAGTTTAAAATTAATTAATAAAAAGATTATCTTAAAATTTAAAATACTATATATATATCTATCCCTCTCCCTAAGCAATGGCAGCAAGGAAAAACTCCCTGAGATGATACTGTATGAGGAATAAACCTTGTGAGGAACCAGGCTCAGAAGGATAACCCATCCTCATTTGGGTGACTCTCTACAGTAAATAGTGTACATATAAAAAATGTCTTTTCTACAACAGTTTATAATAGTGCAACCGAGAGCTCCTGAGGAACTAATGGGTCATTGTAAACTCTGAGTTCAGTGCGGACCTGGTTGCTGATAAAGACCAAACCATACAGCTGACACAACATTTGGTTCAAAAGAAGGTTTTGTGATTTTTGCCTTACAAGTTGGATTGTCTGCCTGTGTTTCATCAATAAAAACTGCATATGGATTCTACTCTGTCTAATCCAGCCTCCGCCTTACAATAAGGTTGTAGCACAGCAGTTAAGCTCATACCTTCAAAGTAATAATAAGTCAAGATTTAGCACAGAGTTAAAGTGATAAATGACACGTTACTTTCTTCTGATCAAATGTTTGTCTCCTTGCTTGATCTTAGTGCAGGTTCTGATACCACTGACCAATAACAAAGGAAAAAGCCTTCTCCTGGCTCAAGTCATATTTGACTGAGCGTTATTAGTTCATACTGTAGATCTAAACGGTGATTTCCCTAAGCATACCAAGCTTATGTTCGTTGTTCCACATGGTTCTTTTTTATGCCCACTGCATTTCTCCTTATTTATGCTACCCCTTTGATGCAATTACTCATAGACATGCTATCTTCCACTGTTATGCCGATAACCATTTTATGTTTAAGAATGGGTAAAGGACATTTGACAATGGTTGCTTACTAACGTACTCCTGCTTAATTCTGACTAGACATAAGTGCTAGTAGTAGGACCACCTGTAACCAGACGCAAGTTTTCTGATTACAGTGACCGTGGATGGCCTTTTTGTTTCTTGTGCAGCTTCAGAAAACCTAGTCAGGCCGAAAATTAAACAAAAATCAAATGAGCCGATGAGCAGAAAGGGGCGGGTCTTGTCAATATAGGTGGAGAGAGTGTTCAGTGCGCATGTGTGACATTAGCAGAAAGTGGTTTTAACACTGACATGGAGGATAAAAACAAAGAACGTGAAGAAAGGCTTACGATAAGGCAAGAAGTAGGACCGTGTTAATATAGGATCAGCTTTCCAGCGCTGGAGAGAACTGAAGGAGCGGGAAGTTGGCCGCATATTCACAGATTCGAGTTTCCAGAGTCAATAACTCCTGAGCTAAACGCTGTTACTACACAAATAACACCTCTTTTCTATCGTAGTAATAGAGGCAGCTACAACTGCGTTTTGCTAGTAACAGCATTTAGCTCAGGAGTTATTGACTCCACAAACTCCAATCTGTGAATATGTGGCCAACTTTACTTAAGACGCTTAAGGACTTATGCTGTCCTTTGCATGATTATGCTTGTGTGTCATTTTTGCTTGTTTGTTTATCTGCAGTCCTATTGTCCTTCCCTTCAGCTATGATAAAGACATTTCTTTCCATTAGTTGCCTGGGTTGTGTATGTATGTGTGGGCGGAGCTATCAATATAGGGGTGGGACCCATTTGGTTCAGGGGCGTGTTTGTTTTGGTGATTTTATGTTTTTTTTTAAAAATCAGAAACCCTACCTTTAACTCAAGTGTTTCATTTAAAGCTCATGTACATAAAATCACTAGGCTTGCCTTCTTTCAACTCAGAAGTATTTGTTAAGAGATATGATATCACTACATGATACAGAAATACAAGTACATGCTTTTGCTACTTCTAGGCTGGATTATTGTAATGCCTTACTGTTTGGAACATAATCAAGCTCCAGTTAGTTCAGAAGACAGTTGGTGGAGACCTAACTAGAACCAGACATATGAACAACACACAACACATTATTTATCCACGCTGCATTGGCTCCCAGTGAGATTTCGCATTGATTATAAGAAATTTTTTGTTTTTTTATGCTCCACCAGACCTTCTTCAATCAAAATGTGCAGGCTATTTGTTGGTACCTCAGGTAATAAAGGCTACAGCAGGGAGCAGAGCTTTTTCTTACAAAGCACTACAGTTATGGAACAGCATTCCATTTAGTGTTCAGGACTAAAAGCTGCTTTGAGACAATGTCCATTGTTAAAAGCACTACAGAAATGAGTTGAATTAAATTGTAATTTAATTGAATAAAGGAAGTTATTTCTTTGTAGAAGAATGAACCCACAGCTAACAGAGTAAGGTAACATTATCCGACTTTAGAAGTGATCATGAGTACCTACATATGTAGTTAACTTTTATTGTGTGTTATTTTATATTTACAACACTTATGTTCATTTCCATTTCCATCTATGAAATAAAAATATATTACCAATTTCAGCAGTTAGTTCATAATTTATGTATTGTGTATTGCTGAAAAAGTTATTAAACTTTTATCAGAACAGCTAACCTAGGCTAGCAATTATTTAACAGCTGAACAATGAGGGTCCTCCCGATTTGTTTTGCTCTAAGAGAGACATTCTACTCACTCTGGTTGCAGTTAATTTTCAACAAACAAATGCCATTTACTGCATGTGTGGACAATGTGAATACTCCCAAAAAAAAAAAAAAGGTTCAAAACAGCTCTTGAGCAATCCAGCCTGCTTTATTTAGTAACTATTAAATGAAACCATGCTGAGATTTATTATTGAAAAAAAGTTATGTGGAAAGCTGCCGTCATTTACATTTACAGCATTTGGCAGATGCCCTTATCCAGAGCGACATACATAAGTGCTTAAATCTCTAAAATTGAATATATTAATGCTGGCTCACTAGGTTACATACTTAAGATACTAAAACATTTGTTCAAAGTTACAATGAAAAAGTGTCAAAGGTTGTGTTTTTTTTTTTTAAATGCAAAAGATAAGGAAAGAAGTGCTAGTTGAAGTGTTTCCTGAATAAGTAGGTCAGTAGCTGTCCGGACCTCTAGTGGAAGTTCATTCCACCACCTAAGTGCCAGAACAGAGAAGAGTCTTGTAGAATACTTGCCTCTTACCCTGAGAGATGGTGGAACCAGTCGAGCAAAAAGAAAAAAGAAAGCCTTCCCCACTACATCAGTGAAAATGAATGCTTCATTACTGTTTCTATACTTAAGAAAAGCTGTTTTGAGACAATATGAATGAAAAGTGCAATAAAATTTACACCACACTATTGCAGTTACTTTGGAAATGCACTTTTAACTGATATTTAATTATGCTTATTTTGCTGTAAATAAATTATTACTTATGTTTTCTGGGTTTAAAACAACTGTAGAAAGCAAAAAGTTGATAAAATATTTTTTTATTTGGAAACTTGAGTATTATGTGATTTTTAAAATAAACATTCATAAGGTTTGTCCTTTTGGCCTTGGCAGCATTTTATGACATCTTCTCTCTCTGAGGCTGCTCTGGGGTGATGCCCTTCAGGTAATATACCCAGGAGAGGCACTGGCCATGGCCCTCTGTGCGTGGACTGGAGATGATAAGTTTTCCTGTGCAGGGGGTCTTGGAGCCTTGCTGAGGGCTCTCAAAGCTCACAAGGATTTGTTGAGTCTTCTTTGAGCGAATGGTGTCCAGGCCCTTGATTGTAAAGGCTGGGTTATCCACCTGAAAAGAAAAGGCTGTGGTCTCCATGAAGACATTCTTGAAGGGAATAGAGATGTTGGAGCCAGCACGGATGACCATGGGGCCCTGGGCTTTGGGAGGGGTGCATGTTCCATACAGAGGGAACACATAATCCCCTCCAGTGCTGGATGATATGGTCAATAGGCTTCGCACCTCACCTAATTGGCAGGGCTCAAAGTAGACTTCCACACTCACATCAGTGCCTGATTGGGAGCTTGCTGCCACTAGGATTACATTTTTTTCCACAGTGAAGTCAGGATGGTCTGTCTGAAGAGAGGTTTTTTAGGGTTAACTATTTTTAGCATTGATTTTTCTTTGGTAAATGGAAAATATAGGTTATATTGGCCCAAATAAAACAGGATAAGATCATTTTGATTTCATGGTATATATATATATAGAGAGAGTGACTTGCAACAATTAGTACAAACAATTTCAAATTAAATATGGAATATACACTGGAAATATGCAAACTTCAACAAAGCTCTACCTTGCAAGTGTACTCGGTTTTGACACGGGAATAGCTGGTGAACTTGGCAGTGAGATATTGCCCACTGCCCAATGGTGCTCTGAAGTAAAGGGGTTTCTCAGGAGGAGCAGGAAGCGCACGGAGTAAAAGCTCATAGTGGAAATAACCCAGTTCACTGTTAGACAGCATGAGCCGTGTTGTAGTTTCACCTGGACGGAGAGGCTGGTAGTCAAACCTCAAGGTTTCCTGGGAGAGAAAGAAAAAAATAGTGTGCACATGTGTGTGTGTGTGTGTGTGTGTGTGTGTGTGTGTGTGTGTGTGTGTGTGTGTGTGTGTGTGTGTGAGAGAGAGAGAGAGAGAGAGAGAGAGAGAGAGAGAGAGAGAGAGAGAGAGAAATTTTTTTTATACTTTACTGACTGGTCAATTACAGTAAGAAAAGCTCTGATGAACACAGAAAACAGGTTATACCGTAGATTGTGCAGGCACTAAGAACTGAGGTTGCACATTGACATCGGAACTGCGGCACTCGGTTGTGAACAACAGGTTCATGGGTAAAGGATTTTCCAATTTCACACAGCCTGAAGTCATCTGCCTAACCACTGTGACCATCTCAATAGTGCTGATCACTCCAGGAGGTGTGGCCTTAAAGTTCAGGTAGTAAAACTGGTACTCCCCTGTGGACTCATTTTTAAAGATCAACTGTGGAGATAAAAAAAAATAGGTGTAAAATTGACAGAAATCAGTTAGCTTGACTTGGTTATAGCTTACTGTATAATTGTAATAATTAACAGAATTTCAGGTATTGTATTGATTTTGGCATTTCTAAAAAGTTGGTGAAAGTAGCAGTACTTTGGCATTGTATTGGCATTCCTTGTAGCTGAAGAAGGAGATTTTGTAATCCCTTTTAGTCAACGCTGAAACATCCACATAATCAAGCCCCTTCAGCAAGACTGTGCTGTCAGGACGTTCTGGTTTAATTATCTCCACTATAGCACGGAATCTGCACAGCAGGAGCACAGTGTACATTATACAACTATATATGAACATCCATTTCGGCCTGGATTATAATTTGTGTACTAAATACAATTAATTTGTGTGCTGGTGTGTAATACCTCTGAGGTTTGGGCAACCAGTTATGAACAGGGACAATCTCTGTGTAGGATGTCTTGCAAGGTACTTCACGATTGATTGTGCTCACAGGTTTAGGTGGCTCTGCTGTGCCCTGTAGGGTGTACAGCATGCTTGAGCCATCAGGGAAAGAGAAAAACATAGAGCCCTAGAACAAACATAAAAGCACATTCACATCAAGGATTTTGCATACAGCTCCAGAAAAATAGAGGTCTTAATCGAATGAAGAGGTGTTACATTTTGGGTAAATTCTCATATACTGTTTACACTCTACAAATAAAACTGACTGAATTTTCTTATTATACAAACTCACAGATTGTCTGAAGTAGCAGACAAAGTCTATTCAAAGACAACTGACATCGGTTAAACTGTCAATCAGGGACTCCGTGTTTGTCCATGTTCTGTCAGGTTAAGTTAAAGCTAAACAAACGAAGTCTGGTGTGGAGAGATTTACCAGGTGCTTTTTTCCATCCGTGGTCATGGCCAAGGGCTTATAGGTGATCTCATAGGCTTTATTTTGCTGGTAGGGCTCAATGAAGAAGGAGAGTGAAGCACTCCAATATTCACCCTCAATCACAGGCTTCAGATGCCAGGGCTGGTTAGTATTATTAGATAAAGTCACAGAATGTGTGCAATGACTACGGACCTGACACACAAAATTCAGCACCTGTCGAAAGGAAAGAGAGAGTATAAGCATATAGGTCACAAATCAATATAACACATTTAGGACCAGTGATAATCACACAAAAACAATATTTTACCTGTTTGGGAACTGGGAGAGCAATGCAGGAGCCTGCAAGAGTAAGAGTTATAGGCTTGCCCCCCTCTATAGAGCAAAAAATGTTATAGCACAGATCCTGCTTGACCTCCACAGGAGCAAAAGTCACCACCAAAGGCACCTCCATTCCTGGGCAGATATAACCTTCAGCTGGGCAGATACTGAAGTCTGGAGCAAAGGCCTTGGCATCCCACATGAACCTGAAACATAAATACACACAAGGTCTTTAAAAAGTTATGCAAAATAAGATTTGATTTGAAGGATTGATTTGCCAAAGCATAGTAGTTATTGCAAAAGCAATAAAAACATATAAACCACAATTCATAAAATTCACTGCTCAGGAATAACGTTATGATCACATAACACTATCTCTTAATCATGGTACCTGTTAGTGGGTGGGATATATTCGGTAGCAAGTGAACATTTTATGGGTTAAGTTAATGTGTTAGAAGAAGGAATAAAGGGCATGTGTAAGAATTTGAGTAAGTTTGACATGAGCAAATTTGTGATGACTAGATGACTGGGTCACTGCATTTCCAAAACTGCAGCTTTTGTGGGGAGTTCCTGGTCTGCAGTGGTCAGTATGTATAAAAAGTTTTCTAAGGAATGAACAGTGGTGAACTGGTGATAGGGTCATGGGTGGCCACATTGCTGCACGTGGGAAGCAAAAGCTGGCCCATGTGGTCCGATGTTGGTTCTGACGGAAAGGTGTTGTGTTAGAATACACAATGCATTGCAGTTTGTTGCATATGGGAATGCATAGGTGCAGACCAGTCAATTGGCATGTGAGCATCAGAACTGGACGACGGAGCGATGGCGAAAGGTGGCCTGGTTTTCTTTTACGTAACGTGGATGTCCGGGTATATGTGTCGCTCACCTGGGGAGCACATGACACCAGAATGCAATTCATGTGGGGGTTACTTTGACACAAACCACCTACCAAAGCATTGTTGCAGACCATGTAAACCCTTTCATGTAAACGGTATACCTGGATGGCTGTGGCCTTTTTCAGCAGGATAATGCGCCTTCCACAAAGCAAAAATGGTTCAACAATGGTTTGATGAGCACAGCAATGTGTTTGTGGTGTTGACTTGGCCTCCAATTTCCCCAGATCAAGCATCTAATGGATGTGCTGAACAAACAAGTCTGATCCATGGAGGCCCCACCTCACAACTTACAGGACTTAAAGCTGCTAACATCTTGGTGCCACATACCACAGCACACCTTCTGGGGTCTCTAGTGGAGTCCATGCCTTGACAGGTCAGGGCGATTTTGGCAGCAAAAGGGGTACCAACACAATATTAGGAAGATGGTCATAATGTTATGCCTGATCAGTGTACAAGAAAAAATAATTTATAAAGCTAGCATGCACTTAATTATCAAAATAGGCAAATGAGTCCATCTGTAAAGAGAGAATATTTGTGAATATAATCATATCAGGGGAAAAATGTATTCATTAATGTATTCGTGGACAAAGAGAATTGTGAACTTTAAAAAAGAATGGTGATTGATAAGCAGCTCTTATTCCCTTTCTACGGTGAGTGTGTCAGATTCTGGTACAATTTTCCTTTTTCTTCTATTTCTTTTTAAAAATTCTGCACTCTAATTCATACATTTTGCCATTGCTGTAATGTTTTTTCTACTTCCAACAAGGTCAGGTGAGTAGATACTGAAACCGTGTAAAGGGGTTCCCTTTCAGAACTCGAGCTGCGTCGAAAATGCTATGGGAATGCCCTGCGTGACCGCGCTCTGAACCACGTGTGTAATCTGACCAATAGGCGTTGGGACGTGACATCATCGGCGGGTGATGTCGCATAAACAGGAAACTACAAATGGCTGCGTGATGGACAAGACACTAGCTTCTGCTCATTCAGGTAAGCGCTGTTTATTTTTTCTGATACTTTGTTTTTCTGATCGAGTGATGGCTAGCAGACAGAGATTCCGTAAATGTGTTTATCCGTGTCCCCGTTTCATTACCAGGAAGGATTCGCATGATCGGTGTGTTGTTTGCTTGGGAGTGGAGCATACACAATCGGCTCTAAGGGGGTCGATTGCCGAGGCAAAATGGCGCCGGCGCTTGTCGGGCTTCCAGGCCGATTTAGCAGCAGGATTGGAGTCGGATGAGTCCTCTCCAGCCTTGTCTGCTGAATCAAGCTCCTGCTCGGATGGCTGCTTCTTCTCCTGGCACGAGCATTCTCCTGGTTCTCTCTCTCTCATCCAGCCCTGTTAGGTCTGGATGCCATGGTGCAGTTGTGGCCGAGTCTACGCCTGTACGCCTTTCCCCCGATCGCACTGCTCCCTGGAGTCCTGGAGAGAGTTCGCCGGGATGGAGTCCGTCTCCTCCTGGTAGCACCTCAATGGCCGGGCAAGCCATGGTTTGCGGATCTGGTGTCCCTACTTGAGGGCCCTCCGTGGGAAATTCCCCCCAGGAGGGATCTCCTCTCACAGGCGGGCAGAACCCTGGTGCACCCCCACCCAGAGCTGTGGAGGCTGTGGCTGTGGCCCCTGAGGGGGCACAGTTCATAGCGGCTGGTCTCTCTACTGAGGTAGTAGAGACCCTTCTCCACTCGAGAGCTTCCTCCACGAGGTTGTATGCCGCACGATGGCAACTGTTCATGTCGTGGTGCGAGCACCATGGCCTGGAACCAGTTAACTTCCCGATCGGCTCAGTTCTGGAGTTCTTACAGGAACAGATTGGCGCTGGGTTAACACCCTCAAACCTGAAGGTTTACGTGTCCGCCATCGCGGCATATAGCACCCCACCGGCAGGACAGTCACTGGGTAGGCACCCACTGGTGACAGGTTTCCTCCGTGTCTGCAAGCACTGGTCACTTACGTCCGCAGGACGAGTCCGTGGAGAAAGTCGGAGCAGCTGCTCGTCTGCTACGGTCCTAACAGGAGGGTTTCCCGGCCGCTAGGCAGACGTTGAGCAGATGGGTAGTGGATAGTGCGATTGTGTCGGCTCACGAGTCCTCTGGCCTCCCCGCACCGCTCGGGGTCCGAGCTCACTCCACCCGGGGTGTGGCGGCCTCTACAGCCTGGTCCTCTGGAGTGGCACTCCAAGACATCTTGAAGCTGCGGGTTGGTCCACCCTGCTGACCTTCATCAGGTTCTATGACCTTGACCTCAGAGCCACCTCGGGCTCTTCTGTCCTACGTGCAGGTGCCGAGGCCCTCACTCTCTAAGCAGGGTCTGGTTAGTGTGGCGTGATTGGACACTCGTTCCAATAGCATTTTGATGCAGCTCGAGTTCCGAAAGGGAACGTCTCTAGGTTACGACCATAACCCTAGTTCCCTGAGGAACGAGACGCTGCGTCTCCGTGCCACACTCCCTGCATCCCTGCGGCGCTTACCTTCTCTCACAGGAGTTAGCGTCTTGTCCATCTCGCAGCCATTTGTAGCTTCCTGTTTATGCGACGTCACCCGCCGATGACATCACGTCCCAACGCCTATTGGTCAGATTACACACGTGGTTGAGAGCGCGGTCACACAGGGGCGTTCCCATAGCATTTTGACGCAGCGCCTCGTTCCTCAGGGAACTAGTGTTACGGTCATAACCTAGAGACGTTTATTACTTGCTGAGTTAAATCAACAATGAAACAATGAAAGAATGCTGAACCCCTGGTCTAGAATATAACATGCACAAGATATTAGATATGAATATGTGCATGGATATATGTACCTAGCTCCAATGTCTCCTGTATTTTGTAGCATAATCTGACGTGTGGCTTGGCCATGCCGGGCCACACCTCCGAAGGACAAGTAGTTCTGGTCCAATGTAACCTCCACACCGTGGCAGCAGCCTTTCAGCACCAGTAGGGGACGCATGGTTCCTAAACACTTTAGCTGCACCTCCTCGCTGAAGGGGGTCATGCGTTGCTGAGGGCTGAAGAGCACCTCCACCACACACTTTCCCCCTCCACCTTTCAATGTCACCTCCCCACTTGGATTCACTGACAGGACCTGAAGAATAAACTTACTGGAGTGGAACCAAACTATTCAACTAGCTATTGTGAAGTACAATTAAAAAAAGACAAGTTTGAAATAAAGAAATATCAAGTCAAGTCAAGTCAAATATACTGTAGGTAGGACAGATATTATTATTATTATTATTATTATTATTATTATTATTATTATTATTATTATCATCATCAACAAAAACAATAATAATAATAGTATTAGTTGTAGTAGTAGTAGTAATAATAATATAGTAAAAGACAGTATGTGTGTCCTACCTTAGAGTTCAGTAGAGTCTGTGCAAATGGTGTGAAAATGAGAGAGAAGGTCAATGAAGACAGACTGTTGTTGATCAGAGGGATGAGCTTCTTGCTCCTCTGGCCCACCTGCAGAGTTCCAAGCTTCAAAGTCTTTAATTTTGGATCCTCTACATCAATCTAGGGAATCCAGAGCTTGATATTATATAAAATCATCTAAACATATAAAAAAAATCATAATGACATATAGGCTATTCCAAGTGGTTCAAAAATTTTTTTCCTCACCTTCATCTCAATTCCTTTCCCCATGATTTCCACTACCTGCCTGGAACACGCATTTATCTCAAAGACTACCTTTTCATGGTAGTGCGTTGCTTCTCGGGGGTAGAATGTGATAGGCACCTCAATGCTTCCACAAGGGGGCAGTACATCAGGCATGAAACCCACTTCCAGAAAAGGGGTGTTGGAGAATAAACAGTCCATACTATAAAAAATAATGAGGAATCATATAATTAAAAATAGTAACCAAAAGAAAAATTTACTGAGTTATAGTTCATGCATAATGAGCTGCACCTGATTCCTCTTTCCCCTTTGTTGCTGATTAGCAGTGTGCATGTGGCAGGCACCATGCCATCAGTGTAAATAAAGGTCTTTCCAAAATTGTACTTGATGAAGGAAAACTCCAGCCCCAGGCTGGTGGCAGAACCCAGCAGAGTGCATCGGAAAACTGGGCCATCCTTTACCTACAGAGTAAATGAATTAAAGCATGAATAATAAATTATTGGTCAAGAAACATTAATTTCTAGAAATAAAAACAAAAATGTTGAAAAAAAAAATAGAAGATAGAGAGGCAAAAGAGAAAAAGGAAGAATGCCTTGATTAAGAAGCCTATATCTTTGAGGTCACACTTCTGCAAAGGGAAGAAACTGAGGATGCAATGATTCTGCTTTCCCACTGGTACCACAGCTGTTGTGGGCTCCACCTGTAGGTGGCGGTGCAGCTCTTCAGGCCCTGTTATCTCATACTGCACATCCACATCAAACCTCCCTGGGTTGAACACCACAAAGGCACATGTGGACTTACTATTCATCTCCACCTGGCCAAAATAAAAAAATGAAGAAGACATTTTGCATCGACTCAAGCTCCTATTTTTCTTAAATTCACATCTAATAAACATACTGCATTATAAGACACATAATTCTGTCAATTCACTACATATCTATTAAAATGTACCAAGAATAGTGTTAAAAGTTTCATTTATACCACTGAACGTAAGCTGTAAGTCACAACTTCATAGTGACATAATGAATTTTCAGAAAAACATGCAATTTCATAGCTTATATTATAACTCACCTGTTTGAAGTTCACAATATGACAATCAGTAGCAGAAAGTTCAGTTATGGCCCCTTCTGGACTCTCATATCGGACCCAGACATTCATGTTATAACCATCTGCCTTCACGTTCATAGTGAGTGGCTGAACCTTTCCTCTGATCACCATGCGTAAGTTAAATGTCACCAGACCCTCTTGTGTGGGTGTGAAGGATATGGCCACAGGGAACCTGATAAACAAAAACATCATGCACATAGCTGGTGACTGTAACTTCCTTTTATCCTCATTTAGCAATGATGATTCAAATTACTAGTGATAGGACTGTGGTTCTTTTTGTACAAGAATAGTGTTGAGAGGGATGGCCTTACTTGTCTCTGGGGGGTACTGTCCCTTGCATGGGCTTCAGTCTTAGGCTGTCTCTGAATGACTTTGTATGCCGCGAGACCTCATCAATAGCAAAGTAGAAAGGTTGGTCTTCTCTGTTCACCAAATACACAGTCTTATGGACCTCACGACCTACATGTGTACAGATTCATTCATAATAATTAATATGAAAGTTCCCAACAGTTACGTATTGCATTGTTTGTGTTTACACAATATAAAATATAAACATGACTGTTATTGTGAAAAATATATATAAAATAAGTAATGTTTTGTAACAAAATCAATCATTATATAATCAATTTACAGTAACTGCTCTATGTATAAAAACAACAAAACAGCTTTGGTGTGTTAGTTGCAGTGCACTATGCAACAAGCTATTGCAAACAAGCTAACGTTAACTAGATAAGTAATATTTTAATCGCTATTATAGCGGATTCATGGAAAATTACATCGCTAATCAGCATTTTTACCACAACTATTTTATGAATGAGTCTGCATCAACTACATTAAAGAGAATCGCTTTATTTAAAGTGAATAAAATCCCCCACTTAATGGAGTTCAACATTAATTGAGCTGCAGCCACACACCTGACTCGTGTGCACAGAGTAGGTGAGATGAACTGGGAAAGCAGGCAGTAGGTCAAACCACTGTGAGGAAGGGGAGGGGGAACTCAACTGTTTCTAAATGCATTTTTTGCGTTTGTTTTTTTTCTACTTACACAATTATTTAGGTATACATACATATATTTTTCACAATAGAGAGTGTGATATTTTTTAAATATTTTTTTGGGGGGGACAACCCTCGGATGGGATATACGGCCATGTTTCATAGCAAATACATGATACTCGATGGTTTAACTGTGGTATTATATATCTTATTATACACAAGTATGTTGCTATATGGTTGAAAAACAGTGTTGGAATATAATCTGTCAATTGAAGTAGAAAATTTTATTGTTTTGAATTGGTAAAACCTCCTTAAGCAGCAATAACATCCACAAAACCTTTCTGTAGCTGCTGAAAAGGCTTTTACATGGGTCAATAGGAATTTTAGACCATTTGTCTTTGCACAACTGTTTCAGTTATTCTTGAAATGAATCAAATTCACATAGTTTATCTACTTAATTTATGATCCATATATGAGTAATTAATACAGGAATCCAAAATTCTTGAAAAGGCCAAAAAAAAAACACCAAACCCCAAGTCCCCCAACAACAAACCACTTGATAAAAGCATGCCCAATAAGGGAAAAAAACTGTCCTTACTATATTAAACTGTGATTAAACCTTGACATTTTATTCGTCATCTTAGTACAGACTTAGAAATAATATATATGTTTGTTTTATGGATCCATTGAAAAAGCATTAACTTATATAATGTATGATAAAATATGTATCATACCATTCATACACTTATCTGGCATTTTTTAAAACATAATCTGTTATGCTCATTGTTCACTCTTTCAATTCTTTAAAACATTATGATGTGTATAACCTCTCTCAAACCTCAATTAAAATCACTTGGAATCTTACCAATAAGCAGACTGCCGAGATTAAGATGAGCATGATCAATGTACACATTTGGATCTTTTGCTGTGCCCACCAGCAGGAAGGGCACTGAGAACCTGTACTCTGGAATTAAGAAAGTCCAGAAGGATTCCACCAAATCTAGATCTTGGGCATGATATTTAAATGAGACCTGAGGAAAGATTTTTTTCAAGGTTAATATAAAAAAAGAAATTTAAACATATAAGGATATATATATGTATATATATATATATATATATATATATATATATATATATATATATATATATATATATATATAATAAACATATGCTGAATATAATAGTAGTTATTTAAACTATTATACCTCCACTTTCTTGCCAGGCTGAATACAGTCCTTTGGTGTGAGGCAGGTAAAGGGTTTAACTTCCGAGTCTTCACATTTCCACAACATTGAATATGGCTTGTTCGTTGGATTTACGACACTAAAGGTCCTGCGGAAACAATAAAATTACCGAAACGATTATTATAACAAAATGTCAGTAATGATCAAAAGACAAATTGAACTGATTTATCACCTGCAGATGGATGTGCCGACACCTGTGGATGTGAATTCAATAACTTTGGTGTTGAGATCCAGCTTGGCTCTGAGTGTAGACCTCTGTGGGCCAGGGAGCTCAAGGCTCTCTCTGTTATCTGTGAGGTATCCTGAGTCTTCTATGTGGAAATGACAGTAAGGCATCATACTGCGTCCATTTACTGCTATCACGGGGCCCTGCGTGTCCTTCAGATTTGGAATGCTGCCAATAAGTCAATGTAGATTGTGGTAAATGCTATGTTTTCAAAGGTACACCCAGTACAAGAGTGTTTATAAAAAATGGAAAGACACACTTTATAGTGAATAAAAAATAATTGTACTGGCACTGTGAATATACAGTATAATCACCAACTAGTTTTTCAATTATTTTTTATTCACTTTTAAGAACTTTATTGAACTGGTTACAAATGGATTTATTTGCAAATCACTTGTTTGAACATTTACCCAAGAGATCTAGTATTGATAAAAATCCCATTAATTTGTAAAACTTTTGTTACGCTTCACTCTGATCATTCAGTTTGAGTTAAAAAAAAATTCCAATGCTGTTTTTATCATAACTAAACTCAAATGTGCTTTGTCAGTCACATATTTTGCATCATATTGTTGGTCATCAGGGTTTGCTAAATGTTTCTAAATCCAGTGTTTTAGTTATGTCTGGTTACAAAACAATTTAAAGAAAACTACTAAGGGAATGAGATGCTGCATCAGGGCTGATGCTATGGTAACGCTTCTTTGAATAAGTGGTGTCTTAAGCTCTGTGTGCACACATGCCAATTTAATGGCTCTGTAAGGACACGTGTCTATGTCACATTGCTCCTGCTTCTATATGTGGACACCAGGGCGAGGCCAGTGGTGCACCATCTCATTCCTTACATACGTAACATGCTGTAGTAGTTACCTTACGAGGGAACTTGTTGCTGCATCAGAGATGATGTAATGGGAATGCCGATACCTACGCACCAGCCAATGACTGTACCAGAGGCCGTGAGAGAGCATGAGCGGACTGGGAATGGAACATCAATAGCTCTCCAACTTATAGAACCTGATAAAGGTGTGCGGAGGGACCAACCAACTGCAGCACAAATATCTTCAAAGGGGAACACCCGTGGCTAAAGCACCAGTGGAATGGCATCTAGAATGGAGACTAGGTCTGTGAACCAAACTTGACAGGGCCAACAAGAAGAAACTAGGAGAAGATTGACTCGGTCGTGGTGAACTGAGCTATCGGGGGAAACGCATACAGAGCCTTGGCCACGTCTTTACCAGGGCAACGAGGCCCAAAGGGGCCACAGTGGACAGTGGGTTGACTCCTCGGATGCAAACAGATCCACGTCTGCCCGGACGAAAATCTGCCAAATTTGCTCCACCACCTGAGGCTGGAGGCGCCACTTCCTGGGCCTCAGCACCTGCCTCAACTGGATGTCTGCCTCCTGATTTACATGCCCTGGGATGAAAATTGCTCTCAGCGAAAGAAATATGGTCTGTGTCCTGAGCAGAATCTGTTGTGCCAACCTGATGATTGATATAGAAAACCACTGCAGTGCTGTCTGTATGCACTAACACATGGCAGCCCCTGAGGTGTAGGAGAAAGTATTTCAATGCTATAAACACAGCCCTCATCTTCAAATAATTTATGTGCCACGAGAGATAAGGGCCCTCTCACAGACCATGATCAGGGTAGCCATTCAAGCAAGGCATCCATTGAAAGAGTCCTGCGAGAGTGACATGCCCCTAAAGCAGTGCCCAAAGCCAAAAGCAGTTGTCTTTCCCACATAAGAAGGGTATGAAGCCCATGGAGCATAACCCTTATGAACCCAAGGGGATGTCTGCGAGGATAAAAGCCCACACCCCTGAGCCAGAGCTGAAATTACCTCATGTGAAGCAGACCCAAAGAAAAAACTTTGGCTGCTGCCACTATGAGGCCTCAGCGACAGAGAGGCTTCGGCCTAGCTGCATAGCTTTCTCTGCTGGCATAATGGGAGCCACCTGAGCAGGGGACAGTTGTGTCCGCATCGTGGTGGAGTGCCCCCAGAAAGGTGGTTCTTGGAGAAAGAGAAAGCACACACTTCTGGGTTCAAACTGAGGCCTAAAGACCTCATATGGGCAATCACAACATTTCGATGACTGGCAGCCATAGCCTTCAACTGGGACTGAATGTGCCAGTTGTCAAGGTAATTCAGTACATGGATACCCTTGAAAAACAGCGTTGCAAACAAAATGGAAGAATTAAAGCCAGGTGCTTGGCTGGAGTACACTCTAACAAACACGGATAGAGCTTAGCGACAATGAGCGATAATAGTTCATTATACAGGTAAGGAGAAATTACAAAGTGAGCTCCTGGATTTGAAGCAAAGACATTAAAGTCAGTGAAGAGGATGAGAGAAAGGATTCGCCCATCTCTCATTGGTTTTCCGCCAACTTAACCTGTAATCTCCATGACTGAAGCTGATGCAAAAGCGGAACTCAACAGAAGCGGAACTCCAACCTTTAATGAAGCCAGCAAGAGCGGAGATCTCGAAAAGCAATCGCTCATAATATAGCCCATGATAAAGAAGAAAAGACCCAAGTTTTATGTATATTCCTTTGCCCTAGTCTCAGACAATTAGACAGACAATAGACACCAACAGACACAGAGCGCTTCCTGAAGACTAAGAAGCTGGAGTAATGTGATGAAGAAGCCCTAATATGGACTTGCTCGCGCATAATCGCTTCATCATTTGTCCTTCCCGATCCATTAAATTGGCGTGTGTGCACACAGAGGTTCAGACACCACCTCCTCAAAAAAAGCTTTCCCAGGAAGGCTATTGAAAGGAAAATAACTCAACTTTACTAAAGATTAATTATTGAGACCCATTTTAAGTATAATTGTCAAATGCAACTTTTCTTAGCCATGAAGATAAAAACTAAGTGTAATGGTTATTAACCCATTACAATACATAACAAATGAAACTGATGTAAAGAAGAAAAAGAAAGAAAATTACATTGAAATTATATATATCATTAGGAACATAAGATTAAGCAAGTGTGTTTTATTTGCAGACCTGCAGACTAGTCTGGCCTCATAATATGATACTTCTAGAGGAGAGAAGCGTATATAAAATATCTGGTTGGTCCCAGGCAGGATAAGCCCCATATTCGGCTCCACAGTGAATGGAGGAAGCTCTGGATCTCCTAACAGCAGAGTAGACAGGCTCCACAAATTGCTGGCTGGCCTCAGCCCTGTCTGATTTCCTTTGGCAGTAGTGGGGGTCATGTCTGTACACATAATATTGCATAAACTTAAACTTAACAAGATTAACACTCACTTACTACTATTAGTCATTAAGCATATTACCATTTTCTCAAAGGCAGCTAATTTCCATTACTAGTGAACCAATATCTTACATCAAAATTGCTGATGTTAGATTTTGTGCTTACATATATAGATTTGTATGCTATCATTAGATGCAAGTTGAAAATTTACCTCCATGAACAAAGCCCTGAGTCTTCTCAGAGGTGTTCATCATAACCTGCCATGAGTATTCAAGCTCCACAGTGCTTTTGTTGGCCATTTGCATTCTGGAAACACCACATAAGATACATATATTACAATAAATTTCATTCAGTTATTAATTAAACAGTAATGTAATAATGAAGTAATGATGCACTGTGTTTTGTTTTTTTCTTGTTTTTTTTTTTTTTTTTTAGAATTATTTAAATATGTATTATGTGTGAAGTATCAGAGACAAGATTTAGTCATACATACTGGAAGACTCTGGTTTGAAAGAGCATGGTGTCTTTAAAAAGGATGGGTTCAGCATCACACTCAAACCTGGCATAATCACAAATGGCACTTATCCCCAGTTCTAGTTCCCTAAACGAGTTTTCCACCACTGAATGGACAGGTTCTGGGTCAGTCTCTACCACCTAGAAACAGAACACAACAGCAGTTACTACTATTACATATTTCCCAGTTGTCCTCTAAAAGTTATGTTTTAAGGCTGTGAGAGAATTTTGAGATACTGCATTTGTTAAGTCTTTAATATTAGCCTTTTTATTAAAGCACGTGTCATTATTAGGACTGCAGATGAAAATCCTTACAATTGCTGGAGTTTAGAATGAAAGAAACATATTTCAATGCTAAGGGTATATTTGGCAATGCAGAAATCCTGACAAAATGATTTGTTTTCCCATCACACTCTTACCTTTTTCTTGGCTGGTCTCTGAGGTGAGAGCGGCTGTTCCACATCAACCCACTTGACAGTCCTGTGACGGTCATCCCAGTCAGGCACTTGGTCCACAGGCTGCTGGAAAGTTATCTGGCAGAGTTTACACTTCATCACCCGTTCAGTCAGCACTATGGGCTGCTCTGAGTTGAAGCTTACTGTAACCTCCTTGGTGCATCTGGCATGGAGGTGGCCTATCTCAGGTGAGAAATATAGATGAGGCTCACCCTGAGGCCATTGAAAGCGCAGAACCTCTGAGTTGCTGTGATTGGTCATAGTGAAGTTCTTTTGGTAAAGTCGGCCCACATGACAGTCTCCAAATTGCACAATATCACATATGGCTGTAGGAGGTGCACAGTAGAGAAGAAAAGAATGATGCTGGAGACAAGGCATGTATTTTGCTTGTTTTTGGCTAAGAATGCTAACACTGCTCAAGGACCATCAATGGTTGCAGATTCTGTTTAAATCTGGTGTAACAATGGTCTTTCAACACCCATAAAATAGTCTAGTGTAACCTTTGTTAAATATTTAAAGATACAAGGTATTTACTGACCTTCTGTGCTGTCCTGGTACTGAGGAAGCTTGCTGCTGATATTGTCCAATGAGATTATGTCATGGTAGCCCTCTCCTTGGATATGTATCACTGTCTTTTCATATGGGTTGTCTTTTACAAACAGATGAATGGTGGCCTCAAACCTTTGAGTGACCTCAGGATGAAACTCCACCTCAAACTCTGCTTGCTGTCCAGCCATTAGTGCCAGGGAAGCCAAATGATCCACCTGCCTTTCTACTGTGAAAAATTGCTTTTTATTCTTGTTTGTTTTATTGACTTTTCTCATACTAATTGGATATGTATACCAAGCACTAAGGAAATAATGTAATTCCTCTGACAAACCTGAAGGCTGCCACTGCATCAGATTTTGGTTTTTGATTTTTAACAGATACTCTATACACACTCTATGTCCTATCATTAAAATGTTGTTATCCTATCATGTAATATTACCAGTTGTTGATCCAAAAAAAATACCACTTTGTAACCTTATAAGGTTATAAAATCATCATTAAGCACTCATGGATCAAGACTGACCTGTTCCAGGCTCACTTTCTATGTTTGAAGAGGAGATGTAGCTGCATGCAGTGCCAGGAGCTGCCCTTAAAGCAAAGACTCCGATCTTGTCAAGCAGATCAATGCTAACCTATAAATGTCAAGAAAGTAAATATATCTCTGTTGAGGTAAATCAGTGCCCTACAAAAAAAGTGTTGAAAGTATTCATTCCTCTTACCTGTGCAGGTACATTGCTAATGTTCTTGATGACCAGAGGGAGAATTTGTCTCTTGTCTACCAGAAGTCGCTTGAACTGCAGGACTGGCTGTCCATGTTTGCTTCTCTGAACTGGTTTTAGAATAGTTATACAGGGCAAATTTCCCTCTCCCATCAAATCAAACACCAGCAACTTGCTCCTGCCCAAAGGGAACACACTAATAAAGATAAGACAAAAACAGTACTGACCGTTTCTTATGTCTGTACTAGGAGGGGATCTTGGGAGGTGGCAATGTAAACTCATTTATGAACTAATAGGCTTATACCCAACTAAAATAGGGTGCCAGTGCTAACCAAAAATGTAACCTTGTGTAGCCATGAAAACAGAGCCAAGAGGCAAAAGTCTCACTTGTGATAAGTTTACGAAAAACTTGTACATTTTTGTATTTACTCTTAGGTCAAAAGGAACCGGAAAATCATCTCAGTTATATGAGTAAATTCAGCATACTGGAATTATATTTCTATTTATATTATATAGCCCATCAATTGAGCAAAATACTTATCTTGTGTCATAGTTAAAAAATGGCCTACACTGATTTTAGAATTAATTCGCAGGTTTTAGTATTAGATCGCATCTTTCCATAGTTTAAAAAAAACAAAACACACAAACATGCCTGGAATTAATCAGGAAATAGTCTGAATCCTAATACAATGCTCATTTGCATGAATAAATTTAACTTTCCCTGCAAAAATACTGATGTAACACATCTGAATATATGTCAAGCAGGCAGAGCTCATGATACATACACACACACCTATACACATGCCATGGTGCATAAACTTGAACCTGACAGAGTGAAAGCTGAGGCTGCAACAAACCTGTTTTCCAGCTTCTAGGCCAACTGTATATGAAAATATTAAAAGTGGGTGTATTTATTTTCTGTAAATGATATGTATAAACCTACCCAGTTGGCCCTTCTAGAGAGGCTTCAAAAACTCCAAGGTAGGTCTGCATGTTCTGGGGAGTGAAGGTAATTGTAGCAAAGGCATGTGAGTGACTGGGGATATTCATCCGTGTAGGGGTCAGCTCAAACACCTCAGAGCTCCGCATAGGCATCTGTAAGAGCCACATTCATTAATACAATCAGTCTTTAAACAGTACATATTTGCAGTAGCAGCTATTACACACAAACACACCTTGACAGCTTTAACCTGCAAACTAAGTTTACAGGGTATTTTGCCAGGGTTGGTAAGACGGAAGCGGGCTTTTGCCGACTGGCCGACTAACACTTGATTAAAGACAAACTTGTTCTCGTCCTGGATATAGATGCCCATAGCCTCCTGATACTGCTCACACTGTAGCATGCTACTGTTCTTGCACAATCTGTGTTCTTCAAAGATAGACGCAATATCTTCATGAGCTATTCCTACATAAAGAAGAGACATATACTGCCAGTCAAACAATTTTAAATACTGGAATTTACCTGTGATTTATTACACATTAATCCCTGTTTTTTGCCACTGACAAAACTAAAAAGCAGAGCGGAAAATATTAAATAAGTGTATCAAATCTAATTAAATAAAACTTAATCTACCATATCTTTCCGAAAACAAAAATTTTGACAGGTCTCCCTAAAACAATATAGAAATACTCTGGATTGAAATATTAAACATTGCAGATGTTCATAAAACACTACAGTATATTTGATGAGTATGAAAATAATGTTCGTATGCTATAGACTTCACAATCACAGTTAAAGTCCCCCCTGCTCAAAAAAAAAAAAAAAAATCTGGCCATGATCTGACATGACCTTATTTTATGCTACAGAGGCATTCTTTAGAAAACAAAAAATAACAAAAATATGTTTTTTTGGGGGTTTTTTTTGGGTTTTTTTTTTTTGCAGTTTTATGACTTTTTACACATGTAAATTAAGTCTTGTGGTGTGAAAAACATTTCACTGGAAAAATTTATGAAATATAAATGTGACTTTAAATGAAAATCTTAAGTGTTAATTAGATTGACTGTCCTAGGTCCTGGCTAGTAAAAGATTTTTTTTTTTTAGGAAATTACAAACCTGGCATGCAGACCTCTGCTAGTAACCTGTAGAGGATCCCTCCTGGGCTGTCAGAAGGGTCTCGATCAGTGATGTCCACCACCAGGCACTCTTCCCAGCAGCCTACCTGCTCTGCCACACAGTCCACAGTTACCACCTGCTGATCACCTGCTGAAAGGGTGCCCAAGCATGGAGACAAGGAGAACAACCCCAGAGGCAAACGTGTCTACAGAATTGAGTCAAAACAAAAAAGAAATAGTTGGTTTATTTTTTGAATGAAATTCTGTAAAATATTTTAGACAGGGAAAATAAAAACCTACATATTCCTTATATAAATGCAGATTTGTGAATAATTATGAAATCATGTCAGGGTTTTTCCACATTTTTATGCAATACAGCAACCGATATTAATCATATGCAAAGCTTTTAGGAGGGACAAAATTTAGGAGGCAAAAACTTGGTTGCATATGTGTACATACCTCTCAACTAATATCTTAATACCATTGGATTGTAATACAGCATTTAGTCTTTTGGGGTATAGAGTCTAGCAACTAATATCAGAATTCAACATTCTAATCAAATTCTGAAAAACATGGTCTACCAAAAAAATTAGACTCATATGAATTTAAAAAGTAATTGGAAGTCTAAAGCAACAGGAGTTTAAACAGGGGTGAAACAACTAGATACCCACTAAAATATACTAAGAATAAGACACATAAAGGTTGTCCCTTACCTGAGAAGGTATGGTGTCCCTAATAGTGTCCTTCTGGACAGAGTCTGACTGGCGTAGTTTAGTGGCTGAGGATAATCGTCTTGCAGAGTTACTCTCTTTGAAAGTTCTCTTGCCTATTCTGTAAGAAATAAGGCTTTCAATCAGAGAAAAGCTCATTCATGAAGGAACATGTTCAAATCTTAATATATATGGATCAGTGTATGTACCCTCTCTTCTGCTCAGATGCTGGGAGATCTTTAAACATTCTGGAGATGGTAAAACAGATCTCAAATTCACCCCTATTCTCCACAGTAATTGTCTGCGTCTTGCAGGAACCATGGACTACTGGACCAAAGTTGATGTCATTTGCAGGGTAGATGCTGTACTTAGAATAGACACACTGCACAGACACTTTGATTGGTATAATCTTTATGGTTTCTCTGTCTTCATCAATATTTGGCTCAGTGACCTAAAACAAACAATCACTTAAATTATTTTTCACATGAAACAGAGACTGAACAAAATCTATACTAAGGGATTTTCTTCTTACCTGGCATTGTAAAATTGGCTGTTGTCTAAGAGACACCTCCTTGTTGTAGCAGAAGATGACTTGGACACATGTGGGCCGGTCACTGGGATGAAGAGTGCCTTTTTGAGGTGTAATTGTGAAGACTGAGTTGAGGTTAGGCATTTGAGGCTCCGTAGGCTCCAGGACAAACCTCAAACATTGATAATATTTCACATTAGCCACTGAGCTTTTAATGGTCATTTTATTCCTTAAAAAATTAAAATATATGCTTATGTAGAGTATGTGGGTGTGAACATACTTGTAGGCAATATCATGTTTCCCCTTGTTTTTCAGATTAATAGATAACTTCACTTCTTCTGATACTTTGATTACGCCAAAGTCCAGACTGTTGTCCGTACCTAACATAATTGTTATCAAGACAAAATACAAACAAATTGTTATTTATGGACAGATAAAAAAACAACTTGTTGGATATGGATGAGCAATTTAAACTACCTTTAGGTAAGGTCATTTCCAAGACCACATCATAAGCTTCTGCTACAATATTAATGTTCTCCGTATGGACAACACCAAGAATATTCTCTACATCCGACACCTGGAAAACACACACACACACACAAACACACACACACACACACACACACACACACACACACACACACACACACACACACACACACACACACACACACACACACAAAAAATCAATTTCAAAACCAAATGAAAAAATATTACTTTGTGATATGGATATGTATGCTAACATTTGATTTATTGGTTAAGCACCTTACCTCCAATCTTATGGTCTTCTTTAGGCTAATAGGTTTTATGGCATGAAAATGCATGAGCAAGGAAAACTCAGAATTTGCCATGATGATGCCATGGTCCTTGGAAATGTTAAACTCCTCACCAAGCCCCTCATGGCCACTCAGCCACCAGGCAACTGGGAGTTCAGTGGGATTGCGCAAGCGCAGACTGCGTGTCTGTCTCCTGGAAGACCACAGCCATGGAAAAGTGAAGATATTATATTACCTTTACCACAGGGTAATCATACAACACTATTATGGCAACAAATCATGTCAAATGTACAATTACTGTTATATTTTGTACCCTCCAGAGTTATTTATTACCAAATTAGCAAAAGTGAATATTTAAAAAGAATAACACATTCAACAAGCAAAGATGCAGGAAGTTTGACAGCCAGGGTATTATAACAGCCTAATCTTTTAGAATTCACTCAATGCTAAAAAAGAAAGTAAAAAAAAATCTAATAATAATAATACTAATAATAATACTACTACTACTAATAATAAAAATAATAATTACAATAATAATAATAATAATAATAATAATAATAATAATAATAATAATAATAATAATAATAATAATAATAAATACATTGTAAAATGTCAGAGATACAGTCCTGTCTCAAACTATTAAAATGGCAATGGCAATTGTTTCTGTACACCAAATTTGGTTGGTTTGGAGATCAAGAATTTAGGAATTCAGCTTTACAGGGCTTTCACGACAGTCTCTTTCAGTTGTTTTGTTCATCCTTATAATATACTCTTCAGGAGGTGAAAAGCCTGCTTAACGGTTAAGGTCTGGTGATTGACTTGGCCAATCTAAAACCTTCCACTTTTCCTTGATAAAGTCCATTGTTATGTTGGGAGTGTGTTTTAGATCATTGTCTTGATGCACCATAAAGTTCCTTACAATTAGACTGGAGGCATTTCTCTTAAAATTAACACACAGAAGTTCCTGTAGGACTTCAGAATTCATTTTCCCGCTACCATCAGGTTACATCATCAACAAACCTTAGTGAGCCTGTTCCAGAAGGAGCCATGCAAACTCAAGCAGTGACTCTAACTTTGCCATGTTTCACAGATGGGGTTGTGGATCATGAGCATTTGCTTTCTTTCTTCACACTTTGGCCTTTCCATTGGTTTGGTAGAGGACAATCTTAGTTCCAGAACCATATGGTTCTTCTCTGTATTTCTTTGTGAATTCTAATCTGAGCTTCTGAAACTCATGTTCATCTTTTGATCTTAATCCCAAACATCTTCAGTCTACAGTAAAAACAATTGTTAAAGCTGAAATGTCAAAGTGCACAATGTCAAGTATCCTGCTTCGGAGCAACCAGCAAATACGACAGACTCCAATTCCCAGCAACCACCAGTGCTCTCATGTTCTAAATCACCAGACTTTTAATTGCCTGTTTTATCCTGCGTTTTGTATTTGTATGCTGTTTTTGACTCCCTCTGTGTTTTTGCATGTGTTCCTATACTTTTGCATATTGTTATATATATTTTTTTGCATATTTGCATTCCCTGTTTTGAGTGTTTCTGCCTTTTTACATGTGCCCACCTTTTGTTACTGTTTCATTTTTTGGGGACTGTATGAAACAGGGATTGTGTATATGTGAAGTTTCATATTTATACTCCACTGAAACAGAGTTTGTGTTTGTATCATTGTCCTGACCTGTCCAGAAAAATCTTTTCAAAATTAAGTTGCTTGCGGTCCACTTCCAGTTCTGGTCGGACTCCTTTGCAAGAGATGTGGAAGATAGTAGGTTCTGGGTTCTCCTTAATACAGCACACCACACTGTCTTCTATAAGACCTGGAGTGGTAGGGTATGCCGATACTCTGAGCTCCTGCAAAAAAAGAATTTAAAATCACAAAACACTTAGTCATAAATAAGCCCTTCTGAATCAGAATCAGAAACAGACACAAACACACTTTTACTAAGCCAGTATCTTTTGCAGTGTCTTTGGTCATCAGTACTATGTTCAATAAATTCCCACCCATTGTTACCAATCCATACAGCCTTCACTGCCATAAAAAAAGAGTCTGTACCTTTCTATATACCTTTCTCTATACTTTCTATATACCTTTCTCTCATTAGGCTTAAGAACAATGCTCAAAGGTTCCAGGATAAATGTAGTGGATTTGGTGTCCTGGTGGAGGCAAAAATGGACCTCTGCCTCCATGGGAGAGTTGTTGTGGATTACTAGTCTTTCTTCATTGTCTGGGCACTTCTTTTCCATGTATCTATGTAAATTAAAATTAAACAATGTCAGTGTAATACCTTCATTATATCACTTGCATTTGCCTTGATAAGTCTATAAATTCCCCTACATTATGTGATTATGCAACATTCACAAAATCAGGAGAAGTAATCCAGAATTTTACAAGTATGCATTATTTCAATTTATATAAGTACTGTATGAGCAGTGTAATTTGATGAATGAGCAGTGTATTTGAGGAGTTAATAGGGAATGCATACTTAAATTGTAAGAGTAAAAAACTCAAGCACCTTTCTCTATTTCTTCCACAAATCACGGGCCCGAAGTCATACAGGCCTGAGCGGATAATGTATGTCTTCTGTAAGTCATTCTTTTTCTGCATGGTCATTTTACAGTGACCAAACACTGTCCTAGAGCACAAACACACCATCAGAATAAATACCAGAATATGGGCTAAATTGTTGCTAACCTGAGCTCTGGTCATCAGCCTACTGAATGTTCTCGACGTACATGTAATACTCACTTATGGTCTTTGCTGATGGATGGAAAAGCACAGATGCCTCTGCAGTAGAGCTGATAACAGCGCTTGGTCCCCATCACTTCAAACCCCAAAGTCTGTTTAAAATCACCAGGCACAGATGAATGGAACCACAATCTCAGGGTCATTTGTCCATTTGGTGGCATGACCCAGCGAAAATGAGTAAGCCTTTATGAGAAACATAAACCCATTAACAAAGGGGAACAAAAGAAGAATAATTGTAAAAAAAAAAAACAACAAATCAAATTCAATTTCATTTGTCACATAGTACACATACATAAAGGGTACAACATGCAGTGAAATGCTTAGAGGGAGGGCATGTGAGAGAACACTAGCAGTAGTCCCCCAAAAGAAGGCTTCACCAGAATACTAACTTCCGCAACGGAGTTGACAATACTTGGCGTGGTGTGTAGCATGTGCTTCGATGCCAAGCAAAGTACTGTCAACTTTATTGCAAACCAAGCCATTTATATTGCAGAGTGCAAGTATTGTCTTTCATTGTATGACCCATTGCTTTTGTTTCTTGGATTTATTCTCGATTGTTTGCCTTCAAATTGCCTGTTTAGTTTGCCTTGCCGACTCCTTTTTTGGTTTGTTGATCTCGCTACCTGTCTTCTACGTTTACGTTTGTGTTTTGCAGTTTGGAATTGTTTGCTTGGATCACAATAAAGCTCTGCGCCATCCTGCACATGGATTCTGCCGCTCATTCCTTACACAATACATAAGTTTTTCCTTATATGTTTATAATAGCATAGCATTTAATCAGGTTGTTTTTAGTTTTTTAAATATGTTAAAATGGGTTATTTTGATTCAAAGCAAAACAGACTAAGTGTGTTTTTGTTTGTGTGTGTGTGTGTGTGTGTGTGTGTGTGTGTGTGTGTGTGTGTGAGAGAGAGAGAGAGAGAGAGAGAGAGAGAGAGAGAGAGAGAGAGAGAGAGAGTGTGTGTGTTTGTGTGTGAGTGTTATACCTTTGGCTATGGTCAATTTCACATAAGGGGGTGACAGTGTTTAATGGAGATGAACTAATGTCTAAGGACTTGCTTCCTTTTTTTGTAGGAATTCGCCGCTTGTCTTTTGGGGTCCCCTTGGCTGATTCCTCTTTCACTTGGGCCTTCTTCCCTTTGCCTTTGTTAAGGGTTGTAACATCCTCCTAAGCAGTCAAAGCAAACAAATAAGTATCTATTTCACAAAGGGATCTAAACTTGTAGTCTCCCGATAATAGGGAAAACAACTTCTGTTCTGCCACTTGGAAATCCCCATGATGCATCCCCCACAGTGCAAGCAGAAAATATTCAGACCACCTTCACTTTGCAGCCTGATACTACAATTCTTTTTTTTTCTAATCTACACCCAGACAAAATGAAAACAGAATTTTAGAAATGTCTGTAAAAGTATTTAAAAGAAAAAGCTGAAATATCATGCTTTTTTCTGACATTCTTTGCTGAACCTCTCCAGCAGGATGGTGTCGTTAGTGAACAGACATTTTGAGTTCTGGCCAGAGATTTTTAATACTGTTCAAGTCCGGTTTTAGCTGAGCCACTCTACATTCACAGAGTTGTCCCTAAGCCACTCCTGTGTTTTTTTTGGCTGTGTGCTTTGGGTCGTTGACATGTTGGAAGATGAACCTTCAGCACAGTGTGAGGTCCTGAGTGCTGTAGAACAGCTTTTTATCTACTTTGCTTCATTCATCTTTTGCAGTCTCCCAGTCCATGCTGTTGAAAAACACCCCTGCAACACGATGCTGAAAGCACAATACTCCACTGTTCGGGTGGTATTGAGCAGCTGAGAAGCTGTGCCAGGTATCCTCCAGACATAACATTTAGAATTGAGGTCAAACAGAATCTTGTTCCTCATTGTCTGAGAGTCCTTCAGGTGTTTTTTTTTGTTTTTTTTTTGTTTTTTTGCAAACTCTAAGAGGGCTTTCATGTGTTTCGCAAGAACTCAGTCAGAGTGACCATTGGGTTCTTGGTCACCTCTCTCACTAAGGCCATTCTCCCTGTTTGCACTCTTGGAGAAGACCTGGTTGTGCCAAACTTCTTCTGTTTGAGAATTATGGAGGCCACTGTGCTCTTGTGAATAATCAGTGCAGGAAAACAATTTTGTAGTCTTCCCCAGATCTATGTGTTGCAGCAATCCTGTCTCTGAACTCTGCTGGCAGATTAATTAGTGAGGTAGAAAATAAGTTTTTGTAAAAGCTTGGTTGTACCTTGCCAGATATAGTAGGGCTTAGGGCTCCTGTCTCCAAGTCAGCCTCCCACTTTTCCTCAGCTGAGTCTTCCAGAGATGAGGGCATCAAGAAGGTGAAACTGCCAGGAGTAAATCGGGAGCTGGACACCACTCTCCTTTTAGGGTATTGGACTACTGAGAACAGCATTGGAGGAGGAATGGGTGGACCTGTGGGTCCAAGTCCTAACCCTTCCAAAACCTAGGAACAACATCAGAGAGTAAGTAAATCCTCAGCTCAGGATGTGTATTTATTACATTAAAATGTTTCTTCTTTTATTTTTTTTTACAAGTCAGCACAAAATTAGGGTATAGACTAGCTGGAATTTGTCAGGTTATAAACTAGTCTTTAATTGAGGGCTTAAACACATTTTTTCTGTACATCCCAAGTCTTGCAGTACCTCATCCAGAGATGGCAGTTTCATACTGCTGAGAAGGATGTCTATGCTTGCCTCCTCTTTTTTGCTGATAGAGATACATATGTAGGGGATAAGCTCTATTGCCAGCTCATTCTCTGAACCCTCTGTGCCACAGGGCAATAGGTGAGTCTGGCTGGGGGTTGGCGACAGCAGCTTAGGATCAGCAGTGTCAATTTTCATCCTTTCTTTCTCCCGCTCCTTCTTGGCCAACTTGGTATGCAGCTTATGGAGTTCTGGGGCTTCATGTCGCTGCTGCTCCTCCTCTGAAGAAGGAGAATTCAGCAGAAGGCCTTGAGTCCTATCCCAGTTCTGCAGCATGTGCTGAATAAGTGGCTGGCTCTGCTCATACAGACGGAACCGGGAAAACAGCTTCCTTTCAGCATTGGTTACCTGGTACATGTCACATGAAGAGAGAGATACTGGAATAAAGCCAAGATAATGGGAGCAAACCCATTTTGCTTAGGGTTTGCAAAACCCATTTTGCGTAGTTAGCAAAATGTTGCAAACTAAGTAGGTCTATGCTCTCTGTTTTATATTAAGGTAAGGGATGAGGTTAAGCTTGGCATTACCCAGTTACAGCTAAATCATCTGACATGGATTTATAAGATATACTGTATTATTACTTTGACAGGTAGTATATATTTAGAAATGGCTCAAACTGACCAGCTCTTTCTCCAGTTGATCCAGTAGCAGTAAAGAATGATCATGGTCAGGTGGCTTGCTGTCTTTGCTGTCTTTAGCTTTCTTTTTGCCTCCTTTATCAAGTTCTCTGGTAGCCCCTAAAAGTGAGTCTTTGGCTTCTGTGCTGGTAGACATCTTTCTATCCACTTTAGACTGCTGTTCCTGTCCAGAGTCAGAGTGCAGTGCTAAAACAGGCTAAGTAGAGAATGAATATCAAATAATCAATTGCTGATCTAATTTATTTTTCAGTAGCATGCTCACAATGTGCAACTCTGACCTGGGCAACTCCCAGCTGACTTCTTCTTTCTATTAAATCCTCTGTATGTACTTCCTTTTTCCCTCTCTTGTGTTTTTTCTTCATCTCCTCCTCTACTTTGATCATCTCCTCCTCCTGCTTCTTTTCCTGTTCCCTCTCTTGCTTGCTATAGCAATTACATAATCAAATAAACTTTTATATCAAATATGCAACATTTTTGTTAAACTGACTTAGAATTGATGGAAATTACCTATACATAATTTCCTTTAGCATCTCCAAGTGCCGAAGGTCTACAATTGCTTTCTCTTCCTCACACAGGGCATTATACTCATCCTCATCCATCTCCTGCAAATGCAGCTTTTCTCTTTCAGTCTGTTCCTTCTGTAAGGCCTCTGATACATATAAACACATATAAACAGATTTTGTCAACTGCACACATCAGTATACTGTGCTAATAATCTGTGTAATACTTTGCAATATGTATCATTAACACAAATGTTCCTAAGGAAGCACATACCCTATAATTGTTTTTCCAATTCAATAGTATAATACACTTATTACTTATTAAAATAAGAAGTTTTAAATTTTCTTTTTTCCCTTAATTCCTTTTTCATTCTGTCATTATCTTCTTTTCACTTGTTCTCATTTTGTCCTTCACCATTACCTGCCAGCTCCAGTTGAGCTCTCTCTCTGGATTTAAATTCAATGTAGCTGTCAGTGAGGTTGATAACATAGATGTGCTGGCGGTTGTTGAAGGCTTTGATGATAACATGGAGTGCAGTGCCTGGAAAGCGGCAGTACAATGTCTCCAAGCCATCAATCACAACGCCTTGATTGCAGTCACTAAGCTACAACACATCGGAAAACCATAACTTGTATATATAAAAGCACAGAAGCTTTTTGTGAAATAATAAATAGATAACTGCAAAGGAATGTTTAACACATATTATGTTAAATGATGCGGTCAGAATATTTTCTGGGTGGTTTATATATATATATTGTTACCTGTAGTCTCTCTGACAGTATCTCTAACAACAGATCATCAGGCAGTAAACTGCTCATGCCTCTCAGCTCACCCACTGGACTCACACTCCGAGTTGGACCAGCCTGTACATAACCAATAAACTTTAATTACACTCACCTCATATCAAGTCTATTTTACACAGACACAGTATAAATCTATGTTATACGAGGAATCTGAATTCAGTCCAGTGTAATCCAATGTATATTTTTTTTTCAATATGTCACTTATTTAATGCAATGTCATTTAGACATGATATTATGTAATACAATATATTTGTAATATGGTACAATGCAATTAATTACAAGTCATTTACATATAAATACTATAGACACACACACACACACACACACACACACACACACACACACACACACACACACACACACACACACACACAAACACAAAAACACACACACACACAAACACACACACACGTAATAAAAATTACATGTAATAAAGCATAAACAGAGAAAAATGTTGGCTAAATTAAATGTGATATATGCTTGGACACAAGAGCACCCAAATACTATGTCATTTGTTATGTTTTTTAGCTCAAATAAAGTTAAAAAAAAAATTGGGACATTAAAAATAATATGGAATTTTGTTAATATAAAGTGGGTAAATAAGTGTTGCACACTAGTTTTATGTCCAACAATATTCATTTCATTCATTCATAACATTCAGTAAACACTTGTTAATTAATTGCAACTGCTCAGTTCATTGGAGGCCTGTATAATTGGGTGCATTAAGTACTGTGTATAAATGTTTGAATGTGAATACCACTGAAGCATTGGGATTGGAGCCACCGTCTTTCTTGGTTCCCATTATGCTGGTCTTGTTTGTTGAGAGAGTGGAAGTAGGGATTTTAGAGTCAGTATCTTGAACACCCTCAGCTGCATGCTGGGCTAATGCCTCAACACTGAGAATGCCTACAGTCTCACTAGCCACAGTTTTCCCATCTAACACTGCTGGGGCTAAAACACATACACACACACACAGAAACATACAGAAAATGTTTCTATTCACAAAGACATTGCAAAATTGACTTAAATTAGTTCTAACTGAATAAATGTAATAAAAAAAAATACAAGGTGGAAAAATGTGGAAAAGAATTCAGGAAGATGTGTATCACCAGTATGTTCTTCTGTGCCTTGCACAGTTTCCATGGCAGCACCAATAAGCTCTCTGGCTTGCTTGCTTGCAGTGCTGGTTCCAGATGACACAGCTTCTTGCACCACTGAGTCTATGTTCAGACATGCAGCACCATAGTACCTCGCCAAGTTCACAGCCAAAGCTGTCTTACCTACACATACATACAATCATCTTACCAGTAGCAATGGCAAAACCAATAACCATGAAAATATAAAGCAATATGCCATTTGTAGAGATGCAAACATGAACTTATAGTATACTGCAAAGGCTGTAGTATAAGGGTACAAAATGTAGTACAAAATGCAGTGAATAATCACATCATTCACATGGATTTAAATACAGTATATATCTAATTTACTTGTGTACATTTAATAATGGTACAGTATCTGTGTTAAGGGCCAAGTATAAAATTACATGTACTAGGTATGTTTCTGTCTCTAAAATAAGAAAGGTGCCATTATTTATTAAATAGTATTGTTGTGTGGTTTGAAAGAATCTACGATGTGTTATTATTTAACTGAGGTTCATAGATTAGCAGAGATTACCTGAGAGTGGAGCACCATGCACTACAATGGCAAGGCCTCTGGAACTGTGAACAGCTTGGCCTGATGGTGACACATCAATGCCCATGTAGTGAGCAATAGCTCTAGAAACAGGATTTATCTCCAGATCACCGATCCTGCTGGTCCTGTTGTTTCCTGTAAGGAAAACCAAGCATCCTCATTATTCGCTATTTGATTAATGTACCTGATATTCAGCATTTTTCTTTAAATACTCCAGTATTGAGCATTAAGTCATGAACATTCAGTATTGAAACCACATTTTATTAACTCAGTGTAAGCATACCTGTGGATGTCCCATCCATTAGTACAGATGTGGCATCTGCCTCACCCTTCTCCAGGCACGCTTCTGCTGGAGCATAAAATTTGTTATCCACTTGTCCTACACACTTCTCCTTTTCCCTGAGGTCAGAGGCCATGTTGGATGCTAAAGCACAAAATACATGTGTATGTAAGGTTAGTAAGGACCTTAAAAGTTTCTTCCAGTAAAATACAATCCCCTTTTTAATATAGCATAATATATATTATAATAGATATTATATATCTCTCACTGACTTTGCAAAAAGCTTTTCAAAATACAGCAATATTTCACAAGTAACGTTTACACATTTTATCAGTACACAGAGGTGGAATCCTATCTGGCTCTTTTTTTTTTTTTTACAAAAACAGTGAAGTCAAGAATTTATACCTTTAACAGCTGTTACATAAGTATATGCAATTTGAAAACCACAGATCAAACAATTGATTTTAAATGATTGTATTTCTCTTTAAATATCTTGAAATTCTCTTTTTCACTATTTAGGTGAAACAGAATAATGCAAAAAATCATCATGCCATCTAATATTAAATATTGTTAGCTTTACTAAATATACTTTAATAATACCTGGTTCAGGATTTTGGGACCTGTGCTCTTGGTAGTAGTCTAGGACTTCTGCAGGCAGAGGCTCGCCAGGTGCTCGCGGGGGCAACAGCAATATATTATGTGCATCATATCCTTTCAAGAAACGCAGGATCTGAGGAGACACATGGATTAAGTTTATGTAACACAGAAAAGGTCTGAGGAAAGCTGACTGGTTCAATAAACCGTCATGGTCAAGTATTTTGTAAGGATTGGAATACAGAGCTTGTTTTTTATGAGGTATTGATTATTGATGACAGCACAGAGGATGCTGTGACACTGAAAGCTGAGGTGCTGCCCAAATTGCCCAAATGCCATGAATTGTTTGCTATGAACAAAGGTGAAATGTATACATTATACGGAACTTATCACAAAGAACATGACTATCCCACCTAATTGTTTGTATCTACAGTGGTCTTGGTCTGTGAAGGTTTCTAATTTGGTAGCATGCAGTAAAAAAGAACGTGTTTATGGACACTATTTTTGACATTTTAGAAAACAAATTGTGGCTTGTTATTAAAAGTCCCTAGCATTTTTTCATTCTTAAGAATTCGATGCATTGCTTCAAAAGTCATTTCTTTCTTAACCCTTCTGCAGACCTGGGGTCTATTTGACTCATCTGGAAAGTTTATTGTGTCATAACTTGGGTTCTCTTTCATCATCTCGTGTTCGAGATCCACCTATGGGAAGGGCATCCGTTCCTGACCTCTATAGAAGCATCCAATTGCACCGTCTGGCTTGACAGACAGGAGCGCGTGCCAAAGGCAGGTATGGTAACGCCCCTTACCCGAGTGCATAATGCACCTGCACGCGCTGCCTTTCCTCAGTTCACTTTAACTTCTCGCGACTTCTGCTCCTACCTCACAGCTCCCTGGTTTTTTTTGGACTGCACTTTCTGTCTTCAGGAGGACATATCGCTTGATCAGCCTCCGCCGGATGTGCTCATCCTCAGCCAGGTTAGCTTCACGCCAGGGGGCCTCCCACAGCGCGGCTTCCTCTGACTGGGCCAAAATGTGTCCTTCCCCGAGGATTTACTACCGGCCGACGACTGCTTTCCCGAAGGACCGGCAGGTTCCGGGGATGAGGCCGATGTCGGTGGTCGGAGAACGTGCGCTGTGGCTCAACCTATCTGGTCTCCCCGATAGTGAGAAGCGTCGCATCGCTGGGGCGCCAGTTGAACCGGGTCAAGCTCCTATCCCCGCTCCTAGCCCCTGGGGGTCTTCAGTCCGCGTTCATGGGCAGCCAGCCCTCCGGACACCTGTTCTATCCTCCAGGTTCACCTGTCCAAGAGACGGAGGGTCTCCTTTGGCGAGGTCAGCCCCGCCTCGCTAGCGAAGGTCATCCTTTGTTCCGCACAGGCTTCACCGTTCCCCGTGTCACCCAGAGTGCGTTCCCCGGTCCCAGTGGGGACGGTCATGGGATTGATTGCAGAAGCTGTGTCACCAAACACCCCCCCTTCGCACACCTCTCACATGTTCAATAAAGGCTACGGTCCCAGTTCCCAGTTTTTTACAAAAAAATGATGAAAACTTCTCTGGTTTGGCCACTGGAGGGCGCCGTCTCGCCATCAATGAACGGTTCGGCCGGACCGGCCCCCGGCGTCCCGCCTTCCCGTGTAGGGATGCTCGGGAGTCACGTGACAGCCTGGCTGTCTGTCTCGGCCCCCGATTGGGTGACTCACACAGTCACGAGGGGTTACAGACCAATTACCCCCGCGGTTCAACGGAGTGGTCTGGTCCCACATGGACCAGGGCTTCGCCCACATTCTGAAAGAGTGTTGAACAAACACTTACGGAAATACAACTTCAGAATGTTAACACACGGCTCTCTCATACGTTTGATAAAGCGGAAGGATTGGTTTTGCTCAATCGATCTGCGTAATGCTTTTTTCCACATCTATCCTCCACACACAAAATTCCTTTGTTTCGCCTACCAAGGCGTATGTTACAAATTCACAGTTCTTCCGTTCGAGCTCGCGCTGAGTCCACGGACGTTCTGTCTGAAGTGTAGCGTGGAGTGTAGCGTCTGGTACAGGTCATAGTAGTAGTGGAGTGTAGCGTCTGGTACAGGTCATTTAGATTTCAGGTCCCAGGCACCCTAAACTTCGGCATCTAATCATCAATCAACCGATGAGCAACCCAGTTTTACACACACACAACTGGCTCCAGAATGACTGGAGCCTACACAAAGACCAGATAACCCCGTGCCGCTTCTCTGATTGAACTCATAGGGGCCCTCAACCAGAACACACACACACACACACACACACACACACACACACACACACACACACACACACACACACACACACACACACACAATGAGACATTCCTTTTACTAATAAAACAAGTAGATAAGATAGTCTAAGATTATTATTCTTATAACCCTGTTGTAATGTGTTTCTTCTGTTAAGGCTTGCCTGACTTAAAATTATTTGCTCCTTACTTTCCTGACAGGGGCGTATTTTATTTATGTGTCAGAATACAACACTGTATTAACATCAGTTACACTTTGATTACTGATCTGTGTATGTAATGTACCGCTGCCTTTATACCGTCATTCCCTTTCATGTTTAGTATCCAAATGACCATAAAGTTATTGGTTACTCATTTTTTCAAACAATGGTGTAATTTATTTGAGCACTAAAGGTGCCATACCATCTTAATACACCTTGGATAAAACTTTAAAGTCATCTAAAAGTTTGATAGCTAAACCACGCCCACAGACACCTGAAACAAAGGGAGTTTTTCCCTCCGAAATCTCAGGCCGTAGTATTGGCGATCTCCCCAAAGATGGGTGGAGTTTGCGACCTTTAAATTGTCACAAACACCACCAATCCGTGGTCAGACTTTCGGAACAGCTTGGAGACGACTCCATCTTCCTTCAAAGAAGTTCCAGCAAGCTTCACTTCCAAGAACGACAACTATTCTGATCTTCAGGAGAACTTGGAAGAACATTTGACCCCACCCTAACTGACTATTCAGAGATTTCTCTGTTGCATCCGAACTCTTGTGCAGTAAGCCAATGCAAGTAACCTTTTCCTTTACCAACCAATTTAGATGCGTATTTTAAGTATGAACCTTGTATTGTGTCTTAAGGTGAATTTAAGTTTCCGGTGATGATTTCCCAGTTAGGTTGTGATTAATTTTGAAGTTAAAGCTTGCCATTCCTTTCCTTCCTTTCTCTAATTTCTTCTTTCCAGTCTCTTCCTCCCTTTCCCCAATTTTAATTTCTTTGTGTTATTTTATTTTCATCATCGTTTTCCCTATTTCTTTTGTTTGTTTGTGTAGTTAGTTTTATGTTGTGTTTGTCTCATTCATTAAACGCCATATTTTTGTGACACAAGTGATTGTCTCTGAGTATCGCTCACAAACTTAAGGTACCTGCAACATCTGGTCTGAACTACATGCTCTATTAAGTTAATTTAATTTAAATTACGGTATAAAGTAAAAGGGAAGTGAATCTTTCTTGGCCGGGAAGATACCGCCTTCATAGAATTAATAAAGGTTACACGGCCTGTTCACCAGACGAACAGACCAAATAAGTGTAACGTTAATTCCATTACCGTTAATTTCAATTTAGGTTAAAATATTTAGGAGTCACTATAACATGTTATAATTACTTATAAATATTTACCTTGCTTCGAGAGCCAAAATCGCTACAGGAGGTCAGGACTTGTGCCACTGTGAGTAGCGGGTCTCAGGATTCTGACTTACATAGACGATTGGCTTATCTCACACATCGCTTTCAGAGTCAATGTGTTAAAGAGCAATTTCACTCTCGCTCAGGAAGTCATATTCTTGAATCTGGAGCTGAATTCCATCACGATGTGTGTGCGCCTTGCGCGGGGGCACATCTCTTTATTCATGGACTGTCCATCGCGGTTCAGGGAAGGGGTGCGGATACGGTATCACACATGTCTCAGATTACAGGGTCTTATGGCTTCGGCTGTCCATGTCTTGCCTCTAGGCCTTCTGAGAATGTGGGCTTTCATGAAGTGGATTTTGTCCCTTCATCTCAGCCCGTTGTGCGATCTTTGCCACTTTGTCGGGGGTGGCACCCCCTTATCCGTAGATTTATGAGGGGCGTGCGCCGCTCCCTGCTGGTCACCAGGAGTGTGGTCCCGGCTTGAGATCTCTCCATGGTGCTGGAGGTGTTGGCCCAACTGCCTTTTGAGCCCCTGGGGGATATCTCCCTCAGGTTGCTGTCCTTCAAGATGGCGCTGCTCCTGGCTTTGGCTTCTGCCAAACGTGTCAGTGATTTGCATGCGCTCTCAGTTCATTCCTCGTGCACCAAATTCTCGCTCAGCAGGGATGGGGTTTGGCTTAAGCCTAACCCAGCCTTTGTGCCTAAGTGCTTTCCACCCTTCACTGGTGGTGTGATTGAGCTCTCTGCTTTTCACCCTCCTCCTTTTTCCTCTGCGGAGGACCAGAGGTTGAATGCTTTATGCCCTGTTCACGCCCTACGGACTCTTTTCGGGGGAGCGATCAGCTCTTCATCTCTAAGCAACACCTCTTTCGCTGGATTGTAGAAGCCATCTCCTTAGCGTATGAGTCTAGGGGAGTGCAGCCTCCACGATTGGCACGTGCTCCTGTCTGTCAAGCCAGACTTTTTGCAATTGGATGCTTCTGTAGAGGTCAGGAACGGATGCCCTTCCCATAGGTGGATCTCTCCACTCGATGTTTCAGATAACCGGGGTTACGACAGTAACCTAATGTTTCCTTCTACATATTTGCCTGAAATTTTCCAGGATTGTTCCAAATTATGATCTTTGCAAGTAAAATTAATTTTGTCTATTTTCTTTGAACTATGTGTTCATAAAATAAATACTCTCCTCCTCAAGTCATCCCGAGTCACTTTGACTCGGCCACATTTACTGGGGCAATAGGTCACACTTTTGCCCTTTTCAGCGCAATGAACATACATAGACACAATAATGCACACATAAAATGTCCACTAACACACGCACTCAAAACATACACACACACTCCACACACATGCACACACACACACACACACACACACACACACACACACACACACACACACACACACACACACACACACACACAAATTGGGCATTGCATTTCATTAGGCCTCCAGAAAAAAAAAGCCACACATTTTTAAATATTTCACACTTTTGATATGCCTTTGCCTAGCAGAGGGCAGAATATGATCTACCAAAATGATGCTACACACACACACACACACACACACACACACACACACACACACACACACACACACACACACACACACACACAGTCAAACACTGTTCAAAGCATTGGGCATTGCATTTCAGTTGGCCTCCAGACAAAACAAATGCTACACATTTGTAAACATTTCACACACACACACACACACACACACACACACACACACACACACACACACACACACACACACACACACACACACACACACACACAAACACACGAGCACACACACACACACACACACACACACACACACACACACACACACACACACACACACACACACACACACACACACACATACACACGCATTGGGCATTGCATTTCATTAGGCCTCCAGAAAAAATAAGCTACACATATGTAAATATTTCACACTTTTGATATGCCTTTGCCTAGCAGAGGGCAAAATATGATCTACCGAAATGATGCTACACACACACGCACACACACACACACACACACACACACACACACGTTTTCATATTCAAATCATATTTGCTTCCTCTCTCTTATTTATGAATTTAGTTGCATCAGTCAGCTTTGACCTGGGGATATTTGACATTCACCAGCCAGTGGTTATCCAAAATAATATTTAATAATTTTTGCTTATTTTACTCAAAATACTTTATTCACAAGAAATTATGTCAAGTTTTTGAGTGTGTGTGTGTGTGTGTGTGTGTGTGTGTGTGTGTGTGTGTGTGTGTGTGTGTGTGTGTGTGTGTGTGGCCCATTTTTGGGTGAACAGATGGCATCTGGTAGGCAAAATAGACATAACAAATGTAAAATGTTCACAAATGTAAGCTGATCACACAGAATGGTGATCATTGTAGAATTTTTGATTTATAAGCATTCAAGTCAATTTGACCTGGAAAAAAAACAGGTTTTATTATTTACTGACATTAAAATGGTCAAAATCTCCTGGCTTTGAAATATACAAGCCTGTAATTGTGTGTTAACTTTTGTGCCTCTATAGCAGTGGTGTCAAACTCTATGTCAAACTCTGTAATTATATTTGGCCCGCGAGATCATATCAAATATGCATTACAGCTGGCTAGCCGCATGATCTGCTAATACTACAAATCCCAGAATGCCTTGCCACTGTATTGACGTGTTGTCACAAACAGCAAGCGCCCCTCATTCTCTGTTGACAGTCGTTAACAACCATGCTACAGTCACATTGGGCAAGTTAATTCAACCCTCCACAAAAATGGAAATGAAAGATGGACAATAGGAGCTTTCAAGACAGGTGGGAGGCAGATTATCTGTTCATGAATATAAAGGACAGACCTGTTTGTCTTGTGTGCTAACGGAGTTAACGTGTCTGTAACGAAAGAATATAACAAAAGAAGACAATGAAACTAAACATTATGAGAAGTATAAGGAACTAGACGTAAAGCAGAAGCTCCAGAAGGTGGAGGAGATGAAAAAAAGTCTGGTTTCCTGGCAGACTATGTTCATGAAAGCAAAATCAAAAAGTGAAGCTGCTGTAAAGGCGAGTTTTATTGTGGCAGCATAGACAGCAAAATCGGCCTGGCCCTTTAATGAGGGAGAGTTTGTCAAAAAGTGTATGGTCAAAGGTTGCGAAATGAACACCACTGATATCTTTTATTTAGAATTTAATTTCTTTTTTTTTCTTTGTTTGTAATATCAAGCTCTGGTTGTTCCAAATCCTGTGTTTAAGCAAATGTGAATTTGAGTTTGACACCCCTGCTCTATAGTGAAAATAATTCTAAATTACACACACAAATTGGGCATTTCTGTTTTGTTTTGTTTTTACTACAATACTACTAATTTGCATATTAATGAGGTTTATTATACCAAATATTATTTTTTTTTGCAAAACAGACAAGGTCAACTTGACTCTGTGCTCCTAATTTGCATAGGAATTCAGACGAGGTCTGCAGAAGGATTAATGCCCAGTTAGACCTTCTGTTTAAAAATTGTATAGAAAACACTCACCCTCTCTTCCTCCAGGTACTGGCTGTCATATTCCAGGGAGTAGAACTCAATAGGGAAAGGGCAGGGGTTGTGGACCAGCACTTCAACCTCATCTCCATAGCTGTAGGGCAGTACAGGCCCTAGCTCGATTTCTGAGGTGGAAAACTCTAGCTGTGGCTCCAATCCCTGTCCCTCAGCTAAGAGTAAGATCCTCTGGGTGCTCTGGGCCACAGCTATCACTAGCTTCTCTCTATACATTTTCTGCAAAAACAGTCACCTCCAGAATTATTGACAACAATCAAAAATATAAGGAAAAATGATTGCAAAGAAAACATTACATTTAATACAATTATTTAAATTTTCCACCTGCTCAAGTTCTTTTTAACTTTTCTCTATAAAAAACCTATAACCTTACATCTTTTTTTTTTTTTTTTTTACAAAAACATATGTAGCAAAAAATATCTCAATTAAACGTAAATAAATTGTACATATGTCCTAAGTGTCCATGCATGAATTCTTCTATCTGAAAGCACATCTAAAGTAGCTGCATGTATATTTCATGGGCGTGGCTTTTAGATATGTAGCGGTAATTGTGCCTAAACCTTTGTTACGTTGAGATCATGAGAAAACAAGAAGGAACATGTAAAAATGCATGGACTCTTAAGACTTGCATACAATTTTGGTCACCACTTTGCTGTCACAGTATTCTCAAAAACCTTAGCTAAATCTAGGCTAATTACTTATCTAATTCATAGATTATTTGAATGTTTGAGTGCAGGTGCAAGTGTAGGTGTCATGCTTGTTTATGCTACTTGTCACATACTGTAAATGGGTACAATATGTGCAAGAATGTAAGAACTAATCACTATTTTTGCTTAGCCCTGACAAGGGGGAAGGATAAGCATGAACAGCCTTTAAGATGCCTTTAATTCTGAAAAGGGGCCATGTTAGCACTTTACATAATCATGTTTGTGTTTTTCACAAAGGTTGTATTGAAAAGTTTTGGTGCACTAATTCTCTTCTTTAATTTGTATCCATATCAGTTGGAGAAGAAAAATAAAGCTACTGGATAAAAAACAAACAGCTAGTAATTCTTACCCCTTCAGCTGGACTGAACTTGGCTTGGATGTTAATCCAATCACCAGGATACAGCATACCACTGGATGGCAACATCTCAAAGATAAGTGGAGAAGTCAGATTCTCTAAACGAGCCTCCTGTCTCAGGTGACGTGGGATGTGCTTCTCAGTCTTAACACAAACAAACAGGATAACAAAACATATTGTTGTAGTTTGTTTAGATATTAAATTACATCATTATATTATTATTTGAACAGCATTAAACCAGTTTTCTCAGATTTATATCTGTAATGTTTCCCATCTTTGTTTGCTTTTTGATATGCTTATCTTTCCAGTATAGCATAATCTTATTTGTACAATCCTCCCTAAAGATTTTTGATCATAATAATAAACAATACAAGGTTGGTGCATGTGTTTTTGTGGTCAATGATGTATGCAGTGACATACAGCAGAATGAAATAATTGCAAAAGTGTACACACTATATGAGGCATAGGCATTTTGACCAAATACCTTTACCTTTCTCTTTGGCTGCTCCTCCTCTTTGATGCTCCACTTGCAGGGCACTGGCTCAGGGTTGTGCAACTGAATTATAGCCACTTTGCACATGCCACATTGAACAGAATCAAACTGTAACATGTTAGTAGAGGTGGTCAAGGAGGGTAATGTGACCACTGCAGATAGACGGACTGGAAATGTAGGACCCCCCAATACCTATGCATTACAAAAAAAACAGAGTATTGAAGGAGGAACTGTAATTAAGAATGCTATCATTTTTATGAAGCTTTAATTAAAGAAATTAAAATACAGTGATATATAACCTGTTCATGTGCATTAATATTGTTAGATAGAAAACAGTTCCCAGCCCATTATCAGGCCTTGGTCTTTAGACAAGATTCTGAAAATACCAGGGCCTTAATAACAATTATGTACTCATCACCAACTTCTATAAACAAAAAAATAATAATCTGGCTTGTTCAATAGGCTATGTAGGCCTGCAAGTGGCCTTAATTTCAGCTGGGGCTTTCCTTTTGCCAGAGTTTTTTGCTTCTAAGGAGTAATCATCATCATCATTATCATAATAACTGTGGTACTTCTACATTCACCCATTGAAGATGTTCTACTGCAAACTTATCACAGACCTTATAATCACATGCGGTATATAATCTATTTTTAATAATTCATTACTAATCATGCACCTCTGCAGGAGCTAATTGTCTCTCCTTCAAGAAATACATCAGATAAACTAAGAGGAGACTGGGTGATCATTTCATTGTGCCATAGGAATAAAAGATTTCTTCTTTCCATCAGTCTCAAAAGCAACAGCCAATTATCTAAAATTTCAAGGGGAGCACTGTCAAACTTCACGGTGGTGGCTGTCAAACAAGGAAAAATAACATCATCTACATCAAAGACCCCTATCAGAAAATGAATAATAATGGTGTAAAAAACACAATGCCCAATACTCATGTTGAGTAATGAATGTAATTAAGACTGATGAGTCAGTTTGCACTGTATTTCCTTTTACATCAATTGGAAACCCTAAGTACTCCATATCCATTCAGTATATTCATTACCAAGCTGAAACTTGAGGGGACATTTTTGGGCATAGGCAGAGAAGCAGATCCTGCCTTCATGGCAGAAAAAGTTGTCTTCTGTAAGAATGGTTTAATATCCCACCATAAACTATGGAGGACTATGATAGGAATTAAAGACGGCATTATTAATGACAGAGCTTAGGTCCTTCATAGCAGTACTGTTATTGGTACATTTTTCTTATAGAACTTCTTGATTTTTTTTAAATACCATAAGCTAGATACTAAGCCTTCCATGATTATATTATTTCAGTTTCATCAAAGTTAAGTATTTTGCAGAAGGAAAAGCTAGAAGTGTATTCCTTCATAATAGTATCTCAAAATGCATCACTGGAGTTGAATAAATAAAACCAATAATATTCATAATGTGATTGATTTTGTGTATGGCAGTGAGGTCATTACAATAAAGTTCTTGAAATCCATGAATTACATTTGTTCACCCCTATAGATCAATGCCCTTAAACACTATGGCAAACCTACCTGTATAGACAATACAGTGCTCATCTCACCAAGCTCTAGATTTGCACCTTGTGGATCAAACTTCACCTCAAATGTCTCTGTCTCACAGTAGGGCAGATTCTTCACCCTGTCCAACTCTGTACTAAATCCTGAGAACAGAATAACCTACTGTTTTATACGTTGTTTTATAAAAATCACTCAATCAGAAAAAGTTTAGTTTTTGAGCGTATATAATCAAAAGCAATAATTTGCAGAAACCAACCTGTGCCTGCCAGAGAACGTTGTTCAGCTCTGAAGGACACTGGAAGAGGCCCACTGTTTGTCACTTTTACAATATGAGTAGACACAGTGCCGCGAATCACATGACCAAAGTCCAGAATGTACTCAGGCAAAATAAACCTGTCAGAATGGTATATTATGAAAATATGTTTCTCTTTAATGAAAGATAATATCTTTAATTATTATATTATGTGATGTTACCTGCTGAGCTTTTTGCGCCACATGCTAGAAATAGATCCAAGCTTTTCACTTTGTACAGAGTCTCTTTGGGATTTCTCAGTGGCTATAGAGTTTTCCGTGACTAGGAGCCTCTCAACCTCCATATGCAGCAGCGCATCATACTGCACATGTGCACACAAACATTTGCAGTCATGGGGAAAAGAAAGTACACCTTGTTTTAACTGTCCTTTTATTTTTCATGGCTTAAATAACAATTGTGTGGTCTTGTAAACAAAACAAATTATCTTGGGTGTCAGTAAAGAGAGATTTCAGTATGTACAGTAAGTACATGGAGTTTCGGCATTTTTCCCCACCTGGAATGCTTCATGATAAAAAAATGACTACATCCTGAAATCTGTAGTGTGTTTTCTTGTTGATGTTGTTGTCAGCTACATAGCTTGTTTTTTGTTTATAGTGGAAAGGATCACACAATTGCTATCTAGGGCAGGTAAGGTTGATTGTATTGATGCCATATGACTGACTGACTGAATAATTGCATAAAAGTGCAAGTGTACAGATGATCCTCATAAAGAGGGCAGTTGATGTACATAGCAGTAAATTTCAGCAGAAGCAAAATTATATAAAATATACAAGTATATAATAATTTATAAATACAAAATAATGCAAACATTTCTGAGCACACTTAACAATAAATACACTTCTTATTGGTAGGTTCAGTAAATCAGTAAGACAGATAAATTTGCAGGATCATACAGGTATAATTGATAATCCTTGAAAATAACTAGAAAGTGAGCTTTGTCTCCAGTGTTCGAATGTGGACTTACTGTAGGAATATAGTCCACTTCATACGTCTCACCAAACCCTGTACCAGGTCTGCTTAGAATGTCTTCTCTTTGAGATTCACTTTCAACTGCTTCCTTTGCCTGCTTCAGCACTGAGCTATATTGTTCTTCATCTATAAAAAAGACACAAAATTAGGGTTCCGGTTAATGTTTATTGTTGTGTCAACTTAATTGTTAAGAGGGACAGGTAAATCAAAAGTCATAGCTTCTTGATAATCTTATATTTAAAAAACTAATTATTTTGCTACTGTTGTAGTCAATTGTGTTTTACATATAAATTGTGTTCTTCACTTCATATATGTAGAAGCTCTTTCCATTCGTGTGCAGAGACCTTATCACTTTCCCTACCAGTTTGAAATGGAAAATAGAAAAATGTAAAGCAATTAAAATGAAAAGTAAGTAAAAAAACATTCATTGACATTTCTCTGGGTCACTGATTTCTGTAAGTTTAACTTGCAGGTATGTTCGACAGATTACGTCAAACAATTACTGCTGCAGGTTTGGGCAAGTATTTCAATATTCACAATACAGTATAAATATTTTAGCTATTCATGACTATTTAGTAAGTACATTGATTATGAGGCAACTTGCCTGACAAGGTACAGCCCATTATGCTAACTATCTGAACAGTTTTCAAATTTTGTAGGTAGTGATAAATCAGTGTAATAATCAACATTTAATTTCTATTTAAATATTAAGTAAAAAAAAAATCAGTAGAATTTCTTAACTATACAGTAACAAACATAGACTGTTACATTCTGCAGAATAAAAATAGGTTGAAAAATTTATCAAGTAAAATAAATAATGGCTGTACACCATCATTACCTTCATTACATTTAAATCTTCACAAATGTCCTAAGTTAACTCCAGGTAAAAAGGTAAAGGTACCTTTAAACGAACATTTATGTGCATTATTGAATAATAAGCTCTTACTTAGGTCTCTAGGTAGGTCCAGGCACACTCTAGGAAAGATGCCCTCTCCCATAATTGTAATGCTTTTTGGCTCAAAGAAGGCAACCTGTAGTTGGAACACCTTCTTAAAAACCTCTGGGATTCCAGGAAGAAAGTACACAGAAGCTTTCATGTCCTCATATGCCCTTATGTGGCCCTTAAGACAAGATATGCCAAAGCACACAAGCAGGAATTATATATTAGACATCATATAATATAAAAATTATTTATAGTACAAAATACTATGAAACAATAATATAACAATGAATATAGCACGCTCTTAAACAGTATGCCAGGAAAAAAGCACTTTAATATTGATGTAATACTTCTAATAAAATATATATTGTAGAACATTTTCTGATGCATAGTGATAGAATGCAGCATCTTACCGTGCTGGGAATAACAAGGGGTTGTCCAGGTAAGGTGTCTTTTGGGGACACATGCTGATCCTCCAGCAGAAAACTGAAGTCAAAACCCACCTTTCCGGTGTTTCTCAAAATGATCTCTGCTTCAGCCACATTGTCAAATAACTTAAAAAAAAAGAAGAATTTAAACATTTTGACTCGTTTAAAACTTACATCATTACAAAACACATCTATGCTTGTATACTATAAAAGATATCTACCTGAGGACCAAAGTCGATCTCAGTTGTATCCAAGGTGTAGGTGATCAGCGAAGCTTCCCCTTTGAGGGCAATCTCATATGTTGGGCCTTCCTCCACCACGCACACAGCCAGGACTTGAGCACTGATGTCAGCATGGCCAAAGAATTTGAATGTCACCTGTTGCATCTCACCAGGCTGCAGAACTCCATAAACTGGCATAATGTCAAATATCTGAGAGAAAGCAAGGAACAGAAAGAAGAGAGAATGATAGACGTGAACATTAGCAAATATGTTAATAGCAATAGTCAATAGCAAACATTAGCAAATATGAACAATAGAAATATGTTAATCCCTCTACACTGCTTCTCTCTTTCTACCCATCCTGAGGCATCCAGACATTGTACCAGCTCCGATCGTCTTCCATGCAATGAAGACTTTGGACCTCCACTGAGATGAGGCTGACTCTATGAAAATCCTGAGACAAAATCTACAGATCTACCAGCTCCAGTTGGACTCTATGATACCAAGAGGAGATCTGAACTCCATGTGATCTTTACACCAATTCAACACTTGTTTGACTGTATATTTGTACTGTAATCTCACCCCCAGTTCCACCCATATGAGAATGTGTTCCCCTTTGAGTCCGGTTCTCTCAAGGTTTCTTCCTTACCAATTTAAGGGAGTTTTTCCTTGCCACTGCTGCCTGAGTCACCTCAGACTTGCTCATTGGGGATAAATAAATACATACATACATACATACATACATACATACTTACACACTGTGAACTATATATATCTTAATTTTTTACTATATTAATTCTTTTTTTCTCTCCTTATGTTTAACTTCTGTTCTATGTTTATGTTCTGTAAAGCTGCTTTGAGACGAAGCCCATTGTAAAAATGCGCTATAATGTACAAATAAACTTGAAATGAATTGAATTGAACATTTTTACTTCATCACGATTTTAGTTACAGTAATATATACAGTATACTGTATATTTAGGGCCACTGATACTTGTGGGTGTGGCATAAAGTATATTTGCATGCAGTATCCTGGAAAAGTGCTGCATAATTATAGAAGGGGTTTGGTTCATTTTGGTTTTAGTAAACTTTATTATTATTAGTCACTTAAAATACAATGCAGTCTATAAAATAATACAGTCTATTGTATCTTTATATACGACACTTTTTGTAATTATTTAAAACAGTATAACACATAATTAACTGAAAAGCAAATCTCAGGTTTATGTTAATGTGCTCGTTCTAATACATTATTGTTTTTTAGTAACAACACTTTTAGAGGGAATTTTATGGAACATAATCAGTTAAAAAAAATTGTTTTTATTTAGAAAATAATAAATATCCACAAATTCTGGCTGTAGGAAATGGAACCGAATTCTTAAACCTTAAGTTTAAACCTTAAGATGGTAATGTAAGCTCAATTTTGGACCAAAACGTGGTTAAAAATAATAGTCTCCCAGCAAATAAATGCACCTCTTGTGCCTCTTCATTCATACCAGTGCAAGTATTATAATATTTGGTCAAAAAAGAGCAACTGTGCAAGAATTGGAACATCTGCCGAACAAACAACTAACATACTGTACATACTGTACATTGTAAAGAAATGCAACAAATTCACAGAAATAAAAAGAAATAACAAATAAATAATATTTACCTCTTCCACACTTATACTTGATGTCTCTCTGCCTGTTATGATGGCTGTGCTGATGTCCAGTTCTAACCCTGTCGGCTTCTGTGCTATAGATGCTTTACTGATCTGTCCCGGTAGAATAGAGCTGCATGTATGTGGCCCTACTGATCCAAGAATGTTCAGCCCAGAATTTGTAAGTTGCTCCTTTGCTCCTCTTTGCTCATTAGTACCATAATCTGGGTTTATCTTCTTATTTTTCCTCTCTTCTTCTTGTGGAGTGTTAGAGATTCTACTCTGCCTAAAAACATCATATTTGAAACAAGAAGTATTTTAATGACTTATAACACTATACGAATAAACTAGTTTGACCTCTTGATATGGGTGGAATGTACATCAGTGGCCATGCTGTCTACTTTGAACATTTCTATCTCTAAAAGCTAATTCTGACAACAATGCAGATAATTGACAAGAGAATTCATTTGGTCTGGTGACCCATAAGTGACAGAAACAGTTAAGAAGGATCCATCCCTCACTGACTGGGGCAGTGTGCTGTCAAAGAGCCACAGGAGGTGTGTGGAGTCCCAGTGTTGGAGAAGAACAACAAAAAGCACAGTCTATCTAGATCTCAGATTTGTCATACCAGGAGGTTTGTCTACCACTGGCATATTGTGAAATTTAACCGAGGTAAAATCCAATTGTCATGAAAATGATGGAAATGCTCTTAGGCACACTTTATTTCATTGGATAAGGCAACACAAGTAATTAATTTTTAATGTATTAATTTAAAAAACAACCATATTGTTCACTGTATTGTGTTTCTATGCACCAGGGTACCATGCGTACTAATGTTTTCGAGCATGCACTATTATTACAAAAACAGGAGTTATAGTGTACTTATAGTGTACTGGGAAAGGAACAGTGCTAGGCTCATTTGTGAGAAAGCAACAGGGGGCAGTGTTGTATATGGAATGAACTTCATAGTCAAGTCACGAAGCTTTTGTCATTTTAACCATATACAGTATAACTTGCAGTACACAATGAAATGAGACAACGGTTCACCAGGACCATGGTGATACATAAAACAAAGACAGATCTAAAGAATTAAGTAAATTAATCGTAGCCACATAAATTGTATCTGTGCAACCTGGTGCAAATAGTGCAAGACAAAAGATTTAAAAAGACAATCCATGCAAACAAACAATACAAGACATTACACAAAAAACAATACACAAAAGACAATACAAAAAAGTAGTGCCAACCAGTGTACATACTGTATGTTCTATATTGCATGTGCAGAAATACTGGAATGAACACTTAATATAATAGCAGCAGTTATATGAGGTATTTTAATGTATTGTTCAAAGCAGCAATCGACTGAAATGTGAAAGACAGCATGTGCAATAGACACTTGCCTCATGCCAAGGGAAAGTTATTTAAAATAAATTATAAATGTTTACCTCGTTTTTACTCGTTTACTCTTTTTTATTCTTTTTTTTATAAGGCAAGTATCCATAAGACTTTATCTTCTTGCATTTCAACAAATCAAATTTTAAACGATGCACAATCCAGCTTTTCCCGCTGCAATTGTTTATGCTCTTTTATTGGTTCAGCTTAGTCTAATTACACCAGGAGCCTCTGTATCCACAGCAAATACTTCCACTAAGCATAGCTCCTAGTGTGTAGCATTTTGTACTCGCATATTCTCGTCACATGCATTAATCACTTTGCAGAGTTTTGCATATTCTATCTATATCTTTGTTTCTCCAGGTTCTCTGGCTTTCTCATTCCTTCCCAACCCAGATATACAGGCCTTAAGTATTGGGAATATGCCTAATGAGGGTGTAGTCCTGCCTAACACCAAATGTTAAGAGGATAGGTTCCAGATTCAGACTCTGACCAGGATAAAAAGCGGTTAGTAAAAATGAATGAATGAATGAATGAATGAATGAATGAATGAATGAATGAATGAATGAATGTTGAATGCAAATCATTAATATTAAAACGCATACATTTTGATGTCTAATTAAGCCTGGGAAGCCTAGACTAGACGTGTAAATAGGATTTTTTTTCTCAGTTCTGATCAACCCTGCCCACTACCCCAGACAGTTTATCAGAATACCCCATGACCAGTCCAGAAAGTCAGAAAGTTGAGACAACCCAACCCACCCCTGCACATATTCATATTTGTACCTATATATGATATTTTCTGACAACCTGAATTGGTTCTATATGACATATAAATTCAAGAAATTCTTTATTCATGCTCTGCCCAGCATAAAGTAGCAACAAATGCATCACATTTGAGGTTTTGTGAAAGCTAATGCTAAAGAAATTCTTTATTCATGCTCTGCCCAGCATAAAGTAGCAACAAATGCATCACAAATGCACATCACATGCAGCACCCAATACACTTGCATAATAAATGTGGCCTTTTCTTGTCTCACAAGTTTCATCTGAGTGCCTGCTCCTGAGTAAAAAGGAAAAGTAACAACTACACATTCCAACAACTTTTTTGTTGGGTGCAGCAAGATCCCAGACCTGATGCACACTTCTAGTCTTGTTTTTTAAGAACCATCATTTAATTAAAGTCTTTAAACATACAAGTACTTTTTAACCTGTTCAGGACCTCGCCCCCTTTTTGCAGGTTTTTTGCCTACATGACCTACCCAACAAAAAGTGGTACAGCTACCACCTAAAGGGGTAAGCCTGGTCTCATTGGAAAGAAGAGATTATCTAGTTTCAGATACAAGTGGTTGTATCAGATAGTTTCAGATTGGTTCTAGGCCTTTCTGGAACAAAGTTACAGAGGCTAGAATGGAAGGTTTTGATTTCCGCCTGAGTTGTTTACCTGATAAACTGATAAAAATCTTATTTCTCTGGAACATGTTAGGAACCAAATAACAACTGAGGGTCATAGCCACATGTCTTGGCTTTCACCAAAAAATCAAGTCAAAAGACCCAAAAATGGCTTCAAATGAGTTTCTTCTGTTTAACACAAAAGATGATATTTTGAAAAATAACACAATTTTCATTTCCGAGTACAAATGTATTTGGAAAGCTTTGTAAACTGGTAGTTTACAAAGCTTTCCAAATACATTTGTACTCGGGCTGTGGGTGAAATGTCACCCGAAGCTGCTGTAGCTTTAAGCACAGGCTTCCAAAAACACTCACACAGAGTGTAGTTTGAGTCTGCTTTTGTTTCATATCTTCTTTTACATTACTTAGATAATTTCTAAGTAATGCGCCAAAAAAAACCACCAAGCAACTCATTTTCCTCCTTGGTAGGTGACGTCAGATCAGGTCACAGGCCACGGAAGCCCCAATGGTCCAAAAACATTAGTGATTCGCAATCGCAACCACAGTCTGTGTTCACAACACAGTGTGGGGTGAATTTCTGAATAAAAGTTCTGGCACAAAATGATATTGTTGCGTATCCTCACGCTTTTTAAATGGGTATACGGAAATCCTTGGCCTTTCCTAGTGGGTATACGGCGTATACCTGCGTATCACGTAGACTACACCACTGGATGTGAGTTACATAAATCTGACCAAATCCACATTTATCAGCAAGGGCTGTCTGCATGTCAGGCAGAGACCCACACCTCAGTGGAATGCTGCTTTAATTACCAAAAGGCTTTTAATTAGCAGGCAAGACAATGCTGAACACTTGGTAGGAAAGGTCGGCCTTTATTAGATGGTTTTGCTGATGGGTAGCTGAGAAAGGGTGGAAGAGTGATTAATTTTCACTAGCCAGCAATCTACTCCCATGGAGCATGCTATTGATTTGCTTGAGATGGGAAATGGCAGCTGCTGAAGTACAATTTAAAAACTATAAATACTGTAGTCCATGCAGCCTTCACCTGGCCCCCTATTGACAAGTGACACTTTGTGCTTTGTATGCTGTTGTGGGCAGCCACTACGTATGAGTGTGTGTAAAAGTAATGACGATAAAAGAAATGACGAAAGTACAACATAACATCAGCGTAGGAAAGGCTTCATTTTCAAATAAGGTCATCAAAGCTTATTTATCTGTGGCAGAATCTTCAGTCTTTACTAATGACTTATGATGACTGACGGGATTTGATACTAGCTTTTATCAAAAGTGATGTACATTTCCTCATAGAGGATCAAGGGTCAAGGAAATGCTGAGCACTGCACTGGGAAGGGCAAAGGTCATCAAGAATGTGATCCTCTGGGAATAATGAGAAATGTGTGAAGAGACAGATTTTATGTGCTGTGGTAAAATGGGCAGGATGCACTAAACTGAGGACTGTCACTGGCTAGGTTATAAGAAATACTGTTTAGAAAATAAACTAACTTACAGCAATAATACAAGTATACTAGACTTTTGGAAGGTATTAGAGAAACAGGGGGACTAGAGAATTGGCTGTGTCCACTTGTCCTTGGTTAAGAGAAGAAACATGTATGACTAAATTTCTGAATGTTGATTGTTCTACCTGCATGGTTGTGATAGTGTATACCTGCAAGTTTCTGCAATGAGTAAATTTTATGTATATGCTAATACACCTCATAGTGCTGTACACATCACAAAATGTGCCATATTTGTCCCTTAAATACCATATATAACGGACAAATTACAAGAAACCCGATAAATCACCTTATAAACTATATTTTATTGATGGACCAGTAGCTATGTTATTTTCTGCTTGATGCTAGAAAGTTAGATATAATCAGAAGGACACATATAAACATAAGGTCAAACAAATGCTAATGCAGCTAACACTGTAAAAAAAAAAAAAAAATTGACTGATTTGCATAATGCTGTCTTTCATAATGTGAAATCTATTAGATTTCAATATTTTGAGCAATAATTAACTTATTGGGAAGCTTGTTCTGGACAATTCTATAATATTAGAAGAATTTTTGCTTAGTGCAAATTAGAGGGTTTTTTCATTATGAGTTACATTAGCTATTTTTGTAGCATTATTCTTATATAACCATGAAAAATGTCTTTACCTGATGGGGTAATGCTTTTGATCCAGAATAAAAGCCCAGTGGTAGATAACAGGGAGTGAGCTGGAGTTAGTCATGGTAAGCTGCTTCTGTACCTCTGTGCAGTTGAGGATGCAGCCAAAGTCCAACACATGACTTGAGAAGTGCAGGTTGGGAAAGTGTACCTCTCCTCGCAGAGCCACGGTGTCCCGCTGAGGATGCCCACTGTAGCTCACTTCCAGCACTTCCTCAGCCACACGGCTCACTAAATCTAGCTGGTAAAGAGGATTGAAGCGCACCCAGATCTCTGCTTCAGCACCAATACCCATCACCAGACTCTACATACACCAACCCAGGAGAAACAAGGGAGAAAATATTAATAGTCATATATAGTGTAATTGCCCATATTTGTTAGTTAGCTTAAGACACACTTCTGGGTCTTATCTCACACTTTCACAAAACCTAAAAATATCTAATAAAAAATCATTACAAATGCACATTCACACCCAAGAGATATTTAGTGGCCTACAAATAAAAGAGAACCCCCACTGACAAAAGCAGAAAATGAAACTCCTGAACTAAGGATCTGTGGACACTGAAACTGTGAGACCGCATCTGTGAGGCAGCAACATTACATTCTGCACTACCATGGCCACTTTGTGTAACTTGTTATTCAACTGTATTTGATTCACATTATATTGTCCATTTGAATTCCCATGAAGCTGTTGAAACAACAGTCTTTTTATGGATCAGAGCCTGTTTGTGAATGTAGTCACACATATTAATATTAATCAAAACAAACACAATTTGGCCAAAGTATGTGAACACCTGCACTTCACAGAACTGTTTAGATTGCCTTTAATACTGTAAAATTACAATTTCCCTTCAATGAAAACATAAATTAAGGGACAACACAAAGCAAGGTTGGTGCAGTATAAGAAGTTGAGTGGCTGGCACAGAGTCTTGAGCCCAACATCATTGATCACTGTCTCTTTGTGTCTCACAAGTCTTGTCCAGAATCAGAGTCTGACCTCACTAATGTTTTTGTTGTAAAACGGGCACAAATCCATACAGCCACAGTCCAAAATCCTTTCAAGAAAATTGGTCATTATAATAGCAAAAAGCATTCTAAATAAAAATCTGCACGTGCACGCTGTACTGAAACTATGCACTGTAACATTTATCTGTAAATTTACAGGTGATTTCTAGCAGCACATTTAAACAGTACTATGCTGTTTTTACAGAATGGCTGTAAATATACAGCAGGCATTTTTTTTTCTTAATCCTGCTTCATCCTTAATACAGTATCATAGTGTAGACACATTGCATTCTGGGATGAATTTTTCTCATGCTCTTTACAAGTTTTAAAAGTTTCTATGTCTAGCAAATATTTTTACTTCTCCCACATGTTAAGTATTTTATCACAACGTCTCCGGGTTTAATGTGATGATGGGAAGAAAGGTTTATGCCTGTACTACAGCCAAACTTGATTTGGTAGTGGAAACAAAACCCAGAAATAATTAGAAATAACTAAAAAGACAGTGGTATGTGAATTTGTGTATATTTTTTAAGCTTTTACGAGCTTCAGATAACTTTTCAAGGGTTAGTTTGCCTGTAATGCAATGCACTATATGGCACTGAGTGAGAAAATTATTATTATTATTTTACATTATTATTTATTTTTGTCTGTACAGTCTAACATTTGTACTTGTGACAAGGATAAATGGACCATGGACTGTGAGAAGACATAAATAATTTTTCTGAGTATTGATATGGTGAGCTTTTTTTACATTGTCTTCATGAACGTTTTGACCTTGGAAACATTACATTCTTCAAAATTTGCTTAGTCACAACAAACAGTACACGTGTTTGTTGGTAAATATAATGATTTTTAATAGTGACAGTGACTACTGAAAAGGTCTCTACCAATGCAAGGTACTTACACAGTAAACTTCTTGACAATAATATGGTAATAACCACCTCATTTATTTTTTTGGGTCCTCAGTTCAAATGCATGCAAAAATAAGCATTTCTAATAATATCCCACCACATCCTTCCTAAAAGTTGCCATCCCTGCCAAAGAACTCTTTGTGTACCTTTGAGAAGGTGAATGAGTCGTCACTGCTACAGTCACAGAGACCAAATGGCTCACCCAGGGTAAGCTCCAGAGAGAGAGCCAACATGGAGACATTCTTCAGATAAAGCTTTTCATACAGAGGCACAAGGGGCATGCCTGGAACCTGGAGGACATAGAACAAGCCCATCAAACTCAACAAACACACAAAATCAGTGTAAAACTCAACCACGCAAAATATTGAGAAGAGACAATATTTCCAACAGTTTCAAGATTTTGGAAAAGAATTATATAATACAAGATACATATACAAATTAAATATGGAACAAATAAGATATAGCAATGTAGAGGGCAAGAACCATCTAAGAGCTCACAAAAATAAATAAGTAGTCCTTCTTTATTTATCTTGTCCAGAAGATCATAAAGAAAGCATAAACATAATAAATTACAATAGCATATGATTTTATTTATATAAGTTTTATCAAAAAAGTCTACAAATAAAATATAAGGCTTTAGCAGAACATAATCTAACTTCACTATATATAATCCAGCTTTAAGAAATGTGAAAAAATTATATTAACACAATATTCACAATATTAAAAATACTGACAACTGCAGCTAGCAAACATAACCTAACAAGCAAATAGTATTGAAATATGTTCATCCATTCCATTTGTGGAACAACTTGTTTAAGTCTGTTTTATTATATTGCTTTTTATCCTTTTATTTCTTTTTATGTATATCAGCTATTGTATTACATCTGTAATTGCTTTTTAACAGCTAAATCTATTGCTAGACCTATTGTGAATCATAGGAGATCACTTGTATTTGGCAGAGACTATATTTATGGGAATCTCTGTCACTACTCACAATAATAATATGTTCTAGACCAGGGGTGGCCAACCCGCAGCTCCTGAGCTGCACGCAGCTCTTTGCCCGGTTTCATGCGGCTCTTACATTCATATCAGAGTTTGTATTTGTGTCTTTTTAATATTCCTGTTTGCTTCGCTTGAGTTTAATATGGTACTTTCGACAAATGTGAGTGAGATGAAAATACCTCAAAGTTTCCCAGTAGGAGCAAAAACATTTGAGTAAACAATTTGTGTCAGGTTCGCTCTCAAAATGGCAGGGAAAAAAATGTGATCAGGTGTGCCCATGTGTATGTTGTGGCTCTATGCGGTAACACAGTAAAAAATGTGGCTCTTGGTCTCTGACTGGTTGGCCACCCCTGTTCTAGACTGCTACTAGTTTTGTAAGATTGGGGCCAATTTGTAGAAAATACAACATCTGCCTTCTCTTCCCCTTTGCTTCTCCTTAATTGCTTTAGACTTCCAGTCCCTTATGCTGGAGCTTTCAACACGTGGACAGATGCATTTTAAGTTCTGAAAAAGCTGCCTGGCAATGGGACTTGAAAGCGGTTGCCAGAATATCAGGAAGATATATGGAAATCACAAAAGCTGAAGCTCACAATGGGGAAAAGGTGGAAGGCTGCGCACATGTGGCTCTGTGTGTGTATGTGTGTGTGTGTGTGTGTGTGTGTGTGTGTGTGTGTGTGTGTGTGTGTGTGTGTGTGTGTGTGTGTGTGTCCTTTAGGCCTTCTTCACTACTGGAGGAGTAGTCATACTGTATACTGTATGTCTGTTTGTTTACACTGTAGCTTACTTCCAACAATTACAAATTTACATCAAGTAACAAAAATTTTTTTTATACCTTGTGCCCAAAGCAATAGCAAAGCCAATAGTGACAGTCCACAGTCAGCCATCTGTTTTAATTTGCTGAACTGCAGTTCTCTTCTAAAAATATTTTTAGCAGTGAATAGACCTTAAAATTGATTTATTGACTTTCATGTCCATTATCTGATCTACAGACTAAGCAAACATTCTAGCGCAGAGGAATGAGTAATTGCCAAAATGCAAGTATGTTTAGACCATGAAGCTGCGATTCAGTTCACTAGGATAACAAAAATGGCATGCAAATGAAGTCTGATTAGTGCTAATTGTGGCCTTATTTTAACAATGAACAATGATAATAAAAAGATCCACAAAATGTTAAAGAAAGTGTTTTACGAGCACACAATTAGCAGGAGTGTTTTATGAGTAACATACACAAGGTTGAGCATACAAACCTTTTTAACACAGAAGTTGAGCTGTTGAGGGGAGATATTTAGGATTGGTGCAATGAATTGACATGTGATATCCACTGTCATGATGCGTTCCTTCCCATTCTGATTCCCCACGAAGGCATGGCATATCATCCTTTCTCTTGTCACCTACACACACACACACACACACACACACACACACACACACACACACACACACACACACACACACACACACACACACACTCCTTTAAACTTTTAATATTCAAAGCCTAAGCTGTGAGATGTGCCCCTTATTCATATTCACCTTATTCATACTGAGTAACTAAAAATAACCTATATAATATGTACTTATTTGTGAGCATTAATGTAGGAAAAATACAGTTAATGTAACCTCTGTGTGGGGCTTAAAGCGCAATTCATCCATTCAGAATATTATGGTATATAGTAAGACAAAATTTCTGCTTTACTCTTGGTGTATCACAGAAGCCCTCCAGCAGCATGTCAGCTGAGTGACCTGGACCAAGTTCCAAACGTGTGGGTGTCAGAGAGAAGACAGGAGCACCCAAAGTTTTAGGTGCCAGTGGACTCCTGGCTTTGCCTTGACTGGAAGTAGTGAGAGGTTGGTTTTTTGTGGCAAGTGCGCCTCTGCGGTGGAAGTGAGGAAAGCCTTCATTGGTCCAGAAAAGCTTGTGAAATCGTTGACCTTTGTTGGTGATCCTAAAGTGATACTGGCATGGACCTGAGCTGCACAGTAGGAACACAAAGGTGTTTATTTCAAATGTATATTACTCTGGTCTCTGCTACTGAACTAATACAGCACTGCTGGTCTCCCAACTTCAACTTTGAGTATTTGGTTAAGATTGAAGTTAATTAATTCTCCCACATAATTATATATATTTTTATTTTATTATATTATTTTCTTCAAATTGAGGTTTGCATTTCACAATGTACCTAAAGTGAGTTCCAAGGTCCAGATGGGGTGCAAAGAGCCGATCAGTGACAATAGTAGTGCCCTTCCCCGTAGCAAACAAGGGTACTGAATGGGTTTGGCTGTTGTGGATGGCCAGCTGCAATGTATCCTGGAATGGCAAAGTATCATCTAGAGAGGCCACCACTGTCAGTTCTAGTTGCCCTTCTGGGGGAATCGCTCCTTCTTTTGGCTCCACCCGCCATAGACTGTTACTCTTAGCCTGCCAAACAACTATGTGTTAATATAACAACATACTCATTTAACAAACACTTAACTCATTTATACATCATATTAATTTATACATCATATTAATACATCAGATTATTTTTTCAATGTTTTTGCATTAATCTGATAATCAACCTCAGTTCTATTCAAAACATCACAATAGTGACATTTGCATAAAATACACATTTTTATTATCTTTAATATTAAAAAAGTGAACTGAATAAAGTTTATTATTATTTTTGCATTGTTAGTTTTTGTGCAGCATCAGATTGAATTCTTTCTCCCTCATTTACTTTTTGCGGTCCCATTGACTGCCAATATAAATAATTTTTTCAAAAAACATGCATTTTTGCTTGTTAATGGTTCCCTGGGAAGAGGTAAAATTAGTTTTTACTGTTGACCAAAAGGTGGTGCCATTACACAGCCCTGTGCAAAGAAAAGCTTATTTTCAGGCTTTTACATTGAGTTCTATGGAGGATATCAGTATACTATAGTGTGCGTGTGTTTGCGTGTGTTTGCGTGTGTGTGTGTGTGTGTGTGTGTGTGTGTGTGTGTGTGTGTGTGTGTGTGTGTGTGTGTGTGCGTGTACATGTGTGCAGGTGAGTAGGTGAGTCTGATTACTCGACAGAACTCCATGTAAACATAGAAAACTCCATAGAAAACAGTTGCAAATTTTACCTCTTCCCAGTGGAGGAAACCATAAATAAGCAAGAATGCATGTTTTTTGTTTGTTTGTTTGTTTTGTTTTTTTATGTCATGGCCATGCAATGAAAAAATGGATATAATGGCATTATAATGTCACTGTGGAAAAAACAGCCCTGGTATGTAAATGAGGGAGAAATAATTTCAATCTAATGCTGCACAAAAACTAACAATGCAGAAATGCCACTGTTATAAGTCATCTTTGACATATCCGAGACTGTAATAAAAGGTAAAAGAAGTCCAGTTCACTTTTTATTTATTAAAAATAAGTCATTTTTTTATTTTATGAAAATTGGTGACATCACTAATTAATTAGTAATAAAAAGTATTTTGTTTAAAAATGTAGTATTAACAAATTCATGCGAAAAAATTTTAAAAAATATTAATCTGATATATTTTTATGAGTTTAAATTAGTGGACGTTTTTGAAACGTCACATCACGAAAGAGTTAGGGTTAGAGTGTCCACAAGTGTTAAGACCATTGATTGCTTTGAACCTCAAGTCCCAAACACCTAACACTGCTATTGTATAAGGGACTGCTACAGATACATATACAAAAGTATTTATTAAAAAATGTAATTCATCAGTTATTAGAAAATGCAATCTTCTGACAAACTACAGTGCCTTTTTCTGGGTGGAAGCCCATACCTCTGAGGGCCTGTAATGTAATTCAAGAAATTTTGTGATTCATTGAAGCTGAAAAATGCTTTATTAATCCCCTTGATTCACCAGAATGCAGGTTATTAGCTGTATATGGGGAGATAAACATATCTGACCTCTCTCATCAACAAGCCATTTTTGCCCACATAACTGTCTGATTTTTAGTTTCACACTAAACTCTAGAGACAGGTGGGCGTGAAAAGTTGATGTTTGGCTGGTTGAATAATTTAATGAATGAGCAGATTAATGTGGCCACAATACTGTATATGACTGGGGTTTTATTCTTCCGCATCTGTCTTCTGGTTGTTGGGAGACTGGCCTAAACCCCCAAAAATCAGACTAAATAGAAAACGTATGACAGAGCAGTGTTCAATATGCAGTCACTGGGGGCCGCGGACGGGTACCGGTCCGTGGATCAAATGGTACCGGGCCGCCCAAGGAACATTAAATTATTTCCATTATATTTACTATGGTGTATTTCTCTCGGGTTTGTGCTACTTTCCACGGACGAGAGGTTAACTGGGAGCTGAGAGACGTTACCTAAAGCCGCACCAGTACCACGGATGTGTAAAATATCTTGATATCGGGGAGGTTTTAGGTGACGTCTGGAGCTGAACGGCTGCATGCGGCACTGGCGTTGTAGCTTTGGTGGAGAGAAGGTGTGTATCGCTCTTCTCTCTGTTCAGCGGTACTTTCTCATGTTTAACAGTGTTTGGTGTACGTGTATATTGTGTTTGCTCAAATTCAACCCAGAAATTAGCAAAAATGAGTACGAAACAGATGTCGTTAGAAAGTCAGACATCGAAAGTGAAGCAGGGTTTTCTGCAGTGACAGCAAACAAAACAAAACGACGGAATAAACTGGACATAAGAAACACACTTCGGGGGTCATTGTCTCCTATTACCCCCTGCGGTAAAATTATCAAACGTTGACCGGTCCGTGGCAATAAAAAAGTTGGGGACCACTGATCTACAAAGCCAACAAACCACTTACCTATTTTATTATGCATTCAATAAAGCTAAGAAATAATTATGGGTAAAATTTAAGTAGTATGTGGGCTGTGGAAAAAGGTATAGCATAAATCATATAGTATAGTATAAAGTAAAAGTACACCTGTCCCTTCTTGTATTTGGATTCTGATTAAAATAGAGCAAGACCCACCAATTGTGCCAAGAACTGGGCTGGGATGGGGGACTCATTGAACAACTGCAGTGTCCTTGGGATGTCAGTGAGCACTTGGATGGTGCCAAAGTGTAGCTCAGTGGCAGAGATGGAGACAACTGGCCCCTGGCCATTGCAGGACAGGAGCAACTCCTGTGGGAGACAGAACGGAAATGGAGGAGCAAGGGGTCATTAAATAAAATTAAAAATTATAGCTGATTTAATTTGTTGTTCTACTGAGAAAAATAGCACAAAATAGGCACTGGTCAAATTTCTCTGTTTCACAAGTGTGCATATACAAATACACACGCTCACCAAAGGAGGATCCTGTTGGCCTAAAATTGCAATAAGAGCCATGACTTGAACTTGGCCCACTGTTTTAGCCTGGAGAACCAGAGGAATCTCTTCAATACTGTATGGCTGAATCACTCCTCTTGGATGAACAGTAGAGTACAGTAGAGATGGGTTCTCCTCATACTTCTGCACATACAGAGACACAGTGTTCTTCACATGATGGTCAGAGAGACATTCTGAATATACAATACACTCTATTTATTGAGTATTACTGTGGGCTTAGAAGACCCTTAATATTCGGTGCAGTCATGTTTATCTTATGATTTCCTATCATTGACAACAAGTTAATGGAATTTTTTAAGGGTCATGTTACCTGGTCTAAAAGGCCATAGCATGCAGGGAGATTTGTATCATTAATCAGTCTGATGGTCTTTTCATAGGGATAACCCAGGAAGCAGCGCTGGAACTGAAGCACAGAACTCTCCAGATGCACTTCAGGAACAATACAGCTGTAGAGAGTCGTCAGCAAAGAAATAACTTGTATAGCATAGTGTACACCTTGAGAGTATTAACAGATTAGAGTGAGTCACTATAAATATCCTACCTAGCCTTAATTGGGAGAGCTAACAACTCCTCCCCAACTCCATTAACATCCACAACCATTGCTAGACTGTACTGCTGCACTGTATTGGAGCACAAGGTCACCTGCAGCAGACACACACTGTCATGGTTACATATATAGTGCACATTATATTACTGTTTATGACACACTCACCTCTAGATGTACCCAATGGAAAACGATCACTAAATATCACAGCTACTGAATTTGTTCAAATAATGGCAATTATTTTAAAATTAATCTCAATTATATCAATTATTTAAAAATTCAAAGTACAAGTCAATCACAGATAGACACTAGTCATCAATGTCAGATGCTGCCCAAAAATACTGCAAGGTTCTTGAATTAGAAATTCCTAATCCAGGAACTGTCACTGACACTGGGGGCCAGATGTACAGATGTGAGCAGGTGCAGAAAAACAATCTTTAGAGAGAATTTCACAGACTTCTTGTGGCCCAAATATATGTCTACCATTATTAGATCCCTTCTTTTACCATTAATCGGTTTCCTATATTTTATCAAAGCATAAAAATCTTACATTAATGTATTGCATTATGATGAAAAAGGTCACTCATTCACTATAAAAATGAGTGAAAAAATATCAAACTTTTTCAGTTGATCATCTGTGCCAGGAAACCACACACTTGACAGTACTGCCTATCCTGCTCTGAGCAACATATCTGCTGATTATGATTAGTCAGTTGCTCCATCTTCTTTTTCCTGACCTCTCATCATTTGGGCAATCCAATTCATTTGTACTGTATATATGAATAGTATATAGGATGAGGACACTTTGCATGATGCATTGTACATGGTGTACTTAGACCCATATGTCAGGTTTTTTTTGCACAGGATGAATAAAATTTTTATTTAAAAAATGGGTGAAACAGCAACATATCCTACTGTGAGACCTCACTCAGAAAAGGAAGATGCAGCTGCTGATGGCTCAGGCTTTCTAATTTTCCCTGCCTTGTTAAAGTTCACACAGATGACCGAGCTTTTAAAGAATCATCCTGCATACTGACATTAGATTCCCCAACCTCAGTGAAGCCCACAGACACCCAGACAAAGCCATCAGATTAGTCTTTTTTTTTAGTTTTTTGAGACTCATTCATTTTGTTAATTTCAAGACTTTAACAAAAAAAAAAACAGTAATTATCTTAAGCTGATTATGGATAAGAGGTCAGTTCTGTCTTCAGTCGATATTCATAGACAATTTTGAAGGAAAGTGCTTTGAAAAATGTTTTTTTTGTTTTTTCCTGCAACTTTTATAAAAAGGGCAGACAACACAGTCTGGTTGAAGTGGTTCAGGCTAAACTTTGCATAGTGAAATCAATTCTAATTTGTGTCAAATGTGCAGAGATGACATGCACTAAAGGGTCAAAGGAGAATCTATAAAACAGAGACCTACCTTGATGTCTATTTGGCTCTGAGCCCGGATGGTGCCAGAACTGGGTGTCACTCTGAATTCTCGAGGCCTTTCAGGTGCCCTGTCTCCTGGTTTCCAGTCATTCCTGTCCAGCTCTCTTACCTGCTCAGTACTGGTCACACTTTCTCTCCCCATCCCATCACTAGGGATCCGTAAGCCAAAATTCATAGATACCAATGAGGAATTGGTAAGTGAGCAGGTCAGTGTTTGAGGAAAGCCTTTTGAGGTCAAGACAGAGAGTAGATGCAAATAGAGAAAATAATCAGAAAAACTGGAAGTGGTACTGGGGTTTTCGGTAAGCATGTGATCTTGGATATTGTCAAAACAAAATTTATTTACCGAAGGATACCTGCCCAAAGTCAAGCTCAGGAATGTTAAAATGAAACGTTGGGCCTATTACACACCCCCTGCCACAAAAAAACAGGACAAAGAGATTTTCAATTAAATTTGACCCACACTGTGGATTGGAAAGTGAAGGTCACTGGTTAAACAATATGAAATATAACTAATTAAATAATGCATTATTTAATGAACCAGTGGCTACTAGAGAAGAAAAAGAGAGATTATGACAGGGAGAACAAAATAATTCAATCCAATTGGAAGATGACACTAAAGTGTGGTGCTCCTGTAATCTCTACTTCCAGCATTTTCAATGGTAATGGATCCTATATACTCATATAGATAAAACCATTATGCATTTCTATCATCTGCATAACAAAAGGATTTTCTATTCCTACATGGAAAAACAGGTTTTTTAAAACAGGACTATGGTGCGTCCTTGTAAAACAATGGCTACAAGAGCCACAGCGCATTGACAAAAATCAAGTCAACAAGTAAGACATTTACCTGAATGTGAGAATGAGAGGCTGGGGATTCCCCAAAACAGATAAATAAAACTCCTCGGAAAAGGTGCCCAGTTTGTCAGAAATGAAGCGGACCTCCAGGACATGGCAAGCCCCAGGTGGCACCATGCCCTCAGGAGGACTGAAGGAAAAGCACAGTCCCACAGCTGTAGTAGGAGGCATGATCCTATAGGGGGCATCTATAAGTCCCTTATTGCTCACAAGCACCTTGGGTAAAGGTAAGAACAAAATCACAATCCATTGCTAGGAAGTGGCTTGCAGAGGCATACTGAGCCAACTAGGATGCATGAAACAAATTCAGTTAAAGTGAATAGAAGTTAGATTTTTGAAATCCACTGGGGGGTTTCGAATTCAGTTAAATAATACTTTTTATTGTTATGTCTTAGTGTTATGGTTAAACTACCAGTTCAATTCAAATCAGAACATCTTACGGTGACATATACATTTTAAAAAATTATTTATGATATTTTCAAATATAAGTAACATATTTTAAAACATGTCATATAATGCTAGGGATGACTTTTGTGTAGACAATGTTGCATTATTCATACCTCATAGCAGTGCTTGGAGCCAACAAAAATGTTGCCAATGTCCAGCAGATCAAAGTTAAACTGCAATTTGGGCCCCATGCCTTCCCCCTTTATTCGCAGTGGCAAACAAGTCTCTCTTCCTGCATGATTTGTAATACATCATTAATGTACATCATTAAGAAGCAATACAGTGAATTAGCAAAATCAAAATGAAAATTTGCAATATGTATTTGCTCAGCCAAGACATACTTTTTGCTGATTTGATTGACAAGCCACACACAATCTCTTTATTAAAAGCTTAACTACGCTTTAAAAGTACCTAATTAAAAATGACTTAATATATATAATCTGGTATATATACATATGAAAAAACACTTTTTAAGATAAAGGATGAGAAGATGGGCCCAAAAAAATGTTACATGAATTTTGTTTGTTGAGTAAAATCCCAAAAGACTGACATGTCATTAGGTTACCACCCTTTATTCACACCTGGCAACTAATGCAAATGTGAGGAAGTCTATGAGAGAGTCTTATTCACGCACATCCAAACCACTCAACAACTGGCTTAAAAAGAAGTAAACAACAATAATATTTGTTGCACACATAAACTTACATTCATTTTAACATCAAAATTAGGCTAAACAGTACCTGTGACATCACAGTATACAGTGTGCTGGTAAAGTTTGGCTTCTTGGGGCTTGAAGATAACGTTGATTTTTGCTGTGCAGTTTGGCCAGATGTCCCCCTCCTGTAAGGAATACAGAGAGATACTAATTTCACCATAATGTTCTTTCTAATCCACTTCACTATAAAATGCATCCTAAGGCACTTCGGTTGCCTTTAGATGTGTTTGAAGGGAATGCTGTTTTGTATTGATTATGTAATAATCAATATTCATAACTATATTGCAAGGAAGTTTGCTGACAAGTCTGCCATGATTTATATAAGTTAACAATATTTTAACAATATTTTCAAAGCGATCAAAAGATCAACACATTCTGATGCACTGAAGGTAAAAATGTATGGTAGACAAAGTTGCATTTAGTCCAAGAAAAAAATCATGTATGTAAAAGAGCATATCTGACAAAATCCAATCAAAGCAATATCAGGCCAACTATTTGTGGTAGATATATATGTCACTGCCAAGGACTACTAAACCATTCTGGAGGACCATGTGTACCCGATGGTTCAAACATTGCACGCTGAAGGTGGTGCTGTGTATCAGGATGATTATGCACTTACATGTGTATTTAATGCACAGCTATATGTAGTTAAAACATTTTAATAGTACATTTTTCTATAGGAGAATTTATTTTTTATAACTATGTTTTATATCATACTTCAACATGCTTACATTTTTTATACCGTTTAAACCATAACTTTTTTTCATAATTTCCACATTTTTAAATAAAATCAAAGGATTTATTTTTTTTATATTTATTCATTCATTCATTTTCTACCCCTTATCCAAACTACCTCTGGTCACAGGGAGCCTGTGCCTATCTCAGGCATCATCGGGCATCAAGGCAGGATACACCCTGGACGGAGTGCCAACCCATCGCAGGGCACACATACACTCTCATTCACTCACACACTCACACACTATGGACAATTTTCCAGAGATGCCAATCAACCTACCATGCATGTCTTTGGACCAGGGGAGGAAACCCCCGAGGCACGGGGAGAACATGCAAACTCCACACACACAAGGTGGAAGCGGGAATCGAACCCCCAACCCTGGAGGTGTGAGGCGAACGTGCTAACCACTAAGCCACCGTGCCCCATTGTTTTATATTAATAAGCCATAAAGTATACATGCAATCGTTCATATAAATATAGAAAACCTTTGCACAATAAAAATGGAGGTCAGGTTTGGTATGTGCATTGGGTCTGTGAAATGGTACAGGGCAGGGGCGGTTCTAGACCTTTTTAGGGTGGCTCCAGCCCCCGTCTGTGATCTCAGCCACCCTAAAACTAAAAGTATAATTTTTACTTTCATAAATAAAAAATACGTTAAAATGCAGAACATGTCGTTGATGGGAAAGAAAATTATTTAGCAGTTTGATCCAAGAGCGTTTTTTTTTTACTTTGCTTTTACGCGCGTGCGTTGTAGTCTTTCAAAAGTGCGTCATGAGCTGTCTGATTTATTTGCACGGAGAAGCACAGGCACGTGCAGTGTTCACACGCAGTCAGAGATGGAGGCGTTTATCTATAACGTTAATCGGTGGAAAACATTAGGTTACTGTCGTAACCCCGGTTCTCTGAAACATCGAGTGGAGAGATCTACCTATGGGAAGGGCATCCGTTCCTGAGTTAAGTCTGGCTTAACAGACAGGAGCGCGTGCCAAACGCAGGTAAGGTAACGCCTCTTACCCGAGTGCATAATGCACCTGCACGCGCTGCCTTTCCTCAGTGTCCATATTCGCTTCTCGTGCAGCAAGCGGGGCAAACTTGGTGGATCTCTCCACTCGATGTTTCAGAGAACCGGGCTTATGACAGTAACCTATTGTTCTCTTTCATCATCTTGTGTTCGAGATCCACCTATGGGAGATATAGACAACTCCCCGGTTGCCCAATACACTCACAGCGAGGCCCTGTAAGCCAGAGGACGGCCTAAAAGGTGGTGCACAGCACATCACAAAGCAGCAGACATAACATACTGCGCGGGACAAAAAGCTCAAAGGGAAACACAGCATGCGGCAACAGCATGTTAAAACCCTGCTGATGTCCAACAAGCGGGCCGCCTGCAGGAAAAGAACATGTACATAAACATGTAAATGGACCAACCCGAGCATACGGCGGGGAGAAGACCATATGCCCGAAAACATGCACAGCCAGGTCAAGCGGACAGGGCTGACAAGAGTACGGGCCTCGTAGCACGTGGCTACTAAGAGCCCACACTCAATGAAGGATTGAGTCATAAGCCACCGTGGTACGGGTAACATCAAGCCGGTAGTGCCTGACAAATGTGTGCAGAGAGGAGCAGCTCGCCGTGGCACAAATGTCCTGCAAGGGAACTCCCCAAACAGAGCCCACGAAGCAGCCAAGCCTCTAGTGGAGTGAGCCCTGAGGCAATCTGGAGGCTGCACACCCCTAGACTCATACGCTAAGGAGATAGCTTCTACAATCCAGTGAGAGAGGCATTGCTTAGAGATGGGTTTTCCTGTGTTTGGTGGGGCCCGAGAGATGAAGAGCTGATCGCTCCCCCGAAAAGAGTTCGTCCTGTCCATGTACGCCCGTAGGGCGCGCACAGGGCACAAAGCATTCAACCTCTGGTCCTCCGCAGAGGAAAAAGTAGGAGGGTGAAAAGCGGAGAGCTCAATCACACCATCAGTGAAGGCTGGAAAGCACTTAGGCTTAAGCCAAACCCTATCCCCACTGAGTGAGAATTTGGTGTACGAGGAATGAACTGAGAGCGCATGCAAATCACTGACACGTTTGGCGGAAGCCAAAGCCAGGAGCAGCGCCGTCTTGAAGGACAGAAACCTGAGGCAGATATCCCCCATGCAGCGATAGCCGCCAAATAGACCTTAATCGTCGAAAAGGTCCTGCCACGATCAATAAGGCCCTGTAAAAAACCCAGAATATCAGTGACTGAGCACAGATACAAGATGATCTGGTGCTCCTCGCACCACGCTTCAAACACACGTCATTTGCAATCATAGAGAGAGCGTGTGCAAGGGGCCCTGGCACTCTGAATCGTGGCAATAACACGGGGGGAAGCCCCAGCGTGCTCAAATTTGCCCTCTCACTGGCCAGGCCCAGAGAGCCACCTTGCCCGGGTGAGGATGAAAAATCTCCCCGTTCGCCTGGGTCAGGAGGTCCGTACGCAACGGGAGTGGCCACGGCTCCGCATACAGAGGGATTATCTCTGCTAGCCAAGGTGCCTTGGGCCACCTGGGACCATGAGGATCAGAGATAAACCCTGCACCGCGACCCTGGCCAGGGTCGGAGATATCAGGCAGAGTGGAGAGAAAACGTAGAGCAGCATGCTGGGCCATGGATGAGCCAGAGTGTCCATGTTGAGGGGGCGTCCTCGTCCCAAAGCGAGAAGAACATAGGACAGTGGGTGTTTTCGCGCAAGGTGAAGAGATCGACGGCAGCCTGGCCGAACCTCTCCCAGAGCAGCCCCACTATCTAGGGGTGGAGCCTCCACTCTCTGCACAGAGGGTTCCCCCTCGACAGAAGGTCTGCACCCCTGTTCAAAAGGCCCGGGACATGCGTCGCCCGTAACGACAGAAAATGCAGCGTGCTCCACACCAATAGCTTGTGAGCCAGAGCATGAAGCCTGGAGGAGCGCATGCCGCCTCGACGGTTGAAACATGCTACAGCTGTCATATTGTTGCAGCGTACCAGCACATGATGTCCCTGTAGGTGGGGTGAGAAATGCATCAGAGCTTTCCACACAGTGGGGAGCTCCAAGTAATTTATATGGGCTGAGCGAAGTGAGATCGGCCACACACCGTTCACTGATCTTGAGTGGCTCCCCACCCTGTCAAGAAGGCATCTGTCGTGACCACTTTCCGCATCATGACCGCCCCGTGAGGGGTCCCATGTGCCAAAGCCATAAGACCCTGTAATCTGAGACATGTGCGATACTGTATTCGCACCCTTCCCTGACCCGCGATAGACAGTTCATGAATGAAGAGACGCGCCCCCGCGCTAGGCACACACGCATCGCGACGGAATTCAGCTCCAGACCCAAGAATATGACTTCCTGAGCGGGAGTGAAATCGCTCTTTAACACATTGACTCTGAAACTGAGCACAGCGATGTGTGAGAGCACACGGGCAGTGTTCTGAATCATATTCTCTCTCGAATCGGCTATACAGTAATAAGCCAATCGTCTATGTCAGTCAGGATCCTGAGACCCACTGCTCCCAGCGGCGCAAGTCCCACCTCCACACACAGACAGAACATCCGCGGACTCAGCGCAAGCCCGAACGGAAGGACTGTGAATTCGTAACATATGCCTTGGTAGGTCTGTGTAGACATCTTACCCCAGGGCCTATCGGGGGGGAAGGGGGCCCGCCCTGCTGAGCCTGTGGCTTCCCACGGGGTTTGTTGGACCTGCCAGCATCATCCTCCTTCTTCTTATCAACGCAGCGCGGAGTTCAGCCTGATATGCGGACAACAGCGAGGAGACATTGAGAGCTCGAATGGAAAGAGCTGAGGCTTTATAAGATGCCAGATGGATTGATGCGGAGAAACGATCCATCTTGCCCGGGAGGACGGGCTTGGGTGGGGCGAGCAGCCCGCCCTGGGATGGATTAAGGTGTCTGGTGATGGAAGGCTCGATCACGGGGGGATAGCTCATGCCCAGACCCACCATATCCTTCACCTCAAGCCCCGCGAGACCGTGTTTTAGATCAAGCGGATCTCCCCAGCAGTACCTCATGTGTTTTGCACATGCAGGGAGGACGGGCAGGAGCTGCTTCCTCGGGCCGGCAGGAGGCTCTAGAAGCTTACCGTCATACACATCCCTCTCCTGATCCGAAGCTTTCAGGAGAGCCGGCCATTCAATATTCGCAAATCTCCAACAGCACCGATTGAGGTGGGGCGGGGGGAGCCTGAGGGACCACGGAAGACGGGGTGGCTTCCTCGTCATCCGAGCCCTCGTGAAGGCCCGCTTCGGCCTCATCCCCGTAACCTGCCGGTCCTTCAGGGAAGCGGTCGTTGGCCGGTATTAAATCCTCAAACGGGGAAGGACAAATGCTGGCCCAGTCAGAAAGTAAACTGGCCCAAAGTGAACTGAGGAAAGGCAGCGCGTGCAGGTGCATTATGCACTCGAGTAAGGGGCGTTACCTTACCTGCCTTTGAGACGCGCTCCTGTCTGTCAAGCCAGACTTGGTGCAATTGGTTGCTTCTGTAGAGGTCAGGAACGGATGCCCTTCCCATAGGTTGATCTCGAACACGAGATGATGAAAGAGAACCGTAAAGACGGCAACCAAAAAGCAGTGAAATTTCACTATTCTAATTACCAGAGTTGATAGAACAAACAAAATATTAATGCAAACAATCCATTCAATACTAAATAAAAATAACATTTATTGATTTGGTCTTTGTCTTGTGAATACAGGACACACTGTTCGTAGAGAATGCACATGAACTGATTTGATTCAAGACTGGCATCATTACATCATGCATAAAATTTTGGTGTCCACTTTTTCCATTTTAAATAATACCATAACTTTTGGCTTACTATGTAGTCATATAATATATAATATAAAACTCTTAAATTCTCACTAACCCCTAAAGATGAAATCCTAGATCCACCCCTGGTACAGGGTTAATTACATTTATAAAATTTAGCATGGTTTATATTTCTATTTATTTACTTAGGACAGGATTTGTGAATTTCTTCAACCACTGTTGGTATTGGGGTGTGTGTGTGTGTGTGTGTGTGTGTGTGTGTGTGTGTGTGTGTGTGTGTGTGTGTGTGTGTGTGTGTGTGTGTGTGCATGCGTGCATGCGTGTGTCCATTAGACACCTGCGGCTCTATGATGATGTGCTGATCACTGAAAACCAGCCGGTCCTGATGAAGCTGCTTACGTCTGTCCCGAAAGGTGCGTGAGAGCAGGGAGAGGCGGTCTCGAAGAGTGGGGTCAGCGTCACACTCTGTTAAAAACTGTTCCATTTCATCATCTTCTTCCTGCTGCAGCTTAGAAAAGAACCTAGATGGGAAAATAGAGGAAGAGAGAATGAATGTCAGAAAGAGAGTGAAGATCATATTAAAATACTAAATCCCTGATATTCATGACTGCTTCAGAAAGGAGGAGCATCTCAGCCATCTCTATTAAGAGTGCTTTAGGCAAACATATTAGACCTGAGTCTATGCTGTTCCTCTTCCACCTCAGTGGCAAAGCTCTTCCACTGGAAATGCACTATGGTGTCACTTCTGTTCAGGATAGCCACTGTGCGCTGGTTAGCCATGGAGATGTAAGTCTTTTCCACCCACAGTGAATTCTTGTCCAACCTCACATTTATATCTGTGGAGGCTCCATACAAATTTATGTAAATATCTTCTCCTATAAAAGAACAAAATAGATAACTTTGGTTTATAATTCACATTTTGAGAAGTAACAGTTGTACTCAGGAAACATTGTTTAGATTAAAATCAAACTCAAATGCTTTTAATTACTTGCGAATGGAAACCAAGGTGGCAGTGTTGCCCTGCTTAGTTGGCAGTTGACAAAGCAAAACATGGGCCCAAGTCTGGTTTCTTTGGAAACATGTGTTCCTTTATTTATATAATACTGTATTTTGGAAAAATATATTACACTGTTACTGAAGTTTCCCTTAACTGCTGCTGGCATTAAGAGCAAAGGTGTATAAAGAGACATGATGCATCTCCGTTTCTCATTCATATTTAACTGCAGTAAGCCAGGAGATAAACAAATAAAGCTATTAAGATAACATCCAGAATGTACAATAGTTCAACAAGCTCATCCCTGGCCATGTTAGACAGAGCACAGACAGTCTCAAAACAGATAAAAATTAGCAATTTAGAAGACGTAGTTTTCAATAAGACTGCAAATTCATACTCTTTACTGCAATGTGCTCATCGAAGGGTTGTTAAGCTGTGGAATCCAAATATACATTTGATGAGGATACAGCTGAGTAATTTGTACTTGCTAGATGGCTTATTGGCTATAGTGTTCCCTTATGCAATACTGTTTACAAACAATGCGATTACAAATCTCATCAAGCTGCCCTTAAAATGTTATATTTATTGTTCTTTCTTACTTTTATGCTACAAAAGAGCATTTTTTCTTACTTGTGTGCTATAAAAGAGCAGAAAAAGGTAATTAGAGTGGACATAAATACCCCAAACCATTTTTATATTTTTCTGTTATTTTAGCTATCTTGTTAAACTGCAAATGATCAATGTTACAATTCGTCAGGTAATAAGGCCGATCACAACAGTGTTACCGTGATCACTCGTTTATCGCGGTTAATGGGGACCGGAACCCCTCGCAATAGGTGAAAATCTGTGAAGTAGGGTTGGCCCTGTTTGACCTTATAATTGATGGTCATCATCTTCCTCTTCCTCTTGGGCTCACTAGAGGAATCTTTCGCAGGGGCACGGCACTTAGGAGGCATTGTAAGGGTTTAACGAAAAGTTAATTTTGAATACAATACGCGAGACACAGTTGACAGCGTGAATGAGAGTGGCGAGATACAACAAGGGAAGAAGCTGGGAGAGGATGCGATGATGCGCAGCCAATCAGCTCAGATCTTGTGCCGGGAACCAATCATGTGCCTTGTCTGAGTGCCCGTGGGTATGTACAAAGCCTCTGACAGAGTTTCTCTCTTTGTCTGGCATCCTGGGAAACTGTTTTTATTTTTATTTTTCGATGAATATTTGTGAAAAATCAGCGATGCACTGAACCGCGAAACTTGAATCGTGAAACTTGAACCGCGAAACTTGAACCGCGAAACTTGAACCGCGAAGTGGCGAGGGATTACTGTATATCCAAATTCAGTGGTTAGCGTCCAGCTGCAGAAACAAAAATTTCCTTATTCTTATTAAATAAGAATAAAGATAAGGAGTGCTCTTGCCCACCAGCTAAATCTTATCAACTTATTAACCTCAACGTGCAATTTATGAAGGTCATATTTTAAAGCATACAACTAATATGTCAGAATTGCTTACATCACTGTGATAGAAAACATCAGAAACAAAACATGGAAATGTTCTCTTTAAATAGCTTTTTTTTTTTCATTAAGCAACACCACTAAAAACAACCAATAATTAGTATAAAAACAAATGAAACAACAAAAAGCAAAAAGCCTTAAAACATCAATGCTCTGTTTCTTTCACCTAGCTGCACAGTACCTTTCACTGCCTTGATGCCAATCAAAAACGATAAATCTATTCAGTCCTACTCCCATTTTAATCCATTCAGTCCTATTTTATTTAATTAGGTTAGATGCTTCTACAATATAACTTTAACAATAGATGTGAATACATACGTATAAATTACTAAAAATGACTGTATAACTATTTAATTAATGTAATAGAATTTTTTTAATGATTGTGTTTGTCAGGAATATCATTCTTAGCCATATCTGTTCATGAGCCATACCTATGTAATTATGGTGTTATATGCACTGGAGTGGAGCAGCATTAATGGCAGAGCAGTACACAAAAAATACTGAACCTGTGTGGTAATGGAGAAGCAATTGTTGGCTGTGGTCTCCTGTAGTTGTGGGTAGAAAATCAACAGTCACCTGCATACTCTTGCCAACACTAAGTGCTCCTACTGAAGGTTCTACAGAAAATGGGCTATGGAAGAACATAAATACACAGTAAATAAACACACTCTTATATGCAATAAAAACTGTTTCATTTTATTATGATGAGTGCTTACTTCTGTGTGCTGAGCTGAAATTTGGCCTTGCCTTTTCCAATATTGCGTACCAGGAGGGTTTTTTGAGATAAACATTTCACAGGACACAGAGAAAAGTGGAGCTCATCTGGAAAGTCCAGGATGGCACGTGGCCCTATTGCCCGGATGGGTACCTCAAACTTCTCTCTCTCAGTCATTAAGATTACTTGGTGGCTATAGTCCTATCGAAAAGACCATGAATGGAAATATAATATGTATATAATACGACATCAAAACACTTATAAATTACATAAGCCTGAAATTACAGCAATGTGTTACGATGGACAGGACAAATATAGAGTGCAGTTATATAGAATTTTCTCTAACATCATACGAAAGATTATATATTATGTTATTATATTAATCATGTTATTATTATACCCGGATTTATTACACAACATTGTCTTTTTATTGAGGCTACAAATTTGCACATTCTCATAATCATTTGAACTTTATCTCCAAGATATTAATTTCAGGTTAAACAGTGAGGATAACTGTACTCTGTAGGTTCGTATGACATAATAGACTCTTTTCCTGGGATGGACTGGCATCTTATCCAACATTCTAGTCCAAAGTGCATAATGCTCAGGACCTACATACCATGACACTGACAAAGACAAACTTTTCCTGAAAATGAATGAATAAACAAATGAACACTAGATTCACCTATGGAGCATTGAGCTACAATAAAATATGTTAACTTATAATGCAGATATGCGTATTGATCTTTCTCTGTAAATAGACAGAATCAACAAGAGTGCAAGAAGTTTTTTCTGTATCATGTCATGAAAATTACCCTGTTTAACTGGACATGTATGCTGAAATACAATACAGTGCTAATTCAGTTGCTTAAAGTTTACTATTTTCCACTGTGATACAAAGATACACAAAACTGAGCAGTAAATTTGACTAGCAAGGAGAAAAATCAGCAGTATACGTGTAGCTCATGTTTGTGTGACTTCTTACAAGGGTTATTTAAAACCAGGCTTCCGCTTGCTTTAATATAACTGTGGTGTTATGACTATTTTTGCAGTCAACTGGAAATGTAAGCTTGAGTAAAACGTACCTTGTTCTCCTGTGGAGTGAATTGAACTGTAAAAGTAAACGCCATGCCCGGGGCCACTTTGTTGCATACATCTACTGGGCTCACCACTTTGAAATATAATGAGTCGTCTTTAACCACCTTTACAAGGCGAGGGATCTGCAAGTTGCAGGAGAAACCACATCAAGCTTAGATACAACCACATGTGTACTTGCGCATATACCATTTGAATTGTTGCTGAAATTATATTCATGTGGCATTTTCAGCTCCAGGCTTAGACTGTCGAGGTGTTATGGTCACATGTTTATATATATAATCTAGTCTAGCACAGGACATAAGGGTGGTTCTGTAAGTTTCAGTTGCACTGTGGAGTAATTTTATTCAATATATATGGCCTTTTATTCTTTTATATGTGCATTACATTGATGCTTCTAATGATTTCTTGCCTTTGTAACTGAGGGAAGTCAGTTTGGGGTACGTTAGAATGTACCACCATACACCATATGTACTGCCATATACAGTATGTAGATCATCTTAGATTGGATATGTCTGGTGCTGACTTAGTAAATAGACTGGGCAAACACAAAATGTATTTATATTCAGACACACAGAGAGCTGAGCCCATCTTGAAGTCACCTTGTCATTATTGCGTAACACCAGTGGCACTTCATACATCTCAAAGGGCAGATAGTTCTGGAACACAATCTCAGACGGGTATGGCTGGAAGAAAGGCTGGTCCACATCTACAGCAGAAAACTGGGGGGAAAAAAAAAAGCCCCTCAGGGAAAACGAAAGGTCATTTTTCTAAGACCTCCATTTCTATACACCCTTCCCCTTGATGTGACTTATTGACATACTAAGTAAAAAAAGGAGTAGAAAGAAAAAGTGATACAATGTATACATGCAACCTGCACACATTTGCCCTGCATAAATACCACAGAATCAAAATCCCATTAAAAGCATCCAGTACAGACAAATGTTTCTGTCCATTTAAAGTACATTTACAACCAAATCTCACAATAGGAAGACAGAATAGTTTACCGGTCAATTTTACCTTTTGATGTGTTGTCTTACTCATGTCTAAAAGTTCCAGAATGCGAGGTGGAGACATCTTATTTGTAGTAGTATGTCTCTCCTCTGTCGACTGAGACATTTCATGTGCATATACAGATGGAGATAGCTATAATGAGATAATTTCACAATGAGTTCCTTCATGAACATAGAATACATTTATTTATGCAGGTATCATTTTCAACAGTTTCTACTGTAAGTGCATAAGTGCAAACATTAGCTGTGTAGTAACATCAATCAAAACTATTTATGTAAACTATGTAATGTTAATATATTCCAGTCACACAGACATGTGTCGTAAATTGTTGGATTGCTGCACCACTAGAACCGGAATATTTGCTGCAACAATTATTATTATTTTTAATTAATATATGGTGCCTTTTTTTAACAAAACTTTAAAAAAAAAACTTTAGTCATACAGTATGTGCATGACAAACATAGGGCCTCACTGTGACAAAAGACTTCTGTGAGTCATTCTGAATACAGGCAGCTGATTAATGCTGTAAATGTGATAAAAAATTGTGTATTTGGACTTTCCACATATAAAAGCACAAATTAAATGATGTGATCAAAGCTGAGGTTTACAGTTAGTATTCTTATGCATTACACACATTCAGGATAAGGAGTTTGTTGTGAATGGTTGTCCAAATTTAAAGGATCTTCATTTGTTGTAATGATTAGATGTTTGGGTGACATTATTTAGCGCTGTTGATCTTCAAGTCAGACCCACATCATTTCTTATTCACCTTTCTGGTTTTGTCCTCCATTTTTACCAGCTTGGGATTTTTTGATGCTGCTACTTTAGTCTTGAATTATTCTGACCTTCAGAGGCAAGGATTGCAAAGCTGGAAACTGGAATTTTAGAGGTGATCATTGTGAAATCTGACTTTGACCTGTAGATAGAAATGCAGACAGATAGGCCATAGTTAATGGCATATTCCTGTATTTATCAAGCAACTAAAAAAACAAATAAACACAGTTCGAGGAGTTCTAGAATAATATACCTTGATAAATAAATACTTACAAAAATAAAGAATAAATAAACGTAAACATTAGCGAGTAAAGAATAACAAACTTGCTAGTTACGATAACAGTAAGCGCTTTTACCTAAAACATATCTGTCAACACCTCATGAACACATTAGTAATGTCAATTATGCTAATATTTCTCATACGTTTTTGTTTTCACCGTTATTTGGTTACATGTATATATACACCAGAAACAGAATATACGTGTTTATAATGTTAATTAGCTACAGTACTTACGAGCAACACGTATTCAGCATGTACACGTTTCTCACAACACTCTCAGCTTGGTGGTTTCCATGACAGCAAACCCACTCGCATTCTCTTTCTGATACTGATTCTGATACCAACAACAAGCCATTTGATTTGCTCGAGTCTACAGTTGGCTGCGGCGATTGGATAACATCTTGCACTTGTGACAAAGGGCAGGCGCGTGCAGAACCGCGTCCTTGTCTTAGCAACACAGAAAGCAACATAACAAGGGGGTGGGCGAGGTTTTTCTTGCGGTGCAAATGTACGTGCAAAATGTAGTTGTAAATGTTTGTACTTTGTAAAAGTCCTTTTGAATCGTACAAATATTATATGTTCATATAATTAAAGCACGTTTCTATCTTATGGTCATTTCCAAACAAGAGAAAAACACATAAGAATTTTGCAATTTTATAAGAAACTTTAAGGTTCTCAAAGTTTTTTGACAAAGTTTTAAACTATAAAAAAATCCACGGACCTCCTTAATATATATTATGTTATGTGAAATATTATACTAACATTTTTAATATAAGGCTTTCTATTTAATTATGTGCGATATAATCATGTGTACTCCGTCCAGGGTGTATCCTGCCTTGATGCCCGGTGACGCCTGAGATACTCACAGGCTCCCCGTGAAGTTCGGATAAGCGGTAAAAAATGAATGAATGAATGAATGAATGAATGAATGAATGAATGAATGAATAATCATGTGTGCAATAATTTTGTGACACATAAGTACATTTAGTAAAATTGTACATTAGATATTAGTTAACATTACAGGCCTTTGGGGTTCCTGAGATTTGAAGTAAATGCACTTAAATTCAAATGTCTAGTAAAAATAATAATATTTTTATAATTAATACTAAATTTTAATTATAGTATGTTGTGATTTTTTTTTAATGTAGGACCTCTATTTGTTTATGCCTTAAAGACCCCTGTGGGTGCCAGGATCCCATTTTAAAAACTATGATTCTACAAAGCTGCATCAGACACTTTATGGAACACTCTAATTATTGCTGTTATGTATTTGCACTTGTAGCCTTGTACTTCTCCCATGTGTTGCACTATTGTCCAAGATAAACCAAATTAAATACCAATATATTCATCTATATTGAAGACAGTAAAAACTCACTTTAATTGACAAGACTGTAGCTGCTACTTTACTCAAGATATTTAACAGCAATTTGTTCACATGTAATTTTATGTTATACATACACTGCTATACATACTCACTAATACTGCGGTACTCCCAGGTGCACTCAGAACAGACTCAATCCTCTGTGGTAAGGATTTGACAAGGTGTTGGAAAGATTCCTTTGAGATTCTGCTCGGTGTTGACATGATTGCATCACATAAGTGCCACAGATGTGTCAACTGCATATTCATGCTATGAAACTGCTATTCTAGCAGAACTCAAAGGTGCTCTATTGTATCCAGATCTGCTGACTATGGATGCCACTGTACTCATTGTCATGTCCATGGAACCAGTTTGTTAAATGATCTTTGGCTCCAGGCATCACCATAAATGAAACTACAGTATACTGTATAACTGGTGGGAGTTTGACCAGAAAACAATTGGTATATGACCTATTATTTAATCTCTGCAGTTCTTTTTGTACTATTTATGGTTTATAAAATGCTCTTGTGCTTTCTGTTGTTGTTTGTTGATTTTTTGTTTTCTTTTTAGCTCAGATGCATAACTATTTTAAGGTTCTATTTTAGGTATAGTGACCAGATCTCTTAGTGAGCTGTAAAATTGGTGAACGAATCATACATTAGCGAAGCAATATTGATATGGTTCTTTATTCAATGTGACATTTTCAATAAAAACCTTTTTTAATATTCATATTTTAAATTGAGGGCAAACTGAAAAGTTTGTTGTTCTTTGTTGGTTAATCATGAAAATTAATGTTCTGTCATTTTAGGAAATTTCTCTGTAAAAATTGTTCTTATTTGTTTTATAAATGAACATATAAAACTTCAAGAATCTATAGCTCTGAATATATATATATATATATATATATATATATATATATATATATATATATATATATATATATATATATAATATATATATATATATATATGGATTAAAAAAGCAGTACAGTGGCACATTGGGTAGCATTGCCACCTAACTGCTCCAGAATCCTGAGTTCAATTTAACTCAGTGCAACACTTCACCACACATGTTCTTCCTGTGCTATTGTAGGTTTTCTCTAGGTTCTACAGCTTTCCTCCTGTTGCCACAAACATGCAAATAGTGTGGACTTGCCAAGCTAAATTACTTCTAAATGTGAATGCATGCATGCATTGTGTCCTGGGATTGGATGATAACAAACATGCAAATAGTGTGAAATAGAATTTTGCCACGTCACCTGGGGGGGAGACGACGACAACACAAGGACTATGCCAGCCAGAATGTCCTCCTAGTGTCCAGGAAGGGAATAGCTCCAAATTGTTGGGTTTGTGATAAATATCTCATGTACTGTACTGTGGTCCTCTTCTAATCAAACCAAAACTCCAAATTTAAAATAATGACATTTGTTATTGATGCTAACACCACAACCTAATTTTCAGAAACAGTTATGCATTATTTTATACAACACATTCAGACCAGTTATTACTCATTTCCATGCCATTGTAGTACAGGAGTTCCACACACTCAACTCATAAGAAAACAGTTATTGTTCAGGACTTAAACACAGTCTCATTGTTTAAGATTAGACTAAAAACATATTTGTTTAGTCGAGCCGTTTGTGAACAGTTTTTTCCTAGGTAAAGAAGCAGACATTAAGATTTTTTCCCCCAGGCATAGTGTTTAATTCATCTGGTCTATTTGGATTTTGGATAGCATGCTACTATACAAATAATTCTGACCCCTTATGCTCTCCAGACCTGCTTGATCCATCTTGATGCCCAACTTAAACAAAATGCTTGGAGTTAAAATTGGAGTTAAATTCTTTAAATTTTTTGTTAGTAAAGTCTGCCACTGATGTCCGGGGATGAGGCATGGTTCCAGCTGTTCGGTGAAGCCAAATATAGGGCAATCTTAGATGAAAATCTCTTAGAGTTGACAAAAGACTTTAGACCGGGGCGGAGGTTTACCATACAGCAGGACAATGACCCTAAGCATACAGCCAGAGCTACAATAGACTGGTTTATCTCAAAGCCTATTCCTGTGATATAATGGCCCAGTCAAAGTCTAGAAATAAATCCAGTTGAGAATCTGTGTCAAGACTTGAAATTTGTTGTTCACAGATGCTCTCTCTATTGAGCATCTGTGAGCTATATGAGCTATATGAGCTATGTGAGATCTATGAGCTATTTTGCAACGAAGAATGGGCAATCACTTCGTTCTCTAGATGTACAAAGCTGGTAGAGACATACACCATAGACTTGCGGCTGTAATTGCGACTAAAGGCAATGTGACTTTGCGACTTTGTTTTGGTCTAACACATAAAATCCCAATAAAATACATTTTCTTTTTTTGGTTGTAACCTGAGACAAAGTGGAAAGTTTAGTGAGTATGTATACTTTGCAAGGCACTGTATTTTAAAGTAGTTGATCTTATAGCACGGGCATCACCAAATGGCGGACCGAGTGACGGGTCTGCCCGAACCCGTTTAAATTCTAATATTATCATATTAAGCATCTCCTTATAATCTAAAATTATAAGATTATAAGCTCTTTGATATTAATAAAAAGATAAATATTTCGTTCATGCGCAGTTAATCTAGTTATTACGACAGGAGCGTCATCAAAAGCCAAGCCAAAAGCAGATCGTTTCTGTTCCATACTCCAGAGCAGAAGGTCGCAGTAATGCACCTAATTACGCTAGCAGGACAATTTTTTTCTTAAAGATTAAAAGCACTTTTATTTTATTCAAAAGATTCTGAATGTTTTACATTACTTGAAATATAGGCCCTAAGTTCAGCTGTGTTTGCATTTTTTATTTATTTTATTCAGAAGAAATTCAGTGTCTGTTGTCTGTTACTTGACATGTAGTAAAGACAACTACAGTATTGTTTTCCATTCAAGTGCCATACAAGTTCAGACTTTGAAAACACTTGAAATTTAACAATAAATTAAATAGAAATGTATGTGCATTATTGATTTTATTAACATGAGGGTACACTATTTTAAGTGACAATATAAGATTCGGACCTTTGCTGGGGGGAAATTTTAGTAACTGGACCTCTTTGAATTTTAATTGAATACCCCTGTTATAGCATATGCAGCACAGACATAAGTAAATCACACACACAATCTCTCTGTTTCTAATTTTGTAATACCCTTTTTTATATAATTCCTTCAATTAAATAACTAACTGTAATCCCAAAATAATCCATATTGTTAAAATATTTATGCTTGTTAATGTTTCTTCACAAAATATGGTTTTCTCTCCAGTTGTGACACTTCTCCCTAAGGTAGGATTCTTAGAATAAAGTGGTTGAGCTTGAGTTAGAACACTGGTATTTTTCTGTAGCTCCCCCACCATGAAAGTTGATTTCATCTCCCTGAAACTGGCACAGGCACCAAAGAGGGAATTTTCCACAGTTTGGCACACACAATCATCTTTGTCAGAGCTAGACCCTGCCACAATGTTCTCAGCAGACTTTCTTTCCTGCCCTCTTATAATTTCTTTCATTCAAATTCCATCTCTGTGATGATTCCTTCCTGTTCCTTTACTGACTTTGTCCATCTCCAAACGCCTCAGTTAAGCTCTTCAAATTTTTTACTCCATGATTCCATTGGCTTAATCAAATGGTAATATTTAGGCTGTCAATTTGGGGCCATCCTTATAAACAGTGATTGATTGTCGGGTCCTGTGAACTCCAAAGAGATGTAGGGATAGCACAGGCAGGTCCAGAGAGCAGAAAGGAATCTGACTCACTTATATCTCAGGAGTAGCATATGCAGCTTGACAGAGAGGGTGAGAGAGAGAAAAATGGGGTGGGCAGACTATACTTTAATGTATATGACAGCATAGGGAGTGCGAAAACATAACTCAGACTTGAGGGCATCTTGAGACATAAAGTGGCCAGCCACTCCACTGTCAACAAACCTGAGAGAACTTATGAACCATCCAGAACTGTGCCATTACCAGAGAAAAAAACAATTAACCAAATGATTGACAAAACTTAAACACACTTTGTCTGAGTCTCAAACTATAATTTAAATGTTGTTCCATGACTGTGGGGCTATAAAAGGAAAAGCATTACAGGCTTACATTTATAAATTTAGGATATAAATTATTAATTTTAAATTATACTATAGCTCTAATGAGCAAGCCATAGTTGAGGATGCCAAGGACAAACTCTCTAAGCCTGTATTAAGAAAAAAACTTTGAGAGGAAGGCTATTGATGTTCTGTTTCCAGTCCACTTATATTCTCTCTCACGGCCTCTGGCACAGTGGGTATTGACTTACACATAGCCTCAGCTCTGAGGCAGCATTTCCCTTAAAAGGGACCAAGATGCTGCGTCACTGGCCATGCCCCAGGTATCCATTTGAGCTTCCTTCAGAAAAATAGAAGCTGGAGTAATGTGACGTAGATGCCCTTATATGGACATATGGATATTAAAGAGAATTCATTTGTACTGGTGGCCCATAAGTGACAGAGACAATGAAGAAGGATGCTTCCCTCACTGACTGGGGCAGTGTGATGTCACAGAGCCACATGATGTGGTTGGAGTCTCAGTCTAGGACTATAAACAACAAAAAGGACAGTCTATCCAGACCTCAAATTCTTTATACCAGGAGGTTTTTCTAACAATTGCATGATGTGAAATTTTACCTAGGTAAAATCCAATTTTCATGAAAATCATGGAAATGTTTCTCGGCACCGTGCACATTTCATCTGATTGGATAAGGCAACACAAGGCCGGTTTTAATAATGTATTAATTAAACTACCCTTTTTGTGTTGTGCTTCTATGCACCAGGGTACCATGCATACTAATGTTTTAGAGCATGCACTATTATTACAAAAACAGGGGTTACAATGTACTGTAACTGTGACTGGAAAGGAACAATGCCAGGTTCATTTGTGAGAAAGCAACAGGGGGCAGTGTTGTACTGTATATGGAATGAACCTTATAGGCACTTGCCTCGTGCCAAGGGGATGTTGTTTAAAAGAAATAATAAATGTTTTCCTTTTTTACCCTTTTTTATTCTTTTAAGAGCCAAGCAAACATGAGACTTTTCCTTCCATTTCAACAAATCAAATTTTAAACAATCCACACTCTCTTTTCCCACTGCAATTGCTTCTGTGCTTTTATGGGTGTCAGTTTAGTCTAATCCCCAGGAGCCTCTGTATCCACAGCAAATATTTCAGTTAAGCAGAGCTCCTAGTGTCTAACATGGTGGACTAGCATATTCTGGCCACAGTTCCAGGGTCCTGGAACTAAGCATGCATTAACCAATTTGCAGAGTTTTGCATGTTCTATCTATATATTTGTTTCTCCAGGTTTTCTATTTTTCTTATTCCTTCCCAACACAGACATACAGGCCTTAAGTATAATCTGTCTCAAACCAGTGTTACCAGGATAGGTTACAGATACACTGCAACCCTGACCAGGATAAAAAGCGGTTGAATGAATGAGTGAATGAATGAACGCAAATAACTAATTTTAAAAACACATTTATTATGATGTCTAATTCAGCCTGGTAAGCCTACACTAGATGTATACATAGGATTTTCCTTTTTATTTAGACAGTCTAAAGACTTCCTCTTGACCAGTCCAGAAAGTTGAAACAATCCACCCCACCCTATTATCACATGTATGTGATATATTCTGACAAACTTAATTGGTTCTATATGACATATAATAAATTCTTTATTTACGCTCTGCCTAGTATAAAGTAGCAAATGCATCACATAGCACCCAAAATACTGCATTATAAATGTGGCCTTTCTTTGTCTCACAACCTGCTCCTGAATAATAAGGAAAAGTAAAACCTGCTCATACCTAAAAATATGTTGTTGGTTGCAGCAAGATCCCAGACATGATTCACACTTCTAGTCTTGTCTTTTAAGAACCATCATTCAACTGAAGTCTTGTGTGAGAAACAAAGTACTTTTTAAGTCCCAGTCGATCCCAGTGATAGTTAAATGTCTCCTGCTGTGCTGTATATCGTCATTGAAGACCACTATCATATTCCACCCCTCCTATACTTCCTGTCAAACTTATCATCAGCTATAGATATTGAATTTGAGTTACATTAATCTGACAAAATCCACATTTATCAGCAAGAGTTGCCTGCATGTCAGGCAGAGACCCACACCTCAGTGGAATGCTGCAATGGTGCTACCTTTACAGCTGCTTTAATTACCAGAAAGCTTTTAATTAGCAGGTAAGACAATGCTGAATGCTTGCCAGTATTGATAGGAAAGGTCAGCCTTTATTAGATGGTTTTGCTGATAGGTGGCTGAGGAAGGGCGGAAGAGTGATTAATTTTCACTAGCCAGCAATCTACTCCCATGGATCATGCTATTGATTTGCTTGAGATGGGACATGGCAGCTGCTGAAGTACAATTTAAAAACTATAAAAACTGTAGTCCAGACAGCCTGGACCTGGCCCCCTATTGACAGCTGAGATTTAACACAGCACTTTGTGCTTTGCATGCTGTTGTAGGCAACCACTATGTATGAGTGTGTGTAATGACAATGCAGACCTCTGTAGGTCATTAACACATATTTATATCAGATGCTCTACCACCTTTTCTGTCCAACACTGATCAAATGTTTGAAAGGTGATTGCAGGGTGTTCTGCCAGAGGAAAATTGTGATTGATTAATGCAAGCACAACAGAACATCAGCAGAGGGAAGGCTGCTGATACAGTAGCTTCATTTTCAGATAAAGTCATCAAAAGCTTATTTATCCGTGGCAGTTTATTCAGTCTTTACTAATGACTTGTAATGCAGGACTGGATTTGATTTTGGCTTTTATCAAAAGTATTATAGAGATACAAACACAGTCAAGGAATTGCTGAGCACTGCACTGGGATTCAGTCCCGGCAAGGGCAAAGGTCATCAAGAATGTGGTCCTCTTGGAATAATGAAAAATGTGTCAATAGTCAGATTTTATGTGCTCTGCTAAAATGGGCAAGAGGCTGTAAGTGACTAGGATATAAGACATATTGTGAAGAAATAAACTGGCTTACAGCAATAATACAAGTATAGTAAACATTTGGACCAGAGATTTGGCTGTGTCCATTGGACCTGGTTAAGAGAAGAAACATGTATGACTAAATTTCTGAATGTCAATTGTCCTACCTGCTTGGTTGTGATAGTGTGTCCCAGCAAGTTTCTGCAATATGTAAATTTTGATGGTATATGCTGATATACCTCATAATTGCATATCACAAAATGTGTTATATCTGTCCCTTAAAGATCCATATATAAAGAGAGATATAAAAAAAAATACAGAAAATCCATAAAGCAAGCTATAAAATAATGAATCACCTAATAAAACTATATTTTATGGATGGACCAGTAGCTAGTTTCTTTTCTGCTTGATGCCAAAAGGTTAGATATAATCATAAGGACACATATAAGCATAAGGTCAAACAAATGCTAATGCAGCTAATACTGATTGAAAACTTTTATAGACCATTGAACACTGACTGATTTGCATAATGCTGTCTTGCATAATGTAAGCTCTATAAAATAAGCTTCTTGGGTTAGCTTGTTCAGAAAAATTTAATAATATTAAAAGAACGTTAGCTATTTTTGCAGCATTATTCTTTTACAATCATGAAAAATGTCTTTACCTGATGGGGTAATGCTTTTGATCCAGCATTAAAGCCCAGTGGTAGATAACAGGGAGTGAGCTGGAGTTAGTCATGGTAAGCTGCTTCTGGACCTCTGTGCAGTTGAGGATGCAGCCAAAGTCCAACAGATGACTTAAGAAGTGCAGGTTGGGAAAGTGTACCTCTTCTCACAGAGCCATGGTGGCCCGCTGAGGGTGCCCACTGTAGCTCACCTCCAGCACTTCCTAAGCCATACAGCTTACTAATTTATAATTATTCGTAATTAATTTGTAATAGTATTATTAATAATAAGGGTTGAAGCACACCCACAGCTCTGCTTCACCACTAATACCCATCACCAGACTCTTCATACCCCAACACAGGAGAAATACAGGACAAAGTATAGTGTAATTACCCATATTTGTTTGTAATCATATACATGTAATATACACTCACATATTTGCCTTTCGGTGTAATCAATAAGATAAGTTTATGCACATGGTTAAATAAAAATTACTTAATTTTCGTGTCTCATTCCCTTCTTAGGGAAACAGGTTACATACGTAACCTGGTGTAGTTTTCTGCCATTGTTCTACAAAGAATAAATGTGTTAAAATTAAGACTATGTTGTTTTCCATTTTCTACTACCTTTTCTATTATGAAAAAATAACAAAGAATGAAATTTGTAATTATTTAATGACAAAGTACAGTATGAAAGCCATTCATTACTGTATTCTCCTGTAGAAATCTACACTTCATTAATTTAGACACAGGTTAATATTGTCATGATGATGACATGATATTATTGTAGGGCACTGTATTTGGTAATAAAATACACTCTATTGTAAATGTTGATCACAGTAATAGTCCTGTAAAAATATAGTAAGTGGCTGGCAAATCAGCTGCCAGTATTTTACTGTAAATTTACAGCAAATTTTTTCCAGTGTGGATAAAAAAAGAAGTCTTTATTTTTCTCAAATATACATCACTTGGCAGCTTGACAGTAATGGGGCTTGAACCCCAACTTTCCAAACAATTCAGAGCCTTAAGAAGAAAATTACTGACAACTGCAGCTAGCAAGCATAACCTAACAGGCAAATGGTATTGAAATATTTTCATCCATTCCATTTTGGATATAACTTGTTTAAGTCTTTAAGTTTTATTGTATTGCTTTTTATCACTTTATTTCCTTTTATTTATATCAGCTTTAATATTACATCTGTAATTGCATTTTAACAGTTTAATCAGACCTACTGTATTGTGGATCACAGGAGCTTACTTGTACAGTATTTGTCAGAGAGTATATTTTTGGGCTCCTCTGCTTTCTCTTCCCCTCTCTATCTCCTTAATTGCTTTAGTCTTGCAGGCCCTTATGCAGGAAATGTCTGTAAATCTAGCATGAGCTGTCAACACGTGGACAGATGGGACTGTACCAGATGAAAAAATGCTCTTAAACCAAATTAGCATTTTAAGTTCTGAAAAAGCTGCCTGGCAATGGGACTTGAAAGCGGTTGTCAGAATATCATGAAGATATATGAAAACCACTAAAGCTGAAGCTCCCAATGGGAAAGGGTGGAAGGCTGTGCACATGTGGCTTTGTGTGTGTGTGTGTGTGTGTGTGTGTGTGTGTGTGTGTGTGTGTGTGTGTGTGTGTGTGTGTGTGTGTGTGTGTGTGTGTGTGTGTGTGTGTGTGTGTGTGTGTGTGTGTGTGTGTGTGTGTGTGAGGGCTTCATTATAATGATGGTCTTGAGTCCAGAGTTAGCCATCTATGTTTTAATTTGTTAAACTGCAGTTCTGCTCTAAAGATATTTTTAGCAGTGAATTGACCTTAATATCAATGTGTTGACTTTCATGTCCATTATCTGCTCTACAGACAAGTAAAGCACATGCAGTCCAGTGCAGAGGAATGTGTAATTGCCAAAATGCAAGCATGTGGAAGAGACTATTGCCTAATGATGTGCAATATTTCAGGATTAGACCATGAAGCTGTGGTTCTGTTCACTTGGATATCAAAAATGGCATTCAAATGGGTTCTGACTAGTGCTAATTGTGGCCTTATTTTAACAATGAACAATGATAATGAAGAAGATCCACATTACAAAATGTTAAAGAAAGTGTTTTATGAGCACACAATTAGCAGGAGTGTTTTACGTACATAAGCTTGAGCATACAAACCTTTTCCACACAGAACTGCTGCTGCTGAGGGGAGATATTTAGGATTGGTGCAATGAATTGGCGTGTGATATCCATTGTCATGATGCGTTCCTTCTCATTCTGATTCCCCACGAAGGGATGGCATACCATCCTTTCTCTTACTACTTGCATACACACACACACACACACACACACACACACACACACACACACACACACACACACACACACACACACACACACACACACACACACACACACACATACACGCAGAAACTCCTTTAAACTGTTCATATTCAAAGCCTAAGCTGTGAGATGTGCCCCTTATTCATATTCACCTTATTCATATTCTTAGACAAGGCTGGCAGTACTGATCTGAAATACAGCCATGCTCTGTCAGGACTGAGCTCTAGCATACTGAAATATGCCGTTAGTAGGCTGGCTTTATCTCTGGTCTTCACCTTCCCTCCTTTGTCTTTACCTATTCAATCAGTTAAGGCTCAGGGAAAAATGCCTAAAAAGGATGGTGATATATTGCTTGTTGCAGCTCAGTGGATTCCTGACATTATTTGGTACGTATTATGAGTATTATTATGAAAATTAATGAATGTGATATGCTTTGGTGCATCTTGCTACATCTTTTAAAAACAGAGCAATTCGCTTTGCACAACACATTGCACAATACTGTATATAAATGACCAATGAAGGCAATCCCTATTCCTAACAATAAATGTATGTTTACATATAAAATACCAATATACATTTACAACTCAACTGAGAACAGCATTCTGGGACAAATAGAAATAATTAACTTATTTACTGATTAACTATTTACATATATAATATGTACTTATTTGTGAGAATTACCTACAGTGTTTTGGAAAAATACAGAAATGTAAGCTCTGTTTGGGCCTTTAACCACAATTCAGCCATTCAGATTGTGGTGGGACACAATTTCTGTTTTACTCTTGGTGTATCACTGAAGCCCTCCAGCAGCATGTCAGCTGAGTGACCTGGACCAAGCTCCAAACGTGTTGGTGTCAGGGAGAAGACAAGAGCACCCAAAGTTGAAGCTGCCAGTGGACACATTGATTTGCCTTCCCTAAAAGTAGTGAGGGGTTGTCTTCTTTCAGCCTTCAGTGGCCCAGAAAAGCTTGCGAAATTGTTGACCTCTGTTGGCGATATTAAAGTGATACTGGCATGGACCTGAGCTGCAGAGTAGGAACAGAAAGGTATGTATATTTCTTGAACAAGAGTATTGTTATGAAACATTGCATATGTACTGTTTGCATACTCTCTGCTACTGGACTACTACAGCACTACTGGTGTCCCAAATTTACAACCTTGGGTAGTTGGTCAAGATTTAAGTTAAGTCTAATACACATAAAGCTATTTTAAATTTATTTATAGAGAACCATATATGTAGGTGAACATATTGAAGAAATTTGTCTTATGGCATGCACAAAATATAAAAATCTAACTCATCCAGGATATTAATACAAATATTAAGAGCTAAATGTAAACCACACTTCTGTGAAAATAATATATCACTCATCACTGATTGTGTCACATTGTTTTGTTCTTGCAACATCTAAAAATATAAATATATGAATTAAATTAGAAAGTATAATAGAATTCTAGCAAAATGTGATATAGGTATGGGGCTGAGCACAGAAATATCACTCTCAAGTCTCAATGCTCCCAAGTAGTTTATATATATATATATATATATATATATATATATATATATATATATATATATATATATATATATATATATATATATATATAGTACATGTTTTTTGTTTTTTGTTTGTATTAATTAAGGTTTGCATTTCACACTGTACCTAAAGTGAGTTCCAAGGTCCAGATGGGGTGCAAAGAGTGACAATAGTAGTGCCCTTCCCCGTAGCCCACAAGGGTACTGTATGGGTTTGGCAGTTGTGGATGGCCAGCTGCAATGTATCCTGGAATGGCAGCGTATCATCTAGATAAGCCACCACTGTCAGTTCTACTGTAGTTTCCCTTCTGGGGGAATCGCTCCTTTTGCTGGCTCCACCCGCCACAGAGTGTTACTCTTAACCTGTGTTAATGTAACAACATACTCGTTTAACAAACATTTAACTAATTTCATTAAACCCTCAAAGGTGGTATAATGTATTCTTCCCTGCAAATCTTGTAATATGGTTACAGCACTCACTGTTAACACATTCACACACAATTTTCAGTATAAATAAAGGCAAGCATGTAGCCAGAAATATTGTGATACATCCCAGTTCAGCACTACTCCCTGCCAGGTTACTAACTATAAAGGCATATTACTAACAAAGACATGCCAACTAGTGTAACATTGGACTCCTTTATTGAATGTATGAGATTTATATGATAAAAAACTTCAAAAGGGAAGTTATGGAGGCCTTGCTTCTAAAATACTATGTAGTGTTTTACGAACTACAGCATTGTGAAGTTTAATTTGCTTAGTGCATCTGTTCATTATTATATTGCAATAGTTTTACATACAGTAAGTGTCAGTGATTGTGCAAAATTAAACTCTAGTTCTGGCATAAAAAAAATACTCCATTACTTTAAAGATGCTCTCAAGAGGATGGCTGCAAGCAGTAGAAGAGGGCAGTATGGGATGGAAGAGGAAAATTACAGACAAAGAGTTAATCTATCAGATTGTAAACAGAGAGGGCTAATCTAATCTATCAGACTGTGGAAGTGTGCAGGCAGGCTGGTGCAAGCAATAAGTGTTTTTCATTTTTTATCAGCTGTTTTGAAAGCTAGAATCTTCATGTTCACCTTTTCTTTTTTTACTAAGCATTGGCACATGGCACCCCCTCCATCTGTATTTGCTTTGTCTACTCTTGAAAGCAGTGTTAAGCAGCTCAAAGGCAGATTAAATCAATTCCCATAATACGCTGTGCTGAGTGACATCTCCTGGATAAGGTTTTAATTGGAATTTTCAAAGTAAGGGAGGAACGATGTGTGTGGGTTATTCTGATTAATGGCATATTATTTATCTTTTTCTACATGGCTCATGCAGCTTTTTGCATTCATTACTTCCCTCCTACATATCTTGTTCTATTCCACATGGTGAGACAGAAAGCTAAGTAGACCAAAAGCAGGGATAAAGCTTCTACTCATCTCAAGAGCATACTGTGATATGGAAGTACACATTGTTAATGAAATATTAAAGTATAATCTTTTTTGGTTACAAACTTATCCAAAATGAAATACATATGCCTGTAGGACTTTTGCACAGAGGCCTATGTTTTCAGAATCAGAGGAAGCAAATATCAAAAGATTGCCGTGTTAAATAACTACAGTACCATCTTTTCATGTTCCCAGGTGCATTGATATTTTAGTGGTACAGTTGCATGTTGTGCATAATCACATCAACCGATTTTCCATTCACAATCAAGCTATTTGTTTGTTGTTTGGTTGTTTATTTCTCCTAAAAATGCACTGTAATGGGACAGAATTTTTCCTATGCTCAAGCATTAAACCAAGTTCAGTTTTTCTAAAAAGGTTAGAAAATATCACTGCACTGGAAATACTTGTTGCTCCAGGCACATTCGTTTGAAATTAATTAGCTTTGTTATAGAATTCTAGAAAAGATCAGTCTTTTCTAATGCTGCATGTGTAGCTGTATCTAAATGTCAACATTATTCTCAAACTGTATGTGTTTAGTTTTATGTGCCTGTATGTGTGCATGTATGTGAGCTAGTCCTGCAGCAACTCTCCCATGTTTTTTGAAGTTGCTGTGCTTAAGCTGGAATTCTACAAGCTGCCCTTAAGACACTCATTTACAGTTTATCTCCTCTCCAAGATCATACTGGCACTCAGGACTGGCATTTCAACTTCTGGCGAAAGGAGGGTGTTCAAACTAAGAACCAGAGACTACACCCGGAACTACAGATTGAATCAGACTTTAGACAAAGGAATATGTGTTCTTAGAAATCGTGTGTAGCTTTATTGCCTAAAGTCTACTGTCGATTTTTTAGTCCTCAGAACTAAAAGGAATGGAGCCTGGATGTAGTAAAGTACATTCAGTGGTACAAACAGTAGTAGTAATTGCCCTTGAGAAAAAAGCAAGCACAATATTCATGAAGATGGCACTCCAGAAAAGAGACAAATCATTTCAGGGATGTGAGAATACAGAGTAGAAATTTAAGAGTCATGCATTGCTCTGTCAGTGAGAGAGGGAAGAAAGAAGAGAGAAGAGAAAGTCATATGGTCAATAGGGGACTGGATCAAAAAACAGGATGGCTTCCTCTTGAGAAAAGAATCCAATTGGACAGCAAGAGGGCTGAAATTTCAATAATCAAATCAGGCTTGCATTAGCAGGGTTTAAGACTATTGATTGCTTTAAAGCTTATAACACTGAAAAGGTTTAAAATGGAAACAAATCTCTAGGTGTTTCAAACACATAACACTGCTATTGTATGAAGGATTGCTACAGATATATACAAACATATATATATATAAAATCGAATTAAACCTCCTATTTTCCTTACCTGAATTCCTATGCAAATTAGGAGCGCCGAGTCAACTTGACCTTGTCTGTTTTGACTGCTTATAAAAAATGAAGTATATATGATAACCATTTGTTTCACCTTTTTAGTCTAACTTGTTTCCAACATATATTTTGCAAAAAAAATAATTATAATATTTGGTATAATAAACCTTATTTATATACAAAAATGGCTCATTGTTTAGTTATTTTTACTATAGTGGCACAAAAGTTGATGGACAATTACAGGTGCATTTCAAAGCCAGGAAATTGTTTTGAAACCATTTTGACCATTCTTAATGTCAGCAAATAATAAAACCTGTTTTTTTCCAGGTCAAATTGACTGGAGGCCTAATGAAATGCAATGCCCAATGCTTGTGTGTGTGTTTGTGTGTGTGTGTGTGTGTGTGTGTGTGTGTGTGTGTGTGTGTGTGTGTGTGTGTGTGTGTGTGTGTGTGTGTGTGTGTGTGTGTGTGTGTGTGTGTGTGTGTGTGTGTAGCATCATTTCGGTAGATCATATTTTTCATATTTTGCCCTCTGATAGGCAAAGGCATATCAAAAGTGTGAAATATTTACAAATATGTAGCTTTTTTTCTGGAGGCCTAATGAAATGAATGTGCGGTGTGTGAGTGTGTGATTTGGGTGCGTGTGTTAGTGGACATTTTATGTGTGGATTTTTATGTCTGTATGTATGTTCATTGTGCTGAAAAGGGCAAAAGTGTGACCTATTGCCCCACTATATGTGGCCGAGTCCAACTGACCCTGGAGGATCCAAAACGCAAGTATAATATATATATACTATTGCAATCGTCTGAACACATAGTTCAATGAAAATAGACTAAATTAATTTTTCTTGCAAAGTTCATAATTTGGAACAATCCTGGTTAATTTCAGGCAAATATGTGGAAGAAAACCGAAGTTATGACACATTAAACTTTCATTAAACCTTCCAGCCGGGTCAGATAGACCCGAGGAAAATACAAGGTTAAATCAGATATTAGAAAATGCACACTAAAATGCACTCTTCTAACACACTATAGTGCCTTTTCCTGAGTTGAAGCCCACACTTCTGAATGCCTGTAAATTAATTCAAGACATTTTGTGATTCATTGAAGCTGAACAATGCCCTTGATTCACCAATGCACAGGTCATCAGCCATATAGGGGGAGATAAACGTCTCTGACCTCTCTCATCAACAAGGCTTTTTTGATTTTTAGTTTCACACTAAACTCTAGAGACGGTTGGGTGTGAAATGTTGATGTTTGTTCTGAACTGTACTGCTGCCAAATGATTTTCTGGTTGAATAATTGAACGAATGAGCAGAATGTGGCCAGCAAGTGTATATGGTCTCTCCTATAATAAAAGAAAAACAGAGTTGAAGAAAAAATGCAACAGTTAAATACAATTCTGTATATGACTTGGGATTTGATCTTAGGCATATGTCTTCTGGTTACTGGGAGATTGGCCTAAGTCCCCAAAATCAGACAAAATTATGATAGAGCAATGTTCAAAATGCAGTCACTGAATGGTAATTATCAACAAAGCCAAAAAAAACACTCACATATTTTATTTTGCACTCAATAAATCTAAGAATTAATTAAGGGTAAAATCTACTGTAACTAGTATGTGGGCTGTGGAAAAAAGTATAGCATAAAGCATATAGTATAGTATAAAGTGAAAGTACACCTGTCCCTTCTTGTAATACTTGGATTCTGATTAAAATAGAGCTAGACCTACCATTTGTGCCAAGAACTGGGCTGAGATGGGGAATTTGTTGAACAACTGCAGCATCCTTGGGATGTCAGTGAGCACTGGGATGGTGCCAAAGTGTAGCTCAGTGGAAGAGATGGAGACAACTGGATCCGGGCCAATGCAGGAACAACTCCTGTGGGAGACAGAAAGGAAATGGAGGAGCAAGGGGTAAAATAAAATAATAGCACAAAATAGACACAGGTCAAATTTCTCTGTCTCTGGCCTGCTGTTTTAGCCTGGAGAACCAAAGGAATCTCTTCAATACTGTATGGCTGAATAACTCCTCTAAGATGAACAGTAGAGTACAGTAGAGATGAGTTCTCCTAATACTTCTGCACATACAGAGACACAGTGTTCTTCACATGCTGGTCAAAGACATTCTGAATATACAATACACCCTATTTATTGAGTATTACTGTGGTCTTAGAAGACCTTCAATACTCGGTGCAATCATGTTTATCTTATGATTTCCTATCATTGACAACAAGATAACGGAATTTAATTGTAATGCTACCTGGTTCAAAAGGACATAGCATGCAGGGAGATTTGTATCATCAATCAGTCCGATGGTCTTTTTATAGGGATCACCACAGAACTTTCCAGATGCACTTCAGGAAGAATACAGCTACAGAGAGTGGTCAGCAAAGAAATAACTTGTACACCTTGAGAGTAACATAAGATACACTGGTTCACATGCAAAAGCATCTTGCACTAATTACCCAAAATAAATAAACAAAAATAAACTAAATAAATGAAAATAAAGTGGAATATGAATATAGCCTATTTTTTTATGAATTATAGGCAATCTTTTCTTCCTGAATCTTCATCTTTTTCCTGCTGTCCCACCGTTTATACAATCCAATCAAGAGCGCAGACATGGCACTCACCTTCAACCGCAACGCGTAACAGGATTGCTGGTTGAAGCAGGATTGGTCCGATGCACTGATGCCACTGCTTAGCACGGAAGTGCAGCTGGCCTACTATGCCCTGGAAGCCAAGGATGAAGTGGATTATGACCTCGTGAAGCAGGACATCCTCATCCGCGGCAACCGATCCCCTGTCAACGCCACCAGCGACTTCCATAACTAGCCCCCAATCCCACATTGCTGCTGTGGATCATAAAGTGCTGGCTTCAGTATAACCTGCTGTCCCTGAAGGAAGTTACTGAGAGCGTGGACATGGACTGGTTTCTTTGGGTGTTACACGCAGAAGAAAGCTAATCCATGGTGCTAAATGGGCCCGAAACACTTACAGAGTTCCTCTTACAGCAAAGATCCTTCCATACCTATGCAGCCCCAAGAGCACCACACTTCGCTAAGAAGGTAGAGGGACGGCCCGGTTCTGTTCTCCTTGACTCCAGGAGCATGGTCACCCTTGCAAGGCTGGCCATCCTCCCTCCCGCAGTAAAGCGGTCGGAACGCAAGCCGGTCGCCTGTATCCATGGCGATGGCCACTCCATCCCCGCTGCAAATGTTAAGATCCGCTCCTCATTGGCCTCTTCCCTGACCTTCCTGTCCCCCTTCTCTATGGGTACGACTAGCCTCGCTTTACCCATACCCGATGGGGGAACATTTAGGCCCCAGGAATATCTTGGAGAAGCGGGATCGATCTACCTCACCCGGCATGAATGCCGAGGTCCTGGCTTTCTGTAGCACTTGTGAGAAATGAAAGCAGACATGCCTGCTCCCCTCATCCCCCTTTCCATCATTGGCATGCCATTTGAGAGAATCGGCATGGATCTTGTTGGGTCGCTCACGAAGTCAGCCCGGGGCCAACGAGTACTCCTTGTGATCATGGACTACACCACTCGCTTGTGTAATGACGCATCTGCCTGTGAAATGACTTCTGGAGGCTTAACCAGATCTCGGAGTTTGACAGCTATCCCATCCCTCCACACTTGATCTCACCAAGGGATATTGGCAGGTTGCTCTAGCCCCAGATGCCAAGCCCAAAATGGCCTACAGTACCACCAATGTTGGCAGTACTGGGTTCTTCCTTTTGGCCTGCATAGATCACCAGTTACCTTCTGGTGCCTCATGGACATTGTCCTTGTTTTGATCTAGATGTACAGTATAAAACACGCTCAGACTCAGAGGTGGTGGCAAAGGCAAAGAAGTAAAAAATTAAGATTATTTTGCTGCAGCAAAAGGTTGTTCTTGTTCTCTTGTTCTTTCTCCCTAGTCTGACACACAGAATTTACTGTAAAAGCACATAATTATATAAAATACTCATGATATTTAATATTTCCACTAAAAATGACATCATCCACTCCTCCATGTGGGATGACCACTTGTTGTACCACAAAATTCAGATGGTCTCTCTTTCAGATGGTGACCCTTTGGGGACAAATTCTGCTAGGCAGTGCCTCAGAGAGAGAAAGCCAGGCTCAGCAGCTAGAGGGAGGTAAAACAGAATATAATGGGATTACTAATGTGCTGTCTTTGCCTCCCTCTTTTTCTCCCACAAATTTGACATAAGATAACACGCCGTCTGCCTGCTGAGCCTGAGCCACGCTCCTGGGTCGAAATCCTTCTCTACCTCTGCACTTTGGAGACACCTGCATCTTCACCTTCCCACCTCCTCCTTCTGCTGATTGAGTGGACCTATTCTGGTGGGCTGCACCAACTCCTTCACTCCCCCTCTTACTCCCTACACCACAAACTTTGCAAATAAACGCACAATACTGATTTTTTTCACCTACTGTAACTCCCGTCTATGTCTGCATCTTTCTGTGTCTGATTCCATAGAGTGCCCTACGATATTTATTGTATATGAGCAGATGAGGACACTTGCATGTTTGATTGTATGTACATCATGTGCTTAGAACCACATGTGTGTTTAATGGCAATTTGTTTTTGTTTTTTTGCACAGGATGAGCCATAATTGAATCAAAAAATGGGTGAAACAGCAACACATCCTACTGTTAGAGACCTCACCCAGAGAAGGAAGATGCAGCTGCTGATGGCTCAGGCTTTCTGAATCACTCTACCTTATTTACGTTCACACATATGACAGAGCTTTTAAAGAATAAGACCAGGACATTTTTTTTTTTTTTTAGTTTTCTGTTTGCTTGTTCATTTTGTTCATTTCAAGAATTTAACAAAAAAACAGTAATTATCTGAAGCTGATTAGGTATTAGAGGTCAGTTCTGTCTTCATTAGATTTAAATATTTAACTGCTCAAAGAATTTTGAAGGAAGCAGCTTGGAGAAAGTTTTTTTCATTTCTGCACCAATTTTTTAAAAGGGCAGACAACACAGTCTAGTTGAAGTGGTTCAGGCTAAACTTTGCATAGTGAAATCCATTCTAATTTTGTCAAATATGCAGTGAGGACATGAACTGAAGGGTCAAAGGAGGATCTATAAAACAAAGAGACTTACGTTGATGTCCATTTGGCTTTGAGCCCGGATGGTGACAGAACTGGGTGTCACTCAATTCTCAAGGCCTTTCAGGTGCCCTGTCTCCTGGCTTCCAGTCATTAGTGTACGGCTTTCTTACCTGCTCAGTACTGGTCACACTTTATCCATCCCATCACCAGGGATCCGTAGGCCAAAATTCATAGATTCCAATGAGGTATCAGTAAGTGAGCCGGTCAGAGGAAAGCCTTTTAAGGCCAAGACAGAGAGAAGATGCAAATAAACACAGAAAATAATCAGGAAAACTGGAAGTGGTACTGGGGTTTTTGGTAAGCATGTGATCATGGATATTGTCCAAACAAAGTTCATTTACTAAAAGTATACCTGTCCAAAGTCAAGCTCAGTAATGTTAAAATGAAATGTCGGGCATATTACACACCCCCTGCCACACACAAATAAAAAAACAGGACAAAAACAAGACTAGAGAAGAAAAAAGAGAGGGAGAACAAAAATAAATCAATCCATTTGGAAGATAACACTGAAGTGTTGTGCTCCCAAAATCTCTACTTTTAGCGTTTTCAACAGTACTTGATCTTACTCTGAAGAAAGTGACAAGAATGACAAGCAAATTATAGAACTTTCCTCAGACTGTGGCTTAGTACTCATATAGATGAAATCATTATGCATTTATATCATCTGCATAACAAAATGATTCCATTCCTACATGGAAAAACAGGTTTTTAAAACAGGACTATGGTGCATCCTTGAAAAACAATGGCTAGAAGAGCAGCAGCACATGAACAAATCAACAAATGAGACATTTACCTGAATGTGAGAATGAGAGGCTGGGGATTCCCCAAAAACAGTAAAGAGAAGGAAACAGAGAAGGTGCCCAGTTTGTCAGAAGAGAAGCAGATTTCCAGGACATTTCAAGCCCCAGGTGGCACCATGCCCTCAGGAGGACTGAAGGAAAAGCACAGTCCCACAGCTGCAGTAGGAGGCATGAGCCTATAGGGGGCATCTATAAGTCCCTTATTGCTCACAAGCACCTTGGGTAAAGGTAAGAACAAAATCACAATCCATTGCTAGGAAGTGGCTTGCAAAGGCATATTGAGCCAACTAGGATGCATGGAAACAAATTCAGTTAAAGTGAATTGAAGTTAGATTTTGAAATCCACTGGGGGGTTTCTAAAATTCATGTCATAGTTAAACTACAAGTAGTTCAATTCAAATCAGAACAACTTACGGTGACATATAAATTTTAAAAATGTATTTATGACATTTTCAAATATAAGTAACCTTTTAAAACATATTTTGATTCAGTTTATACGTAGATATTTATATTTTATAGCATCCTATTCAAGGACTTACATCATTTTACTTTTAAAATAGAGTCAAATTCCCTGGGGTTTTAGGGGTGTCATATAATGCTAGGGATGACTTTTGCGTAGACACTGTTGTGTTATTCATACCTCATAGCAGTGCTTGGAGCAAACAAAAATGTCTCCAATGTCCATTGTTAAACTGCAATTGGGGCCCCATGCCTTCCCCCTTTATAAGCAATTGCAAACAAGTCTCTCTGCCCTCATGAGGACATTTGTAATACATCATTAATGTACATCATTAAAAATGCAATACAGTGGATTAGCAAAATAAAAACAATGTTGCAATATGTATTTGCTCAGCCAACTCTTACTTTTGCTGTTTGATTGACAAGCCACACACAATCCCTTTATTAAAAGCTTAACTATGCTTTAAAAGTACCTAATTAAAAATGACTTAATATATAGAATTTGTCATATGTATATATGAAAATGATATGAATTTTTTTTGTTGATTAAAATCCCAAAAGGCTGACATTTTTTTTGCCACACGTTCTTCACTAACCTCTGGCAGACTTATGCAAATATGAGGAAGTGCATGAGAGATAGGCTTATACTCACACATGCAAACCACTCAACTAGCTTAAAAAGAAATAAACAACAATGATATTTGTTGCACATTTAAACTTACATCTATTTTAACTACAGCAAAATACCTGTGACATCACAGTATATGGGTGTGTTGGTTAGGCTTCTTGGGGTTTAAAGATAATGTTGATTTTTGCTGTGTGGTTTGACCAGATGTCCCCCTCCAGTAAGCAATGCAGAGAGATACTATTTCAACCATAATGTTCTTTCCACTCTACTTCACTATGAAATGCAACCTAAGGCACTTCGGTTTCTTTTAAATGTGTTTGAAGTTTGAAGAGTAATGAATGTAAATTAATTGCATTGTAAAAAGTAACCTCAGGAGTGTCCACAACAGATTAGAAAGCTACAATTAAAAAACTTTGTCTGTCTCCAGTTACAGGCTAGGTTGTATTATAAGATTTATCTACGAACAATAATTCACTGTGGATTTCACTAAAGACTACTGTACATCTTACATATTCAGACCTATATTGCAATGAGTTTTGCTGATGATGCTGCCCTGTGATAGTTAAAAGAACTTTTTTAACTGAGGAAAATGTTTTCAAAGAGATGAAAAGATGACCAACTACTTGTGGTATATACAGTCGTGTGAAAAAGTGTTGGCCCCTTCCGGATTTTTTTTTTTTTTTTTTGCACGTTTGTCACACTTTAATGTTTCAGATCATCAAACAAATTTACACCCAGGCCTGATTACTGCTACAACTGTTCACAATCAAAAAATCACTTAAATAAGACCTCACTGGCAAAGTGAAATAGACCAAAAGAGCCTCAAAAGCTACACATCATGCTGAGATCCAAAGAAATTCGGGAACAAATGAAAAAGAAAGTAATTTAGATCTATCAAACTAAAAAGGTTATAAAGCCATTTCAAAAGCATTGGGACTCCAGCAAACCACAGTGAAAGCCATTATCCACAAATGGTGAAAACACGGAACAGTAGTGAATCTTCCCAGGAGTGGCCGGCCGACCAAAATTACCCAAGGAGTGCAGCAACAAATCATCCAAGATGTTACAAAAGACCCCACAACAACATCCAAAGAACTGCAGGCCTCACTTGAATGATCAAACGATAGCTGCTGAGCAAAAGATCATAAAGGCTCATCTTAGATTTGCCAGAAAACAGCTTGATTATCCCCAAGACTCTAGGGAAAATACTCCGTGGACTGATGAGACAAAAATTGAACTTTTTGGAAGGTGTATGTCCCATTACATCTGGTGTAAAAGTAACACTGCATTTCATAAAAAGAACATCATACCAACAGTAAAATATGGTGCTGTTAGTGTGATGGTCTGGGGCTGTTTTGCTGCTTCAGGACCTGGAAGACATGCTGTGATAAATGGAACCATGTATTCTGCTGTCTACCAAAAAAATCCTGAAGGACAATGTGCGGCCATCTGTTCGTGACCTCAAGCTGAAGTGAACTTGGGTTCTGTAGCAGGACAATGATCCAAAACACACCAGCAAGTCCACCTTTGAATGTCAGAAGAAACACAAAATGAAGACTTTGGAGTAGCCCAGTCAAAGTCCTGACCTGAATAGTATTGAAATGCTGTGGCATGACCGTAAAAAAGGAGGTTCATTTTCAAAAACCCTTCAATGTGGCTGAATTACAACAATTCTGCAAAGATGAGCAAAATTCCTCCACAGCGCTGTAACAGACTCAAACACTTGATTTCAGTTATTTCTGCTGAGGGTGCCCCAACTAGTTATTAGGTTTAGGGGCAAACACTTTTTACACAGGGCCATGTGGGTTTGGATTTTGTTTTTCCTTAATAATAAAAACCTTCATTTAAAAACTGCACGTTGTGTTTACTTGTGTTATCTTTGACTAATATTTAAATTTGTTTGAGGATATGAAACATTAAGGTGTGACAAACATGCAAAAAAAAAGATCAGGAAGGGGACCAACACTTTTTCACACCACTGTAGATACGTAACAGGCAAGGACTTAAGGACCAAGTGCACCCAATGGTTTAAACATTGCACCCTGAAGGTAGTGCCATACAGTATACAGAAAAAGACTTTGGTAGAAGTGAAAATCCCCTTTTAGAATTTTACTCAAGAAAAAGTCTTAAAGTATCTGATATATACTGTACTTAAGTATCAAAAGTAATTTTCTGATATTTAATGTACTTAAGTATTTGAAGTACAAGTAAAAAGTAAAATTTCTGTGATTTTCGGTAGGCATAAGAGCAGGGGCGGTTCTAGGGTTTCATCTTTAGGGGTTTTAGCCCCTAGTGAGAATTTAAAACAAGAAGAGTTTTATATTATATATTATATGACTACATAGTAAGCCAAAAGTTATGGTATTATTAAATGGCAAACATGGACACCAAAATTTTATGCATGATGTATTGATTCCAGTCTTGAATCAAATCAGTTTATGTATGTGTGCATTCTCTACAAACAGTGTGTCCAATGAATGTAGTCATTAATAAAAATAATATTCACAAGACAAAGACCAAATCAATAAATATTATTTTTATTTATTATTTAATGGATTGTTTGCATTAATATTTTGTTTGTGCTATCAACTCTGGTAATAAGAATAGTGAAATTTCACTGCTTTTGGTTGCCGTCTTTGTGGCTTTCCGCCGATTAACATTATAGATAAACGCCTCCAGCTCTGACTGCGTATGCACGCTGCGTTTGCCTGTGCTTCTCCGTAGAGCGTGCGGACGTGCGTAATGCAATCTAGGAGCAGTGATTCGCCAAACCTTCCCTTATTGCATTCGCACACATATCTTATGATTTTATCTTGTAGTAACGAGTAACGAAGATGCTTAGTGGAAATATAATGGAGCAAAAGTATACATTTTATCTAGGAAATGTAGTGGAGTAAAAATGAAAGTTTACATAAATTTAAATAGCGAAGTAAAGTACAGATACATGAAATTTCTACTTAAGTACAGTAACGAAGTATTTGTACTCCATTACATTACAACACTGCATATGCAGTATCAGGATGATTATGCACCTATACACATAGCAAGACATGTGACAGAGTGGTTTGATGAACATGATCGTGAAGCTGATCATCACGCATGGCCTTCACAGAGCAGTCACAGTGTTTAAGTTTAATTAATGGTGTAGCATAAGGCAAACCAATGTGATTGTATAAAGTTTGAGTTAAGTTTGTATGAAAGCAAATTAAACTATTAAAATCAGCAGCATGACAGATTTACTCTAGTAGAAACATTCTGTTAACTCAGAGCAATGCAGAAACAGCACAATAAAAACTGCTGTCTCAAAACACATGTTAAAAGGTAAATAATTGCTGCAGTGTTTTTACTGCAGCATTTTTTATGAGGACGAATGAAAAAAGTGTAACATGCAATATACACACCAGATTGCATAAATATAATTAGGTTTTGCTAAAATGGCTAGCCTATTTGTGTTCTCTCCACACTCCAGAGTACTAGGAAAAATTCAGTGAGGTACTTAACGTTTAGATCCCCACAAAAAAAAAAAAATGAACTGTAAAGAAACTGTAAAGAAGTGTGTTTTTTTGTGGAATCTCAGGCTCTATATACAAAATGAAAATGTTCAACCAACCCATCTTATGAAGGCTGAGAAAGGCACATCTCTCTCCCCACCATCCTGACTAACTTTCACAGAGGGAGCATTCTGAGCAGCTGCATCACTGTCGGGTTTGCACCATCCCGGATCGCAAGGCCCTGCAGCGGATAGTGAGGACAGCTGAGAAGATCAGTGGAGTCTCTCTTCCCTCTATCATGGACATTTACACCACACACTGCATCCACAAATCTAACAGCATTGTGGCTGACCCACATACAGTACCCCTCACACACACTCTTCACCCTCCTGCCGTCTGAAAAAAGGCACAGAAGCATTCAATCCCCCACGACCAGGCTGTGTAACAGGTTCTTTTCACAAGCTATCAGACTCCTTAATAACTGAACTGATCTGTACTGAGCACAACACACACACGAACATCAACTGTATGGACTGCAGACCTACAACAAATACATACATTTCCAATATACTGTATATCCATCAAACTGTTTACATGCTGTTTATGCACACTGTTTTTTGCTCTTTGCACATGCTGACTCACATTTTAGTCGTTTGTTGTTTTGCACAACCCTTTACAATATCTAGCAGGTAACTTCTGCTATAATACTGTGTTCATTCCAGTATTTCTGCAAACGCAGTATTGTTGAAAATACAATATTTACACTGATTGGCACTATTTCTGTTTACAATTGTCTGCTGTGTATCGTCTTTTGTGTATTGTCTTGTAATTTTTTGTTTGCACTGTCTTTTGTCCTGCACTACACAAAGTTGCACTTTATGTGCATAGGACTACTTACTAAGTCCTTAGCTCTGTCTTTGTTTTATTTAGCATTATGGTCCTGGAGAAACTTTGTCTCATTTTGCTGTGTACTGCATCAGCTATATATGGTTGAAATGACAATAAAAGCTGCTTGACTTGACAGTACAAGGAGAAGCCTCTATTTTCCTGTCAGTTCAGTAAGCTCCCCCTCAGGCATTCAGCTGTCCTTGCCTAGGCCGCACATGTGCATTTGTTTTAGGGGCATGGCTTTTGAACAATACTGACAGGAGGAGCTAGTTAGTATTTGTTTAAATTTTGAATTTCAAAATAGATTCTTCAGCTAACCTTTGCCAAAATCTCTGACTGCAACCTGATGATGCAGATAACTTAAGTTCACTTGAATGATTGTATTTAAATGTATCATAGATCATACAACTCTGATATCTCACCAATTAAATGGACAGGATTTGTGAATTTCTTCAACCATTGGTTTTGTGTGTGTGTGTGTGTGTGTGTGTGTGTGTGTGTGTGTGTGTGTGTGTGTGTGTGTGTGTGTGTGTGTGTGTGTGTGTGTGTGTGTGTGTGTGTGTGCACGTGCGTGAGCGTGCGTGTGTGAGTGTGTGTGCTCTATGATGATATGCTGGTCACTGAAAACCAGGCTGCTTACTGAGAGGTGGTCTCAGAGAGTAGGGTCAGCATCAGAAACTGTTCCATCTCATCATCCTTTTCCTGTTGCCACTTAGAAAAAAATCTAGATGGAAAATGAGAGGGAGAGAGAGAGAATGTCAGAAAGAGAGAGAGGGTCATATTAAAATAAAATAAAAATCTCTTATATTCATAACTGCATCAGAAAGGGAGAGCATCTCAGCCTCTTTAAGTGGGGCAGCCTTCTGATAGATGTGATTAAAATTTAACAACACAGATGTTTTTAAAGATAAGGCAATCCACAAAAGGGTTCAACCCTTAAATCTCAGGACCTCTTGGTAGCTCTAGATGTGCATTGCTTACACTTGTAACTACATGATTTTAATATAAATACAGTTACTGAAAAACATAAAGCACTTATTAAACAATATTTATTAGGAAGAATCTGTGGACTCTTCTACTAGTGAAGACTTTTAGCTCACCTAGATATCCTAAATGCTAATATTTCCTTGGTTTGTTTATGCCTGATCCTGTTTCAGAGAATAATCTTGTCTGGATAAGACAGACTTACACTTCCCAAGTACAGCTTCTGTAATCATTAAAACTGGCTTATGCTAATCTATCAATATTATCATATAAAGCATTATGTATTCTTTTGAAACATGTAATACATTTTGTATTTTCTCTGTATGACAGTGTAGTGTAATGTACAAAACTGTTTGTTGAACTGAACTATAATCTAGGAACCTTATAGGAGTTCTGGAGTTCTCAGAATCTATTAAGAGTGCTTTAGGCAAACATATTAGACCTGAGTCTATGCTGTTCCTCTTCCACCTCAGTGGCAAAGCTCTTCCACTGGAAATGCACTATGGTGTCACTTCTGTTAAGGATAGCCACTGCACGCTGGTTAGCCATGGAGATGTAAGTCTTTTCCACCCACAGTGAATTCTCATCCAACCTCACATTTATATCTGTTAAAAGATACATACAAATTGATGTAAATATCTTCTATAAAAGAACAAAAATAGATAACTTTGGTTTATTATTCACATTTTGAGAAATAACATTTGTATTCTAAAACATTGTTTAGAAAAAATCAAACTCAAATGCTTTTAATTACTTGCGAATGGAAACCAAGGTGGCAGTGTTGCACTGCTGAGTTGGCAGTTCACAATTCAAAACAAGGGCTCAAGTCAGGAGCAAAGTATGTAAATTATTGCAGTATTTTGACTGATTTTTGTTCATTTGTCTACATTCAAAGCAGGAGCTTCATGCTCAACCAGATACCCTGACCTAGCAAAACAATGACTGAAAACACACTCACAGACCAGCACACAAAGTAGAGAGTATTCAAATAAAAAACACAGGGTCTGGTTATGTCCTTACATAACATGTCAAAGGATTCATCAGAAATAAGCACTAAAATGTCTTCTTGGAGTCCAGTATTTCTATTGATTTCAAACTCTTTTCCAACATACATAACAAATGATGAGCTCACATCTTGATACAGTACGCATTTTTGCTGTTTCATAAATGATTGATTCATTATGATTCTGCAGGGAATACATATATTTTTCTCATTATGAAATTAATAAAAAAAAATCACCATGGTTCTTTTTCATTACTGTATTCTATAGATGGCTAGACACAAACAGGCAGGTCACCAGAGACCTTCAAGATGATCACTTGATGCCCTCTGAGGAGAGTTTGGTATCAATTGCAATGTAACCTCACCCTTGTGTGCCTGTTTTTCCTGCTCTTTGGCAATAGCTATCCTAACAACATTGGAAAATTGTTTTGAATGCAGGAAACAAAGCATGTAATTCTACACATTTATGTATGTTTATTGCCATGTCTTCCAGTGACAAAACCTGTTTCAGTGATCTTAAAAATTAACCACAGCAAAAAAACAAATACATTATAATAGCCCAATATAAAAACCACAGATCATCAAATAAGGAAGAAACATAGCATTTTGTCTCCAGTCTCTTTTCCCACTAATTCTTGTGTTCTCTTCCTGCATTTTTTTGTACATTAATGAGTGAGTTCAGCTTTGTGAGGATCACGGCAACATGATATGTTCTGTACTGCTCTTATTGCAGCATGTCTGCCAATCTCTAGATAGAACACATTGTAGCAGATCAGGAACAAAAAAAGCAAAAAAGAGCAAAAGAGCTCCAAGCAAATTTATTAGCAGTGAAGTTCAAATGCTAAGATAGAGAAAGATGTTTTGGGGGAAACAATCATTAATACTGTCTGTCGAATAATAGAGATCTAGCACACACAAGCACACACACACACAAACTCCCACAAACACATCAGTCATGCTAACCTTGTGAGGAATACCTCAATTGAGGGAGTAGTGATGCCGAGAGGGGCGAGGCAACACCACACGCCTCCTAGGTCTAAGTAATGGCCACTCCACAGAGCAGAATCTGCTGCGCCAACCTGAACAAGGGGCATGAATGCAGACCGCCCTATTGATTGATATAGGAAACCACTGCAGTGCTGTCTGTGCACAGACATGGCAGCCGCTAAGGTACAGGAAAAAGTGTTTCGATAATAGAAACACAGCCCTCATCTCCTTCACTGGAATTTCATTCATTCCATTAAATTGTGTGAACTATGCCATTAGTAAGGAGAAATTGTAATGATTCAAAATGAAATTGCAATGATTCAACATGATATTTTAACCTTTGAACATATAAGAGATAGATAACCTTTGAACTAATAAGTGTGAAAGAATCTCCACTTTAATAAAGGAGTAAGTTAAAAAATAAAGCTGGTATTCATAAAAGTTGTCATTCTTTACACTGGGGTGTATACTAAAAACTCTGGACAATGTATTTTGGAAAGGCAAACTACAATGTTGTGAATCCTGATTTTTAATTTTTTTGCATGTTTGTCACACTCCAGATCATCAAACAAATTTAAATATTAGTCAAAGATCACACAAGTAAACACAATATGCAGTTTTTGATTGAAGGTCTTTATTATTAAAGGAAAACAAAATCGAAACCTCCATGGCCCTGTGTGAAAAAGTGCTGGTTGGGCCACCCTTAGCAGCAAGAACTGCAATCAAGCATTTGTGATATGTTGCAATGAGTCTGTTACAGTGCTGTGGAGGAATTTAAGTTAAAATTATGCCAAAGCATCTCAATAGGATTCAGGACATTGACTAGGTCACTCGAAAGTCTTCATTTTGTTTTTCTTCAGCCATTCAGAGGTGGACTTGTATCATCGGTGTGTTTTGGATCATTGTCCTGCTGCATAACCCAAGTTCACTTCAGCTTGAGATCACGAGCAGATGGCAGCACATTGTACTTTTTTGGTAGACAGCAGAATTCATGGTTCCATTTATCACAGCAAGTCTTCCAGGTCCTAAAGCAGCAAAACAGCCCTAGACAATCACACTACCACCAACATATTTTACTGTTGGTATATTCTTTTTTTGAAATGTAATTTTTTACAATTTTTTACAGTAATGGGACACACCTTCCAAAAAGTTCAACTTTTGTCTCGTCAGTCCACAGAGTATTTTCCCAAATGTCTTGGGGATCATCAAGATGTTTTCTGGCAAACCGAGGCAAGCCTTTATGTTCTTTTTGCTCAGCAGCAGTTTTTGTCTTGGAACTCTGAAATTTTTGCCCAGTCTCTTTCTTATGGTGGAGTTAATAACACTGACCTTAACTGAGGCAAGTGAGGCCTGCAGTTCTTTGGATTTTGTTGTGGGGTCTTTGGTGACATCTTGGATGAGTCGTCGCTGTGCTCTAGGAGTAATTTTGGTCAGCCAGCCACTTCTGGGAAGCTTCACCACCGTTCCATGTTTTCGCCATTTGTGGATAATGGCTCTCACTGTGGTTCGCTGGAGTCCCAAAGCTTTAGAAATGGTTTTACAATCTTTTCCAGACTGACGGATCTCAATTACTTTTTTTCTCATTTGTTCCTGAATTTCTTTGGTGTAACTTTTGAGGATCTTTTGGTCTACTTCACTTTGTCAATCAGGTCTTATTTAAATGATTTCTTGATCGCGAACAGGTGTGGCAGTAATCAGGCCTAAATGTGGCTAGAGAAATTGAACTCAGGTGTGATAAACCATAGTTAAGTTATGGTTTACCAGGTGGGGGCAAACACTTTTTCACACAGAGCCATATGGGTTTGGATTATGTTTTCCCTTAATGATAAAACCTTTAAAAACTGCATGTTGTGTTTACTTATGTTATCTTTGACTAATATTTAAATTTGTTTGATGATCTGAAACATTAAAGTGTGACAAACATGCAAAAAAATAAGAAATAAGGAAGGGGGCCAACACTTTTTCACACCACTGTATGTATATGTTCTAAGTACTGGTCTTAAGTACTCTGCAATGAGATTTTACTGCCTTGTGTTCAGTAATGCCCCAGACCTAATTCATAATAGAAAAAATTCACAGGACGAGATATGCATGTTTGTTTATCTACCACACATTGTCACAACAAACTTGAAAATATAATTACACTGTTATTAAGACCAATGGGGTAGTAAGAAGATAGGAGAGAAAGGGGTTGCTGAAGCAATGGTTTATAAAAGGACATGATGCATCTCTGTTTCTCATACATATTTAACTGCAGTAAGTCAGGAAATGAAATAAATAAAGCCGTCTGTTAAGATTGCATCCAGAAATGTACAATGATTCAACAAGCTCATCCCTGGCCATGAGACAGAGCACAGACAGTCTCTAAAACAGCTAAAAATGAGCGATTTAGAAGACATAGTTTCTAATAAGACTGCAAATTCATACACTTTACTGAAGAGTATGTTCTCATTGAAGGGTAGTTAAGCTGTGGAAACCAAATAAGACATTTGATGAGTATGGAGCTGAGTAGCTTGTACTTGCTAGATATCTTATTGGCTATAGTGTGCCCTTATGCAATACTGTTTACAAGCAATGCAATTACAAAACTCATCAAGCTGCCCTTAAAATTTAATATTTACTTATTATTCTATAAAAGAGCAGACAAAGGTTATAAGTGGACATAAATACTCCAAACCATTTTAATATTTTTCTGGCAACATTAGCTGCAAATGATCAGTGTTACATTTCATCAGGTAATAAAGCAGATCACAAAAGTTATATCTAAATTCAATGAACAGCTTTCAGCTGTGTTCAATGTGATGTTGGAAAGCCATTAAATGGCAGCCTACTGTCAAAGACAAAATATATCGTAAGGTGCTAAATTAAAAATTATACTACCCTAATGGGCACCAACTGGTGATTTTAGAAATGTATGTATTATGAAATGTTAATAGCTTTAGCCTTCAGAAGGCCTGTGGGTTAATGCACTGAGACAGCTAAGACATATTCTGCACAGAATGTGCATACACACACACACACACACACACACACACACACACACACACACACACACACACACACACACACACACACACACACACACACACCCAAATACATACGCAGTCCAGATTTTGAAAAAGCATGCACAAATAAAAACACCTCTTGCATACCAGCTAAATATGATCAACATTTAAACCCCAAAGTGCAATTTATAAAGGTCATATTTTAATTCAACTACTATGTCAATTGCTAACATCAAAACATGGAAATGTTCTCTTTAAATAGCTTTTCTTTTCATTAAGCAACTCCACTAAAACAACCAATCATTAGTATCAAAACAAATGAAACAACAAAAAGCAAAAAGCCTTAAAACATCAATGCTCTGTTTCTTTCACCTGTCTGCACATGTGATTTAATGTGTTTTACAGTATTAGCCAAAGTAGTACGTAACAAAGTGCCTTTTATTTTATGGAGCTAAAAACCGATAAATGCAGTTTAGTCGCCTATACAACACACTGCAGGAAAGCAACTTATGGGAAGTGAGTGTGGGTGGTAGAAGAAATTACATTTCCTACAGGCCCAATCCTCTTATTGCATTTCAATGCAGTAACCCCTTGTATAAGTTTGGACTTTAAGCCATAAAAAAAAAAGTTAACCTATAATGCAGATATGCATATTGATCATTCTTTGCAAATCACCAATAGTTACCAAGAGACCAAGAAGTTTCTTCTGTATCAGGTCACATGACAATTGCACTCTTTTTCTGGACATTCATTCATTCATTTTCTACCGCTTATCCGAACTTCTCGGGTCACGGGGAGCCTGTGCCTATCTCAGGCGTCATCGGGCATCGAGGCAGGATACACCCTGGACGGAGTTTTTTCTGGACATGTATGCTGAAAAACATGAATGCTAATTCAGTTTCTTTAAGTTTACATTTTCCACTGTGATACAAAGATACACAAACCTGAGCAGTGAATTTGACTAGCAAGGAAAAAAAGCAGCAGTATACTTGTAGCTCACGTTTGTGTGCCTTCTTACAAGGGTTATTTAAAACCAGGCTTTCTCTTGCTTTAATTTCACTGTGGTGTTACTGGGCTCACCACTTTGAAACAAAGGGAGTTGTTTTCAGCCATCTTTATAAGACGAGGGATCTGCAAGTTGCAGGAGAACCCACATCGAGCTTATATACAACTGAAATTATATTTATTTACTCAGCTCCATTCATTAAGACCTGTAAAGTTTACACCAAACTCATTAGTTGAACCAGATTAGCTGGAAGGGCAAAGGTTCTGAAGTAATGGTCAAAATGTTGTCAATTGAAACCCCATGACTTCCAACACTAGCAACGATCTATTAGACTGTCAAGGTTCGGGGGCCAACACTTTTTCACACCACTGTGTGTGTGTGTGTGTGTGTGTGTGTGTGTGTGTGTGTGTGTGTGTGTGTGTGTGTGTGTGTGTGTGTGTGTGTGTGTGTGTAATAAAAATCTTTGGACTTGAACTTTAAAGAATATTCCATACTGTATATAAAATCATAAATTGAAGGTTTACATTTGAGTTAGTCTTCTTATGCATTACACACATTCAGGAGCAGGAGCAGTAGTTTATTCTAAGCTTGTCCAAATTTACCGGATCTTCATTTGTTGTAATGTAATGATTAGATGTTTGGGTGACATTATTTAGCGCTGTTAATCTTCAAGTCAGACCCACATCATTTCTTATTCACCTTTCTGGTTTTGTCCTCCATTTTTACCAGCTTGGGATTTCTTGATGCTGCTACTTTAGTCTTGAATTATTCTGACATCTTCAGAGGCAAGGATTGCAAAGCTGGAAACTGTAATTTTAGAGGTAATCTGACTTTGACCTGGAAATGCAGACAGATAGGCCATAGTTAATGGCATATTCCTGTATTTATCAAGCAACTAAAAAACCAAATAAACACAGTTCGAGGAGTTCTAGAATAATATATATTGATAAATAAATACATACAAAAATAAAGAATAAATAAACGGAAACATTAACGAGTAAAGAATAACAAACTTGCTAGTTACAATAACAGTAAGCGCTTTTACCTAAAACATATCTGTCAACACCTCATGAAAACATTAGTCATGTCAATTATGCTAATATTTTTCATACAAAACCGTTTTTGTTTCTTTGTTTGTTTTCACCAACGAATATATACCAGAAACAGAATATACAGTGGTGTAAAAAAAATTGTCATTTTTGACAACACCTTTTCACACCACTGTACGTGTTTTATAATGTTAGTTACATGTAGCTACTTACGAGCAGCCCGTATTCAACATGTACACGTTTCTCACAACACTCTCAGCTTGGTGGTTGCCACGATAGCAAGCACATTCGCATTAGAACAATGAGCCATTTGATTTGCTCGAGTCTACAGGTTGCACTTGTGACAAAGGGCGGGCACGTGCAGAACCGCAACATAACACACTGTGCAAGGGGGGCGAGGTTTTTCTTGCGGCACGTGCAAAATGTAGTTGTAAATATAGCGTTCAGCGTCAGTTCAGGCAGGCCACATAGTCAAGCTCGGCTATCAGCTGATGTCAATTTTCTAACCCCGCCCATCAGCTGATCTGATTCCTAAGCGCGCTATTGGTCCATTTCAAACACGGCGCCCTATTTAAATGCTTTTTTCAGTCTGTCTGCTTGGCTGTTTCCTCTGCATTGCTGCAACTGTGATTTAAACTCGGTGGCTATTTGGAGTTTAAACCGCAAGCTATCTTCTTTTGTGGGGCTTCTGCCTCTGCTTTGCTGCTGCAATTCAAACATGACGGCTAATTAGAGTTTAAACCAAATCTCCTTTTGGTTTTGCGAAATGGGACTATAAGAGGTCATGATTACTATTAGTAGACTTGAGCCGAAAAGGAGGTTTGATGACGCTTTGACCTTACGGTAAATCGATACGGCGCGCATGTTCGTGTACAGTATAATAGTGCGTTTGTTGAGTTGGAAGGGCTGGCGCGTTGTACAGTCTGTTAGGCTATGCTTTGATATGCTATGCATGTTATGCTGTGCTAGGTTATATTATTGTATGTTACGCTATGTTATAAGATGAGGTTATGCTATGCTTTTGCTATGCAAGTCACGATGGGTCATGCCATGCTTGCTTTGCTAGGCTAGATTACCTCATGCTAGGTAATGCTATGCCTCGATATGCTTTGCTATGCCAGCTCGTTATGTTATGGGGCTGTTTCCTCTGCACTGCTGCTGCTGTGAGTTAAATTCGGCGGCTATTAGAGATAAAACTGCAAGTTATCTCCTTTTGTGTTCGCGATATGGCACTATAAGAGGTCGTGATTACTATTAGTATACTCGAGCCGAAGGGGACGTTTTGAAAACGCTTTGAACTTACGGTCTAATGGTGCGTTTGTTGAGCCGGAAGCGACCGGGCTGGCGTGTTGTACAGTCTGTTATGCTAGGTAGGCTACGCCTTGCTAGGCTATGTTGCATTTTGCTAGGCTAGGCCAGGTTAGGTTACATTACGCTATGTTATGACTCGCTAGGCTGTTATGATACGTTATGCTATGCCTCACTAGGCTATGTTAGATGAAAGTGAAAGTGACGTGACATATGGCTAAGTATGGTGAACCATACTCAGAATTCATTCTCTGCATTTGACCCATCCAAAGTGCACACACACAGCAGTGAACACACACACCGTGAACACACATCCGGAGCAGTGGGCAGCCATTAATGGGGCATCAAGAGCACCTCAATCGTGGCCGGACCAAGACTCAAACCCACAACCTTAGGATTACAAGTCAGACTCTCTAACCATTAGGCCATGACTTGTTATGCTATGCCTCACTAGGCTATGTTAGGTTACATTATGCTATGCCCTGTTAAGCTATGTTAGGTTATGCTATGCCTCGCTAGGCTATGTTGGGTTACGTTATGCTATCCCCTGCTAGGCTGTGTTACATGATGCTATACCTCGCTAGGCCAGGTTAGGTTACGTTGCCCTATGTTATGCCTCGCTAGGCTGTTATGATACGTTATGCTATGCCTCACTAGGCTATGTTAGGTTACGTTATGCCATGCCTTGCTAGGCTATGTTAGGTTACCTTATGCCCTGCTAGGCTATGTTACGTTACGTTATGCTATGCCTCGCTAGGCTATGTTAGGTTACTTTATGCTATGCCCTGCTAGGCTATGTTACGTTATACTATGCCTCACCAGGCTATATTAGGTTACGTTATGCTATGCCCTGTTAAGCTATGTTAAGTTACGGTATGCTATGCCTCACTAGGCTATGTTATGCCCTGCTAGACTATGTTATGCTATGCCCTGCCAAGCTATGTTAGGTTCCGTTATGCTATGCCCTGCAAAGCTATGTTAGGTTACGTTTTGCCCTGCCAAGCTATGTTAGGTTCTGTTATGCTATGCCCTGCTAAGATGTGTTAGGTTCCGTTATGCTATGCCCTGCTAAGCTATGATAGGTTCCGTTATGCTATGCCCTGCTATGTTAGTTTCCGTTGTGCTATGCCCTGCCAAGCTATGTTAGGTTCCGTTATGCTATGCCCTGCCAAGCTATGTTAGGTTCTGTTATTCTATGCCCTGCGAAGCTATGTTAGGTTACGTTTTGCTATGCCCTGCTATGTTAGGTTCCATTATGCTATGCCCTGCCAAGCTATGTTAGGTTCCGTTATGCTATGCCCTGCGAAGCTACGATAGGTTCCGTTATGCTATGCCCTGCTAAGATGTGTTAGGTTCCGTTATGCTATGCCCTGCTAAGCTACGATAGGTTACGTTATGCTATGACCTGCTAAGCTATGTTATGTTACGGTATGTTAGGCCCCGTTGGCTGTTATGATACATCATGCTATGCCTCGCTAGGCTGTGTTATGGTGCTTGGTGCTGTGCCTTGCTGGGCTTGTTTTGTTGCGTTGTGCTGTGCCTTGCTAGGCCGTGTTAGGTTACGTTACTCTATGTTGTGCCTCGCTAGGCTGTTGTGATACGTCAGGCTGTGTCTCGATAGGCTGTGGTGATACATTATGCTATGCCTCACCAGGCTATGTTAGGTTCCGTTATGCTATGCCCTGCTAAGCTATGTTAGGTTACGTTTTGCTATGCCCTGCTATGTTAGGTTCCGTTGTGCTATGCCCTGCCAAGCTATGTTAGGTTCCGTTATGCTATGCCCTGCAAAGCTATGTTAGGTTACGTTTTGCCCTGCCAAGCTATGTTAGGTTCTGTTATGCTATGCCCTGCTAAGATGTGTTAGGTTCCGTTATGCTATGCCCTGCTAAGCTACGATAGGTTCCGTTATGCTATGCCCTGCTAAGCTATGTTGTTACGTTTTGCTATGCCCTGCTAAGCTACGATAGGTTCCGTTATGCTATGCCCTGCTAAGCTATGTTAGGTTACGTTTTGCTATGCCCTGCTATGTTAGTTTCCGTTGTGCTATGCCCTGCCAAGCTATGTTAGGTTCCGTTATGCTATGCCCTGCCAAGCTATGTTAGGTTCTGTTATTCTATGCCCTGCGAAGCTATGTTAGGTTACGTTTTGCTATGCCCTGCTATGTTAGGTTCCATTATGCTATGCCCTGCCAAGCTATGTTAGGTTCCGTTATGCTATGCCCTGCGAAGCTACGATAGGTTCCGTTATGCTATGCCCTGCTAAGATGTGTTAGGTTCCGTTATGCTATGCCCTGCTAAGCTACGATAGGTTACGTTATGCTATGTTATGTTACGGTATGTTAGGCCCCGTTGGCTGTTATGATACATCATGCTATGCCTCGCTAGGCTGTGTTATGGTGCTTGGTGCTGTGCCTTGCTGGGCTTGTTTTGTTGCGTTGTGCTGTGCCTTGCTAGGCCGTGTTAGGTTACGTTACTCTATGTTGTGCCTCGCTAGGCTGTTGTGATACGTCAGGCTGTGTCTCGATAGGCTGTGGTGATACATTGTGCTGTGCCTTGCTAGGCGATGTTAGGTTACGTTGCGCTATGTTATGCCTCGCTAGGCTGTGTTATGGTGTGTTGTGCTGTGCCTTGCTGGGCTATGTTGTGTTGCATTGCTAGGCCGTGTTAGGTAACGTTACCATATGTTGTGCCTTGCTAGACTGTTGTGATGCGTTATGCTATGCCTCGCTAGGCTGTGTTATGGTGTGGTGCTCTGTGCCTTGCTGGGCTATGTTGTGTTGCATTGTGGTTGGCTGTGCATTGCTAGGCCGTGTTGGGTAACGTTACCATATGTTGTGCCTTGCTAGACTGTTGTGATGCGTTATGCTGGGCCTCGATAGGCTGTGTTGTGATACTGTACGTTGTGCTATGCTCCGCTGGGCTGTGTTATGGTACAGTATATTGTGCTGTGCCTCGCTAGGCTATGTTGTGTTGCGTTATGCTATGCCTTGCTAGGCCATGTTATGTTACGTTGCACTGTGTACCTTGCTAGGCTGTTAATTAATTAATTAATTAATTAATTAATAAAGTAAATGTTCCAAAGCTGGAAAGGCCCCGAGAAGCATCCTAACCGCTGCTTCCTCAATTATTTAACAGCTGGACTTATCCAAGGTTTTCGCAGGAGTGTTTGATTGACTACTCGATTGCCTATAATTTGCTTTCTGCCGTTAAAGAACCTGAAATTGTTGGAAAAGGAAGTTAAGACTGGATTTCTTGTTGGGTCTTTTGGAAGTCTCCTTTCTCGGGTTGTTGGATGGATCCTAGAGCTGGAGATGGCTACTCGGGATATTCAGGGAGGAGGCACTTGGTTCTCGTGTTCTGTTTGTGATTGAGCTAGCTCTGCTGCTGCTATGCTAGCTCTCCTCCTCTGCTGCTGCTAGCTCTCCTTTTCTGCTGCTGCTAGCTCTCCTCCTCTGCTGCTGTCCCTAAGGTAGCTGAAACAGGAGTGGAACGTTAAGGGTTCTGGTTGCTCCTTGGGAAATTGGGATGGCATGATGTTCATGATGATCTGGAGTCTTCTGCAGCCTTGAATCGTATACAGGCAATGAGCCTTCCATTGGTTTTGGGGGGGGCTTAATGGTCAGTGGTTGCTAGTAAATGGTAAAGGAACTGCTTTCCGTGCCTGATAACATGTCCTCTGCTCTGTTGGTATTTTACTAATAAGTTTGGCTAGTGAAAAGCTCGCTTTAATCCTCTGCTGGCTCTTCAGTTAGCATGAAGAGCCAGGGAGGATTGCCTGGTATGGTCTGTTTGGGGGGTATTTTGTCTGGCCACATAGTCAAGCTTGGCTATCAGCTGATGTCAATTTTCTAACCCCGCCCATCAGCTGATCTGATTCCTAAGCGCGCTATTGGTCCATTTCAAACAGGGCGCCCTATTTAAATGCTTTTTTCAGTCTGTCTGCTTGGCTGGTTCCTCTGCATTGCTGCAACCTCCTCCCTTAGCTGCTCCTTGGAACTGTGTTTAACTTAATCGGTGTCATTCTGTTGTCACTGATGCAGGCTCTGTTCTAAGGGGGGGGATTTTGTCTGGCTGCTTTCCCAGTTAATGGGAGATTGTCCCCCCACGAAGCTGCTGCTGTTCCCTGGCTAGCTTTCATGGAGCTCATGAAAAGGAAGGGGAATTCAGAACAGAGCCATACCGCCAAATGTAAATTTCATAAGCTTGCAAATAAAAAATTTAAATATTTCAAAGAATTGTCTTTATTTTGACTCAAGTGGTCCTGACTGAAATATGTGTAAAAATATTTGTAGTTGTAAATACTTTGTAAAAGTCCGTTTGAATCGTAAAAATATTATATGTTCATGTTACCAAGGCTGTCAAGTGTCACGCATTGCGAGTGACAGTCACTCATTTCTGTCTTTTCTCCCGCTCTCCCACCACACATCGTATTTCTCACGCAGAAAAACTTTTTGACTATTTATCATACATTTAATAAGCCACAGCGCCCAAACTGTATCAGTCTTAGTCGAGCCTGACACTTATCAGCCAATCAAAAAAGAGGCTATACAATAGCCAATCAAAAAATAGCACTATCTGGGTAAGATTTAACGCAACAACCAATGAAAAAAAAACATTCATTAAGCGAGGGTATTTTCGATGGTCGGTTTGAACAAAACCTCAAATCAATCATGAAACAATCATGACCCTAAAAATGGCTGGGCTTGAGCCGAACTGTTTTAAATGGGAGCAATATTACAAATGATGAAGGAGTCCAAAAAGGCAACAAACACTTACAATAAACTGCACCAGTTACAATACCCCCCCCTCTCTCTCACACACACACACATACACACACAAGCACGCACACACACACGCGCGTGCGCACACACACACAAATTAATAAATGAAAATTAAACAAATACTTTGTATTTGGTTAAATTGTGGTCAGAGATTATTAGCAAATACAACAAGTCCCCCATTTTTATTTGTTTGTTTGTTTGTTTGTTTGTTTGTTTGTTTGTTTGTTTGCGGGGGGGGGGGGGTGTCACGCTTGCTTGTCTTCAAAACTTGAGAGCCCTGTGTTATTAAAACACGTTCCTATCTTATGGTCACTTCCAAAAAAGAGAAAAGCACATAAGAATTTTGCAATTTCAAATCCAGAGGTTCTCAAAGTTTTTTAACTCTAAAGTTTTAAACTATAAAAAGATCCATGGACCACCTTAACATATACTTATTTTTTATTAACAAATGATATTTAAATAAATAATTTTGTTTATATAACAATATATATTTATATTTTAAATGTGTGCAATATTTTGTGACACAAGTACATTTGTACATTTACCGGTAGTAACATTTTCATTAGAATTCAGTTAACATTACAGGTCTTTTGGTTTCTGAGATTTGGAGTAAACCTACTTAAATTCATGTGTCTAGTCAAAGAAATTAATAATAAATATAATTTTAATAATAGTATGTAGTAATTTCCACAACTGAAAAAACAATTTTAAAATTTCAAGTCGTGGCCTAATAGAGAGTCTGACTCGTAATCCTAAGGTTGTGGGTTGGAATCTGGGGCTGGCCACGACTGAGGTGCCCTTGAGCAAGGCACCGAACCCCCCAACTGCTCCCCGGGCACCGCAGCATAAATGGCTGCCCACTGCTCCGGGTGTGTGTTCACGGTGTGTGTGTTCACTGTTGTGTGTGTGCACTTTGGATGGGTCAAATGCAGAGAACGAATTCTGAGTATGGGTCACCGTACTTAGCCCTATGTCATGTCATTTATTGTCTATGCCTAGGAGACCCCCATGGGTCCCCATGCCACCACAAGCAGACTGCAATAGTTACGTCTCTGGGGCCGTCACATTACTCAACACCCTGCTGCATCCCACTGCTCACCTTGGCTTAGTCAAATGCATTAACCCACTATGACTCATCACGCTTTACAAAGCTGCATCAGACACTTTATGGAACACTATAATTATTGCTGTTATACTTATTACTGCTATATCACCAAATAGTTTCCAGCATACAGCATATGTTCTTTTTATTAATTGATTTGTGTATTTATTGTCCTGCACTCATCTCACATTGTTGTGTATTTGCACTTTATGTAGACTCGTAGTACCGCTATGTGTTTCACTATTGTCCAAGATGTCATTCCAATATATTCATCTATATAGAGGACAGTAAAAGCTCATTTCACCAAATGTCATTCCAATATATTCATCTATATAGAGGACAGTAAAAGCTCATTTCACTTGACAAGATGGTAGCTGTTACTTTATTCAAGATATTTAACAGTCATTTGTTTATTCAAGATATTTAACAGCAAATTGTTCACATGTAATTTTATGTTATGATTACACTGCTGTATTTATGATACATACTCAATAATATTAATACTGAGTACTCCCAGTTTCTCTCAGAAAAGACTCAATCCTCTGTGGTAAGGATTCCACAAGGTGTTGGAAAGATTCCTTTGAGATTCTGCTCGGTGTTGACATGATTGCATCACATAAGTGCCACAGATGTGTTAGCTGCATACTGTATTCATGCTATGAAACTGCTGTTTTAGCAAATCTCAAAGGTGCTCTATTGTATCCAGATCTACTGACTAGGGATGCCACTGTAGTCATTGTCATGACCTAGTAACTTTAAAAGGTTTAAAATGAAATCTATTAGATTTGCTGTTTTAGAATGAGAAAATGACTTTTATTAGCTAAAGTGGCAAGTATTTAGTGTGACACATTCATTAAACAATAGCAATGACCTAGCCCTCTTAAATCTAAATGGAATGGAATTGCTATTTGTCCTACTAATCAAAATGATTGTTTGAAAAAGGTCTATTGCACCAGGTTTGTGCAAGACCTACTTGAGCATTACATACATATATTGTATGAACTTACAAACTTTCAGTCACATCAAAATTCCATTCAAAATGACAAACATCACTGAATCAAACTAATCATAATTTTGCATCCACAAGGCTAATTTAAAAGGGAAATCAGCAACAAATCTGGACAAATGAAAAAACATGCTTTGGTACACTATATATACAGTATATATACAGTATATGTGTGTGTGTGTGTGTGTGTGTGTGTGTGTGTGTGTGTGTGTGTGTGTGTGTGTGTGTGTGTGTGTGTGTGTATACAGTTGTATTCAAAAGTTTAGGAAAAGTTTAGGAAAGTTTAGGAACCCCTGACCATCTCCATGATTATTTTCATTTAGAAATATTTGGGTGTTTGGGTCAGCAATTTCATTTTGATCTATCAAATAACTGAACAACTTAGCACTGATTAATTAGAACACACACTTGGTTTGGTAAGCTCATTAAGCTTTGAACTTCATAGACAGGTCCATCCAATCATGAGAAAAGTACTTAAGGTATTTAAGGCCAATTGCAAGTTGTTGTTCTTTTTGACTCTCCTCTGAAGAGTGGCAACATGGAGGCCTCAAAACAACTCTCTAATGACCTGAAAACAAAGATTGTTTAAAATTATGGTTTAGGGGAAGGCTACAAAAAGTTATTGCAGAGATATAAGCTGTCAGTGTCCACTGTGAGGAACATAGTGAGGAAATGGAAGACCAGAGACACAATTTTTGTTAAGGCCAGAAGTGGCAGGCCACATAAAATATTGGAGAGGCGAAGGATGGTGAGAAGGGTCAAAAACAGCGCACAGACCACCTCCAAAGACCTACAACATCAACTTGCTGCACATGGTGTCACTGTGCATCGTTCAACAATTCAGTGCACTTTGCACAAGGTTAAGCTGTATGGGAGAGTGATGCGAAAGAAGCCTTTTCTGCACACACACCACAAACAGAGTCACTTGAGGTATGCAAACACACATTTGGACAAGCTAGCTTTATTTTGGAATAAGGTGCTGTGGAGTGATGAAACAAAGATTGAGTTATTTGGTCATAACAAGGGACGTTGTTGCTATAGCGGCAAAAAAAACAGCATTTCAAGAAAAACACTTGCTACCCACAGTAAAATTTGGTGGAGGTTCCATCATGCTGTGGGGCTGTGTGGCCAGTGCCAGTACTGGGAATCTGGTTAAAGTTGAAGGTCGCATGGATTCCACTCAATATCAGTAGATTCTTGAGAATAATGTTGAGGAATCAGTCACAAAGTTGAAGTTACGCCGGGGCTGGATATTTCAACAAGACAACAACCCAAAACACTGCTCAAAATCTACTCGGGCATTTATGCAGAGTAACAAGCACAATGTTCTGGAATGGCCATCCCAGTCCCCAGACCTGAATATCATTAAACATCTGTGGGGTGATTTGAAGTAGGCTGTCCATGCTCGGCAACCATCAAACATAACTGAACTGGAGATGTTTTATAAGGAGGAATTGTCCAAAATGCATTCATCCAGAATTCAGACACTCCTTACTGGCTATATAGGCTGTTATTTCTGCTAAAGGAGGCTCTACTAAATATTGATGTGATCTTTCTGTTGGGGTGCCCAAATTTATGCACCTGTCTTATTTCGTTTTGATGCATTTTGCACATTTTCTGTTAATCCAATAAACCTTATTTCACTACTGAAATATTATTGTGTCCTTCAGTTATTTGATACACCCAAACACCCAAATATTTATAAATGAAAACTCATGAAATTTGTCACAGCTTCCTAAACTTTTGCATACGACTGTATATACACTGCTCAAAAAAATAAAGGGAACACTTAAATAACACAATGTAACGACAAGTCGATCACACTTCTGTGAAATCAAACTGCCCACTTAGGAAGCAACACTGATTGACAATCAATTTCACAAGCTGTTGTGCAAATGCAATAGACAACAGGTGGAAATTATAGGCAATTAGCAAGACACCCCCCAATAAAGGAGTGGTTCTGCAGGCACCACAGACCACTTCTCAGTTCCTACAGTATGCTTTCTGGCTGAAGTTTTGGTCACTTCTGAATGTTGGCAGTGCTTTCACTCTAGTGGTAGCATGAGATGGAGTCTACAACCTATACAAGTGGCTCAGGTAGTGCAGCTCATCCAGGATGGCACATCAATGCGAGCTGTGGAAAGAAAGTTTGCTGTGTCTGTCAGCGTAGTGTCCAGAGAATGGAGGCGCTACCAGGAGACAGGCCAATACATCAGGAGATGTGGAGGAGGCCGTACGAGGTAGCAGCAGGACCGCTACCTCCTCCTGCAAGGAGGAACAGGAGGAACACTGCCAGAGCCCTGTAAAATGACTTCCAGCAGTCCACAAATGTGCATGTCTGCTCAAAAGGTCAGAAACAGACTCCATGAGGGTGGTATGAGGGCCCAACGTCCACAGGTGGGGGTTGTGCTTACAACCCAACACCGTGCAGGACGTTTGGCATTCGCCAGAGAACACCGAGATTGGCAAATTCGCCACTGGCGCCCTGTGCTCTTCACAGATGAAAGCAGGTTCACAATGAGCACATATGACAGACGTGACAAAGTCTGGAGACGCCCTGGGGAAAGTTCTGCTGCCTGCAACATCCTCCAGCATGACCGGTTTGGCAGTGGGTCAGTAATGGTGTGGGGTGTCATTTCTTTGGAGGGCTGCACAGCCTTCCATGTGCTCGCCAGAGGTAGCCTGACTGCCATTAGGTATCGAGATGAGATTCTCAGACCCCTTGTGAGACCATATGCCGGTGCAGTTGACCCTGGGTTCCTTCTAATGCAAGACAATGTTAGACCTCATGTGGCTGGAGTGTGTCAGCAGTTCCTGCAAGACGAAGGCATTGATGCTATGGACTGGCCTGCCCGTTCCCCAGAACTGAATCCAATTGAGCACATCTGGGACATCATGTCTTGCTCCATTAACCAATGCCACGTTGCACCACAGACTGACCAGGAGTTGGCGGACGCTTTAGTCCAGGTCTGGGAGGAGATCCCTCAGGAGACCATCCGCCACCTCATCAGGAGCATGCACAGGCATTGTAGGGAGGTCATACAGGCACGTGGAGGGGACACACTACTGAGCCTCATTTTTACTTGTTTTAAGGACACTATATAAAAGTTGGATCAGTCTGTAGTGTGTTTTCCCACTTCAATTTTGAGTGTGACTCCAAATCCAGACCTCCATGGGTTAATAAATGTGATTTTCATTGATAATTTTGTGTGATTTTGTTCTCAGCACGTTCAACTATGTAAAGAACAAAGTATTTAATAAGACTATTTCATTCATTCAGATCTGGGATGTGTTGCTTAAGTATTTCCTTTATTTTTTTGAGCAGTGTATATAATATGTTTTTTGTTTTTTTTGTTTTTTCATTTGTGAGCAGGGTGAGCTCCCACTGTCCGTTTGCTAGTGCTCATTGTGTTCTGTAGAATAGAATCCAGTTAATTCTAATAAAAAACAGGATTATCACTGTGACACACTTTTTTAAAGAAACCGCCGAGTTCTGAGGCTCCACCTCCAACACGCCATTCCCTGTATGATAACGCGTTTGTGACCCGTCTCTTGTCTGCAATTATCTTTACTAATCCACCCGTAGCGGAAAGTATAAAGTCGTCATTTATTCTACGCGTTTCGGTGATTCTGCACCGCAGCCGCTATGGACATGTCCGCGTCCAGCCAGTGCAGGTAAGATTATTTGGAGATTCGAGCCTATTCGATATCACCATTCATAATTCTCCCGTTGCTGCTAGGAGAAATGTCGCATCATGTCATATTAATACAGACCACTGTGTAACGGTGAAGTGCAACGAGTATTTTACATGTTTCAAAATCCCCCGTCTCTGACGAAGATGATTTTTTTCTGTGCCATTTCCGTAATTGAAGGACGTTATCATTAATACCGTATAGAATCACGAAGCGCATAAAAGTAAACGTACTGTATTAAATTTCCAGGTCCTTCTTGCTACTGCGTTCGCATAAAATATAAGAAAAAACGTCCATTTAAATGTATTGTTCTTATCTGAAGATCACACAGTGATGTCACAGGCATGACTGTGTGTTTTTTAATGTATGCATTGTCTGATTACAGTATATCAGAGAGATTAATTCTGCCCTCCAGTCCTGTTTGGAGAATACCAACCTGTAAATAGGGTTGCTCTTAAAGGGCCAGATTACATAACGATTAAATTCCAGATTCAGTGTACACTGCTCGCCAGCTTTGAAAAAAGAGTCGCATTCAGCCTTTTGCACTACACTGGCCACTAATGAAGCGCTTCATTGTGCATTCCCTGTGAGCTTTCCAGAGTCCCATAGTGACGGGCACGGAATGTTTGAGCTTTATACAAAGTGCTAATCCCACTCTGTGTGTGTGTGTGTGTGTGTGTGTGTGTGTGTGTGTGTGTGTGTGTGTGTGTGTGTGTGTGTGTGTGTGTGTGAGAGAGAGAGAGAGAGAGAGAGAGAGAGAGAGAGAGAGAGAGAGAGAGAGAGAGAGAGAGAGAGAGAGAGAGAGAGGGTGTGTGTGCTGCAGCACCACGGACAGCGCCCCCGAACCCCGCACCCCCAGCACACGAACTCCACATCACGTGACGCATTCTCTCTACAAGAGTCTGTCTAGTTCTACGATAAAACCTGAACTATTTAGATTACTTTCAGTCCCGTCATTTTTATTTTGGAAGAAAATTTGGCCCATAAAACGTCAGCCGAAGATAAACATTTATGATCATTGCCATTTTATGACTTCTAAATAACATGGACACTTAGACGTTTTAAAGAACTAAAAAAAAATGATTGTCTTTTAGCACTTGTATGAGAACCACATCCATACACTCACGCTAATGATACACTTAGCTTACTTAGATCAGTATGCGTAAGTTACTAAACTCTCTCAAGTTTAGTAGGTTCAAGTTTAGTAACTCTTTCAAGAAGATACCAAAGACACACACACTCAAGAAGACACACACACACACACACACACACACACACACACACACACACACACACACACACACACACACACACACACACACAAATTGAATGTATTGATATTGAAGTAGGTAAAGGATTATTATTAGAAAAACAAGTTTTGTGTGTGCTTTTTTTCCTACTTTGGCTACCTGTTTATAGTGTTCTGTAAGCCTTGATGACTTACTGTATAAACAGGATGGTTTCAATCTGTTACTTTTAAAGAAAAACACTAACTATGGCATGGTTATTGTTTAAGGGAGATCCGATTTATACATTACTTTATACACAAGGCATGAAGAGATTACTTATCTACTGTTTCTAACTGTGTCTACAAAGAATAGAACATAATTGAACAAGGTTAAATATTTCTAGAGCATCTATAAAGTGTTACTCTATTGGGCACTGGACGCTTTATCTAAAAGTTCTCTGGTTTTCTGGTACTCCGACTACTCTTCATTGCTATGAAACTGCCAACAGATCTTAATGGGGGTTACTGCAACTGACAGTTCATTTCATTGTATGAGATTGTGGTGTGTGTACATGGAGGTAGGAAAGGTAGTCCAAAGCAGATGTTACTGACAGTTACAAACCTTACATACTTTACTGACAGTTACAAACCTTACATGCTTTGTACTTGCATTGAAATTTCTGATGACAATATTTGACTTTACTTATCATTATGTGTGCACTAGGTAGCATCAGTCCTCATGATGTGCATAGTACTTACACAAAATTATCTTATTACACCAATAACTATCAATATTGAGAAAAATAAGAAAAGCAATGATTTTTTATGGCTTTAGGTACAAATATGAAGAATGCCAAAAGACAGTAGATTGGCTACTGGGTCACACAAACATCCGGCCAAAAATTGCCATTATCTGTGGATCAGGTCTTGGAGGCCTGTCTGACCTGCTGAACAACAGCATTGCGTTTCCTTATAAGGACATCCCACATTTCCCCCACAGTACAGGTATGCATACTTCATGAACTCATGAGATTTCCAACAAAGTGCTTAAATAAATGCAATACTTTATACTTACTTTATTGCTTATTAAATTGGCAATTGACTTTAATTAAAAAATAACTATTATGTTGTCTGATTAAAAAAGTGCCTTGAAAAAAATGTTCCAGCAACTCAAAAGAAACCAGTCTAAGATATTTGTAACAAAAATAATAAAACGAGAACCCCAGCATTCTCACGCAAATACGTGTGGGTAATTCCTGTAGATTATTCAGGTACACTGTCATTCTGCAAATTTCCTCAGAATCACTCCTTTCATACCATAAATGGGTATGTTTGGGTTGAGAACAGATCAGTGAACTCATTGTCATGTTCATTAAACCTGTTCGAGACCACTTCTGCTTCAGGATATGGTCCACTGCTATACAAAAGTGCAAGTTTTCACAATCATGCAGGAACCAAACCTCTTTATTTAGCTTATTTTTGCTTTCACAATACTGAGGTGTGATTTCTCATTCAATTGGAATGAAAACTTGCAACCACACTGTCCCATTCTGGACAACATTAGACACCGTTGCATTAGAAGATGAGTCAATTGTGGCCACGAAGGGATAACGGTTAACAACAATGTGGCTCTCAAACAGGGTGTGGCACACTATTACACCACCTCCACTGTTGACCCAAGGTGACCATGGATTTAAGCATTTGCCACCAAATTTTGGCCCCATCATCTGTGTGCCTTAGCAGAATTCAAGATTCAGCAGATGTTTTTCCAGTCTTCAACTATCCAGTTTTTACTGCCTGAAACTTATGTGGTCTTTTGCTGTTTTAGCACCTACTCCTAATTGTTCAAGGTGTTGTGCATTCTGAGATTGTTTTCTGTTCACCACAATTGTACAAAGATATCATTGGGTTATTGTAAGCCTTTCTGTCAGCTCAAAACATTACAGACATTCTCCATCGACCTCTCACATCAACTCTCTCTCTCTCTCTCTCTCTCTGTATATCTTTTTTACTCCTTTAGTTGCAGGACATGCAGGACAGCTTGTGTTCGGCGAGCTGAAAGGAAAGCAGTGTGTTTGCATGAAAGGTCGCTTTCACTTCTATGAGGGCTATGACATTGCCATGGTGAGAATCAAAAGTTTTTACAGAAAGTAGAGATCTATAAGCAAAGGGCATGCCCTGTAAACTGTCATTTCCTCAGTTAATCATTATTTGTATCAGTAAATTGACTAGAGGCAAGAACTGAGAATAATTAACTGCATGCATTTCTTGAGAGCTCAATATTTCTTTCTATATCGAACTTGACTCGAACTATTGTTATACATTTTTTGTGCAAAGGAGCAATGTAATTTAGAGTAAAAAAATTGTATATAACGAGTGATTTGTACTGTAAAGCACTTTTGTACAGGTTCCACTTTATTAGGAACACCTGTGCACCTGGGCCATACATGTACATACTAACTCTGTCCTTCTCTTTTGTCTCTTACTTACTGTTTTTTTTTTTAAACCTTGCTGATACACTGAATGACAAAGATTGTAACTCATGCGGTACTCTTTTCTCAGAAACACAGGAACAACAGCATCATTAATCACACATGAATGTTTGCACATTCATGAAATTCCAAGGTTAACACTGCAGCATTTCTTTTACTCACAAATCATATACCTTTAAACACACAAACTTTTCATATTTAACTTAACAATTAACAATTTAAGTTATCCTACAGCAAGCTTTTACTACAGACACCTCAGTTCAGAAATGTTGATCTTTTTAGACTACTGGTCCCGTGTGACCCCCATAAACTATAAGCTGGAGCTACATTCTTTGAATAAAACTGAAAAACTTGCAGTGTGGTTTTAAAAAAGCTGGCAAAAAAACAAAGAGTGTAAAGGTTCACAGTTCTTATTTGAAGTAATGCTACAGTTTATTGACCTTTATTGTCATTCAGGATATGTACATTTATGACTGGAGCTTTGAACAAGATAATGGAATGGAAGGACTTTTTATTTTATGTATATTTCTCAGTTCTTTGTGAGCAGAAAGATATTTGCATACAATAGAATAACTAAATCTTTGTTGATAGATCTACACAGAAAATTTTAGCATGTAAAAACAGATGCTGTATTTGTTTCAAGTAGAGATCAAGGAGCTACACTTTTGCTTTGTTGAGTAAAAAAGGACACCCTGTATTTTACCACACAGGTCACATATCCAGTCCGTGTCTTTTTCCTTCTTGGAATCAAGACTTTGATTGTTACAAATGCTGCAGGAGGAATAAACTCTCATTTTAAGGTGGGAGATATTATGATGATCACGGACCACATCAATATTCCTGGCTTTGCAGGCCAGAATCCTTTGTGTGGCCCAAATGAAGAGAGGTAAGTTACTGTTTTTTGTTTTTTTTTTATCTGTAATAAGGTTTCTATCATTGTAAATACAGTATGAAGCATGTAAAGCACTTGCTAGTTGCTTTACATACTACTAGAAATATTTGAATCAGACATATAGCACACATAAACTTTGCAATTGCTTTTTTAGACCATATTGCATATTAAGTATGAATATGAATAGCACATTTCTATTGCATCAGTGAGGAAACGAATATGTTTACTTTAATGGCACAAGTCATTAAAACCCTGTTCTCAACCTCATTATGTGAGTGTTTCAACAGCAGTGTGGAAACTTGCACATTATGTTCTAAGAACTAAAACGCTTTTTTTCAGTGTTCTGTTATGGCTCTAGGAACAATCCATTGTTTGTGTGCATTTATGTTCTGAAAGCATAGTAATGCTAATGATTCTGCATGTCAATGGATAACTACATTTAATTCAGTTGACAGACTTTTTCCCCCAATACTTAACATTGAGACAGACCAAAAATCTGAGCATATAAGTAAACCACTGAGGAACTTGACTATTTGTTGGTCCTTGTATATGAATCCTTTAGAATATCCTAGCAGAGATGTCCAACAATACAGCTCCCTCTATTGCCTAAACTTCTGTGGTCATGTGTTTGTGCAGGTTTGGTGTACGCTTTCCCTGCATGTCTGATGCATATGATAAAGACCTGGTCAAGCTAGCCGAGCAGACAGCTGAGGAGCAGGGCTGTGCTAACTTTCTTCAACAGGGAGTCTACTGTATGGTGGCTGGACCTAACTATGAAACTGTGGCTGAATGTAAAATTCTTCAGTTGCTGGGGGCAGATGCTGTAGGTAGGTGGAAAACCCAGACTCACCATGGGAATGTTTTTCAAAAACTGATACTTTAGCTCTGTGGTGGTATTGTAATGTTATTTTATTCTAACATGTTAATTGTCAATAGAAATGTACTGTACATATATTATTATGGGCTGAAAAACAGTGCAGGGACATTTGAAGAAATGTCTTTAGAATTTACATTTTAGTTAACTAAAGTCAAGAGCACTAATGAAGTCTCTACAGACACTAATTAAAATAATAAAATTTTAAAACATCAAATTATCTCTAAGCACTTTGCATACAACTATATTGTTCAGAATATCATTACTATTACACTGATATTACTTTAAAGCAAAGTTAAAGAAGAAAAACAATGTTCTATGCATTACTGTGCAAAGGATAACCCACTGCCCAGGTTTTTCATTCCAACGCAACTTATTTTGAAATATTCAGTATATGTGGAATATGGTTACAATATACAAACCTGGAGCAACTTTATGCAACTTCTGTTAGCGCAGGATGAGATGTAGCCTTTCACCTTTGTTTAATTTTTTTGCAGGTATGAGCACAGTGCCTGAGGTGGTGGTGGCACGTCACTGTGGCCTGCGTGTCTTTGGCCTCTCCCTCATCACCAACATGGTAGTGTCTGACTACAACAGTAGGGAACTCATCAACCATGAAGAGGTTCTTCAGACCACACACATGCGTTCACAAGATGTTCAACGCTTGATCAGTCATCTCGTGGAAAAGATTTAAAGTCATGATTATTGGTGACCAGGCGATGCAAGCTACCTAACAATGATGTCTAAAATGCTACAATGATATATCTACAGCCAGCAGCCATGTATTCAATTATTCTGAAACCCTAAAACAAATATATACTGTATAATATATATTTTTGTACTAATCACTTAAACACCTAAAGGACACACATCATGAATATGTAATATTTTACAATATGCTATCAAGCAAAAACAAATTATTTGTCACATTAGTGTAGAACACTGTGAATAGCACAAAATCCTTCATTATTATTAATTTTAAGTCATACATGGCTCTCTTGCAACATGAAAGAGTCACTAGAACAAACAGGTACACACATGCATTCATAGAGCATTTAATGCTATGCTCACAATGGTCACAGAAAAAACTTTAATCTGACAAAAGTAATAATAAATAAAAAGTGAACGTTAACCGATGAAAGTCAGACATTGTGTCACGGTTAGTCACAGGCGAATGCGGAACCATTTGCAGTTACTCCTTTAATAAGCACAAAACAGGAAACAAACAACAAACAAGCAGGCAAAAACAGATCAGAATACTGAGCAGGACAGGGAACAGGAACAGAGACATAAACAGACAGCACAGCGCATACCAACAACGACTCACAACCGGGAAGTGAACAAAACAGAGTACATATAGTGAAGGAGAACCAATCACAAGACGGAGACAAACAAAGACTAAGACAAAACACCTGGGGAAGAGATTGAGTGCAATTAATGTCCATGGTAACAAATAGGTGGGCGGGTCAAAAATTAACAGCAGGGAATGACAGCAGGCAGAAACAAAGGAGAACACAGACAGACTCATTACAGAACCCCCCCCTACGAGCGGCTTCCAGACGCTCCCAAGGCCGCAGAAACCAGTCCAGAAGGGCAGAGCGAAGGTGCAACAAGGGTGGGAGGGCGGGTCGAGTTCGTGTTGTGGCAGAGCTGGCCGAGCCGGGGCCAGGGCGGCGCCGGCAGAGCAGGAGGCCAGGGCGGAGCCGGCAAAGCAGGAGGCCAGGGCGGAGCCGGCAGAGCAGGAGGCCAGAGCGGAGCCGGCAGAGCAGGAGGCCAGGGCAGGGCTGCAGGTGGAGACAGAGACCAGAGTAGAGCTGGGAGCCAGGGTGGGGCCGCAGGCAGAGCCAGAGACCAGAGCCGGACAGGAGACCAGGGTGGTGCTGCAGGTCGAGCTAGGGACCAAAGCGGAGTTGGCGGCCAGGGTGGTGCTGGAGGTGGAGCCAGAGACCAGAGCAGGACCGGACAACAGGGTGGTGCCGCAGGCAGAGCCAGAGACCAGAGCCGGACAGGAGACCAGGGTGGTGCTGCAGGTCGAGCTAGGGACCAAAGAGGAGTTGGCGGCCAGGGTGGTGCTCGAGGTGGAGCCAGAGACCAGAGCAGGACCGGACAACAGGGTGGTGCTGGAGGCAGAGCCAGAGACCAGAGCAGGACCGGAGACCAGGGTGGTGCCGCAGGTCGAGCTAGGGACCAACGCAGAGTTGGCAGCCAGGGTGGTGCTGGAGGCGGAGCCAGAGACCAGAGCAGGACCGGAAACCTGGGTGGTGCTGGAGGCGGAGCCAGAGACCAGAGCAGGACTGGAGACCATGGTGGTGCCGCAGGTCGAGCCAGGGACCAAAGCGGAGTTGGCGGCCAGGGTGGTGCTGGAGGCAGAGTCAGAGACCAGGACAGGACTGGGAGACCAGAGTGGTGCCACGGGTCGAGCCAGGGACCATAACTGAGTTGGCAGCCAGGGTGGTGCTGGAGGTGCTCTGTGCCTGTAAACAGGGACAGGAGGTAGAAGGCCTGGCAAATCTAGTGAAACAAAACACAGGACAGATACCACAGGAACATTGGTAGGTTCAGGCCAGGCAGAGAGTTCAGGCAGTTTGGGTGTAACCATGTCGACTGCGTTCTCCGACTCAGTCATTTCGGTCGACCCGGCCGGTTCGGCAGGTTCCGACGACCCAGTCGGTTCCATCGACCCGCTCGGTTTGGCAGGTTCCGTCGACCCGGTCGGTTCGGCTGGTGAGGCCGACGGCTTAGGGATGCCGGCCGCCCGAGCCGACCTCATCGGGGTATCCGCCAGTTTGGAGACCAGCCGGTCCGCATGGACCTCAGCCGAGCTTGCCGGTATGGTAGCCATGAGAGCTGGCTTGGTCACAGGTGTGTACGGGACTGGGCTGGACGGAGTCACTGTAGTGCATTCGGGCGTCCGTGGCTGGTTACACTCTGTAGCCCACGGACCCCGATGCTTGCTGCCCCCCCAAAAAATATTTACGGCCGGCTTCCGTCTCTGCACTGCTCAAGGTTAACGCGGACCCGTCCAGGAGCAATGCCAAGTTGACGAAGTCCGAGAATGATTTTATCTCTCGGCTAGACGGCATTAAGTATCACAGGATGTCCTTTAGTCCGTACTTGAAAATGTCCTTGAGGGCCTTCTCACCAAAGTTGGCCTGGTTGCACAGTTCCACGAATACCTCCGCATATTCCTCGACTGGGGAGTCCTCCTGACGGAGGCAAAACCGGATTTCTGCTGGATCCCTGTGGTGAGTCGTTCTGTCACGGTTAGTCACAGGCGAATGCGGATCCATTTGCAGTTACTCCTTTAATAAGCACAAAACAGGAAACAAACAACAAACAAGCAGGCAAAAACAGATCAGAACACTGAGCAGGACAGGGAACAGGAACAGGAACAGAGACATAAACAGACAGCACAGCGCATACCAACAACGACTCACAACCGGGAAGTGAACAAAACAGAGTACATATAGTGAAGGAGAACCAATCACAAGACGGAGACAAACAAAGACTAAGACAAAACACATGGGGAAGAGATTGAGTGCAATTTTAATGTCCATGGTAACAAATAGGTGGGCAGGGTCAACAATTAACAGCAGGGAATGACAGCAGGCAGAAACAAAGGAGAACACAGACAGACTCATTACACATTGCTTTTCAACCATGCTTCAACGGAAGTATTTAAAAAAAATAAACTCATGGAACAGGCCTAGACAAAAATGATGGTACTCCTAACTTAATATTTTGTTGCAGAACCTTTTGAGGCAATCATTGCAATCAGACGATTCCTGTAACTCTCAATAAGACTTCTGCACCTCTCAGCAGGTATTTTGGCCCACTCCTCATGAGCAAACTGCTCCAGTTTCTGGTTTGAAGGGTGTCTTTTCCAGACGGCATGTTTCAGCTCCTTCCAAAGATGCTCAATAGGGTTGAGGTCAGGGCTCATAGAAGGCCACTTTAGAATAGTCCATTGTTTTCCTCTTAGCCATTCTTGGGTGTTTTTAGCTGTGTGTTTTGGGTCATTGTCCTGTTGCAAGACCCATGAGCTGCGACTGAGACCAAGCTCTCTAACACTGGCAAGCACATTCCTCTCTAGAATCCCTTGATAGTCTTCAGATTTGTACCCTGCAAAGATTCAAGACAACCTGTGCCAGATGCAGCAAAGCTGCCCCAGAACATAACAGAGTACTTCTTTTCTTGATATGCTTCATTTTTCAGTCTGTGAACATAGAGCTGATGTGTCTTGGCAAAAAGTTCCATTTTTGTCTCATCTGTCCATAGGACATTCTTCCAGAAGCATTGTGGCTTGTCAACATGTGGTTTGGCATATTCCAGTCCAGCTTTTTTATGATTTGTTTTCAACAATGGTGTCCTCCTTGGTCGTCTCCCATGTAGTCCACTTTGGCTCAAACAACGATGGATGGTGCTATCTGACACTGATGTTCCTTGAGCATGAAGTTCACCTTGGATCTCTTTAGAAGTCTTTCTGTGCTCTTTTGTTACCATTCGGATTATCCGTCTCTTTGATTTGTCATCAATTTTCCTCCTGTGGCCATGTCCAAGAAGGTTGGCTACAGTCCCATGGATCTTAAATTTCGGAATAATATGTGCAACTGTATGCACAGGAACATCTAGCTGCTTGTAGATGGTCTTATAGCCTTTACCTTTATCATGCTTGTCTAAAATTGTCTTTCTAATCTCCTGAGACAACTCTTTCCTTCGCTTCCTCTGGTCCATGTTGAGTGTCGTACACACGATGTCACCAGACAACACAGTGACTACCTGGAGCCCTACATACAGTATAGGCCCACTGACTGATTACAAGATTGTAGGCACCTGTTTAAAGAAAAAAATAAATAAACTCATGGAACAGGCCTAGACAAAAATGATGGTACCCCTAGAAAAGACTGAAAAAAATGTGACCAAAGGGACATGTTAATTCAATGTGTGTCCACTAATCCACTAATAAAGTATGAACATTTTTCGATTATTTGTCTAAAGATGCCTTTATGTTTAGAGTCATTAAGGCATCTTTAGACAAATAATCGGAAAATTTTCATACTTTGTTCATTTTGCTAGCTGACTATGCCATGACGTTCGAGCTTGCCAGTTTGATTAGCTAGATATGAGTTAAAGTGTGTTCAACTCTTAATAATTCAACATGTTTCTGGCTACATAGTTAGATATCTAGAAAAGTTGCTCCTTGCACCTGATCCTGAGTGTGACCTGTAGATTGATCTTGATATTAAGTATTTAACATAACAGATAACTGCTACTGAACATATTTGAGTATTGTAACAATAGCACATGTAGTTTGCTACTTTCCACCCCTGTAGCCAACCATTCAGTTTCCCTGGTACTGAATAAACTTTGTAGAGCATCAATCAGTAAATAGAATAGTCCCATAACTCAGAGACATATTGGATGATTGTTTTCTATTTGTTTGTTTTTTTGTTTTTTTTTGTGCTATCTGTACAGCCATATTGGAGGACTATTAAGTTGTTAAGTATGTCTATGAATTATGTGTTCTTTCATCCAGGTTATTATTACATCAAACCAGTATCTTTGCTGTCTCTCTGAAGGATTCATATTGTTAATGCTCTTATTGTCAGGGAACAAAAAGCAATGACCCAAATGCAGGGATAGAAAACTGACAGGGGTTTGTTTAACAAAAAACAAATCAATGGACATAGGAAAACACTAAGGGAAAACTGAGCAAACTCAAATACAAAATATACTGTACTAAAATCAAAAAGTAAAACATAAAACGGAAACCACCAGGGTAGAAAACAACACACGACAAAAAGGACTCCGCAAAAAAACACCAGGGGGCGTTCCGGCAGGGGTTTATTTATGTCTCGTGCCATATGCTTTTGTTTGTTTTGTGTTTGTTCCTGTCTCTGCACACCTGATCCTCATGTTTCACTGCCCAAGTCATCATGACAATTAATGGTAATAACTTGATAAGTTGAGGTAAACCCATGTATGCTTATTCATTTGAGTTACGGTGAGTTTGGTACAACTGAATTCACATTTGTGTTGTCAAGGTGTCTAATCATTAGTAGTTCCATCAATATCATGACTTTTTCAACATGACCATCACACCAAAGTTCATTAGGTCTCTTCCACACAAAAGTAAAAAATAATTACTTTCCAGTCTGTCCTAGCATTCAGAAGTCATAGGAAAAGCCTACTGCCATGTGAGGTTACAGCTCTTCCAGAAGCTAGTCACAGAAATATATGTAACAGTAATCTGGTCTATTGTGTCCTCATTGTGTCCTGACCTCAGACAAGATTACAGTACACAGGTATGACAGAGGACAGACAAGTTTATAGTTGTCTTCTGCCAACCTCAGCCCCACAGAGCACTTACTGGATTCCCTAGATCATATCAGGATACAGTGTGGACTTTCATCAACTGACTCTCACTTGATGAGGCCCTTGGCATTTATTTATGCTTTTTGGAGATTGGATATTTAGTGCAATAATGCTTGCATTTTGTTTTTCATCATATATTTTTATCAGAAATTTCTGACAAATATCTGCTATCATTTAAGTCATCTCTTCAAAATTCCTGATTAAATTCTCTAAAACATGGTGCTACTATAGTTTTTCAATCAGTCAGTTTTATCAAATCTATTGACATTCAGGTAGAACGGTCATCCAATGGGCAGTTATCTGATATCAAATACAGGAAAAAAATGCTAGTCAGTGTGTCCTGAAAGTGACAGTAAATTAATATGATGAGTGAGGGACAGTGAGTCAATAGCCCATCTGCCAGCATCATTTCATGCCTCTTGGATGGGCAACACTAGGGTGACGAGTGAGGTGAAGAGTGTAAAAAAGTCAATGTTCAGCAGACATGTAAGAGTCTATTTCCTTGGCTGCTTTGGTGACTATGAAATCAACTCTGAGTTTATTGAGGAGGCAAGGACAAATGGATTATCATTTTAGAATATGATACCATGATACCATGGTATATGCAAACTTTCTTTTGTTTTCGGGTTGTCATTCTGTCCAGCTGTCCACTCGTCAATCTGGTTGGCTGGCTGTGGGCCCGCCCGAGATTCTTGTTGGCTCATTATCTCAAGATCAGGTGGGTGCATTTTGTAGGAATTATATAGAGTAATCATTGGAACCAACAGATGAACTGATTAGATTTTGGAACCAAATTGTGTTAAGGTCACAGCAAGGTCAGATGTATTAAACAGTTTATCTTCAATAAGCTTCTTTCCTGTTTGATGTATTTTAAGGGGTCTTGATAAAAGTAGAAACCCTGTTAATTATAGGTTATTATAAAACATTATTTTCTTTCTGTACATCTGTGTTTCACAGTCTAGGTAGTTTACCTTAACATACTCAAGAAAAGACTGTGAATTTAATTTTGGCCTTCAGAGTATTTGAGTGACTGTAGAAAACTCCTCTAGATACAGGGATTTTCCTGTGAAGTACTTGAATGCCTAATGTAGCTTTGTCCCTTGAGCTGTCTCTTCCCTTTCTTCTTCTTCTTCTTTTCACTGTCTATTTCAAACACAGGCAGGGAGTTTTTTTTTATCATTAGCAAGAATTAGATTAGTACAAGATGAAAAAGAAAAAAAATAATGGCCTGGTGTGGGGAGTGTAGAAGGAAGCAATGTGTTGTCAGCAGAGGAGGAGAACAAAAGAGCTGTTTCCATGATCAAAAATTGTTTCCAGTGTGCGTTTCAATGTGAGTGTGCATCCGTCTGTCAGCTTATGTGTGTAGTGTGCATTACTAAAATACTGTCTAACAAGTCTAACAATTTTTTAACCTTAGCCACTTAGTTTTATAGTTTTATAGTTTTTCAATACCTCTGTTTTTCACTGTTTTTCCATCTCTGGCATGTACTGCTTTATTTACTTACATCCAATTCTTAGTTGAATTATGTTTTGCAGGCTTCCAGGTACATCAAGGTTAACCTATTTAGGTTCCCCACTGGATTTTCACTGCACTGATGATTGTACCCTATCTGTACTACATGCACGTTACCATTTTATAGCTTGAGACAATCCTCTTTGTATAATAAACGAGGTCACGTTCTGAAATTTGAGAACCCTTGTTTATAAATGGGAAAACAAACTTGTATCATACCATAAAAAGCATGATTCTGAATATTTGATGGTGAATCAACTGAATATGCTGAATATGGTGGCCTCTATTGTGGCTTCCTTGAGAAATAGATTTTAAAAATTAACGAGAAAATAATTTTTCTCCAGTCCTTACTTAATATGGAAAACTATTTCTAGTTGGGTATTTAAGTGGGTGGGTCCCAATCTATACATATATCATTTTAACTTATTACAACTTATTCAAACCAATAACACATGCATGCTACAGATGAAGTGCATTATAACATTGGCACACGTGCATGGTACAAATCAGGCAAGAGTTACAGATCAGGTAACCACATCCATTTTAAAATCTCTGGTTTTCAGAAAGGAAAGCACATGGAATGAAAGCTTGATGTGCCAGAGTATTTTAAGGGAATAAAGGTAAAAGCAAGATGTCTTGACTAAAGTTGAACAACAGTACATGGCCACTCTACACCTTCTGACCTGAGAAGTGGTTTCCCTGTATTTCCTGCTGATTCCATTTCATGCTCACACACTTGTATAATTCAACAGGCAGCTGGAATGTGACAGAATGAAGCACTCTGAACTCACTAGTTCACTTGTAGTGCACAGCAACAAACTGAGTTTCCCTCTGAAAAGCTTGGACAAATGTAACAGTTACTGATAAAGCTTATTTCTAGGCACCATCATTGTAAGAATGTTAGATGTAATGAAATGTATGAAATGCATTTAAAGGGTTTTATATGAAAAGTGCTGAAATTATTTATAATGACCATAAATAATAAATGAAACTTGAAAATTGTTGGCTTTGTAATAAATACCTCCTGTACTGTGATCCTCTTCTAATCAAACCAAAAAATGTATTGACTCTAAACTCAACTCCAATATTAAAATTAAAAAAATTGTTATTGTTGCCAACAAAACAACCTAATTGTAACCTTTCTGAAACAGTTATGCATCATTTTACACAACCCATTCAAACCCATTCTTATTTCCATGTCATTGTAGTACAGGAGTTCCACACACTCAACTCATCAGAAAACTGACTATTCTCAATATTAATCTAAAATACACAATTTAGTGTGTTATATGAAATGGAAAAAAAATGATGACTATGATTAGAGATGATATATATACATTTACAGCATTTGGCAGATGCCCTTATCCATACCATTTTTTTTTTATTATATACAATCGAGCAATTCAGGGTTAAGGGCCTTGCTCTTGGGCCCAGGATTTGAACTCACAATCTTCTGATTATTAATGCAACACCTTTACCACTAGGCTACCACATCCCACATTGTTCCAAGTCAATTTTAATGAATATGTAAGACTGATTTTCATATTTAGCATATTAATTGATCCATAGGGTTAATGGTATATGATGCTCCTGAGGTAACCTATGCCAGAATCGCAGCTGCTGAGAATGGCTCAACAAGGAAAGTCTAGAAATAAATGGGATTTCTTAAGATAGACAGACTTAGAAACCATATAAATGGCTTTGGGATGAAATTGATACTAACATCTGCTCTCAAATCTCAATCTGTGAACAGCTGATAAATTCAACAAGATGAGCATCATGTTAAAACTAGAATGAATTTCCTGGTTACACCATTGTACTTTTTGAACATACAGTATCTCACAGAAGTGAGTACACCCCTCACATTTTTGTAAATATTTTTTCATGTGAATAAGAAGAAGGCTATAAGAAGATATCCAAGATATTGGTGGTTTAACAGGACAGGTTCCATTTAGAACAGGCCTCGCCATGGTCGACCATATCGATATCCAGAGGTTGTGTTTGGTAAATAGATATATGGATGCTGCCGGAATTGCTGCAGAGGTGCACACTGCATCAAATTGGTCTGCATGGCTGTTGTCCCAGAAGGAAGCCTCTTCTAAAGATGATGCACAAGAAAGCCTGCAAACAGTTTGCTGAAGACAAGCAGACTAAGGACATGGATTGTTAAAACCATGTCTTGTGGTCTGATGAGATCAAGATAAACTTATTTGGTTCAGATGGTGTCAAGCGTGTGTGGCGACAACCAGGTGTGGAGTACAAAGACAAGTTTGTCTTGCCTACAGTCAAGCACGGTGGTGGGAGTGTCATAGTCTGGGGCTGCATGAGTGCTGCTGGCACTGGGGAGCTACAGTTCATTGAGGAAACCATGAATGCCAACATGTACTGTGACATACTGTAGCAGAGCAAGATCCTCTCCCTTCGCAGGGCAGTATTCCAACATGATAATGACCACAAACACACCTCCAAGACAACCACTGCCTTGCTAAAGAAGCTGAGGGCAAAGGTGATGGACTGGCCAAACATGTCTCCAGACCTAAACCCTATTGAGCATCTGTGGGTCATTTTCAAACAGAAGGTGGTGGAGCACAAGTTCTTTAACATCCACCTGCTCCATTATGTCTTCATGGATTAGTGTAAGAGGACTTCTGTGGCAAACTGTGACACTCCATAACTGATGTTATAATATTATAATATTTGTTGTGACTCAGATGGAGATTTTCTTTTGAGTCTTCTTTTTCTGACGGTTTCTTCCTAATATTGTAATATTCGTTTTTCACCTCAGACTTGCTCATTAAGGATACATTTTAATTTAAAATTTTTCCTTTACAACCTGAAATGACACATTCTATAAAGCTGGGTTGTTATAAAAAAAAGCCCAAATCTACACCTCACCCATAAGTGAACTTTTAAGCTTTGTTCATTTCTAGTCAACAACATGGATTCTTGTGCTTCTGCTGGAAGCAATTTTACTATGGAAATTTAGAATTTACAACACTTCTCTAGGACTGCATATGAGTTGTATGACGGAGTAAGAAATCTGACTCCTTCCTGAATAGTAAACAGTATTACCCAAGTCACAACAAGAATCAACAAAAATATTAGTGTTATGTATACAATTACTGTAAGTATATGCCAGCCTTCTAAAAATATCAAATACAGTGGTGAAACAAAACCTAATCCACTGTACTCAAGTATGACTTGCACATAAAATCATTGGTATTTTAATAAGTAAAATAAATTTACACCTAGATACTGCACATATTCATGGTCAAATTGTTTTGGTCTCATCTGAACTAATGATAGTTATATAAGATTTAACTAGTTAAACCTTGGCAAAGTTAAAGTGAAAACGTACAGTATTTCATGAAACCCTTCCAAGCTTGTTGTTCTGAACGTGGCATCTAATAGTTTCATTTAAAACTTTAAATCAGAAAACTATACCAATAAACTGTGCATATTTGGGGTTCTGTTTTGTCTCCCATCATTGTTCTTTTTGCAAAAAAACTGTATATTTACCTGAGTCACTTAAAAAAAACCTCATATTTGCCCTGATCAAAGGTTTAGAATCCAAATTCATGTCAACTTAATACTGTGACGCTGAAGCAGATTGTCCCCAGACAAGACTTGTAAAATGTGTAATTAATTTGGCCTTGCTTTAGTCACTGCAGTAAAATGCTTGTATTTGAAGCTAAAAAAATTTTAAGCTAAATAAGTGCCATTTTTAGCCCTCTTCCAGCAGTGAGCCCTCTGTAATTGCTACCGAGCTGTCAGAGTCCTTGTGGTGGACGAGCTTTGGGCTACTTCTCCCATGATATGCTCCCTGCCACCAAGGCTATGTTTCAGGGAAGATGCTGTAATCTACATGCATGAGTGCAATGGAATAATTAGCCCCAGATGCTGCAGGCTCCACAGGGATAGATGTTTTTATTATCATAACTGTAAACACCTCACAAGGTACAAAAACACTCATCTACTCAAATATGTGCAATAAATGGCCTAAAGATTGCAGAACATCATATCCATGTGTGCTGTTTAAATGTGTGCCTAAAATGGGTTTTGGCTGTGGGGATTTCTGCCTATTTAGCCACAGTTAGTAAAGTCTGGCACTGATGTCAGGGGATAAGGCCTGGGGGGTGCAGCTAGTGTTCCAGTTAATACCAAAGGTGTTCAGTGGGTTTGAGGTTAGTTCTCTGTGCAGAACTCTCAAATCTTTGTAGAGCTTTATTTGTTCACCGGGGCATTAAGGAACATGTTGTATGTTCAATGCTGAAAATATATTTGGGCCCCTTAGTGGAGTGAAGGGAAATCCTAATACTACAGCACACAAAAACATCTTAGAATATTCTGTGTTTCCAACTTTGTGGCAACTGTTTTGGCCAAGCTAAAATATGCTTATAAGAAAATATAAGCATGGCTTGAAGTAAGGTGAAGAATCTGACAATTACACACAGGCATGCACAGACAGACAGACAGACAGACAGTCAGACAGACAGATAGATAGATAGATAGATAGATAGATAGATAGATAGATAGATAGATAGATAGATAGATAGATAGATAGATAGATAGATAGATAGATATTTTATGTGCATGAGCATCTAGCACACGACGGCACTAGGGCAATGTCTTCAGTCTGTAATTGTGCAGTGCTGAGCCTCTAGCGTTAGTGGAGGTGAAGGACATTGCGCCACCCGGCCGCGCGCGGTGGCACTGCAGTTTTTAGCGCTCATTTATAAGCTGCGGCGCGCTCGGGGAGGGCGATAATTACACTCGTTGTTGGACGAAGTAGAAGTTCGCAGGGATTTTTCTGTCTTAAGCGCAGCAGGGGAATAAAACATGGCAAATAACTCTGCACAGCCTCCTTATCTTCACTTGGCGGAACTGACGGCATCCCAGTTCCTCGACATCTGGAAACATTTTGATGCTGACGGTAAGTGAATGTGTGCATGGATACTGAACTGAGAAAAATATGCTCTGGAGGTCTGAAAATAAAAAAAATGTCATTAGATGAGAATTAAGCTGAAATATGTAGCTTATGCAAAAGTTTGTTGAGGTGAAAACAAAAGGTTTTTGGTGTTTTGTGTGTAGAGAAATCAGGACAGTGCGCACCGGTATATTTCGGAGATGAGTACCAAAGGTGTGCACTGAATTTCTGTAATTAACAGAGATGCTTTGTGTTTGCATTGCTATTGAAACTTACAAAAATGCATTTCACCGTTATTTTTCGAATTTCCTTGTTATTGTTGGCTAGTTCCATTTATCAGGTTAATATATAAACGGTGTGTGATAATTAAACACTAATTATTTTTATTAAAACTATGTGAATTCTTTAGACGATTTAAAGATTGTATTTAATAGCAAAGCCTTGATTTTGAATTACAAACTGCACCTTGACTAACTGGTCAACGTTGTGTTTTTAACACATCCTAGATAATTAATAGTTTTACTTAGAAATCATTGGAACAAATCAACATTTTCTCATTTACCAGTAGAGCAACACTACCTTTCCTTTGCATGCCAGTGTTTTTTTTCTGTGTATACCAGTGTAAAATGTGTGTGGTCTCTTTCAATAGGTTGTTGACACTGAGTCAGGACTGAACTCTGAATGCATCCAGGTGCTGTAACAGGGCTGTGATGCTAGGACTGACACGGTTTTATTCAACTTTTCATTAATTTAAAATGCGGATGAATGCTGTTCTGTTTTGGCATCCAGTTTTATACTTACTGTAAATCACAAAGAGAGAGATTCTTCTTGAGAAATCAATTTTCATGTCTGCAGACAGTTTCACTGACACTATCTATAGTTTGAAGCAGACCACACACATTTGTGCAGAGACTATACATAGTAATATTTTATACACTAGCCAAAATTGAATCAGATTTTTATATAGCTCCCTTAAACATTAAGCTTCACATCATCTTTCTGTGGTTTGAAAGAAATGGAATTTAAAAGGCCCCCTACCGCAAGGCCCTTAATTATTCCAAAATCAGAAAGAGAGACATTCAAAGCGTGCTGAGGAGAACAGCTGTCAAGATTTTAATTAGGCTCTATAACTGCTACGATTTTGGTACCAGCCAAAAACATTTACAAGCTTGGTAGATAGGACATCAGCCAGACAGATCAACAACTTGATTTCATGTTGTCCTGTTTTCTAAATGCTAAATGCTGATTTAATTGGTATCTCACATACAGGCAATGGCTACATTGAGGGCAAGGAGCTTGAAAACTTTATCACTCAGTTGGAGGTTGCACGGAAAGGAGCAGGTGTGGTAAGTAAACAAACAAAAAGGAAAATACATTGAATCTTGAAATTTAAATATGGAATCTGGCAAAATAAAACAGCACAAGAAAGCTGCTTGTAGAGGCAAAAATAGCTTCTGTACTTTTTTCACCCAAAACAAATTGAATTAAGTTACAGTAACTGGTCAGGATCATTCTGTATTTAAGGCCGAAAGTGGTATACAACAAATATATAATTGTCATTCAAGAGCAAAGTTAACCTAGAACAAAAAAAAAGATCTACATCTACAACAAAGCTAAAAAAAAAAAGCCAGACAGGGATGAGAAACATATAAAAGCACCAGCAACACTAAGCAAAGACAGTCCTGAAAAAGCAGAATGCTTTATGCTATGATGATTTTGCAAAAACAAGCAGTGCTGATTACAAGGTTGTCAGTGACAAAGCAATCGAGGACAGGTGGAAAGAATCATATTGCAAATGGGACACTGTATTTTTGGTTTAATAGAAGTGCACCTCAATAGATGCAGAATGAAACAGAGTGACTTTGGAGATGCTTGAGATATTTAAAAAGAAAACAGAAAGAAAGCTCCCATTATATTTTCTGTGTTATTGAAACAATGTCCTGCTGGTACTTGTAAAATGTCACCAATTTTGCCATCAATGTGTCCAAATTGAATACTGAAATTGGAATATTTCCGACAGGAGTTAAATGAGCGTGTGGTATTTATATAGAGGATCTTTGCGCAAGCAACAGAGAGGTTTTATTTCCCTGCATGTCATATAGTAAAAGCCATGAATCATGTGAACCTCTGGAATCATGTTAAGTATGCTAGAAACTCAATCAGTAACTATCTTATTGAGGCTTTTCCCCTGTAGTAGAAAGACATCTTCTTTCATGAGGTGTCATTTATCTGGCACATTTCCCTTATCTCTGATAAGTAAAGCAAATTAAAGGGATTGGTGTTACATGAGATTGGCGTTACATACATCTAAAGCTAACTCTGGACCAAAGCCCTCCTGCAATGTTTGTCTGTTTCAGGACCCATCAAATGCATCTTTCAGAGACAAGATTGCAGAGTTCATGCAGAAATTCGACAAGAACAATGATGGGAGGATTGAGCTGTCAGAGGTAAGAAATTGCATTGTTCAAAAATGGAATCTGTTGCCAGTGAATGTGACAAGGTCAGACAAGGAAAGTCCTGAATATTGAAAATATTCAACTCGACTGTTTTAAATGCTCTAAAATGAGAGCATTTCAATGTCACAATTTTCATTTAGATTCTAGAAACATTAATTCTCATGTTATCCATGTCTCAGCTGGCCCAGATTCTGCCAACAGAGGAGAACTTCCTGCTTTGCTTCAGACAATTTTTGGGCTCCAGCTCTGAGTTTATGGCGGTAAGTTTACAGAAATAGTTAATTTGACCTTCTTTTGTATTCCATAAACTGACTTTACTTAATTGTTATAATGGTAAATGGTAAAAAAGAATAAAATAAAATAGAAAGTTATAGCAAGTGTTTCCAGTTCAATATACTAAGGGCTGTTAGTTGGGATAGTAAATATGTGACTGTACTTCTACCAGTGAGTGCACAAGTACAGATTTCTGTGGAACACGTACTGTAGAGGTCATGTATCCTTTTTTTAATAACACATTCTGATAGACCACCAAATCATTAAAAATATTAGAAAATAACTCAAGGTGTTGTTTGAATGAACATTTTAAATGTTGATAGTGTTCTTTGTTGAGGATAAAAATCTCTCAGTGTTCCTACTGTATACTACTACCTATTGTGGGTAAAAGTTACTCACTGTGCAGCTATTGTGCCTGGTTACATTCTGCAAAAGTAGTTCTAAGTTTATTTATATACAACTGAATCAATATCATTGCCAGAAATAGTGATTTTGAATCTGAGTTACATCTTTCACTTACCTTCAGGGTATTTCACATGCATTTGTTTTATCATGTCCCTCTTTGCATTAAAAAAACAAACAAACAAACAAACAAAAAACACCAGACCAATGCCTCATGATCATGCAAGCTTCTAGTAACACCTGTCATTATGATATGGCTAACAGGCTTGGAGTTGAGTGGCCAAACCTCTGCCACTTAATCTGTTATGTATTTTCAGATACAATGCCTCTCCACAATATGTATCAGTTTTACTTGTTCTGTGTTGCACAGAAACATTGCATGCACTGTTTTATTCTAAACTCCACATACACCTGTAATTTCTGAAACCCAGTTTACAGGAATAATGTGATGAACATTTTGAGACAGAGTTCATGTACAGTTCAGTCTGATTCAGTCAGTCATTCAGCTGTATATTTACACCATTTCAGTAAGTGTAATGCCAGTGTTTACTGCATCATGTGATCAGGCTTTACATTTAGGCAAACTGTGTAACTGAACAGGACAGACTCAAGAATGTAACCTGTGGTGGTAAAGTAAAAGTTGCTGTCTCGAAATGACCAGTTTGGCTTGGACAAAATGAAACAATGATCTTGTGTCTCCTAGGCTTGTGTGCCAAAGATCTGCCAGGTAAATGTAGCAGTTGGCTTTGTGTACCAGGCTTCTGGCAAAAGTGCTTGTTGTGCATATTTGCCTTTTCTATAGAAACAATTACACTGATCTACTGCATTCTGCAATCTCTGTCAAAATAGTTTTGAGAGTGAGACCAATTTTCTGAACATGTATGCAAGACAGACCCTAAGATTTGCATTTCAATGCCCTGTTGCATTGTTGCTTGCATTTGACTTAATGTTGTAAAGGGACTTTCAGTTTAAGTCCTATTGTCATACCTGCTGCCTGTTTCATTCCTTGCTGTGGTAGCCAAAGGCAGAGGAAAATTATATGCTTTGCTTTAAACGCATTATAATACAGTTAAAGTAAGGGTCTATATGTGCTTGTTGCAAATTTTAGTTCCCAAAAATTATATCAGGATCTTCATCCAGCTCTATAAGAACTAAGCAGAACAGGCTCTAATACACAAAAGTTTGGAAAAGAAAATGTTTTTACAATTTACAAGTTATACACGTATTGTTAAAATTATGAAAATAGTTCATGAGTTTATATTCCAACAATGTCACAGCCATCAGTCATTAAAAGAGAGCAAAACTGGCAGAGCTCTCTGAAGGTGGGATGCCATTACTCGCTTCCCTGTCAATGAGAATGACATTAGCCAATTGGGGATGTCTTTGAGCTCATGTATGCAGTACTGTTCAGATAGCACTTTCCTTTGAGTATCTTACACTGCACTGTGATACAGGAGAAAATATAACTGAGAGGAAGCACAAACTTGTACAATTCATGCGCAGGGGAAAATTAGTGAGATTTAGAGGGATAGATGAATAGAAACTACCCACAAGGGTTGAAGGTTGCTAAAGATTGCTAAAGTAATGAGAAAATAAGAATAGTTCCAAAGAAAACTGTGCAATGTGCATAAAATAAAATGTTTAAAAAATACTTGTGCAATATTATGGATGTTTTTATGAATATGTCATAAGAATATCACCAATATACTGCATTAGATTATATCATATATTTCTCTGTCTGTAATATTGGCTTGTTCATATCATAGAGAAAAATCAGTCACAAAAAAAGCTAAACTTTGGAAATCAAACTTGCACTTTGATTTTAGTGACTGATTAAGGTTTGGTGCTTATCTTTCTTCCCATTGTGTTATGCAGATCCGATGTAAGTGTGATATTGAGAAGAAAATTCAATGAGCATTTTAATCGCACTATAGTGCGAATGTGTATATTTTCACATTCTCAACATGTCTTGCCCATGCCGTTTTCTCTTTTACTCTCACCAAAAAAACTGCTAGTAGGTAGACTAGCTTTACTTCCTTATGTGTAGGTTTGAATGTATGTGTGCATAGGGTATGTGTGCTTGTGTTTCCAGGATAGATTTCATATCTAACCATGAGGTGGTTACTGAAGATGGATGGTCGATTGGATGGAAAAAAGGGTTACAGTAGAATGAAGAGATACAAATTTGTATTTTTTTGAGCAGTGCATTATAGAAAGTCCACAGAAATACTTTACAGATATGAGAGGCTGAACAGGGCATCTATTTTTGCTATGAACCAGTGCCAGCTATAAGGGCAGCTAGCTGTTATTAAATTGTTAAAATTGCATTACATGTTCTTTGTGCTCTCACTGCTAGCTGAATACAAAATGGATATAATGCATGGAAAAGCCAGTGAGAATACTGCATTGAAACTTTCATGGCTTTAAAAAATTATTACTCCCATGTACCTTCCTTTAATCTCACCAGGGCAGTATTTTGGAAGGGAATAATGGGAGGTTGGAGAAAGAAATAAACGTGTAATTCTTAATATGCTGTTTGTTTTTTCAGACAGAACATAAATCTAATATTTCTAGTGGAACCAGATAGTATTTACAGTATTTTATTCAAATAGATGATTATCATTTTAAACTTTATTGACCATTATATCTTGGAACCTGTCCTGGGAACACTGGGTAAAATACAGGAGAATTTGCCTAGAGTCAAAAGGTACCATACACAAAAAGATTCACAATAAGGGACAATTTGGTATAGCCTGTCCACGTACTAGCATGTTTGTCAGAGGTGTGAGGAAACTGGAGAATCTGGAGGAAACATTGGAGAACAGGCAATGCTCTACATACAGATCGTAGCAAAGCTTACTGTAATACTGACCCTTGAGCTATGAGGCAGCAACACTAACCACTGCCAACATTTTGACAATCTCTGATATTTGTCAGTGTATTTCTATTACTACTATTACTTCCTATTTTGACATTCAAAATTCACATTTCTTTATTATTTGCATTTGATTTATGGGGACTGTGGCTATGGAAAATGACCGATGTCTGTAATTTTAAAAATTCTAAAAAAAAATTATTATAACAACTGTTTCTAACAGATGGTTTTATATATTTATTAATGTTATATCGGTTTACTTTTTATTTAACATAAAATACCTTGTTTTGTGGATATTTGACATCTGTAGGCCTGGAGAAGGTATGACACAGACCGCAGTGGCTTCATTGAAGCAAATGAACTGAAGGTAAGATACTTGTATACAAGATTGATCTTTTTTTAATGAAAATTACCACTTTCTTCACCAACTATTTAGGAATTATATCGAAGGTAGTAGTATAGAGTATATTGGTATAAGTTAGCTGAGCTATTGTTCCAGGTTGGGTTGTACTGACTACCCTGCGCAACATCTGTGTAATGCTGTAGCTCTTTTGCTTGAGAAGCAAAACGAAAGCACGCAAATCAGTCTGGCTGAAGCAACTGCCAGTTGGAGGAAACATTCAAATCTCTTCACTGGTTCGTAAAGTATAAACCAGGATGTAATCACAAGCAGAAAATTGATTTTGACCATAGGTATAATAATGTGCAAATGTTGTTGTTCTATGAGTGGACCAGGTTCCCTTTGTGAGACCTATTTTGTAGTCTAAATAACCTGTATTTTTTTCTTTATTTCTTTTAGAACTTTCTCTCAGACCTTCTGAAAAAGGTCAACAGGCAATATGATGACCAGAAATTGCAGGAATACACACAGACAATTGTAAGTATCTCATCAGCACATGTTATATGCACATGCATATGTTGCTATAATAAAATACCTGTCCAGCTAACAGTTACTCAGACTTAGAATTATACCTTGGTAGATTATTCAATACTTTACTAGGTGTGTATGCATTTGACTAGTTAACTATGACTCCCACAAATTGAGTTTTTGAAAGAAAAAATGAACTACCCTTTTTATGCTCAATTTGGGTGCATTTGTAACACCAGCAAAGACTTTTAAATTATAAATAGTGGTTAATTTATGAAAATTATCCAATTACTTTGTTCTTTTTTTACACTTTCAGCTCAAGATGTTTGATCTGAATGGAGACGGGAAGCTGGGGCTTTCTGAAATGGCAAGGTGAGCAATATCTTTGCCCAAAATAATCAGATAAATCAATCTCTCTTTAATGTTATGCTAACAGACTGTTTCTTATTTACTTTTTAAGGCTTCTGCCAGTTCAGGAAAATTTTTTGCTGAAGTTCCAGGTGAGTTAGGTCAAAGCAAGGTTTGCAGTTTGTTCTGAAAGGATGCAGTTGTAGCCAAAATACTGATTTGTTTGCACTTTGTTGCAGGGTGTCAAGCTGACCAGTGAACAGTTCAACAGCATCTTCACATATTATGACAAGGTAGTGTGCATTTCTACACAACATAAATGCAACTGCCTTTGATTTATATGCCATGGCAGGGAAACACTCTGTGGTATTTTTAGACTGAAGGACTACACTTCATTTATAATTAAGTATCTCCCCCAGCAAGCATTCTCAAAGACAGTACATGCAAGAGGAGATCCTGTGCATACCTAAGTTCATTCAACTGTATTTTTTCATTTCATTTTATGTATTATCAAAAATACATTTTAATAAAACAAATTTCTATTGCTCACTGGACATGCACATGCTTAAAACAAAGAAACACAATGCTTAACAGCATAATAATGCTGCAGAAATTCTCCTACAGATGACAGCATGGTTTAGCTCAGTAAATGAGGTGGAGGGAGCTCTCCTTTATATATATTTTTACATCTGATTTCCCTCAATCTTGTGAATCCATTTTGCATGATAATGAGTTCTGTTTCCATTGTCCTGAGCAGGTAAATGACCACGAATGTGCACCTGCTCTCTGAACATTTGACTAACAATTGCTTTTTGGGTACTACAGTTCCAAATATGCCACTAGAGGGTGTGGTAAACATTTTCAAGCAAGAAATGTTAACATATTTTATACTATGTTAGTGGGGGTTTTTTTTGGGTTTTTTTTACTAATTTGTTAATTAATCAGTGCATTCATTTGGTGGAGGTTTACAAAACATCTAGGTGTAGGTTATTATAATTCGTATAACTGTTAAGTATTTGGTGTTTACAAAGTTTTAGAGTTTATCCTTGTTTTTGTACAACTTTCTCCCCCTCTAACGAATTACATTGCCACTCTGTAAATTTGTACATTTGTATTTAATTAAGCATTGCATTACATAGCCCCCCACAGTCAACATTAGAAAACAAATGACAACTTAACTAATGTTACATTATTTTTTAAATTTAAAGCAAAAATTGTGCAGAGAGTGAAATGGTGTCCTCTGGCATTGGCAGCCTAAAAGATTTTTTGTTTGAAAAACTAGGACAGATACAGCATTTATTGATAAATGAAATGTTGCCGTACAATCTGAAATTCCTGCAGTGCATTTCAGTGGTACAGTATCATCCTTCTTTCTGTCTGATGCTGTCACATCTGCAACATAGGCACTTGCAGTTGCTACAGTGAAGCCATGGGTAAATAAAATAATAGCAGGAGAGGAAGACGCACCAGGTTGAGTAAATATAGACACACCTCACAGTGTCTAAACAGGATGTGCAGAGCTTTGAAAAAATGCAAAATGTCTGGCCACATGCAAAACAATGTACTCACCCAAAGATGCAAAAGAAATTACAAATACCTCCTGTCCTCTGTGTTGTCTTATTTATGACCTCATCCATGCTCTATAACTGAAGAGAGTGAATCAGTGAAGCAGAGAATTGTTAAATCGGAATGCAATCCTCTGTGTAAAGCCAATACACTCCTTGATATAACTTCAGTACAGACAGGGTTAACCCAGTATAACCTCTTTCTGTGTTTTAAAGGATGGAAATGGGTACATTGATGAGATGGAGTTAGACTACCTCCTGAAGGACCTCTATCAGGTGAGAAAAGAAAACCAAGAGTACTGAATGGCTGTAATTTGATCTAATTAATTAGAATTAACAATGATACATGTAATATTTTCTTTATTTTAGGGTGCTAATGCCCAGGACCTAGCTGGCTATAAAAAAAGCATCATGGCCTTGTCAGATGGGGGTAAACTGTACCGCACAGAACTGGAAGTTGTACTGTGCCGGGAGCCCATTATACTGTGATTGTACTGTTCAGCAAGCCCTGAATCACATTTCTCTTTCTGCTGCCTGACTACTGTAACCTTGTGCATGTGCCAGGCACTGCCCCTTTACTTTATGTGTGTTTTCATTTAATGTGCACTACAAAGCACAAAAAAAATATTTTCTATCACACTGCCTAAATCCCTTCTGCTTGACAACAGACATGCCATGGTTTTGACCTCTGCTGAATTTTTAAACACATTTCAAATGGATCTTATTCAATCTGATAGAGAGATATTAATAGTATGAATATGTGTGTAATGCTATTATTTACTAATTCAACTGATAATCCATATTTTCATTTATTTAATTGGATCCCTGTGCATCCCCTGGAAATCTTTCAGGTTTCCTATTTTCTCTTTGGTTTGAATATATAATTTTATTACATTTTCAGCTGTTTTTGGTTTCTGTTTTCTTTCTTTGGCTGATACTGTTGGCTGATACAATGTTACTGACAGAATTAATAAAAGACTAAGTTGTGTGAAGAATATCGTGTTGTTTTTTAATATAATTCTTTCTCAATGTGATCATTTAAAATATTGTTTAATTAATTGGAATTCAGTTTAATAATGCTTGAATGCATTTGCTGGTTAAGGAAAGATAAATCTATATTTCCATATTAGAGATTTATGCACATTCAGCTCAAGACTTTCTGTACCATAATGTACCATATGATAATTTGGATTAAAATGCTATGAACAAATATTACAATGGAATTAAAACATTTTGAACGAAATTGGGTTGCCAGTAAATGAATGAAACAAAATAAAATGCACAGTGAACAATTGAAAAACATATTTACAATAAAGTACTGCAACTTCTTAATGTTGTATAAAATTACCAGCAAACTTCCTTGATTGGGACTTTGATATTTGTATCTTGCAGTGAGCAATGGTATTGAGCTATGTATGAAATATTATGTGTTATTTTATGCTGTTAAGTATGATTTACTGGTGTTTACTGTACATACTGTATATAGGTTATTTATTGCCAGTATATTACTCTAAAAACTAAAGTATTTTTTATAGTGTACATTTATTGTTTGGGGGAAATCCTAAACAAATCTAGATAAAATGTTTTAAACAATACCACAATCTCTCTTTGCCAAAATACAGCTTCTGCATAACACATAACAGGTCAAGTTCGATTCTTTGGTCAATTATCCTCTTGTGAGGTTTAGCTTCTTGGCCATGAGATTTAAAATCTTAAACACTTACATTTTTTTATTTAAAATGTAAATATAATTTTTTTAATTTAAAATTAGTCTTGAGAATTTTTCCCATGCCTCTATTATTGTCTCATCTGATCAAAGATTTCCTTCTTCACACATGCAAAACAGTGTGGAATTATAGAACTGTAAACTTTGTGACCACAACCAGTAGTATCTTCTGCAACCACCCAACCATGAACAATGGACAACTTTTGGTTTCCTCCTTCCTCCAATATCTGAGGGAAAATACATTGGTGTGGATATGGTAATTTTCAGGAATGTTAAACTTTTTAATAGTTATTGTATTTTTATAGTTATTTTTTAAATTTCTAGGGCCCAGCAGCACAAATCCTCTTTAGGGGAACACTAAGTAGCTAACTAAAATAGTAGTAGTATTTTACATTTATGTTAGTAGTAAGTAAATAGATGTGTCACAGGCTTCCATTAAGAGGGAAAGCAGAACATAAATGTGAAAACCAATAACAACCAGAGCAACAAAGCATGACTGACAATATACATGACAAGACAGGAAAGAAAGAAAAAAAAGAAAGAAAGAAAAAGTACTATGGATGCATATTTGATGCTGGATGACTGTCCTGTTGGATTCAAATGCAGTAATTAATAATATTAGTAAAGGAATAATATTAATAGCAATTAAAAATTGACAACACCATTTTTTTGTTTTGCTTGCATGTGTATAATACAGATTGTGTGAATGAATAAATTACAAAGTGGTATGGCTGTGATTACACAGTGTGTCTGTAGAGATCCATCTTCGTATTGTTCAGTGTTCTGAACTGTCACTAATATATTTAGTGATGAGTGTGTCTAAACAACGATGAATTTGGTGATTCGTGTTAATCAAAGCAGATAAAGGGCTGATACAGATGCCAATATCAGTTCTAAAATGCTTTCTCTTATCTGATTTACAAAGGACAGTACATTGTTTCTTTTGATTTTGTATTCTCTGATCTTTTTTATGAATGATAAGTAGATGACACATTTGTAAATTCACATTTATACCACAGGAAGTCATGTATGGTCATTTAAGATTTGCTAAAAACTTGTAAACCAAAAACTGAAAATACTGCAGTTGGAAATATCAGTTACTTTTGTTCATAACAATTTCTAGGGATGGCAATAAAAGTAATGCATAATGAAAAATATATATTTCATTCTGAGTAGCTGAAAAGATTTAGTGATTAAATGAATATGGAATCTATCTTTTGCAAAGTGGTGACTTGAGCATGACTATATATAATATAAATTTAAGACTCCAAAAAAAATCTAGTAATAACCTTAGACTTCCGGGTTCAGGTGAGATCTATAGAGGCAAAGTTTGTCATTTAGGAGCTTTTTTGCCGTGTACTTGTAGTTTTTAATGCAGCAGCATTGCCTCCAAGCGGCCAAATTCTGGTATTACATAAATTCCATGAGTTAAGTACATTATTTACAAGGATGTGTAGTTCAAGTGTGAAAAGCAGCATTTACGCAGTCTACAGAAATGTTAATCTTAATAGTGTAGCAGTATTGCATTGACCTATATTATATATCATGTAAATCACAACAGCATACAATACATTTTAAAAGACTTCTAGATTTTACCCTCCATCACTGCATTACATACCCTCTATGTATGTGTGACAAATAAAATTTGATTTGATTTGATTTGATATCAGTCCCCTGCCTATTCTCTTTATTTTTCATCAAAGTAAAGAAAATTTTCTTTTTACAATCTCTTTAGCTAAAATCCACTGATAGGCCATAACATTACAACCACTGACACTGATTATTTAGTTCAAATTGTACCTATCAATCGCTTATGTATATTATTAGATACATAATTATGTAGAGTCATTTCATAAAGCTGAATTGTTGGAACAAGGAAAATGGCAAGTGTGATGGCTAGACAACTGGACCAGAGTATCTCCAAAACAGCAGGTCATATGAAAGTTTCTGATATGGTCCACGGAAGGACAATCGGGTAAACGAGCAACCAGATCTATCAGGTATATTTCAGAGAATCACGTTTAGGGTATCAGAAAACACAATGCATCACAACTTGCTGAATATGAGAGTATTGCTGCAGACCAGTCAGAAAATTGTTCGACTGCTGTGAAAACATGACAAAAAGTTCAAGCTGCTAGCCTCCAAATTCCCGAGATCCGATCGAGTATCTATGGGATGTCCGATTTATATAATCACCAACTCACATCTTACATGACTTAAAGGATCTGCTGCTACTGTCTTGGCTTACCACAGCACAACAGGGGATATTGAAAATTTTCTTGGTCGATTAAATGTCCCCACCATGTTGCCTGATGCTCCTAACCTTTTAGAAGAACCAGTTTCACAGGAGGAGGTGACAGCTGCCATCCCTTCTTTACAATCTGGGAAGTCCCCAGGACCTGGAGGTTTTCCATTAGATTTCTTTAAAATAATTCTCTAAGAAATCTCCCCCAGCTTTAAATCAATAATGACTCCATTTCCAGCATTTGGCAGATACCCTTATCCAGAGCGACTTACATTATTTCATTTTTATTCAACTGAGCAATTGAGGGTTAAGGGCTTTGCTCAGTGGCCCAACAGTGGCAGCTGGGTGGACCTGGGATCGAACTTACAACCTTCCGCTTGATAGCCTGACACCTTAACCATTAGATTACCACATGCCTTCTTCATCTCTGTTTTGCTTAAAAAGGATAAAGAACCTTTAGATTGTGCTTCATATAAGCCTATTTCTTTGCTCAATTGTGATGTTAAAATTTTAGTGAAGGTGCTTATTTCAAGACTTGAAGATGTTCTTCTTTTTGCAGAAGAACAATATCTTTGAAGAATTTCAGTAATGTTTCTGGCCCCATCATAGCACAGAAACTAAATTACTTGTTATTAGCTTCAGGCCAAGACTGCATGTCTTTGTTAGACTCTATTAGTGATCTTAGTGCTACATTTGACACTATAGATCACAACATTCTCCTACAGTACATCACTTACAAAATTACACAGGTATTCAGGGACAGGTATTAAGATGGTTTAGATCCTACCTGTCTGATTGATACCATTTTGTAGATTTAAATATAGAATCCTCCAGTTTATTATTATGGGGTCTCTCAAGGATCAGTTTTAGGGCCTCTGCTTTTCTTAGTATACTGTACATGCTTCCCTTGCGAAATGTCATTTGAAGGCATGGGATTAGTTTCCATTGTTATACTGATGATACCCAGTTATATATCTCATCAATACCAGATGAAATATCTAAAATGGATAACAGAGTGTGTTAAAGATTTAAAAAATTGGATGACCTGTCATTTTCTATTGTTAAATTCTGATGAGACATATCAGACTTGCACATTTTATGAACAGCAGATATGTTAATCCCTCTCTACTGCTTCTATCTTTCTACCCATCCCGAGGCATCCAGAAACTGTACCGGCTTCAATCGTCTTCTGTGCGATGAAGATTTTGGACCTCCACTGAGTTGAGGACAACTCTGAGAATTCTGAGGCATCTAGAGATTTACCAGCTCCAGTCAGACTCTGTGATACTAAAGAGGAGATGGGAACTCCATGTGATCTTTTGCATCTATACAACATTTGTTTGACTGTATTTTTATAAGCACACCCTCCAGTGTCACCCATATGAGGGTGGGTTCCCCTTTGAGTCTGGTTCTTCTCAAGGTTCCTTCCTTTACCGTATACGGGAGTTTTTCCTTGCCACTGCTGCCTGTGTCACCTCAGACTTGGTCATTGGGGATAAATACATACACATTGTGAACTAAATCTATCTAATATTAATCTTGAATTTTGCATTCTATCAATATTTATATTATTCTTTATATTAACCTTTTGTTCTATGTTTATGTTGTGTAAAGCTGCTTTGAGACAATGTCAATTGTAAAAAAACGCTATACAAATTGAATTGAATTGAATTGAAATGAATATGACAGAAATACTACTTATCGATCCAAAAACCAGTACAAAAAAGCTCTCACAATTCAACTTCTATTTAGAGGGATGTACTGTTACTTCTAGCTCAACAGTGAAAGACCTGGGTGTTATATTTGATAGCAAATTGTCTTTTGAAAATCATATTGCCCATATTACAAAAACAGCCTCCTTCCACCTAAGAAATATTGCCAAGCTAAGAAAAATCCTATCATGACCTCCGGACTGGACTAATTTAATTATTACTATTGTATTGCATTACTAGGTGGCTGTCCTGCATCTTCAATAAATAGGCTACAGTTAGTCCAAAATGCAGCTGCCAGAGTTTTTACAAGGACAAGAAAATATGATCATATAACCCCAACTTTATCATCTATACACTGGCTACCTGTTAAGTTTAGAATCAAATACAAACTGCTGCTACTTATGTATAAGGCTCTAAATGGTTTAGCTCCCATGTATTTAACCAGTCTTCTAACACGCTACATTCTGTCATGCTCTTTGAGATAAAAAATTTCAGGACTCCTGGTAGTACCCAGAATATCAAAATTTAGTAGAGTGTTTTCGTATTTAGGCCAACCCTGTGAGGATCCTGAGGCATGTACCAGAGAAGTCTGCTTCATGAAGTATTCAGACATTCTAAGAGGAGATGCCTACATATGGTCTTTGAGGACAACAACCTCCTCATCAATACACAATTGTCGGACTGTATATTTACAATCACACCCGTCAGTGTCACCCAAATGAGGATGGGTTCTCTTTTGCGTCTGGTTCCTCTCAAGGTTTCTTTGTTTAATATCTAAGGGAGTTTTTCCTTGCCACAGTTGCCTGTCAACTCAGACTTGCTCATTGGAGATAAACACAATCACATTTAAATATAAGTCTAATATTAATATTGAATTTTTGTAATATATTAATCTTTATATAATATTTAAATTTTTTGTATTATGTTTATGTTCTGTAAAGCTGCTTTGAGACAATGTCCATCGTTAAAAGAGCTATACAAATAGATTTGAATTGAATTTTATTCAATTATTATATTATTTTATTTAAGTATTATTTGTTTGTTTGTTTGTTTGTTTTTGGAAACATGGCATATTTCTTTCTTCACAGTAACTGTAATTGTATATCAGGTCTCTAGTTCAGTGGTCAGGGTACTGGTCACTGTGTCTGTCATTTTAACGGCTCTATCAATAACATAAATCTTTGATTTTAAAAATAGCACTACACAGTCTATGATGTGGGATAATGACTGAAATGTGTGTGGTTAAGCTAACAAATGTGTGACATAAAATTTAAATTCTGAAATATTTAGCTTTTTACAGTAACTGATAAGGAAATTAGAGTGTCTAAGGTAAAAGTCATCAGTGCCCCAACGTCTTGTATACGCAACGTCTTGTGTGTTCACTTGTTTTAGTAAACAGACTGAGATGGGGCGGGGTTAAGAGGCGTTGATGCGTGTCTATTAAAATGACTGACAGGAGGCACGTTTTCTCAGCTATACAATACACTTTTGCTGATGCCATTAAACTAAATAGTTCATTTTTTATGGTATTTTATTTTTCAGAATTTCTTTACAAACTGAGAAATAACAAATCGACAGGCATTACATTTTGTTGTACATCGGTCCTCTGCGCTGTAGGCGGCGCTGTTCGCTCCCTGTGTGCTTCTTTAGAAAGCTGTGCTGCTGTGACTTTCTCTCTCACTCTCGTAAGTGGTGTGTGTGTGAGTCCTCTTCAAGCTTTAGTCACGTACGGTTGCAGCAATGGCTCTGCTGAAGACTTGCAAGATTATTTCATCGGTTGGGGTGTATAGCCCAGCTCTGGGAGTCTTACCTCTCCGCGCAAGGTAATTTATTTTTTTTAACTACGTTGTATTAAAACAGTAGGAGTTTGGTTGGCTATGTTAGCCTAATGACTTGTAACGGGTCATCTCCCATAATGCATCTCTCCGGTTGCCTGGAAGCTAGCTAGGTAGCTAGCTAGCTAGCTAGTTAATTAATCAGCTGCTGGATTCTAGCGTGTGTAATTAAGAAACTAATTTATACACGTAGTGATATCAGTGGAGCTTGGCCGAAGTCAACAATTACGAAGGTCACAACAGGTAGCTAACTGGCTAAGATAGGTACATCACTGAAAAGTTGCTAACAACCCACTGTGTTTCTTCGGTGTCACCTTGACAACAATTGAACAGCGTAATGCTCGTGGAAACTGACAAATCACACGAAATTACTAATGGTACAAAATAATATTGCCAACGAGTTTATTTGTGTGGCTGTTTCGAGTTTTTGTACATAGGAAATCAATGATGCCAAGTGAAAAGTCATCCCTAGGCCTTGAAGTTTGTAATCTGCTCAGTTGATGGAAACTTTTCAGCTAAACCTACAGTTTCCTGTTAGCATGTTGGAGACCCACGAGGATTAGATCTAGATATTTTTTTTATTATTGATATTTTGGACCAAATATAAAACATTGACTGCATTTATATAAAATCTAAATGTATGAATAAAAAAAAATAGTAGGCTGATTAACATCATCCAATTACTATTTTTAGATTTATTTTTATTATTGATATTTTGGACAATTTTTAAAATAAAAAAATAAATATAAAACTGACTGCATTTATATAAAATCTAAACGTATGATTTAAAAAAATGGTAGGCTGATTAGCATCATCCTATGTTTATTTTTAGATTTATTTTAAAGCTGTTTTCTGGTTTCTTTTAACTGAAACAATCCAAAAAGACGGTTCTTTATCATTTATGAAGATGTACATTTGCCTTTTTTGAGTCTCATTTAGTTTTCTACTTGTATTTAGTTAATACATGTGACTGAATATAGTGCACTGAATTATCATTCTGATCTTTCATCTTCTTGCTTGCTAGTTAAAGTAATCCTCTTAGTCATGGTTTCAAGGTAAGTTGCTTTGCAAAGGGATGTGGTGATGTGATGTCAGACTTATTACAGTGATGTGAGCCAATGGGGGGAAAAAGACATTTTCTTTGATTTATAAATAGTAATTTGTATGCTTCTATGAAGTTGCTAACAGAGTTCTGCATTATACAGTGTTTATACATAGACTGTTTTTACCAGAAGGGTGTGTATTGAGTCTAGCATCTCATTGGATTATCATCTTTCCCAGTAGGGGTGGAGAAATGCACTGTAAATCTTGCTACAAGCTGTAATACAAAATGGCTTACTGAATGAATGAGAGAGTTATTAAAAAACGTTATTTAGTCTGAATGTACACTGAGCAGTAAGTAAACATGACATAATAATTGTAGAAACCGTTCACACAGCTGGAAGTGATAGTGGTGGAAGAGAAATATTCATGAAGTTAACATGCAACACAGTTATAGCAGCTTTTAATTAACTGGTGGTATATTCTGCAAATAATTGTAAACATTGGTAATGTTCCAGGTAATGGTAGCAATTAAATCTTTTAAGGAAGTCTGTTCTTTGTGTGCACTCCTGGGCAGCGTAGCCACGGACAGTCAGAAAGGCAGACTAGACTGTTGAACCTTAGATGTTGGCAAAACTCCAGATTCCGTAGAGATTTGTCATTGAATCCTGGTACATGATCGGTCTGTTGGACTAATAAATATTTGACCTTTTTACAAGGGTCTTGCAATATACACTTTAAGTTTTGTTTGAGGAGACCTGTTTACAAAATGAACACTTTTTTAAATTATAAGCATTACATGTGTAAATGTGTGTTCCTATTCCTTTTAGTTATCAGATTGTTATAGAGGAGTCTAGCCTAGACTTGCTCTACAATAGGTTGCACTGGTTGAATTAAATTAATTTTATTTCCTGTGATGCAGCTCATGGTGGTCTGAGGTGCAGATGGGCCCCCCTGACCCCATCCTTGGGGTGACTGAAGCTTTCAAGCGTGATACCAACCCCAAGAAGATGAACCTTGGAGTGGGGGCTTATCGTGATGACCAGGGGAAACCCTTTGTTCTTAGCTGCGTCCGCAAGGTGCATCTTAAAATACCTCTTCCTCTTGAACTAGGTGCACCCGCTTAGATCAGATTCAATCACTGTCAAAACTCATCAATCCATTACTACCTAAGGAGAGATCTGGGCCTGTATTCATGAAAATCTTTAGTGCAAAGGGTTGCTCCTTGTTACAAAATTCTAAGAAATGTATTAGAAATGTGGGTGTTTACCCTGAAAATGTAAGAGAAGGTATTTGTAAAGGTAGTTATTCACAAAGCGTCTTAACCCTTGAAAGAGCTCATAAGGTCAAAAAGTGTATGGAGTAGGACTTTTAAGAGGCTTAAGATTTTTTTTAGCAAACGAGATAAAAGAATGGGTTTCAGACAATGTTAATAAGATGCTACAGATTCAATTCTTTAGGGATTGTCTGCAACCAATCATATTAGAGATACACTAACATCTCCAACACAGCACAGAAATGCTGTAGCACTGCCTCCTTTCTAATAAGTTTTTTCTTTTCCGTGCCCAAAGATTGGTCTTGAATAACCCTTTGATAAGATTATTTAAGCTAAATGAAGATCTCTCCAAGATGATTTTTAGTAGCTTTAAGAATACAGGCCCGGAAATTGATTGTTTAGATTTTATTTATTTTTAGCTAATTACTGTTTGGGGTAAAAACATAAAATATATCAGCTGTGTTTCAGTTTAATGACATCTAGATGTTTATGAAGATTTATATCCAGCCACTGCTAAGACCAATCTTAACTTATGTTATTTATCTTTGGTGTTATTTCAAATTTGAAATATGTTAAATGTTACCTTGTTCGTTGTGGGTGTGTTCAGGCTGAGACTCAGATTGCTGCTAAGAAGTTGGACAAAGAGTACCTTCCCATTGGAGGCCTGGCAGATTTCAACAAGGCTTGTGTTCAGCTTGCTCTGGGACCTGACAATGAAGTCCTGAAGAGTGGCAGAGTAAGAAGAATGTTTTTGCATTTTTGTTTGTATGAATGTATTTTTTTTTTTTTTTTTTTGCCTCCTCACTCATTTACTCAAACTGGCCTGTTGGGTTTTTTTTTTTGTTTTTGTTTTTTTTACTTTAGAGTATCACCGTTCAGACCATTTCAGGAACTGGATCTCTGCGTATTGGAGCCAATTTCCTGGTTAGACTTTTTATTATTAATTCATTTTATTTATATATTTAGATTCTGTACTTGAAGGCATAGGGTTTTATGTTTTGTTCCAATCAACAATTTATTTTTTTTCTCCTGTTTTGTCACAGTCCCGGTTCCACACTGCAGTGCGTGATGTGTACCTGCCGAAGCCCTCATGGGGAAACCACACACCCATCTTCAGAGATGCAGGCATGCAGCTGAAGGCTTACACCTACTACGACCCAAAGACCTGTGGCTTTGACTTTAAGGGAGCCATTAATGACATCTCAGTAAGGCACACATACTTTTGTTCTTTATTTGTTTTAAGGTTACATTCGTCACAGCAAACTTTGATTAGTTTTTATTTCTTTAAAATATTGCTGAAGCTTTATTTGAATTACTTGATGTTGCATATAAAATATACTACTGGATTATTGATTTTTGTAATAAAATTAAGCTGAGAGAAATTTTTGCTCACTATTTTGCAACACTAAACTTTGAGTAAAATATGTGATGTACTGACAGTTCAAGTTTGAGGCTTTTCTGTGCCTATCTCTATCAGAAAATCCCAGAGAAGAGTGTGATTGTTCTGCATGCATGTGCTCACAACCCCACTGGAGTAGACCCAAAACCAGAGCAGTGGAAGGAGATGGCTGATGTGATCAAGGTGCTGGTTTTTGCTTTTGTGAATGTATAAACTTGGTAGTAAAGTATTTGAGAATGTTAAGCTCTCTGTTTGTAACTAATTGTGCTAATGCCTAAACCTTTCTCTTCAACAGAAAAGAAATCTTTTGGTGTTCTTTGACATGGCTTATCAGGGCTTTGCCAGTGGGGACATTGACCGGGACGCTTGGGCTGTGCGCCATTTTATTGAACAAGGCCACAATATTGTTCTCTCGCAATCCTTTGCTAAGAACATGGGCCTGTACGGTGAGTGTTGGTCTAACAAGTGTGTGCATTTATGACTAAAACACAGATATAATTGGCACTTATGTTTTATATAGAGTTCATTTTCATTATAAACCTTTATGACTAATGTACTAATCTTTCTTGATTGTTTTTCTAATTGAACTGTTTATTTTTTTGCATTGCTAATCCCAAGCACCCCCCACCCTCGTTTTACTATGCTAATTTCTTCACTACTACAATTTATGTACATTGCTCTAACTGCAGTTAGAACATTTACATTTGAGTGTAACTGAGCTGTGGGTATGTCTGGTGTCCAGGTGAGCGTGTAGGAGGTTTTACAGTTGTGTGTAAGGATTCTGAGGAGGCCAAGCGTGTAGAGTCCCAGCTGAAGATTCTCATCCGTCCCATCTATTCCAACCCCCCTTTGAATGGAGCTCGCATTGCTGCAACCATACTTGACACACCTGAACTCTACAGTGAGTGGTAAGTGTTAATTAGGAATAATTTTCAGTAATATATAAAATTGTAAAGAGTGTAGAAAATGCATGAAAAATAGCCTCAAAAGACATTAGTGTTGTTGATAAAAGATGATAAATCAATGGAAAAAAAAACTTATGAAATAACAAATATTTACTGATACATACGAGTTAGTTTGACAACAGCAGTTGACTTAACTTTGAAGTTTAAATGAAAATTGTAACTCTTGTAACACCATGAGCATGTGCAGTATTATTCAACCCCCATCTTCAGTACCTTGTGGAGTGTCCTTTATTTTTTATAACTTATAACAAACGGTTTTGCTAAGTGCTGACAAGCTTCTTACACCTCTCGATTGGAATCTTTGCCCATTCTTCACATGCAAAAGTCTGTAACTCAGTGATGTTTGATGGCTTCCTTGCTGCAACTGCCTTCTTCAAATCCCACCAAAGATTTTCAATTGCAGTTCTCATAAGCCTGACCTTTTGCACACCAGATGTACTGCTGGTCCATATGTCCAAAAAGTTCCACTTTAGATTCATCAGTCCATAGAACTGTCTCTGAGAACTCTGTAGTTTTATCCAAATTCCTCCTGGCGCATTCTAGTCGACTCCTTGTGTTCCTTGAGGTCAAGAGTGGAGTGCGTCTTGGGGTCCGGCCATAAAGTTGATTATTCAGTGCACCTGTACCAGCTCTCATCAGGTCATCCTGTAGCTTTCTTGCAGTCACACGGGGGTTTTTCTTAGCTGTCCTGACTAAGTTGCTAAGGGCCCTTGATGAAATTGTGGGCTTTCTTCTACTTCCAGGAAGGTTTGCAGCTGTTCCATAAGTTTTAAACTTCCTTATAATGCTCCCAATGGTGTCTCTTGGAATGTTAAATATTTTGGAAATCTTCTTATACCCAAGGCTCTTCAGATGTGATGAAAGAATCTCCTCTCTCAGCTTTTGTGGAAGCTCCTTTGTCTTTCCCATGATTGCAACTCGCCTTGAACACCTTCATGGTTGGTGTTTATATACAGTATGCATCACAGCTGAAGCAAATGAAGGATCATTCTAGAGTTCCCAAAGGCTTAATGATGTTTCAGCTCCACTTCAGGCAATAAAAACTCCCAGAAAGCTTTAAAAATAACTTATATAGGGGTTGAATAATTGTGACATGGCTATCTTAACAAAATATACTGTTACACACAAATACTTCATCATACATTTTGTGTGTTGATTTTATACATCACTTAACTAATAACGAAGTCATCCAAAGCAGAATTCTGCACTTTGAAAAGATTTTTATTCATAAATCCTTACAACTCTTTGGGGGTTGAATATTTCTGATTGCAACTGTATGATGCATAAAAACTAGCAGCATGCCTATGCATTAAGTGTGGCTTAAACTTTCAAACATAAATAGCCAATCAACAAAAATGAATCCTAATCTTAATGTAGGTTTTTCATTTTACACTACACCCAAATAGTCTGTACTGGATTGTCGGGTTATTATGAACATGCTTTATTTGAAGTAACCTAGCCTGACAATATTGCTTGTGTCAAAAACATTCTGCACATAAAGATCAAAAGCTTTATAAAATATGGTGTCCCAAATGTTGGCATATTAATGGGTAAATAAATGGCCAAAAGTTTATGGACATCTGACATCACATGGTCCTTCACCAAAGTTTTGCTACAAAGTGGGAAGAACCCAAATGTCTGTCTTTGTATGCAGCAACATTACCGTTTCTCTTCACTGTGGCCCCAAACATATTCCAGCTTGACCCCATGCACAAAGCAAGGTCCAGTAAGACTTGGATTTCAAAGTTAAATTAGAATGTTGACTCTGCCCCAGTGAAATAACCTTTAATGTGCTTGAGGCTGAATGGGCAAATCCTCACAGCCAGGTTCCCTGGAAGAGTGGAGGTTGTTATAACAATGCATAGGTACTAAATCTGCAATAGTATGGGCATGATGGTCAGATGTCCACATACCTTCTTTTCTAATATAGTGTAAGGAAAGAGTAAACAACTTTTCTTTTGCTGTTTTATAGGCTGGTTGAGGTGAAAGGCATGGCCGAACGCATAATTAAGATGAGGGACATGCTTGTCTCAAATCTTAAAAAGGAGGGCTCCACTCATAACTGGCAACACATCACTGACCAGATCGGCATGTTCTGCTTTACTGGCCTCAAGCCTGAGCAGGTTAGTTTAAGTAAAAATCCAACTAGACCATCTTTCCTCAAGAATTCATTCTAACATCTCATTCTCCTTTCTCAGGTGGAACGTCTAATTAATGATTACTCTGTCTACATGACAAAGGATGGACGTATCTCCATGGCAGGCGTGACCTCCGGAAATGTGGGCTACCTTGCTCACGCCATTCATGCAGTTACCAAGTGAATCAGATGTGTTTGTAGATGTTATATACTGTAGTGACATTCGACTTGCACACAAACTGTCTTTTGTTGAAATTGGGAGCGTGTTAAGTAGGAATTCCCTGATTGTTAGCTCATCTTGATTGGCATTATTAATAATAATAATTTATTATATAAAATGGAAAAAGTAAAGTTTAAAAGCACTGCACTTATAAATTTCCCTTTGAGGGATGAGAGAGATCAAGCTATACTGATATTACAGAGTTCCCAAAGAGCACAATTTCTTAGTGGCAATAGTTTCTCAAAAAAAAACCTCCCCCCTCTATTTAAGTCAGTAATGTTTCATCTGAAAATTTGTAAATAGAATATTATGAATCCAAAGCACTTAAGAGAGAAATATATTCAGACAAATAACTTGAGCTAGCAGATCTGCCCATTTCAGTAATGCTAATTTTGTGGTATTTACTTTATAAACTGTTACAGACCTTTTCATCTGATCATTGGAGTCGTGTTCTTTGTCCCATTAAATATCTTGGGCATTCAATTATACATGAAGCAAAAGCACTTTTTAGAGGAGACTCTGAGTTTGGAGCAGTTAATAAACTAGCTGCAGGATTTGTATCGGATGTGATTCAATGTGTGTAAATTCCCACAATATTAAAGCACTTGTTCCAACCTGACAAATGCATGTTACAATTACATTACAAATCAAACTAGTACAGCTAAAAAAAAAAAAAAATCATAATCAGTTTTATTCCCATTTCTTTTGCACATCTGATTTAATTACCGGTGGGTGTAAATGTATTGTAGGTTATATGGAGTTTTATTCATTTGGATGCATAATACACAGGCTTATAAATAGGCGGTTTGGTTGAAACAATTTAAAATTTCTTTTGTCATCAACTATGAATCTCCAATTTTTCTCAACTGTTAAGTGTGAAATGTTATATGCATAATATCTCCTAAAACCTTGTGCAGTCAACCAATAAAGATGAGCTTACCAAGCCTGGAGTGTTCTTGCAAGTTTTTTTAATGAAGATGTACTACAATTTAGGTCTGTTACTAATTACACAGCACTTTCCACAGTGGATGTTTTCTGTATTTGGCATGGATCTTTGTGTTGTTTTAGTTATTTTTAGTGTGGCTTGCAGTAATAGAAACTTTTCAAATATCCATGAAGCTACACATAGTAGTTAGCATTAAAATATGCAACTCGTACCTTTAAAGGAATACACCATGTAAATTCGTGCACAGTATTAGCAATGCAATCAATTTTCCACAGCTCTCTCCGTGCCTCCATAAGGGCGCTGCAGCATCTTTAATGTTCCTTCTGCAGGTCCTTCTATTATTGATGTTGCAGATAGGATCTTGCACATGTAGTCAAAAAAAATTTTTATATTTTATTTTTTTGCTATTATACATTAGATAAAAAAATACTAAATGAATTATAACATGCGTATGAAATTATTTTTAGGAAGCTTATGAATCGTTTGTATTCTATCACAAATTGCATAATGTATAAAAGTTTACTTGTATGATTTAATGTTCAGAGCATTACTTAATTTCTCTTTGACAATTTAAATTAGGCGTTTATACGAGATATTTTAAACGGTGGTGAAGACTTTGGACCATGTTAGTGGTCATATTCTTGACCGTGGTCCTGTTCTGTTAGATTGTGGTATAAACAGTCATATACAGCCATCTACAGGTCATCTACCGTATGGGCAGGACCAGTTAAGAGAGCTAGGATTGGATTAGGTGCCTACCCATAGCCGTGTGGTTTACTGCAGCTTTAATTAAATGTCTGCTGAGCTGAACGCATTTGTTTAGTTGCATATGCTTCATGGCGTTGTGTTATTCAGGTGTAAACGGTGTGTTATCTGGTTTTGCCACAATCAGATATGCTCTCCTGTAGCTGAACACCAGTGATCTCGTCACTCTAGTGTTTGCAAGGACAAAGCTTTAGATCGGCTTACTGTACTGTAATCACCTGAGTGCAGTTCTTTAGCCTGACTCTTCCGGTTTGCGACAGATGACAGTCTTCTCAGCGACTACATTAAATTAGGCAGAAGGCTGTCAGGATAAACGCAATCCACTCCGCAAGAAGGGATATATTAGGTATTTAATCACATAATGAGTAACGCCTTTAAAAACTGCAAAACTATCCTTGTAACCGGGGCCTCGGATTACAAATAGTTGAAAGCTTAGTGAATGGAGGATTTTATCCAGGAAAGATCATCGCTACTGCACGCAATCCGGGGGAAGCGAAGGTAATGGACAACACTGAATTTCTATTTGATCCTATACGAACATTGCTACACCTGTATCCTTACAATTTATACAACTGAGCAATTGAGGTTTAAGGGTTTTGCTTAGGGGCCCTGCAGCTTGGTGGACCTGGGATTCGAACTCATGACCTTCCAAACAGTAGACCAACACTTTAACCACTAGGTTACAACATCACGTTACTACACATATTGATGCAAAAAAAAAGAGGTTAATTTGCCTTTTCTACAGTGAGACTTTGCAGACATCAAGAACTATGCGAGATAAATCATTGGAGTGTCATCTAGTTATATTTAATTAGTGATCATGGGCATTGTCTCAAAGAAGCTTTTCAGAAGTGTAAAAATCTTCTTTTTTTTTTTTAAAGTTTAAAATTATTTATTCATCCCTAATGAGCAAGCCTGAGCCAATGGTGGCAAGTCAAAACTTCCTGAGATGATGTTAGGAAGAAAAAAAAACATGAGAGGAGCCAAACTGAAACCTATTCTCATTTGGGTGACACCAGTGAGTGAGATTAGATATAATATCCTTTATACAACTGTTTATAGCCCAGTGTAATTGTGCAGCCAAGACCCAGTGAGCAACTTATAGGTCAGTGTAATTTCTGAGATCATTATAGACTTAACACTAATTCCTTTATGCCAAAGTCTTCATATGTTCTCTTGCCTGCATTACTTTGTGAGTCGTGGAAAGATTAGTAGCTCAGAATCAGTATTAGTAGAATCAACAGGATTGATTTTTAGAGAAAACCATAACCAGGTACACTCGGTCACCAAGCAGCACCAGATTCAACCCCACCCGTACCTGGAAAAGGTACCATAACTCACAGGTTTGTCAATTAATGAATGCAACTTTGGTTATTTGAATTGTTTTAACAGGAATTGCAGAGCCTTTCCAAGAATCATCCAAACATACACATTATCTCACTTGGTAAGTTCTTATAGATCTTATGGCTTATGAATCTTATTATGTTAAGCAATGTTTTTTTATATATCCTTCCACCTCTCTAGATGTTGTCAGTGAAGAGAGTATCAAGAAGGCTGCTGTGGAGGTAGAACAGATTGTTGAGGAGGATGGCCTCAACTGCCTTATCAACAATGCTGGCATCAACGTCACAGCCGACTTTGAAACAGTGACCGCTGAGAAAATGTTGCAGAACTTTCATACGAATTCTGTCGGACCCCTCATGATCACCAAGGTTGTTTCTTAATCAGAAACCAAAGTAAATTTTCATAAACATTCTTAATCTCTTAATACCAATTCCTGACTAAATGATTCACAGAAGTTACTGGATAATATGCTTTAATATAAATAACTAAAATATAAGTTGGGTGAAGACACTGGAATACTTTAAAGTGGCTTTGATAATGGTTTCTTCTTTTAATTCTGACATGCCACTTTCCTTTGGCTAAACCATAGGACTGTGACTACCGATTATTCTGTTAGTTGATTATTTGACCATTTTTTCCCATTAAAAATCGATAAGCAATGGTATGGCACCTTAAATCTTACTTGTCCAGAAAATTGTTAACATTTGTTGTTGTTTTTTTTCCAAGATCAATGCAACATATAAATATATATTTTTTATGCATTGTTTTGTTTAATGCAAAATAATTTCCCAACAATTTCTGTATCTTTTTATAAATGTACAATATACAAAAAATATTCGTGAAATACACAAAAAGTCATTACACATTTTTCTATAATTGTTATTAAATAGATTTTTGTTTTTATAAAATTACAATTTCCTACTTGTTATAAAATACTTAATTGTTATTGCTAAGTCAAAACAATCTATTAATAACTTGTACTTGGTATTGCCATGTAAATAGAGCATCAAAAAAACAGGGGAAAATGTAAGTAAAAGAAAAAATCCTGGAGTGATGCTGGAGACCTGATCGAGTGTTGTTTTAAGTCATGAAGCTGAATGCTTTATCGCCACCTTCTGGAGTCATTTGACTATTATAAATTTCCAGCAACAATTTTTTTTTATAAACTAATAGTCGATTATAATTGAATATCGTGACAGTTCTGCATAATTGATGTTTTTTGGGCCATCTGCCAGGCTATGCTTCCAATGTTAAAGAGGGCTGCGGCTAATGGGGTAGGACTGGGCATCCACCGAGCTTCAGTTATCAACATGACCTCGCTCTTGGGCTCAGTGGAGCTCAACTGGGGAGAATGTGCCAAGGACTTCAAATGGTACCCGTACAGAACGTCAAAGGTATGAGCCACCAGCAGTGTACATTTAACATGCTGAAGAAAAATTCCAAACACAGTAGCCTGGAAGTCTGTTAATGTTATTGCAACTATAGTCTAAGTTGTAAAATCCTCTAATTAAGCCTAAAATAAAATAAAATGCTGTTTATATTAAGATATCACTGAGTGAAAATTAAGAATTATGCTGTCCTATGGACTGTTGCAGAGCGCACTAAACATGATCACTAGATGTATGGCAGTGGACCTGGAGGCTGACGGGATCCTCTGTATGGCTATTCATCCTGGCTGGGTTCACACAGATATGGGAGGGCAGGAGGTAAGCACTTCCAAATGTGGTCAGCGTGATCAGAGTTGTGTTAACAAGAGTTGTAAGAATGTGCTTAGACTTGTGCACGCTTTGAAGGAAAATAATTTGAAATAGGAAGTTATAGACAATAGGACTGGCACTTTACATGACAAGCATCTGAAATGTTTCCCTATTTCAGATATTTGAAGCACTAAGCAGATTATAATAATACTGTAAATGTTTTTAGTATATAACTCAGTGATTTTAGCCTCAAATGTTTGTTTAAAAAAATATTATTATATATGGCACCTAGATAACAGATAACAAGCCCTAGTCTTGCATTTAATTTAGCTCTTCTCTCTGCAGGCACCACTGAGTACAGAAGAGAGCATCAGCTCTGTCTTGGCTGTGATTGGCAGTTTGACTGAGAAAGATCATGGCACATTTCTGCACTACACTGGAGAATCTCTGCCCTGGTGATGCTGCCGAGGAGGAGCAATAAAGAAATATTGTAAAGTATAAAACTGGTTTATAAAACAGTTTGTGTTCTATATTAATTATATAGTGCTGTAGTATGTTTTGGTTAAATTGAAGTTCTACTTATGGAAAATCATGATACTTTAATCCTTATAAGTAAAAGGATTGTTTAGTACTTTAACAAAATTGTAAGTAGTATAATACTGGGAAAATACTGAAAGATTTGCTGAAGTTTAATGTGCACTATACTGATTTGAATGAAACAGTAGTAAATGTATATACCATTTAAAATACATGAAATATCTTATAGCTTGAAATAATAAATAACCTATATTTGTGTGTATTATTATGTAGAGAGATTTTCTTATTAAACGTTTCAGACAGAGCTGTTCTTTTTTATGTGAACTGTGAAGTAGGCATTGTTGTCATTGGGTCGCATGTTAACCAGCAAACAAACCTAATACAAACAAGACACCTTACTTTCATCCATCTAGTTAGTTTCTTTTAGCTGTGCCTAGTTATCTGGTGTCAGTGCTTCTTTAAAAAATAAATTTAGAAAAGTTGAATAAATGGATTTGAAAGGTTATACATAGTTTATATAACATAACAATCACACATTTTTTATTATTCTTACACTACAATTCTAAGATAAAAAAAATGTAAGGATTATAATTTAAGGATGTGAGCAGTTATTTCAAGGGATCTGGGATGAACAATTTAGTGGGATGATATACATGATTTGAAGAATTGTTTGCAAAAGGACATTTTGTTAAGGTTATAGTGCAGCATGACTGCCTGAGTTCTCTTATAAGAAGGGAAAAGAGAGGCTTTCATACCTGATAAATAAAAAAGTGATCTGACTGGTTTTCACTTATGTTTGCTGATCATCTGTCAGCTGATGTCTGCAGTCAGTCTAGTTAAAGATGAATACAAATAGAAGCCACATATATCACCATCGATAGTTGAAGCCTATCAACAACCAGAGCTAAGAATCTATTTTTAAAGGTACAGTTTTTTTTTTCAATCAGGGAAGAAAGAAAACTAATATTTAAAGATGTATTTGTTAAACTTAAGGACTTAAGATTTAAGTTTATTAGTTATTCATATTGTTTGTCATGATTTTCAAATAATGTCATAGAATTATAATTTTCTAATTTGTCATATTTATAACAAATTATATACATAATACATAATACAGTAAAGACGTGTCCATATCTCGCATGTTATGGCTCCTTCTCAGTAGGAGTGCTGTGCATGGCAGGGGAGAATGTTTCTGTCAGCTACTTCTGGGAACTCTATATGGAACATTCGGATACCTTTCTCAGAGGAAGCTAAATACTGGGCTTTAGGGACTTCTGTTTTTCTTTTTCTCATTGCCATCTGTATAATGATATGGCAAATTCATCGATATTGCACACAACTGACTGGATCCAGACATACTGGTATGTTCCATTCCAAACGTCATAATTTTTTGGTTTTGTGAATATTGTAAATACAGTAAAAATGATTTTGTTCATTCCAGACAAGGACTAGAGATCTGAGAAGTAGTAAGAAACTGCATGTATAAAGTGAATTTGAATATTTCAATATTTAATTGCAGTTAATAGCTCACTATTAGACATCCGGTCTGCAAAAGATGAAACATCTAAAAACTCACAGATACCCAAATACCAGGTGAGTCATTCAGCCATATTGTAATGTAAGTGACTTCAATTATCACACACTCACAGACAGCTTCACAGTATATCATTTAAACAGTCTAATTCCGAATTTAGGGGTTGTGTGCTTCATATTCCTTTGCACTGTAATCTAGATATAATTAAACAATATAACTCAGATTACTCTTTTTATGTTTGTTTGTAGATAAAAATCAATTTTGGATTAAGTTATTTGTAGGATTGTAATGATTTGTAAATTACCATCACTATCACTATTATGAGAGTGTACTAATAAATATTGTGTGGAACGTGGATTAATTAATACCATAACCATCTAGATCCATTCTTCTCTTTTAGCTGTATTTCCACCAGGATGAATTAGGACCCTTACGTTGCTGTCTGTCCAGCAACTCTGATCTGGCCAGCAGTACTGACAGTCTCTGGGATGTTGATAAGGACCACATTCAAGGCACACTGCGATTCTCACTCCTCTATGATCAGCTCCAGTCTCGGTTGGTGGTGACTGTATTGGAGGCAAGAGGCCTGACGACACATACATTCAGCCAGAGTGTGGACCACTTCGTTCACGTACGAGTGCTGTGTATAGCAGTGGAGGATGAAGAGCAACAGTTTACTTGTGTGCTTCAGGAGTGGCAGACACACCCCATCAAGAACAACTGCAACCCTACATTTGGGGATACGTTTTCCTGCACAGTGACTGAGGAAGAAATGCCCAGGTTCACAGTGCGTCTGGAGGTAAGGAAGCCTACTATGTATGAATTCAAGCCCAGTTAAGTGTAAGATTCTTGTCTTTTGCAATGACACATGAGTTTTCATTGCCATTAAAGTTTGATATGTGATCAGATTTCACTGGTGTCCTTGTCAAAATTTGAAACAGAATTGTTTGGTGGCTACTTCTGAAGGTTTACGTTTTGCAATTTTACTAAATAATGTTTGCATTATTTATTTCTCTCTGTGAAGTGCTTGTGAAAAATACCTTTTTAAGCCACTGTATTGGAAGTTTTCCTTCCCCAATAAACTATTTATTTATTATTTTTTTGCATTTGTCCCCCTCCTGATTTACTCTATTTTGGTATTGTGTATTGTGTATCCACTCTAAATTAGTTCATATTAGTCAAGGAGACAAAATAAACATAGGACCCATGTGAAAAAGTAATATCAGACACAAGAATTATTTGTCATTTTAGGTGAGACATTTTGATAAATACTCCCGACATGGAATTCTTGGGCAGGTCCGTGTATCTCTGAAAGGTCTGAATATCTTATATCCTTTGGAAATGCTGGCAGACTTACAAAGACCAAAGAAAGTAAGTCTACATACTAGGAGGAATACAAACAAAAAAAAAAAAAAAGCAAAAAAGCAAGACTTTTTATGTACTTGTTTGATACTCGAAGCAAAAGGTTTATTTAGGGCAAATTCACATGTTTGCTTTAATGACACTGGAATAGTATGTACTGTAAAGTGTCACAGTTCAGCTCGACACAAATAAATATTGGAAATTACATTTACATTTTACATTTTAAAGCAGAAACAGTAAATACACCACTTCTGCGATGTTTTAACACAATACTGAATATTTCAGTATTATTGTAAACCTTATTCAGTGATAAAGGCATATAACTTTACATTTTGCAGGACATTGTTGGTGAAGTCCTCCTGTCTCTCAAATATATGCCCACGTCTCATAGACTGGAGGTGGGAGTCCTGAAGATCAGGATGGTTTTCCGCTCTAGTAAGTCGGAACGAGGTAAAGCAATCCTTTTTTTTTTTTAACATGCTGAGATGCATTCTACAAAACATATTTGAGTTAAATTGCATTTTACAGTTCAGGTATTCTCAAGGAACAAATGTACAATGTTTGGTCAATCAACTGAGCTAATTCAGATCATTGAAATAAGTCACATATTGCACTAAAGAATTTTATCTGTTTGTTTTTTAGCTTTATATGCAAGAACCAAAATTGTGTGTAACCAGTGTAGGATTAGACATCAGAGAACTTCTGAGAGGACTCGTTGGGATGTGACTGTGTTCAATGAGGTTCTGATCTTCAATCTACCAGAAGCTCAGATTAGGGAATGCATCCTCACTTTATCTGTCTATGAGCTCTGTCCACGAAAGAGGTCCAAGTGCCTAATTGGTCAGCTAAGCTTTGGGAAGGGCGAAAATGTGGAGGATGATCACTGGACGCTAATGATGCATGCACTTCGACAGCCAGTTGCCAAATGGCATTTACTCTACTTATAAAAGTAGCCACACAATGACATAGTTATGGACTTGAACATGGACATGAATACTCTTGTAAACAACACAAAATTGTTTTTCCCAAAAAAGTTGGAAAACAAATCATGTGACAGCTCTATTTTAGGGCATGAACAGAACACATAAAAAAGCATGTATAAGCAGTTCACTTTGTTTTACAACTAGTTACATATGTGACTTATTCTATGAACGTCAGTTAATTGCGATGGGCAGTGAAAGCTGCTCAGGTGTCATGAGGGTCAACAGTGTTATAGAAGTTTAATGGCAAGTAGAAAAAGCACAAAAGTCCTGGAGCGGCACATCTCTAAATAATCTAAATAATTTCCAAATTAAAATACATAGTACCGGGGGGCACGGTGGCTTAGTGGTTAGCATGTTTGCCTCACACCTCCAGGGTTGGGGGTTCGATTCCCGCCTCTGCCTTGTGTGTGTGGAGTTTGCATGTTCTCCCCGTGCCTCGGGGGTTTCCTCCGGGTACTCCGGTTTCCTCCCCCGGTCCAAAGACATGCATGGTAGGTTGATTGGCATCTCTGGAAAATTGTCCGTAGTGTGTGAGTGAATGAGAGTGTGTGTGTGTGCCCTGCGATGGGTTGGCACTCCGTCCAGGGTGTATCCTGCCTTGATGCTCAATGACGCCTGACACTCCCCGTGACCCGAGAAGTTCAGATAAGCAGTAGAAAATGAATGAATGTATGAATACAAAATACCTAATTAAAATATGCTACCGTATATTCTTTTTAAATGCTAGAACACTGTTCATATAGCATATAAAACTGTATTATGATTTATATAAATACAGTAGTTCATTAATTTCATAAATACACTTGTGAGATGCCTGGTTTATATATTTATGGTCTTGTTTAAATGCATTTATTGTATATTTTTGCAATGTGTGTTTATTATAGTAATAAAACATTTAGAAAATTTGTATAATAGTAAATACAAACCCATTGTATAAGAATGTAATACAGGAAAATGAAAAAATAAATCCCATTTCTTCTAAGTATTATAAAATACTGTTTAATTACACCTTTTAGCAATTATTTTATAAAAATGGATATTCATACAAATTACTGTCTTATGCTTGATGTGTTTATTGCTGGAAGCAAATGTATGCTAGTAAAAATGCAGTTAAAGAACTTAATGTGAAATATGAGGTTCATTATTAAAAAAAAAAAAAAAAAAAAAGATTTAAGAAGATTTGCATTTATTGTGAAGCAGGTTTTAGACTGGCCAAGTCAACTCCCAGATCCAACTGAGCATGAATTTCACATCCTGAAGAGGACACTGTAGACACTAGAAACCACCCACGACAAACAAGAACTCAAAGAAGTTGCAGTACAGACCTGTAAAGAGGCTTCACAAAAGAAAAATGCAACCAATATGTTTAACTGTAGTAGACTTTCATTATTTATCTGCTCCTATTCCTTTGTTGTAAATATAAGCAGAAATATATAAGCTAATAAAAGCTGAAAGCTGATCATCTCACATTCACGTGTGTGTGTGTGTGTGTGTGTGTGTGTGTGTGTGTGTGTGCGCGCGTGCGTGCGCGTGTGTATGTGTACATGTGTACATATACGTGTGTAAGATACTTATCGACAAAAAGAAATTTTAAACTTTTTTAAACCTGTCTTTACCAATACTACCTTTAGTTCTGGTGCTGACTCTAATTATTTGTCTCCACAAGTATATATATATATATATATATATATATATATATATATATATATATATATATATATATATAGTAAATATGAAGGTAATGTCAGCCTAATTAATATACATTTTTAATGTATTCCCTTCAGGCTACAAATGACACAAATGCTTTTCATTATAATTAAGGTGAATTCTCCTACTGAATGTGAATAATAATGTTATCATACAGGCCTGACCATGAAAAAAGTCATGTGCTCAAACTGAAGGCAACTCATCTCATATATCTCTACCATTACCACCTCCCCTCTTTTGAACTATGTATGTCATGTATTAGTCCATATCACACTTCGAGGCAGCAGTGGCAAAGTCACTAATAAAATTTTTAATTAAAAGAGTTAATAATAGTTGGATAGCACAAAAGTGCTTATATTTGAATTAATTTATCTTATGTTGACAAGGCAGATAAATAAGTGCCAGTATTAGGGAGGTGACTCAAATAAGAAGCGATAAAGTCTCACCAACTGTGGGCTACTCTGCTGTTCAAGGACTTTCCCATGGATTTCTCTCCAAGATATGGGCCAAAACTGTCTAGTTCTGCTAAATGTAACACATCAGGTGGGCCTCTGGCAAGAAAAGCACAATTCAACAACTTAGGAAATCATAAACATTCTTCTACTTTCTGCTGTCCTTTGTGTAATTTAATTGGTGATTGCTTATTGATCTCCTTCAATGGTATGTAATATGGATCATATCTAATCCTGACTGAATCCATGCATGTCTGTATATGACCTGTCCTGTAAATGAAATAAGACAGGTTTAACATTTCTATTCAGATGTCTTTACAAAAGTATTATACCTCTTTTTTAAATATTCCTTTTTATGCTATGTAGTTTTTTTTTAGCTTACGTTTTGTCTGTTTATCTTTTTATGTGTAATCCACGTTTTCTTTGGCAGATATTCCTATACTGGCATAAAAACTGTTAACACCTGGCTGCTATCCTGACACCAACAAATCCTTCTGAGGAATTTTCACAAATTCCTTTTAGGTGAGCAAAAGTATTAGAACAGATAATCTCAAAGTAAAAAAAACAACAACAAAAAAACAAGAAATTTGGTTGCATATCTCTTGTTTGTTTTCTATTTTTTGTGGTAAAATTCATGTTCAGATTAAGGTCTTGTGATTGGAATGTATTATCACTTGTTCAAGAGTTATCTTGCATATCAGTTTCTGCTGTACTGTTTTCTCACTTTGATCCCTGTATTGCAAATTAAACAAGTCTTCATACAGTATGCCAGAACAAAAGAGACACAGACACAGAGAGACTAAAATTTTCCCACATGCATTTTTGCCCTTGGGATATACAGTACGAGGTAGTGCCATCATATTTTCTATTTTGTACAGTGCAGAAGAATTAGTGACTTTCTGCTCTAAGCAATAGACCTGTTCTATCATGCTCTGTGTTGTATAGTTACTGATGAACAAAGTTACATTTCTAGTTCAGAGGCATTTGTGTGCTTTTTATTCAAGTTATAACCTTGCCACACTACAGAAACTGTGCTCAGTTTATGGCTATACAGTATCAATATGTCAAACTTAAATGGCAAACTTATGAATCATTTAATGAATATAAATAAAATAATTATAATAAATAAAATAAATTATTATTATTATTATTATTATTATTATTATTATTATTATTATTATTATTATTATTATTATTATCTAATCTTGGCAAAACAAGTGCACATGATGGCATATATAAAGCCATGACACAACAGAGGGAAGGTTTAAAAAGCACAAACATCTAAACATACCTGTTCTGTCCTGTAATGCAGTGCCTTCTTATATTTGCACTTTCATTTCTATGCAGAATTGTGCACTTGTAACATCCTGTAAGTAGCAATGGGCAAAAGCTTTCTTATAATCAGTCCACACAACATGCATCAGTGGCAGCAGTAAATTGAATAAGAGCTAACTAAAGAGAAAGATGTTATTAGAAACAAGGCCACTTGCTGCAGTAAATATCTTGCCTTGTTTCAAAGAATCATGAATGCTTTAGTGACATCAAGTTTCATGCTGGATTATGATTAGTATCAAACTACTCATGGGTGCTTTAGGTTAACATATCAGATTTGATGTGATACTAGTGGAGATGGAGCATAGCCATTTTACCGTCTAAACAAGTTAATTTCAGTTATGATATTAATACATCTTTCAAAAAGACACATTAGCCCAACAAAAATTGCTTAGTTTTGGTTTTACCATCTAAACAATATTTTCATGACCTATCTGGGTAGCAACATTAAGTAAATAAGTTACACATTACATGTGATCAACTTGGTATGTATAGTGAACTTTAGGGTGGGGCACATCTTGATTACAAGACTTGTTTTGTAGTGAATGGTTTTTTTTAAATTAGACTGCAATACAAAATGTGTCTAATCTATACAAATTAATGTGCAGTACTGCATGGCAATTACATAAAAACAAAATCAAGAACTGATTCTGTTCTTCTAATATAGTATAATATATAATGCCTATTTTTTCTGAACTGTAGCATATGCAACAGATTACAGTAAAGACTGTAACCTTGGTATCAAGCTAATTTATGGACAAAATATAAGTGGGAGTGAACTTACAAACTTACAAAAACGTTGTGCTATATGAAAAAGTGAAAATAATACTGTAAAATCTTAGATACACACAAAGAAATGCTTAAAGCAAAGGTGCAGTAATTTTAATACCAAATTCTGTGTCAAAATCCAATTCCCATAACAAAGAGGTGATCTAGGAGCAAGGTCAAGGTGCAGCAAATGGCCAGGCCATTAAACAAATTTAAATACAACACTCCAAGTTCAAGGGTTTTTTTTTAGTCAGTGTTGTTTATTGATCACCTAACAGTTGCCTGCAACTTGAACTTGTTCCTGGATTATGTTTTTGCTTTGCCAAGTTTAATAAATTCCTTTATAACTTGCACTTGATTAGGTGAGATGTCTTCAAAAATAATTAAATTAAATTTTCCCAAAATGTAAAAAAAAAAAAAAAGATTATGTAGAGCACCATCAAAAGCGTAGTCATTCTGACTAAACATGTTGAAACTTGCTTGTATTGAAGTTTCTCATGATTTAACCTTTGGGAATAAATTGACATATTTCAGTTCAGGAAGTTCATTTGAAGGACTTTGATGCCAATATATTGTGCTATAGGTTTTAATTCTGGAAGTTATTTATGATTCTAAAAGAATAAAAAGAGCATTAAATGGTGTACACCGAAATAGTAGGGTAGATAGAGTGAAGTGCACATTTTTCAGGATGTCACATATTGTGTAGGCGCTCTGATTCGTGACAGCTACCATTGATAGCTAACTGACACTTTCATTAGCATTTTAATCAATGTAATGTAAGTATAAGTAGATAATGTAAGATACCAGTTGAAAATTTACTGATAAATCACTGCTGACTGTTATTTTCATCTAGCTTTGACACTTGCAGTAAATTACACATAAAAGAGAAGTGCTCTTTCACAAAAAGGAGTGACTGAAACTCTTGGAATTGTTTTGACAGTGGACTCACTTCTGGGTTTTTTTTGGGTTTTTTTTTTTGGTTTTTTTTGCAGATAGTTTTTTTTAAAAAAATGCTAATTGCTTGTAATGACTCATGACTTTTGGTGAACTGGATTAATCCTATAATGCTTGTCTTTTCACGTCATGCTATAATGCTTGTCTTTTCACTGTCATTTCACCATGTCTTTAATGACCCTACTGTGTTCACAAAGGTGTATCGTCCTGCTTTCACAGATCTGGACAAGTGTCATTCAAGAGAACTGTAATACTTACCAGCAAGGAAATGCATCTTATATAATCGAGTGCTTCACACTTGGGGAAGGCTCACTTATAGATGTCAGATATCCTCAAACCTTTGACTATGTGGTGTAGCTACCATTGTTTTTCACCTTTTATTGATTCACCATTTATTGTGTAAAAGATCCATTTCTTTTTGTTTTCTTGCAAAAACAAATTGTGTGACATTTCAGAGAAAGAAACTACAGTAACAAGTAACTGCAATAACATCATGTAAAATGGAATTTTGTGAGTACAAGATTTTTTCCAGTCCCCAGGTTAGTCCTAACCAATACAAACATGTTAACTGACATTGAAAATGAAAAAAAAGAAGACCTCTGATTTGAAAAGGAATTGCATAATCAGCTTTAAAAACAAATTGAGTCTATATTTGAGTCCAAGTTTTGAACACATTTAAATGTCTGCCAACACTTTAAGTAGCTATCACCATAAACCAATCTTAACTATTTTTTACTTTTCTAATAAATAAGGCAATAAATAGAAAATACATTGAGGAATGAAAGAAATGAATGAAGACTGAATAAGTCAATCCATAAAATCTTTACTTATTTATTAGTTTAATTGTTATTGAATTATGACATATTACTTTTTGTAGTCTGTTTATTCCAGCATTATGGACATGAATGACTGAGATGTAAAACTTGGATCATTCTGCATACTTTTATTTATAGTTCATGAGCAAAGCATTCACTACAGAACACGGTTAGTTCATGTTAAATTCAAAAGCTTCTTTCTCCTTTTATTACAATACAAAAAGAGCAAACAGTGGACCAATCTGTAGATGGGAATTCCCCTGTAGTATTGTACATGATAAAGTCAGAGACAAAATATTGTTTAAAACTGAAGTAAATGATTAATTTATCATTACATTCACTCATTGACAACTGTGTTGGCCCCTGTGTTATTTTATTGGAATTTGTGATTAAATTGCTAGAATTATAGCATCAAAACATTGGGTATAAAACGAACAAAAGCTATTTACATGTCACAGTTAAGATGTAAAAGAAAAAAGAATTAGCAATATTTAAATCCCCTCACAAAACACTTTCTTATTAAGAAAAATACCTCTTCCATTAAAGGAAAAAAAGCAAAGTTTCATATAGAAATACTTTTTATATGACTCGTATAGTGACACTCACAGTAATGTTAAAAATAAAATATATCCTCTCTATACCATACATCTGCAGCCAAATATAACAAATGTTATATTTAAAAAAAAAAAAAAGGAGCTAAGATTTTAAAATATTTTTAAAAGATTATCACAGTTTAACTTGTATACCAGGGAAACGATAAAGGAATATAATAAACTCAGAGCAAATACTGTGTTATTACACAGTTGAAAAAACTACGTAAAAAATAATTTATCTCGTGGAGAAAAGATCACATAAGCCAACTATGAAATAACGGAAGAATAGTTCATTTGTAACACGAGTAACCACTGTATCCACAGTGTGAAACAGAGCCAGTAGACCAACAGAGCTACTAGCTTTTCTAAGTCCAGTTCTTAATTTTGAATCAGATCACATCCATCATCGTGTTTTCCCAAGTATACACATGTGGCCAGGTCTCACAGTGTATTTGTTTTTCACACTATTACCCTCATGACCTACAACCATTAAAAACAAACATTCTAGTAGCTGTTCAAGTAGAGAAAGAGGAGTAAACAACCCACAATTAGGCTTCACACAAAAAATTTGGATTGTATACGTGTCTCACAGCTCTGAAAATGCACCATGCCAAATGAGTTTGGTCTGTTGTACCACTCAGGTCCATGCTTGTAAACCTCAATTTTTCACATTAACCTAGCACAGGTTGTAAAGATAATGCAGCAGAGATTACCTGCCATAACAAAAGCAAACACACGTTGCTCTTTGGGCTGAAGTTCTTCCACTAAATCTGGTAGAGTCTAGCTTGTAAGTGTTAGTGTGTTAGTTTTATCTTTTTTTTTCTTTTCAAAAGCCCACCTATGACTGTAATGATAATTTACATATATGCATTTTTCTTTCTTTCTTTCTTTCTTTTAAGCTGCCTACAAGCATTCAGAATCAGGTAAATGTGTTGAGCTTTTGGAGCTGAAACACTGAGATAAACTCTGAGAAAAAGCATGGTACACTGTTGAACGTTAGGCCATGGAAAGGTGAGTGGTGTCGATTTTAGACCATGCAGCACCATTTAAACATCACAGTAGCAAAGCAGCTGCTTTTTATCAAATTGAAAATCCAGGTCTGCAGTCTTTACTTCTTAGCTTCACTGTCCCTTGTGAAATAACACAGCTTTTAAATACCCAACTTCTTTTTCAGCTCAAAGTATGCATCAAATCTGGCTATGGCATAGTCCTGTGAGCATGAGGGAGAAAAAACAGAGAGAGGTAACAAAGAAGATTGTGAAAGACAAGCAACATGCCTGGTGAATATTCTGATTAATCTGTAAATATATCTAGACTGTGTTGTACTGCTGTCATGTCAGCATGAACTTTATACCCATTTTGACTCATGCCACCCTGTCATGCCAACCTGAACTGATAAACAACTGGACTTTGTTCAGGGTTGTCAGAAATGATTGCAGTAACCATGTGTACAAACAACTGTGTTTTATTACTAAAATGTTTTGTTCTATTTCTAGTGCAACATACTTTATTACAATTTACAAATTTACTGTCGAAAATCAATGCAGGTTATTTAGTATAAACAGTATTAAATACAGAAACTCACCATGTAGCCAAATTCAATTGTGGATAGTCTCGCCTGAATTATGGACCACAGGCCCCAGAAAAAGTGTGATGCCAGGGCAAACCTAAGACAAAAGAAAGATTTATTTCACATTTTGTGGAAGCCATGTGACTGATGATAAGCTAAGAAACCTATTTGAGGCCTTTTCCTGGAAGTGAGCTTCACTCTTGGACAAGCTCCAAATGGTTGCACAATCTCCAGAAGCCTCTGTACAGTAAGAAGGAGGCCCAGAGAGGGCATCTCTCAATTTAGTGTCAATATACATAGACGAATAAAGAAATGTAGCCCCTATTTGTATATTACAGCTTTTAAAACAATTAAAAACCAAGCATGTTTCTTTAAATTGTTAAACAAGTAACAAAAGCTGTGACTTGGCATCCATAATCAATTGTGCAAGATAATATTTGTTAATATAATAAAAGCAGATGAAAAACAGCAAAGGAAATATGCTCACCTGTTAACCTCCACCAACATGTCCTCTTTCATTTTTAGCTGATCTTCCTCACTCAATTTTGCCAGTTCAGGGTCATATTCAGACAGGTAGCTTTGAAAGAATTGCATCTAAATGGAAAGATATAGAAATGATATAGTATTCACTGTAATGACATACTTTAGAACAGGTCTGCTCACAGTTCCATTACTCCATACATTAGATAACAGAGTATTATGACACTAACCTAATTTGGCAACCCTGTCATTAAAATATCATACCTGCTGATCTTTGGTTGGATAATTCTTGGTATTGATACTGAAAAACGGAGGTGTGTCACAGTTGTAGTCGTACATCCATTCACAGAAAAAGTTTCCTATGTCAAATCCTCTGTAAGACAAAAAGTTGCTCCTTTAAAATGATAAACAATGCACAGTCTGCAGTTTACTTTCCAATAGTTTCTGATTGTAATATTTCAGCAATCACAAACAGCTTCTGAAGTGTTCATGGGCCCAGATAAAGTGCTAATCTGCTGGCAGAGCACCCAAAGCTTAGCAGGTCTTTCACACGCGGGCCTCACAGCTGCTGTGGAAACCAAACAAAAGACCCATCTGACTCGTTTTGAGGCTGTGTTCACTCCTGCTTCTAATGCTGTACTGAAACTATAAAACTTTCCTTGTGTGATTTCATGACCCAGAAGACCAGCTTGGATGGAAAGCTGAGAAAATAAATAATGTCTGCCAATGGTTGGCTTTTCTCAGGCTTTAACTCTATCCAAATGGATGTAATAGAATGGATATGAGTTAAATGGGTGTCCATGGACTCTGGATGAAACCCAATCCATCTTGTCCTGGAACATATGTGGGAATGTGAAGCTGTGACAAAAATGTTTTAGCTGGCCTGTTGGGTGTCTGCCACAGGTTTCAATGTCTATAAGTCTCTTTGAAGAGAGTGTTTCTCTCCAGGCATTTTAAATAAAGGAGAATGCCTAAGATTAAACTGATCAACATATTATTTCTATGTTTTTTAATATTATTATTTACTCCATTGATCTGTATTCAAGTTAATGTCAGATTAATGTTAATGTAGGGAATGTGCTATCTATTTTGCTATGCAAAATCCAGTAAAATAAACCATATGGCTTTGTACTTGTAGTTAATTTTTAATTGAAGCATTTAACCCAAACTAACGTTTCACGCGCACGTAGGAGGCTGAGTAATCAAATCTACAATTAGACACACAGACCTGTAGTTGTAGCTGCTGTACTCAAAGTCGATCAGCATAAGCTTCTGCTTTTCTATGTTCTCCTGGCCACTTAGGAGAAGTATGTTTCCTGCAAGCAGTAATGAAATATTTAAAAGAAAACTAAAAAAAGAACACTGTAGAAATCTAAAAATGTAACATTATATATTAAATACCATTTTTTTATATTATATAGCATTATTTTACCTTCTTGCAAATCATTGTGGCAGAAAACAACAGGAGATGGGGTTGATTCCAAGAGACACCTGCAAATACATTGATAATCTATCTTCTCATGTGTAAAATAGCAGTACTCACTCAGGGTTATTTCAACTGTAATTATAATAATACAATTCAGAACCGGTGTTGGTTGTCCATAAGTACAATTTTATTCCTTTCTTTACCTAAGGTTCTCCATCTCCTGAGGCAGGTTGTAGCTCATAAGTTGGTTGAATTTATGGAGGTGGATCTCTCTGGTGAAGGTCAGCCTTTGCACCTGATTCATGTATCTACAAATGTGGAAAAAGCCGATGAATGACCTTGAAACAGATTTCTGAGCCAAAAAGTCAGTCCATAAACATTCAGCCAGTTACAGAGGTTTTCAAATACTTGAGTATTCCCACCTGTTCACACTTTGTGTTCTGTTTCAGCCAGCAGACACCTACAAAGACATTTGAGCCAAATAATCCAAGTTCTATAATCTCCATGAATTGTTAAATTGGTGGGATTGGTGTTAATATTTAAAAAAATTTGTTTGTCTAGGGGGAAGAGGGCAAAAGCACTGAATTAAGAATCGCTGACCAGACCATTTGGCAACTGTTACATAATCCTTTTTCATTATACATTAAAACTGCACTTTAGGCAGACTATCTACGAATCCAAACAGTTCAAATCTCTCTGCAACATGCTGACTGAACCACACAGTTTTTTTACTCTCTTTTACTGTCCCGAATGCATCAAACAGCCTGTTTCTCTCTTTTATAGCCATTAAGGAAGCATTTCCTCCCTATCTGAGTAAAATCTAGATAACATTTATTGACAGTTTTGCAATATTTGGCTTTTACTCTTACAGGATTTATTTAGGAAAAATGCTTACCTCATTGATGTGACAGAAGTAACACACAAAGGTAATGGTTAATCTATTATTTACCTACTGCTTGCTCCCAAACGAGACAATGTATAATGCGATATCAGAATATGATAAACTGCTGAAAGAACTGAAAACTGTTAAGAGTCACTCACTTTTCCATAGTGCCAAACAGCCATTTTGGCTCTTTGTTAAAAGGCATCCTCATGTTGTGGAACTTAGCAATTTTCTCTGCAATCTCAGGAGATAAACTAGGATCTCCCAGTTCCTCTGTGGTAAGCTTGCGGCTCTGTGGAGAAAGATAAGTAGGACTGAATTATGATTTGAAATGATAGCTGGACAACATACTGTATTTCGCCATCATTTAATGTACAGTCCCTTTCACATTTGAATAGGCCAGCTCGCATATAAAATTTTTTTACAATGCCCACTTAGATTCTCTTACAAATATGAGCAAAACACCTCATCAGTCATGCACATACACCAACACCAGCACTGCCTGATCAATAAAATGCCATACCGTAAGACTTACCGGAACATACTGTTCCAGTCTTCCCTGGGGAAAGATGCCATAGAGCTTAGGCCCAAGCTGCCTCTCTGCCAGGATGGCAAACATCACACTTTCCATGACCATAGCCTCAGCTCCCTGCAGAAATAAATAATTCCTTGCTTGATTTTAAAATAATGATAGCTTTTTCAGTTGGAAGTAATAATCGCATGTGAATTTAGAGTACCAAGTTGAGATCATTAAAAAAGTAACAGCTTAAAGAAACAAGGGAGATGATTGTAAAGAGAGAAGCTCAGCTTGCCAAATGATTCTGGTGTTCATGCCTTCTTAACTAAGGATGACTATTTTATTTTTAAATTCAGTAAATTGAATGATAAATACACTGAAGTACTTTAAGGTTCTGTGGCTAGAAAAGATGCACTATATGGCTCTCATGTATTAAAGGCAGTTTTCTTCTGCAAAGACAATGCAGACTTCTGCACAGCGATAGTCACAGGCCGTTGAACGGAAAATTACCAACACTGTTTGTGTAACAAGCACCAGCCAGTATCATCCAAATTTTTTTGCTGTTGTTGTAGTTGTCATTGTCATCACAGGAATTCATGATCATAGACCAGTTCTACATTAGTAGAATAGCATTGCTCTTGTGAGCTTATGTTCACTAATCCGTTTTGCTATTTTGGCATCTGTGAGTGACCGGGACGCTCGGTTCCTGTCCCCTGTATGGACCAACTTAATGTAAAGCCCGGAAAAGTCATGGTAAAGCATGACTAGTAACCACATTTTTACAACATAGGGAGTAGACTTCAAAAAATAATCCACTTTCTTTTGTTTGTTTGTCCAAATTCATGTCAAACTTTGTACTTAACACACACAAACACTCCACACACTCTACCACCACCATCACCACCTGCTGTTTGTGACTGCCGGTAAATATGATGAAAACATCCTGTTCTGTCCAACTAAGCAAAACAGGAAAACCTGGACAATCTAGAATAAATGGAAACTGCACTTCCTCAAATCTAGAGCCACTCTGTAAACCTAAATTTCACTTGTCATGTACTGTAAGGAGACACCAATAAATGATTAACTGTAGAGTCACCATCAGCAGTGTGCTTGTTTCCTCTAGATTCACACTCCAGACGAGGCAGGTGAAGATAACGATATAATAATTACTATATGGCATACATACCAGAGCGTTTATCTACAGGACAATATTTATCTTGTTGTTAGATTAATATAGAGGCTGAGCAAAGTGTGTGTCACTCTTCATTGCCTTAGTTTTATTAGGTTCGATATGGAATTCAATATTTGTCCACGTGGAACCTTATAGTACTAAGGGCAGTAAGTGCAACTGTGCAAGTCCTGACACACATATTTACATGTGGCCCAAACCTACAACACCTGATACAATTTAACCTCCAACACTAACCTGAAATTATTTACTTATATAGTCATCTTGACTTAGAAATTCCACACACCACCCAAAGGTCATGTACAAACAATTGCCATAACTTCTTTCAGTTGGCCCTTTTATCAGTGTGGATTCTGTTCTTTACAGTGGAAATGACATTTGCTGTTAGATGAGCTTTCTTTAGTTTCTTACTATAAATGACATAGACACACACAAACACACATGATTACGAACATGAACTTTTTTTAGGCAACCATACACCATATTCTACCCTACTATTTTAATTAGCTCTGTTCTCATTTGCAGTGAGAGAATCCCTTCAGTATTGAGTTGGATTGAAGTGGTGGAATTAGCTTCTGCCAGACTAAATTCAAGCTCAAGTCCTATTATTCATTATGCCTTAGCTGAGATTTCCTATAGCAATATTATTTCTATATACGATCACAAATTGTGAGTAACTGGATTAGATATGAAAGGAAACATATCTGGGTAAAAGAACTATATTTAGTTTGTATGAATGTGCAGTGTTTTTTTTCCCTGAGCAACAATTGCTCCCTCAATTGTCTGATCACTCTCTGTCTGTCTCTCTCTCTCTTTCCCTGTCCATACCTAGATCCCTCCCTCCCTCCGTCACTCTCTATGACTACGCAGTAGCAGTCATGTGTCTTCAGGGCAGGGCAGCAGTGTGGGGGATTTTCCATTGCTCCCTGCTCAGAGAACACAAGCCCTAACCGGATTACGCATGCAGATAAAACCACTTGTTAAGCTGAAAGTTTACCACAACATGCAATAAGAAGTAACAATCTAGCATGGTGTTGTGACTATAAATAAGGGTTATGCTTATGGAGATTGAGAAGGGCAGAAGAAAAATGACAGACATTGGAAACAAAGACTGTTTCAGAAGCATGCAAATACTGAGGTGCAAATTGAGCTAACATGCATGGAAGACACACACATAGGCTACATGACATCAGTAAGCACAGATTGTTCTCTTATTTTATAGTGAGGCTTCTGATTCAGTTGATTCAATTCAGCCTCACAATAAAATGAAGCACCAAAGTTCAGAGAGTGTTTATGGAAAAACATAAAGGTAATTTCATCCAATAGCAATTTTCTCAAAATTTAAAGTGAAACAGTACAATGACATTGTATTCTTGTATTTCTGATGTTTAGTTTTGAATGCCACTGTGACACACCCTATTTACATATGGATGAGTCACAGGAGTGGCACAGTGGGCTCATGTGATCCAAAATGATGTGTAGTTTAAAGGGCCATTCTCAAGATGCATGCAAATATTTAAAAATTAAAGCTTTTATGCTACATGTTACTTACTTGAAAATGATTTTCTGTGTTTGACTGTCCAGATTCTCCTTTATTGCAGGACATCTATTAATAAGAGATAAAGCAAAACGCTAACCATGAGCACAAAGTGTTGTTCTTAGCTTTTTTCGACAGCCATTGGATCTTGAGAAGGTTGCAACAGACAATGAAATAGTTCTCTCAAATATAAAAATCTATAACTATTATGATTTAGTACATTCTACCATACCATACACTGCTATAAAGTATCATTTTTAGTAATATATGTTTTATAGTCATGCAAGCGTAGAGAGTTGAGAAATTCCAGATAGTTAGGAATTTATAACTGATTTTGAAAGACATGACTCTTCCAAATGGTGAACCAGGGCCTTCTCTGAATCACAAATTTACTAACAATGTTCCAACAGACTGATTGCACACTTTTAATGCTGTTAAGAACTAAAATCCAAGAGCTGTTTAAGAAGGAATAAATGTATCTTTCCAAGATATTTGGTAACCATGGTGTAACACTACTTCTTCCAGTGAATGTACAAATATTAATAAAAAATGTGCCTCAGTCAGATTTGTGTAGATATATTTCAGTATTTGATTTAAATATAAAGAGAGATAAGATTGGGGTCAGGATTAGTTAGCACCTGCCAAGTTTACAGTAATCATTTCTATATAGAAAACAGGCTAGGGTTTTTGCTTTGGTACTATCAAGGGCGTCCAATCTTATTGACAAAAGGCAGGTGTGGGTTTAGGTTTTCATTCAAATGAAGCGGGAGCTTCTTTATGGTTGGGGGGAAAAAACTGCACCTACACCGATGCTTTCTGAATATGATTGGATACCTTTGCTCTATATATTGTTTGAAGCTAGATTTGCATTTCTTGTTGGTTTTGTGAATGTTACTTAACACATTTTAAGAATTTGTTTATAGACAGCAGCCAGTGGTAGAGAATATTTCTGACAGAGCAACAAACAAAAGGGTCAAATGTCAAGAGGGTTAAGTATTTGACATAATGGCGAGAACTTGGCTGACAGTGCTGTAGCTTCTGGGATCTAATACTGTACCGTGACTGGTATGGTGGATCACCTGGAAACAAGAATGCTCAAGGCACGCTCCTTGGGCAAGCCTACGGCAAAGAAGACACGCAGGTACAGGCATGGAGGTACATCACCCAACAAAATACGGCATTCCTCATTCAAACACCAGCATGCAGACGACAAGCTCTCATACACACTTTCTCCCTTACACATACAATACATATATAAAACATGTACACACTCCCTTTATTATTTTAGAAATATAAAAACAATTTACAGTCTAGTACAAAGTTTGATTGAGATCACTTCAATATAAAGTATAATTTAAATATGTGCATTTATGTAAAACAGTGGTAAAATGACATAACACATAAACACCCCTCAAGTTATATGATCCTCTCTACTCTACAACCACCCTTATTACCTCATGAATGTCTTTTGTAATTAATGTGTTCATTTGGGTGTGTTGGAGTGGAGAAACAGGCCTAGGAACCTGCTGGAATGTTGTCATACAACACCAACAGTCCCATATCAGCTTAGCTATTAATTATTAACTTGCACTGAAAGGAGTAACGGAGTTTCAGAGGAATTAACATACCAAATTTAGTTGATTCATTTTGCTATTTCATTGATGTATCCAATCATTTTGTGAGTGTACAGACCTGAAGAGATTTGTTTTTGGTAGTTGCTAGCTTCCTGGGTGTGTGGACACGTCTTAAGCATTTAGGTGATCTTCCCAGTGTAAAAGTAGATCTGGGTTTGTGGTGCACAATGATTAATCATGCCATGCATAATTAAATCAGACAGTGGGAAACACACCTGCAGTATGGCTCCGTATATGCGAAGTAGCACGTTCCTTGGCTCGTCCCCAATGCTTCGCTGATCCTCGGGTAATGCGCAGAGGAACAGCTTGTTGCTGAGACCCCCTCTGTCAGACACAAGGAAAATTATAATCCTTATATATGCGCACACGCTCTCACTCACTCACTCGCGCGCGCTCGCACACGCACACACACACACACACACACACACACACACACACACACACACACACACACAGTAACAAAAGAAGCAATACTACTGCGCATTGCAAAATGCTCTTAAAGATCTGCTGATCATGGATGGTGCTGATTTAGGACCTTTAAGAATAAACTCCTAATTGCATAAGGGTATGTTGGTGACTATTGCCCGAGAAATGCGCATAAAGCAGCCTACCTGATTATGGTTATCTGAAAATCCTCTTCCTTAATGGCCCTCCAGGCCCCGTGCAGAAATTCTTTACACCACAGATACGCATTATGCTTGGTCTCAGGGTCAGGCTCATCTGCGCGTATAGCTTTGCAGGCTGACTCGGTATCAGGCTGAACATGAAGCTCGTTCTCGGTCACCAATAAACCAAGAGACATTGAAGGTGATGAGGAAACCCCGTTTATGAACTTAGCCTTCATCTTTAATGTAGATCAAAACGAGTTTATATGTTAAAATATGTCGATTCTAGTGATAAGTTAGAAGTTGAATAAGTTAGAACAATGACTGGAGCTAAAAAAACAAAACAAACAAAATACTCTGCAAGGACTGAGACTCTAGTTACCTTAAAGCTACGTGCTGCGCGTATGGCATTTTACTGTTCTGTGAGATTTATTCATGGAAACTTGCTGGAGTTGCGCGTCATCACGGTTCTTCTCTGATTGGATGATTTGAGCACGTCAACCCCCTACACGCCCAAGCTGGAGAGCTTTCGACAAAGAAATGGTCGTAAAAGCTCGAAAATCAAAATCTTAAAGAAGCTTTTATCGCCAAGTACAAGGAATTTTGTACAGTACACAGAGACGACGACACGGTCAAAAAAATAAAATAAAATGAGAATAAGAAAAAAAGAGAAAGAAATACACGTATGTAAATACAAATAGACGGAAAAAATGGGGGGGGGGATTAGATTTTTTTTATGTACAGTTATATGCTATAGATGATAGAACAGAATAGAATCAAATCGAATAGAACAGAATCGAATAGAATAACATGCAGGGATGTACTAGGATAAATAATAATAATAATAATAATAATTATTATTATTATTATTATTATTATTATTATTATTATTATTATTATAAAACAGAATGTTGGCTTCTACAAAGCCATCATAATAATAAATATAAGATTATTGAATATTGCAAATTGTTATTGCGTAATAGGGGAACATTTCATTGTTCCTGAGGTGGATTGCGTCCTCCTGGATTCTACTATCATCACTGAGCTTCTAGTTGTGACTGCACCAGACAGACAGCTGTCTATTTAACCTCCTGTCTGTAGGCAGGATTAGTCTCCGTCCTCGACGAGGTCGATGACTTTAGTGTCGTGTCAATCCACGTGTTTTTTACTTGTTTGAAGTGAACAAGTGAAACCTTTAACCACTAAAATAAATTGAAACCCATACAACATCTTTGATATTGGTACCTAAAACTGATACCAAAGTTATGTAATTCACATATAATTACAACATATAATTACAATTTCACTAAAAGTCTACAAATAAAATGAATATATTATTACTTAAAAGAGCTAGGATTTACCATCTCACGCATGTAGATGGCGCAGTGAATTGTTATTCACTATATTGCCATTGGCACTGAACGCCTATGACCTTGCAGTTTCAAAACATGAAAAGTGCATTTAAATATGCTTAAGGAATTGTATAAATACTCCGTATGGAAAAAAATGCTTAAGGGATTTTGAATACTGGACCTATGACCATTAAAATACTGGAAAATATCAGGTTGTGTGCAGGGGTACAATGGTGGTCAGCAAGGCACAGGTTTGTGGTTAGCTGAGCGGAGCAGGGTCAAACACCATAAGTGCCATTTCAGTAGGTCTAGGATATGTCTGGAACTTGAGTGATAAGCCAAATAGGATGATTGACCCCAGTAAAGAACCTGGAAACACACTGTTATTTTGGATAAAAAATAAACCAAAACCAAAAGGAGATAGATAAATAAATAAAAGTATAAACTATATAAAAACTATATAAAGTAATAGTTCGGAGCCCTAAACCCCTTAACTACGGCCTCAATTACCCACATGGTTACTCACACCATGCAGGATTGCCGACGGGCTAGGATGGAGCTCTTTGAAAAAAAATGACAGGAGAGGGCATTTGGCTTAACAGTCTTGGAGCTGGGATGGTACGTCATGGTGAAGTACAGTCCACCAAAGAACATGGTGATGACAGTTCAGCTGGATGCAGATAAAAGGGTTCTGTTTCTTCATAGCAGGCCTCCCAAGATCCAAGTCAAGTTATTGTCATTTCAACCATATATAGTTCATGAAGTACACAGTGAAATGAAATAATGTTCCTCTAGGACCCAGGTGTTACAAACACACAGAGCTACATGAGACAACACAGGTTAATTTTTTACTTTTTAACCCATAGTTCTATCATATAAAGTATGTGTGTGTGTTTGTGTGTGTGTGTGCAACTTTGTGTAAACAGTGCAAGACAAGAGACAGTGCAAACAGACAATGTTATACACCACAGGACAGACACATAAAATAGTACTGGCCAGTAATCAGTTTTCTGATTTACTACAAGATTTCTGTAGAATGGCTTTGCTGGCCAAGCTTTCACTCCTTACTTTTGTTTTTACTGTATATTAGTAATTTATACAACTAAGCAACTGAAGGTTAGGGGCCTTGCTCAGGGGTCTTTCTAGTAGCTTAAAAACAATATCAAGAACTTTTAGTTTTGATTTTATTTTATTTTTTTCTAAATATAAACTAAAAGTTCTTGATATTGTTTTATTGCGCTTTATGACGCCATCTACATGATTATGTTCTGAATCTTTTAAGGTATAACGGAAAATGTGAATAAGTAAACTGGTAAATAAGAAGCCAAGTTAAGCCTCGTTTTATAATAGTGGTGTCCAAGTTTATTCTGTGTAGTGGCAGGTTTTCATTTCAACCAAACACAATCCACACCTCTATTGAAAGCCAAGATCTCTTGAATTAACATGTGGAATAAAATTGGAAACTGTATTACACTATATATAAGTTATAATTCATATGCTTTCTACTTTTATTACACCAAAGCTAGTCTGTTTTAAACTATAAAACACTGGTTCTTAGAAAAGACGTCTGGCATTATTTTTCCTTATATATCATTCACATTGTTTGATTGCAAATTGGTATTTATTTCCAGACAATGGCAGTGCATAGGTGGATATGGGTTTTAAGGTGAGGACATGGAATTTACATTCTATTTAGGTAACTTGTAGTACTCCACCCAGTGCTCCCTATGGTTACCATGACCAGACAACAAATGCAAACATGTTGTAACAAAAGTAGTTGTAAAAATTGTGTTAATCTATTATTGTTACTGGGTGGAGTACTACATTTGCTCACGTTCTGACTTAACACAATACATTATCACCTCAATTACATTGACTATGATCCTGTTATACAGAGTCATAGTTCAGTAATACATAGTTATACTCATCTGTGAGGATACTGACTGTGTGTTACTTGAAACTTTTTGCTTATGACTTTTTGCACATTATTTCCTAGAAAAAGACATTAACCTTCAATCACAAACTAGGTGACAAGGCTGAAGCTGGTTGCCTTTTCACTAGCTTCATAGAGTATATTATTGTTTTGGCTTTCTGACTAATTCCTATACAATTATCACTGCATTATGGATAAGTGTCAAAGATCTGACAAAACTCTAATAAACTTCAATATACTTTCAGATTACCCCATATGGAGAAATTTACTGTAGCTTTCTTTTTTACACAATGGGCCTGTGAACCTGGCATTTCACAAGAAAATGTATAAGTAATTTTGGATGTTTTAAACTGTTATAAACTTGTTTGAAGAAAAAAAAAGCAAAGAAAGAAAAAGAAAGAAATTAATGGTAGAAAGATACAGTAGATGACAGTGAAAGCATGAAGGCAAATGGAGTAAGTAACAAGTTGATAAACGGAGAGAATGTTGTAAGAAAGTGAGGATTAAAAATGATATGTTGAACGTGTTACTAATTGGTATGCATCATATGAGTTAAAATGCTTGAAAGAGCAGCCAGACATCTCAAAAATTACTTTAATATTACTCAAAAAAAGTTAAATAAAAACAGGTTCCAGAATATACAGTGAGCAAGCCCCCTCCCTCCCCAAAGTGCATGTACTGTATATGTTACACATTATGTCCATTTTCTAAAGAGAAACATCTTGGGGGATTGTTGTGATGTTTAAGAAAACTAGAATCTGATGAACTTTCTTTAGATAATAGACAGCATTAGGGGAACCAGATGAAAAAATAATAGAAAATAAACAAGTTAAACATCAGCTGCCTACTTATACAGTGAAAGGATTAAATGCTTTAAATGATTACCTCATTGCAAAGCAAAAGAACCACAAGGTCAAATAATTTAAATACTAATTAGATATTTTGGGAATAGATTACTCTAATGGTGTTTTTAGCACAGCCCCATTTGTGATATGCTAAATGTTTAAAACTTTTTCCTGTGGGATTTCAAGATGGTCCATGTCAGATGGATTTCCAGCCACAACAGTGAGCACCATGGCCTTCAGGTGGACAAAATGTAATGCAAACATTCAAACATGAATCCCAAAGGAGATTTTTTTAACTAAATTACCAAATTTGAATTCTTCACTATTCCCTTTAAACACAATGAGTCAAATGAGATCCTGCACACTGCTGTTTAAACTCAATAACTGATAGGTGATTGGAGGTGAACACATGCATTGTGTTTTTGAAAATAGATGAACAGATTCCAGCTCTTTACCTCTTACCACTGAGATATGAAAGGAATAGTTCCACCAAAACATGCTAAATGCCCAATAATGATTGAAGGTCTGCAGGCAAGTTAGTAATGAAAATCAGACCGCCCCGCTTATGGATTTTTCTCATCCTGTTAAGATTTTTAGTGTTGATTGAACTATTCCTCTTATGGAATAAAACTGCAAATGTGGACAAAACGCTGAACAACATCTGCACATTAAATTGACAAATAGAATTCATACACATCTGTACATTTTCTACAATATTTATATTCATGAAGAATAAACAATAAAGAAGTGCCACCATTAAAATGTAGAGAAAGATATCTTGTGTTGATTTCACTGTACATTTGCCATTCCTACTCCACATTTAAATTAAGTCATTCAAAATGAACACATAATTGGTAGGACTGAGGTTTATTTACATAGCTTAAGCATTGAGTCTGAGTGACTGGTCCTCTCTCCTTCTTGAGGAGATGTCAATGTCTATGGAATCTTTGCCCACAATGAGCCTCAGACGTTTCGCTGGTGGAAGAGGGATGAAATCATCCTCATTATCAAAGTATTCCTCCTCATCTTCCGAAGTCATTGAGTCCTCCTTTACGTTCCGACCCATCTGAACTCCCACCTCTCTCTCCAGAACTTCACCCTCCTCCCGCTTGACTAAACCTGTGAAGGTCACATCCTCTTCACGTTTTAGCTGGATCTTCAGCTTGGTGGAGCTTCCATGAGATCCGTGACCAAAACCGTTGTTCAGCTTGGCCACATACAGGCCAGCACGCTCATTTTCCCGCTCCTTGCTGAACTTGATGCTGATCTTCGAGGAGCGTTGCACAGCCTTGGCATCTCGATGCTCTTTCTTCTTGCTGCTGCTGCTGCTGTCATGTCGCCGCCGCAGTGTCAGCTTTGGTATGCCTGTATTGTTCTCCAAGATCAGCTGTGCATCGTAGCGTGTGATGCGGCGCTTTTTCTTGCCACCCTTCATGCGCCGTGACACCCTGGAACTCTCTGCTAAGCCGTCGTAATGCCGGTCTGGCAGGGTAAGTGGCACCTTGGCACAATCCGCCACATCAGCGGCATGTGCTGCATGTCGCAGGTCAGGCACACCCTCCTGAAGAAGCTCATCGATGTAGGTGACAGTTTCCTCCTGTTTTATCATCCTCCTCCGTCTTGGGCATGTACCTTTCTTGGGACAGCTGGCTTCAAGGCTGGGGATGTTAATCGGATGACCAGGCATTGTAGGAACAAAATCATCAAGGTTCATTTTGATGGCCGTGCTTCCTGCAACATTGCTTGTGCTGCTTGGCTTTGGGCCACGCTTGCCTATATCACTCTCATGAGCACCGAGAGTGGTCCTGTTGGACCTGCGAGTTCTGTATGGGCAAGTCACGCTGCCCTTGCAAGCTGAAACACCCTTTGGGGAGTTCTGATTGTTTTCATGATCTGCAGAAGGCTTACTGCCACCCTTGCAGCCAGAGAAATTAGAGACTCCTCGACTGTCTGCCTCTCTTTTGCAAGGCTGCTTGAGGCTCAATCTCTTTACATTCGCTCTAGTAGGCATTTTCAGTCCTGCTGCTTGACGCTGTCTCCTTGCTTTAGACAAAGGCTGTGCAGGCTTAGACTTAAGTCTCTTTGGTAAACTTGAGTTGGTTGGTTGACTTCGTTTAGGGGTTGAGGTAGAGGTAGGAGTGCTTGGCTGCATTTGCCTCGTCACAGCTCTGCCTTTGCATTGCTCTTTGAGAGAGGGTTGCGACATCCTCTTGCGTAATGCTAATGAGAACATGAACATGAACAATTAATCCAACTCCAAAGTTTTATTATAAGCTTCACTTTCTCCAAACCACAAAAATACCCCCACACACTATTGTCATTAAAGGCCAGTCTCAGTGTGCTCTTACATGTCTGTCCACTGAGTGGTTCCTGAGACTCTGCTTCAGTAGAGGCAACAGACCGGCTGTCTGATTTCCTACTGCCCTCTTCCAGCTTCTTTAGTCTGTTGAGCCTCTTATCAGTCTCCCTCAGGCCATACTTGCTATTTATCACTGTGGCCTCAACAGGCAGTCCTGCTTTTGATTTAAATGCACCAGTGCCACGCCTGAAATTACATTAAAGATGTGTCAAAGGCATATGCAATTATTTTACATAACAGATTTCACTGTTCATCATCAATCATCATTTTGAAGTTATTTATGCCATACAGAAGGAATACAATACCTTTCACAAGTATAGCATTCACAGAATTCATTGTTTTCCCCAAAGAAGCCATCTCCATAGTAACATGAGATCTCTTCCCTTGGTTCAATGTCCCGCAGGACTTTGACACATGCAGTGTCTCGACCTGTGGATACAAACTGTAACAAACCCTTTAATTAGCTGCTTTAGGGTTTTTTGTTTGTTTGTTTATGTAGGAAATCTTAAAAGGAAGTAATGATCTTCAAGGCCAGTTTATACGAACCTTGCAATTTGGCCGACAATCTGTAATAGAAAAGACAAAATGCTTTAATATACTTTTCAGGCAACTTAATTCCTCTTAGTGATTATGTTTTTGCAGTATTGATGGAGGAAGTCAGTGGGTGTGCATTTGTATTGTGAAATGTAAAGATAAGCAATAAGTGATGGATTGTGATCCTGTAATGTCAATATTTACATATATTGTGGTTAATTGCAATGTTATTACTTAATGTATTAATGAATTGATTGGTTTTAGTCCAAACATCCATGGTACAAAGTCCATGAAAGCCCTGTCCTCTACTTGCACCAAACATGCTTTTAACATGTGCTATACAGGTGTTGGACAATGAAACTGAAACACCAGCCAATATAGTGTTGGGGGATTCACACCTATACATGTGTGGCTGCATGCCCAAGCTTCACTGATTTCACATTCCATAAGTAAGATTAGAGTGAAAGTTGAATTAGCAGAGCAATAGCACAGCTGTACCTAATATATTGCAATCCACACACCATAAGACCACAGACTTACCATCCTGAAGTACCCTGTGCACCCAATGGTTCATACATTACACCCTAAAGGTGGTGCTGTGTATCAGTATGATTATGCACCAATAGATACCTTAAGAAAGGTGACAGTGTGGTTTAACGAAAATGAAAGTAAAGTTGAATATGTCCCATGGCTTGCACAGTCAAAAGATCTGAATATCATTGAGCCATTTTGTGGTGTTTTGGAGAGTGTTCTGCAAGAAGACCTGGCTCAAAATCTCTTTGGTCACTGTGCAGTACCTGTATCTGTCATTCCCAATAATAAATTGATCCACACCATAATACTAAATGACTGTGATCTAAAACCAGGTGTCAGTTTTATTGCCCAATCCTTCTGTTTCTTAAATAAATTAAACATTTTTTGTTGTGCTATTTATCACCTGAAACCACTCAGTGGCACAAACAGGAAATAAAGGTTTCTGCTCTGCATTTACCTGTTCTTCTTTCTCGTCTCCTCCTCTATGTCTACTCTCTGCTGCTGCATTTGCTCACTTTGCTGAATCTCCACTGGCCCTTCCTCACTGCCTTCTTGCCTGCCTACTAAAGCAAAGTTCATTTTGCTAGTAGCCCTGCAGTGAAAGTTATTTCATTGCCCTGAGCTTATACACTCACCAGTCACTTTAATAAGAACACATACACACCCACTCTTTTATGCAATTGTCCAGTTATTCAATCATGTGGCAACAGCACAATGCATAAAACCATGCACATGAAGTTCAAGAGCTTCAGTTAACATTCACATCAAACATCAGAATGGGGGAAAATGTGGTTGTAGTGACTTTAACCATGGCATGGTTGTTAGTATCAGATTGACTGGTTTGTGTATTTCAAAAACTGTTTTTCAGACACAAATGTCTGTAGAGATTTTTTGTTGAAGTGACACAGTTGAAGTCTAGAAAAAAACAGGGTGGGTTTTTTCCCCCCCCGTCCAGTTTCTGTGGACCTATTTTTTTTTTAAACGCTGATTTAAGGTTTACACGTTTTTAAAAGCATACAAAAGTATACAAGTAACAAATATACAAGATTCTTGTTCTTGGCTGACTGCAATGTGGTTTTCTGCTGTTGTAGCACATCCACCTCAAGGTTTGATGCTCTGGATGTTCTGAAATGCGTTTCTGCTCACTACACTTTTATAGAGTGATTATTTGAGTTACTAAATACATCCTGGCAGCTTAAATCACTCTGGCTGTTTTCCTCTAGAAGGCATTTCCACCCATAGAACTGTCTCTGTTTTTTTGTTTTTCACAACATTCTGTGTAAACTCTAGGGACTCTTCTGTTAAAAAAATCCCAGATGATCAGAGTTTCTGAAATACTTGTAGTATAATAATACTGCAGTATGAAATACTAGCAGTTTACAAAGATGATTTTACTTCATTCAGATGTTTGATGTAAAGGGATCTCAAACTATCGACCGAAATTGCATGAATATTTGCACTATGCTACTGCCACAAGATTGGCTGATTAGATATCTGCAAGAATAAATAGTTAGTGTAAATATCTTAATTGAACATAGTTTTTTAAAGTATGAAATACAAATGGAACAACATTTGTCTTCAGTGTCCTACTACTCGTTCCTCTTCTGACGATTTTCTCCAAACAACTGTTAAGTGTGCCTCCAATTTGGCCATAAAGTAAATCCTACAGCCACACAGGCCCTTCTGGGTTAAGAATAATGACCCCTGGTCTAATATTAATTTTCAAATCATCAGAAGCAGGCACTGATGACAAAAGGGGTCAGAGAATGATCAATTGGAATTCATAAAGGAACGAGTCGTAAATTCTCTATAAATTTTATACTCAAGTAAACATTTTAAAAATATACCATTAACTGTTTTGTTCTCATTTGTTTATGATGCACAGAAAATGCAGGATACATACCATGATTAATAAAAGCAGCAGGTCCCAGCCAAAGCTGAGCACAGTTCTTACGCGTAGAGTACATGACACTGAAGTCATTCTCTCCATGTCGTAATAACATCTTCTCTTCATTAGCAGACAGCTCAGCAATGCAACCCACAAGGTGTTCAATTTCATCATTCCTTTTCCTTGGGTATAAGAACAGAAATGAGGAACACTTGCTTCAATTGACATATAAAAGACAGCCTCAACAATCAGATGCCATCAAGCTTACCAATCCTTTGTTGCTACAATTTTGGCTCCATTTTGCTCAGAGGAATAGCGATTGCATGGAAGAATCTCAAACCCACTGTCTGCTGCAAACATACGCAAGTAAACAAAGACCTGCACACAGAAAATTGAGCCATTTAATTTATGACCAACTTTGAAAAGAAATAGGCCAGGTTTATATGTTTTTAAAAGTATACAAGATGTCTGTCCCATGTATATGTTCATCTGGCTTATCAATTGTATCTGTCCAAAAATCTACATATTGAACAAGTGTGATGTAATACCACCACTGTTTTCTAGACAGTTTTTTTTGGCATTAACTAATCTAACTATATTACTGCTCAAACACCCTATGATTGTTTTGGGTACCAATTTCCGGATCAAGTTTAATAAATACTATTAAATTAGCAAAATTGTAGTTTTGTTCGGAGATGCTGCTCATAGCAATATTTCCTTAACATCTCTGTGCTTCTGTAAAGCCAAAACACATGCGCATGAAATCATTATCAAGTAATACTAATGGAAAGTGATGTTTTGGTTTTGGCATCCATGTGAATAATGCCAGTCATGTAGCTGCTGAAAAGACAGACACACCTATAGTCACATGTCAAGTACAATCCTGGCATATTTGTGTCCAGGTTTTTTTTATTATTTATTTATTGTAAAACATTTACATGTGCTTTGAACAGCTTCTCCTGGGCCTTTGACTTATTAAGAAAGTGATGCCGTCTCCAGTCTGCAGATGTCAAAGCCTGGAAAGCTTTTTCCAGGTTGTCATTCTTCTTGAAGCTTTCAATCACTTCTCTAAGCTCTGCCTGACGACCTTTGATCGGGCGAAACCTAAGAAGGTAAATGATACTAAAATTATGCACATGTACTGTCTTTTCTGAAGGCTATATGAAAGAATTTTTAAATTTAATAAGTACAAACCTTGTATTCATCTTGTGAGTCTGAAAACCCAAGTAAGAGTCCAGAATAAGGCTGGTGGACAAGTCATCATATTCACACAGTTCCTTAGCCGTCATCCCTGATGAGGGCACATGGCGCTTTTCTGGCTCCGGGGCTGCACCACTGACACCTAACAAACAACAAACAAGTAATAACACGATAACAGCTGAACAACTATTATTACGCAGTACAAGAAACAGTATAGGCATTCTTTTTCTTTTGTACCAGAGCACTTACGCCGACTGCATCTCCTGCCACTAGGGGAGCTTTTGCTCTGGCGCAGGTGGGCCCTCTGGCTATTTTGCAGCCTGGTCTTCCCAACCGGCTGATTGCTGGAGAACCTACTGCAATGTCTCCTTCCATTCAGCACCATGATCTTGGATTCTCCCATCTACTTCATACCAGCAGGCTTTCTGGTGAAGGCTCATTTAGCTTCTATGTACTTATGAAAAATCATGAGTAACATGTAATAAGCGGATTTATTTCCCGCTTGCAGGGCAATCAGTGTATATACTTCCAAGGGTAATTCTCAATCCTGCTTGCACCTGTTAAAACATAGCAAACAGGAATTAGAACAAGATAACAGAAATATGTGACTAAATTAAAACAGACAGTATATGAAATTAAACACATTATAACACATTAAAGAATATGATAAGGAGCATGTTGATTCAATACAGAGTTAAGTCTGATTGGACTTTGCATGACTGTGAAACATACATATTACATATTATGTAGTGACATTTAAAGACTAAAGTTTTATCAGCAATTTTACTTTATGCTTCAAAGAAAGCTGTATGCGGTAAGTACTTTCAAAACAACAGCTAGGTTAGAAACCATCGGTACATTGTTAACAGTTGATAAGCTGGCCAGTTGCTTGGTAACTATGAATAAGTGTATACTGCCACCCATCGGTTACTAAGTATATCAAAACCACATGCTTAAAACAATATAAGGCATAAAAACATTTCCGCTTTGAGAATTATTGCGTGCTCGTCGATGACGTCTGATACACTTTTCTATAATTATCATAAATAACGCGTCGTGACTGAAACACCTGATTCCACTGCCTACACAACGCGACCAAGCTAGCAGGCTAATGCTGTGATCAATTTACCCATCCAAACAAAGCAAAAGGGTGGTGGAGCCAAATCAACAGAACTTGCCAAAGCAATAACACGCAATACATTGCGTGGACCATTCGTCTATTTAAAAAAAACAACAAAAAAAAAACAGAGAAACAGCGCTTGTGTGCGTTTTTCTTTGCTATGCTAACTTGATAAGCTTCGTTTAGCACAGAGACAGTTAGTTGTAACCGGCTAGCATAAAAAGTACTGCGACGTCCCATTTAGCTTTAAAGCTGGCCAAAGAGAGGGCTGTTTGCTAACAGTTAGTTAGTGCTTCTAATTAAATAACCATTCGGCAGCTGACAGTTTGTCCAGTTGGCATTTAGCTCTTTAGCCACGTAGCTAAAAGACACTAAAACTACACAAAGTTAGCATTATAACAACATTTGACAACAAGCCCATTGGAAAATTCCCGCACGTTTTTGTCACTCTTTGTAAACGAGTAGCCGAATAGTTAACGAGCAAAAGAGTCCGGGCCTACGAATTGCTAAATGCTAAGCTATTAGCTAACCGCTAAGACCTAACTAGCCAAACATAGCTGATAGCTCACATGCTACCAACCAGGTAGCTAAACCGTACTGGGAAAATGTTTATTAAATTAAATCGTGTTTTCGAAAACGAGAGCAAATATGTGCTTTTAATACTCACTTTGTTCTTTTTTCCTGCGTTAAGACATGTCCGTCACAACGAGCGGAGCGTCTTAAAAAATATTCCATATAGCAAACCTATAAACTGCAAGATAATTTACATTAAAATTCAAGATGGCGACAGGGTTTGGCAATAGTGGAAAGACAGGGCACATAACCTCCTCTGAAAAAAATAGACCCAAAACCTATTGTTCCTGTCGTCTATTTTGATGCTCGTTGTTATTAGAGCCACAACGAGTCCAAACGACGGTCCACAGACGCGCACAGAGATACTTTAACAAATGCTATGAAATTCTGTGGAAACTTTAATGGCTACAAAGAGCGCGTTGTTTTTCCCTTTAAATGTCCGGTCGTGTGAGTGCGCAGCTCGCCGGCGTGCATAGCAACAACATCCTCTCCCTTTCCGAGCTGCCCGAGTTCACTCAGATATTTAACTTTCTCTTATAGCTACTGCCACATCAGTCATCTCTCTGTGTGTGTGATGCAACAGCAGTCTTTTATTTTCCTCTCACTGCCATGTTGATAAGTTTATACTAAAGCACAGTTAAAGTCTGGGCTTCAGCTGAGCCATGCATACAGTACATCTGGAGCAGATTTTGTTCAGGAACCTTTCTGTATTTGACTTAAGTTTCTTTTACTAAAATTATTGGCTTTTTCCAAATATTTTTGTCTAAGAATGGGTTCATGATTTAAAAAAATATATATTGATATATTACTAATCGTTAACACAGATGAAAGTAATCAGCTGGAATAACGTTATGCGTTTTAACGCAGGCTGTCTTTTCACTTCCTGTCTCCTAAATTCCAATTCGGTGATCTTTTCTACATCTAAAAAGTGGGAATTACGGCTTTCCTCGACGTTCTGCGAATGACGAGGTTATGACGTCATTTATTCGAACGTAAACGTCGGTTAATACTGTTTGCAAGTTTATACTTTTTTTTTTTTTTTTTTTGGCAAGGCTCCCGTTCACTTTAATAAACCGATAGAAAGTAATAAACAGAACACGTTTAAGTCGGAACTTTCGCTTCACATTGATGACGCAATCAGAATCGCAACAGCAACAAGAACCCTGACACGGTGTGACACCCAGCAGCCGCTTGTTCAGGGTCTTTATTCTGATCTATCATTTAAAAGCTTCGTTAAATGTAAGTTAGACCGGTATGACCATTTTATACGTAGTGTTTGTGTTTAATGACATTCTCTAAAACGAGTACATCTTGTTAAAGGTTTTATGGGCTACATATATTACAGCTTAGCACTGAGTTAGCTAGCCGTGGTTTGTTTACATTTACATAGCTCGCTATTCAACACAGTGGTTTCACACGTTACATGACAACTTTGCAGTCACTGTCACAACGTTTACCAAGTAGTTTTCTGACATGTGTCTTCTGTACATAATGTAATGTTTCGAGAATAAGCAGCATGCTACCTGAATAGGACCCTGAATAGTGTTAGCAACTGTTGATCAGTTATATGCTAGCTAATAGCGAGTCATACTTAAAATATTGTTGTTTTTTTAATTACAGACAGGTTTAAGCACATTTCGTGCGTATTTGTACACGTCTGTGTTAAGGATATGACGATGAAATCTCTTCTGTCTTAGGAGGAGACAGGTGAAAATGGCTCAGTGAAAACGTGCGACAGAGGTATGGTACGCTGTCACGGTTCCCTGTCAATGATCATGCCTCCAAGGAAGAGACCCCTTGTTCCTGTTAGCGCAAGGCGTCGGACAAAAGATGATGATGATTATTTCCCCTTCAACTTGATGCCAGTGGAGTGTCAACTCCATGTGCTTTCATTCCTAAGTGAGGTGGACAAATGTAACTCAGCACTTGTGTGCTCTAGCTGGAGCTGCCTGGTGCGCTCTGGGAAACTGTGGAGAGTTGCAGACTATTCTCGCCGTGGAGTCTTTCGTCTTGGACAGGAAGGACTACTCGTGTCCAACAGAGAATTTGAGCGTTGGAAATCATGGGTTCATCATTATACTCACCATCTCATATCTCGTGGGGCTAGTCTGCTTACTCTAAAAGCAAGTTTTGATTTGGGGGACCAGTGCAATAAATGGGAAGAACTCCTCTCTCATCTATTGGAAAATGTCCACTGTAGGGATCTAAGTCATTTAGACTTGAACTGGACATTTACTCTGCTGGAGCCATTGGACCTCAGAGTCCACTCCGGTTCTAGCTCACATCAGGATGTCATCACTAAAATGGACCAAGTTAATAATTTTCAGATCCTTTTAGCCAAACTAGCCCAGAGCTGCCCGCGAATCACCAAAATGCGGCTGCACTTTGATTGGTCTGACAAGTCAGTAGCTTTAATAACTCAATTCCAACACTTGCGAATTTTGGAACTAAAATACTTCTGGGTCTTTAAAGGGGTAAGTCCAAGCACCTTGCAGACACTGACTAAATCACTGCCTAACCTCAAGTCCCTTACTCTCAATGTTTTGGTGCCACTTCGGAATTTGGGCATTTCATACACTCTTGAATCACTGTCACTGGAGTTCCTTGATGTTTCCCTCAGTCGAGGTCTGGTATTCTCTTGCCTTAAACTGCCTGTGCTTAGAGAGCTGCGGGCTAAAAAGATTGTACGGGGGATTACTCTGGACCGCCGGACCAGGCTCCAAATCCAGAGCAGGTGGCCTTGCCTGTATCAGGTCCTGCGGGAGGGGACACCCAAGCTACAGGTGCTCAACAATGAACGACTCCTTCCAAATTGGAAAGAGCAGACTTACAATGATCTCTCTTCCATTCTCCAGCAGTCTTGTTACTGCCTGCAGCATCTGGATAATTGGATCTGGTAAATGAATGGTCAGAAATAAGGGCATAAATCTTTCAAGACCCAATGAAGCAAGGATGATAAATAATTTTTGAAACTGCTAAACACCCGTCACCAATTATTAAACAAGTATCAATGATTAACAAAACTGAGACACCGTAAAAGTGAAAAAGATCACATAAAGCATAGTTTTCAGACCAAGTACCTCTGGTCAGTAACAAAATTTGATATTTGAGGACTAGCTGCACAATTCGGTTTTATCAGGTGAATTAAACTGCCCTGGTCATATGTAGATAAAGAGATAAAATCATATAATATGGGGAATGCAAAGCAATGTTTGGTGTGGATCTTGGCCATTTGTCATGTTTTCACATGCCAACAGAAAAGCATGATTTTTAAAAAAAATTCTATGTTAAAATGTTTCCTATAGATTAACATACTAATAGGATAAAGCCACCATGCCAGACTCTCATTAAACATTTAATTTTAAACATTGATTTAATCAATATCAGTCTTAATCTTTTTAAAATTGGATTTATCTTGTAGCAGACTGACAGTATCTTCACGCTTACATTAGAGTTTACAGAGATGATGTGTTAAGTCATTCTTTTTCATCAATTTAGTGAAAATGAGCTAGTATGAGCCTGTAGCTGGTTTTATGATGAGTGGTGGTGCACAGACTTGCAGAACTTCCAAAGATCTAAAGGACCAACTGATGTGAAATGTTTTCATATATTGCATTTTTACAGCCCCCTACAGATGATTGCTTTCCCATCCACTGAATTTTTATTCATAGACAGAACAGGTCTTGTTTGTGTAGTGCTTCATACTTATCCATAGAGGTCCTTTTAGCTTCAAGTTTTTATACAACCAGCAGTGTTTCCCTCTGTGCGTATTACCTTAATTTATTAGTTTGCACTGATTTTTATGCTTAAAGGCAATCAAATAATTCAGTGTGTTTTAAATATTGAATTGTTAAAGACTGCCAGAATAAAATAGACTGGTTTGACTGTCCATATATTTTCTTTCTATGTGTCTTCTGTATCAGGTTGTAATATGTTACTTTGTCAGACAGTTTATTTAGACTGGAGATTAAAACTTTCCTGAAGTTCCCAAAGTCTGTCCAGTAAGAATTTTGGAAATGTAACAGAACTTCTTATGCACTTTGCACTGTTTTGTACAGACTTTGGATGTAGCTCTCTACACATTTTGTAATGTAATTTCACAAATTCCTAATAGGATTTAAATCAGGTGACTTTGCTGACAATTTCATTTCAACTTTCTCCTTCTCAAAGCATCCCCTCATCTGAAGTGTTATAAAGCATCTTGCATTCAGTATTTAGCCGTTGTATGAAGCTGGACAATAAGGATCAGAAAGTTTGTGAGCAAGTCCATATAAGTATCAATGTTTCTCAAAAATCCAACATCACTGTGGTAATTCATCTTAAGACCCCAATTTCACCTCTTCTTCCATAATTCTTCCAGTGTCCTCCTCACACTTATCACTTTGATGGAAAAGAAGCCTGGATTATAGAATTTCTCCCAGGAGTCTTTTTGTCTTTCAGGATGCTACATACAACTATTTAACTGCAACAATGTTCCCATAATTTACTATGCTTATTCTTGGCTTTTCAACCCATTTATCACTTCTTCTTCTAAACTCCAAATCAAACATCAAAGGTAATCATTGTTTATTCACAATCAGTTGTATTTTCAGGCTTGAGTTTATATTGAGCATACATGCACTCAATGATCATCGCATGATCATTTTATTTCTAATGCATGTAGAGTATATCCTTCCTATGCAATCTGTACAAAGACCATGGCAACCAAAAGTCATAAAACAAACAGGTAAATAAATAATAATGTCTCATTTCCTCTTCATCTTCCTCTTCCCTTCAAAAGCTATATAAACAGTTGCTAATCATCAGCGGCGCCACTAAGGGGGGAAAGTTAGGATGATTCTAAGGGCCCACGCACTTTTGGGGCCCCCAGAGATAATTTTAATTGGTAGTAACAGTACTAGTTATAATGTAATAGAAATTATAAATGTATCTACCAAGGAGTTACAAATAAAACACCCCCCCCCCCACATGATTTCTTCCAGCCTCAAGACGAGCCACTCACTGTGAGAACAGAACAGAATCAGGTGGTTAATTTAACATTGTATGCTGTACATGCATAGCTAGCTGGCAAGCACAAAATTTAGTTGAATCTAGTTTTCCCAGTAAGATCATGATCATGAGAAATGTTGCAGGGTATTTATTATTTTATTATTTGTATATATTAATTATAGTAATTAATATATACATAATTTTATTATATATAAAAATATAGTAAAATATTTAATTAGTAATATAATTAAGTAGTCAAACTCATTCCATATCAGTAGATTGATTTGGTAAACACTATGCCCATGTAGAACAGGTTCTGAATGAATTATCTTTTGGATATTCTAGAGCCCGGACCCTCCTCAAGTCAGTCAGTCAGGGAGGACACAGAAAGAGATCATAAAACAGCAGATGAGGTAGATGATGTATTAGTAGCAGTACAAGGAGTGAGATGCTTACATTACAAGGGACAGAGTGAGGATAAGATGTACACTTTAAATGCTGAGCCACATGACCTGCTGTCATTTGACCCCGGTTTGTGGCCTACAAAATTGTGACAAAGACATGTAACAAAGACAAGCATGGCTTGTATGTTTGGTGCAAAATGGGTGTGGTATGGGGCCCAGTCTTATTTTCTTTCATAGGGCCCAAAATTGCTAGTGGCGCCCCTGATTCATCAGTCTTTCATATGTACATATGTCATACTTTTGATGACAGTGATTGATGTCCAGTGATTTTACATTTATGGGATTTGGCACTAGTGCTTTTAAGTCTCTATGAATGAATACATTATCTGGTTTACTAGGCTACAGACTTCATACTACAGTATACCATCAACCTAAAACTGTTGAAGGGAAAAGTGCTAATTCAAGCGTTTCAGGAAGAGGCAGGTCTTCACCCATCGTTTAAAGATAACCAGTGACTCAGCTGTTCTGACATCTAGGGAAAGTTCCACCACCTCTGTGCCAGAATCTTGCTATATACATACCTCTTACTCTGAGAGATGATGGGACCAGTCAATGCTCAACAGTCGATAGAGTTTACACCGAATGGTGGAAAACATCCAGTTATGAGTAGTTCTGTGGGTGGAAACCTGATGAAATAGATCATATTAGAATGGTGAGACTGATTTGAATTGCCTGGAAGGCTATGGTAACTCAAATAATAACTCTTCCAGATAAAGATGCACAACATGTTAAAACTTCATGCAGATGGGCTCAGCACATTCGATTCCATTCCAGTCAGCCAAGAACAAAAATCCAAGGTTGCATTGGGCACAGACTCATTGAAACATAGCAGTGAACATTGGAAAAGGACCAGGTGGATGTGTCTACAGTAAATACATGCCTTTACAATATATAAGATGTTGCTTTTACTTTTAGCACTTACAGTGCCTTTTTGTAAATCCTAGGATTTTAATGACCTTCTAATCAACACTAGAGACTGAACCTTACCCCATTAACAAATTAATAACTTAGCTTTGGACTATTCAACAAATGTAAGGAAAAAATTGTAAGAGCTACCAGTCATAAATATCACTATAAACTATTTAAAGAGATGTTTGTTTTATTTTGAGATAGTTAAATGAAATCTTTTATCCATATTGCTAACTGTTAAATCTTATCATGTTGTCTTACGTGAAGAATAGGTTTAGTTTACAAAAAATAACCACTCAATATTTTACTGAGATTTATACATGACTTTTTTGGACAGAAATAAAAATATATTCCATACTTTGCAATTATGTGGGTTTTTTTGTTTAGTTTTAACTTGACATGTTTTTCTCATACATAATAAGGAGACATTTGATGTCTCATTTTGTAATTTATGGTGATTTCAATTAGCTAGAATGGGTCTAAACAAGCCTAATAGCCCCATCCTTTCTCAATTAAGAGAACACTTTCATAGAAAAACACTACAATGAACAAAGCCCCGGGTAATGACGGAATTCCACCTGAATTAATATCTTCTATATGGGACATAGTATCGCCACTTATTCTTAACTCCCTAAATTACGCACTTAAAAATAATGCTCTGCATAGAGACCAAAACACAGCTCTTATAACTCTGCTACTTAAGAAAGGAAAAGATCCCCCAGAATGTGCTAGTTACCGGCCCATTAGCCTAATTGCCACTGATGCAAAACTTCTCGCTAAAACCCTAGCTATTAGGCTCAACAAATGTGTTGGTAAGGTTATTAATTATGATCAATCCGGATTTCTTGAAGACCGGTTTGCTTCCGATAATATCAGATGACTATTTCACATCATCCACGGATCGGACTCCTATCAGGCCTCCTCCGCAGTCATCTCACTAAACGCGGAGAAGGCCTTCGATAGAATTGAATGGGCGTTCTTATGGGCGGTCCTCGAACACCTAGAAGTTATGGATGGTTATGGTAATGTTTATGGATTCATTAATATGGTCAAAACCCTTTACAGTAATTGCTCAGCCAGTGTAATAACAAACTCTATGATATCCCGCCGGGGGGGCACGGTGGCTTAGTGGTTAGCATGTTCGCCTCACACCTCCAGGCTTGGGGGTTCGATTCCCGCCTCCGCCTTGTGTGTGTGGAGTTTGCATGTTCTCCCCATGCCTCGGGGGTTTCCTCCGGGTACTCCGGTTTCCTCCCCCGGTCCAAAGACATGCATGGTAGGTTGATTGGCATCTCTGGAAAAATTGCCCGTAGTGTGTGATTGCGTGAGTGATTGAGAGTGTGTGTGTGCCCTGCGATGGGTTGGCACTCCGTCCAGGGTGTATCCTGCCTTGATGCCCGATGACGCCTGAGATAGGCACAGGCTCCCCGTGACCCGAGGTAGTTCGGATAAAGCGGTAGAAAATTAATGAAGATGAATGTCAAGGGTTAATTTTCTATTTTCCACCATACCAATTGCACCACCCGCATGTTTTCTTAAAGAACTTAATGCGGCCATTAGTAGATTTATATGGAATAAGAAAAGACCCAGAATTAGACTTAAAACAATGCAACGTAAGAAACCCGATGGAGGTTTATCATTTCTGGATTTTAAATTATATAAGATGGCTTTCCAGATGAGACCACTTAAAGTATGGGTTAACCTGGACTCTTTAGTCACATGGCGCAGCATAGAAGCAAACATTGTCCATCCGATTCGCTTACAAGATCTACCATTCTCTGCCATAACAAAAGATTTCAGGAAGAAACTTGGACCTATAATTGAATTTTCCTTAGAAACTTTTAAACAGATTGAAAAAATCTGAGTTTTCTATACCTGTTTTTTCTTTTTCTTTTATACTTAAGATTAAGATTAGCCCTTAAAGCATATGGTGTCCCCTGGTTTTCCGAGTTACAGATACATCCCCTTTGGGATTGGCTGGACCTTAAGATCCCTACCAGTGGCTTAGTATCCAAAATCTATGACTCAATTCTTTGTTCTCAATATTCATCTGTTCTAGCCACATATTCCTGGGAACGTGAAGACCTAGCCAAACCCGACTGGGACACTGTATGGGGAAATTGTTTCACTGCCTCTAAGAATCTGGCGCACCAGATGATCCATTACAAATCTATTAATAAGGCTTATCTTACTCCTAGTGTTCTGTACAAGATGAGGTTTAGATCTGATCCCTATTGTCATATTTGTAATAACTCTATAATAGGTTCATATATGCATATGTTCTGGGAATGTCCTAGAATACTTTCCTTATGGACTTATGTATCCTCCACTCTCTCTGACATTTTGTATATGGACATACCCAAGGATCCACTACTTCTTCTGTTACTAGATGACTCGACTCTTAAACTAAATATTGATCAAAAAAGGATACTCTTGGCGGCCAGTACGGCTGCTAAAAAGACTATTCTGAAACTGTGGTTTGAAACATCCATCTCTACAAACTTCATCTGGCTATCTTTCTTCAGAAATATTGTTCTGTTAGAATGTACCACTGCCAAACTCAATGGTGCAAAAGATCGGACTATCGGAAGCTGGGAAGAAATGGCTGAAATTTTACTGGACAAATTGAAACACTGATAACAATTTAAACGACTATAAGGGCTTTGATCTTAATATTCTATTATATAATGTTGTACAATATTATTTCTTAATCATGGCATCTGATGTATATAGTTTGATGTTTTGTAATAAGTAAATAATAAATAAATAAATAAATGTTGATCACAAAAAAAAGAAAAACACTACAATGGAAGAAACAGCTCCACACATACACACAAGCCCAAAACAACATGAAAACACCACCCCACATATGCACAAAAGACCAACGAAAAATAGTCAGCAAAGAAACAGATAATTTCCCACAAAAAATACATACATATACATACATATACATGTGTACACATGTATACACATACAGTACACACACACACACAAATAAATAAATATAAATATAATATATAATTTATATAATATCTAAAATGTTTCACGTTGGAGAAGCCTTTTATCCTGATCTTCTCCTCTAGACGTTTTTTTGACCCACTCCACCCCAATATATCTAAAGGCGCTGACATTATGCACTGCTCGTTTAGAAACATTATCTATTCGTGGTGTTATCACATATAGCACCACACATGTTATTTATTTAATTCGCTGCCCGTGTGGCTTAGCATATGTGGGCAAAACAACGAGAGCGCTTTGGACTAGAATTAGTGAGCACTATTAGGACAGGGGATGAATGTAGTCCTGTCGCCGCTCATTTTAAACGAACTGGGCATAATGTCAGCGCCCTTAGATATATTGGGGTGGAGTAGGTCAGGAAGAAGAAACATTGCTTTTTAATAAATGAATAAATATGGGAGTTTAAACAGTGTTGCAGACATTACATTTTTTTCACTTTAGCAGTTTCTTTTGTCCTGCACCTGCCAGAAGGTGGGATGTGCACACAATTACTTATTTAATAGATTTTGTTTACATGAAAGACCAGGAAACGTTTTGGTACTGAACAAAGTGCAATGGCAAGTTAAACTTTGCTCATGAACCATAAATATATAAAACAGTTTCAGGTAATAGTTCTAGCCCAACTGATAGATCTTGTTTTTTCACCATTATGATGTTTCTTGACATTTTGGGAAATGTGAACTTCATATTATTTATTTTCTGTCTTTTAAAATGATCTCAGGTTTTTGTGCCACACCCAGTTAACTTTAACTGCAAATAATTATTACACAAACACAAGTTTAATTTATAGTTAAAAACAGCCTGGATTTTTTACTTTTATGATTGCTTTTTCTCTAATGCAGTTAAGAATGTGTAATCCAGGGAGGGAACAAAGAGCTACGATCTCCACCCCTTATACTCTTCTCACAGAAACACATGCTACCAATTTGACTTGTGCATGTGTATTAAATCGGCAGTCGTGAAAGACCAGAGTGTTTTGAGAGTTTTAAGAAAACCTACAAAGGATATGTAGCTTTGTGGCCAGTTTAGTCTGTAACAGTGGGATGCCATATAATTTAAACTTGAACTTAATCTAGAGGGGTGCAGGATGGAATCGAATGGCAACCCATGGGAACGTCATTTGTTTTATAGGTTAGTGTCAGAGAAGGAGACACAACCGCTATTTTTCATGTCAGCATTTTTTAGTATTTTGAAAATATTTGCAGAGCAAAGCTTTCTTCTTCCGTCTTGTCCTGGACTGGTCTGAGGTGGGGAAAAAGGAGACAAAAGCCTGACAATCAGATACCAAGTACTAGTTTATTTGATTATCTCTTCTAGTTAATGTGTAATCCCAATGAAGGCAGTGATTTCATGCCTTCAGCTGTGTACATTTCCTTGATTTATGGAAAGGTTCATAGTCTAATTAAAGGCTGTGGGTTCCTCACTTAGCTCGGATTCACTTGTTGGAGCTTCTCACATGGGACAGACATGGCTAAAGGAGTATATATTTCTAAAACCCTGGCTATTGCCACAGTGGTGCTGACACTGTCTGCACTTGGTGGCATCATTGTTATGGTCACCCTCTACCAGATGCAGATAGCAAAACAACCACCACTGCCTCTACCAACCCTCCGTCCTACTACGCCGATTCCAACAGGACTTCCACCAACACTGAGACTTCCTGACAATTTGATTCCAGACAGCTACGAAGTCAACCTTAAAACACATCTCTACGCAGAACTACCCAATGCCACCGAGCAAGTTTATATTTTTGAAGGGAACTCGACAGTTAGGTTTAAATGCGTGAAAGACACATGGACTATCTTTCTTCATGCCCTGGATCTATCAATCGACAAAGTTATAGTGACTCATACTAACACAAGGGAGAACATAGCAGTAGAGAGATATACTTTGCACAATGACTCTCATTTCTTTGAGATCATTCTTAAGAAACAGTTAGTAGGAAATGGGGACTATTATGATCTTTTCACTAAATTCAGTGGGGAACTCCTAGATGATTTAACAGGTCTTTATAGAAGCCAGTACACAGAGGTAACTAATGGCAAAGAAGAGGAAAGGTAAGCATTTTTTTTTAATATTTAAATTGCTTGTATATGAAAAGTGTTTATGCTCATATTGCCTAAAATAGCACTTTCTCTGTCTAGTATTATGTACTATAGACTCAGTGCCTGTACAGTTTTAAGTATTCCCTACTAACCCAGCTCATGCTGTGTATCGGACTGTGAGTCCCTAAGACTGGAGCTGAGAAACCCAGCTTCACATCACTGTAACACAAGTACATTGCTAGCTGAAAATACTTTCTAAAAATGTTCATTGTTGATTTCAGCTCCACATTATTCTGTGGACTCTGGTTTTTCTTTATGGCATGTTATTCATGAAGCTGGAATCATGCAGTGGGGTTTGTGTGTGTCCAAGTCCAAAGAGGGAACAGAACACAAAAACTCACACATTCCCTTCCAAATATCAGATTACCCAAAGCCATTTCTTGGCCACGGCAGTATTTATGTTACTGTGTTTATTGTAGAAGGAACCCCCAACCCTGTTCATACCCAGTTTTATTGCTTTCTTCTTTACCTATCTTCAAGAAAGTTATCTCAGCTGTAATGTTTCAAGCAAAGGAGTTCTGAATAGCACATATTTGTACCCATAACTGATGTGACATGAAACAATAATTAGAAATATTTAAATTTCCTGTCTACGCTCTTGTGCAGTTGTGGGTTATATATAAATACCTTTTCCAACAGATTTCTCGTTGCAAGCCAGATGCAGGCCACAGAAGCTAGAAGAGTATTCCCTTGCTTTGATGAACCAGCTATGAAAGCAGTTTTTAATATTACTATTATCCACAGACCAAACACCATTGCCCTTTCCAATGCCAAAATTGGTAAGAGACAGGAGTGGCTTTGTGATAACTATTAAAACATGTTTGTGTTGGAATTAAGTTAATATAAGATAACATCTTCGCTAAATGGTGATAAGTCTTGCTTTGATACTTTGCTCAATTGTGTTAATTACATTGCATGCCTTGATGAACACAGATTACAAAAGTGAATATAAGCATAACATAAAGCACTTAAATAACATTAGTGTAAAAACTCTTTTTGTATTCAACAGACTATGAACGATATGTGGATGAAAATATGTGGATTGCTTCGACATTTGCTCCAACACCAATCATGTCAACATATCTCTTGGCTTTCACAGTAAATGCATTTAAGGCTGAAACTGGTAAACATGATAACAAGGACATATCGGTGTGTTGCTGTTTAATAATATTTGTCTCTTTATTATTATTATTATTATTATTATTATTATTATTATTATTATTATTATTATTACGTCATATGTCATTTTGTTTAAAGTAAAAATTAACAGAGAGAAAGTAAAATCATCTGAGTTCAACACTATAAAATTGTTGATTATGTACATACTGATATACATATTGATATGTAAATTCTTGTAATAACAGTTGTATTTAGATTGAATTAAGAATTTTAGGCAAAGTCTACATTTAACATTCATTTATAATTTATTTATTTTCGTTTCTGAAGATATGGGGCCGACCTGAGGCGGTGGATGCTGGACATGCCAAGTATGCACAGGGTATCACTGTGAAGATTCTGCGCTTCTACGAGACGAAATTTAACCTGAAATATCCATTAAACAAACTAGGTGAGATTAAAATGTTTGGGTTAAACCATAGCAGAAAACCACAGCAGAAGGTACCATTTTAGTAATTGGTAATGTACACCATATGTACTTGTATTCACAGATCAGATTGCACTCCCTGACTTCAGTGCAGGTGCTATGGAAAACTGGGGTTTAACAATGTACAGAGAATCAGCTCTGTTGTGTAAGGAAGGTGTGTCCTCTTCCTCTGATACAGAATGGGTTGCAATTGTGGTAGCTCATGAGCTGGCACATCAGGTATAATTATACACTTATTTATACAAATTTAATTAAAAAACTGCTTTAGGCTCTGTGTGTACAGCCAGTGGCACATTTTTATGACACTAAATAACTATAGACTTTTGATGTTTTAATTGGATTTATTAATTCATGATCAATATTGCTGGAAATCTAGTGGTTTGGGAACCTTGTCACAATGAACTGGTGGAATAACCTGTGGCTGAGTGAGGGATTTGCCACATACATCTCATACTTGGGAGTGGCTGACATCGAGCCTACATGGAACATGGTACATTCCAAACATTTCAAAGAATTGTTATACATTAACATTTAAATTTACTGCAATCAATTCCTTATTTAGTGATTTCAGACATTTTTCCCTTGAATGATCCATATTGCTTCAACTAAACCTTTTAACTTTAGCTGTCACATGCAAATCTAGATTCTATCTAGATTCTTACATCTGTGAATCTACTCTTATTTTCAGAGAGATATGTTTGTGCTTAAAGAACTACATCCAGTCATGGAGATGGATTCACTGAACACTTCACATCCTCTGAGCTTGAGGGAGTCTGAAGTTGAGACAACATATGATATCTTACAACTATTTGACAGCATCACCTACAGCAAGGCTGGTTTGATGTCTCTTCATTGCCCAACTATATATATATATATATATATATATATATATATATATATATATATATATATATATATATATATATATATCATCAAGATATATAAGATCGTTTAGATGTTACTTAGTGAGCAAGTTTCTTTGTCCTTTCAATAGGGTGCAGCTGTACTTAGAATGTTGTCTGATTATATTTCGGAGGAAAAGTTTTTTGAAGGGCTTGTGGTAAGTTGTGTGTGGTGAGCAAGCCTAGCACAGTTCAATATTTTTATTTTTTATTTTACTTATAATAATGCCTAATCATATAAGCTTCATTTAAATCTGTTACAACTACTTCATTTTAGTGCTACCTTGAGAATTACAAGTACAAGACTGCTGACACTACAGACCTGTGGAAGTGTATGCAGAAGGTAAATGTGCTAGAGCTACTTGCATATGTAAAATAACAAATTCTCAACAGTAATAAAGAATGAACTCAATTGTTTTTGTCATGTGCACATACTAACATATAGTATGTGGCTAGAAGTTTATGGACACCTGGCCATTAGACACATTTGTGTTTTTAAACATTCCATTCCATTGATATTATAATAACATCCTGGGAAGGCCTTCCACTAGCGCTTCGGGCCTGGCAGAGTGGATTTGTCAATTCAGTCACAAGCAGATAAGTGAAAACCTGGGGTGAAGACGTAGGGTGCAGTCAGCTTCCAAGTTCATCCCAAATCTGTTCAGTGGGGATAAGGTCAAGGTTCTTTGCAAGTTCTTCCACTCCAACCTTGGCAAAGATGTACCTCTCTTTGTGCACAGGGGCATTATCATATGGGAGTATATTTGCAACCCTTAGTTCCAATAAAGGGAAACCTTAATGCTACAACATACAAAGACATTATGATAAATGTGTGCTTCTAAATTTTTGCCTCAAAATATAGGTGTAATGACAAGGTTGTCCAATAAGCGGTGTCCAATCTTATCCGGAAAGGGCCAGTATGATGCAGGTTTTCATTCCAACCAAGCAGAAGCCACACCAGAGTCTACTAAACGCCAAGAACAACTGATTAAACAGGTGGAATCAGGTGTGGCTTCTGCTTGATTTGTATGAAAACCTGCACCGACACTGTCCCTTTGTGGATATGATTGGACACCCTTTGTATATACCATACTATCACTTAATAATGCAATGTATTGTCATTCTCAGGCTTCAGGAAAGGAAGTAGAGAGCCTTATGACAACATGGACAGATCAAGCAGGCTACCCAGTCATTAGTATAAATACCACCACTGGAGAAATTGTTCAGGAGCAGTTCCTTTTAAATCGAGCCGAGGACACTGGGTGAGCTCCATGCCAAAAATTTATTTATTTATTTATTTATTTTTTACATCAGTTACATCTGAAAGGAACACTTCATCCAGAACCCGCCATTACACATTCATTCATTCATTCATTCAGTCAGTCAGTCAGTCAGTCAGTCAGTCAGTCAGTCAGTCATTCGTGTTCAGTAACCATTTTATCCTAGTCATGATTACAGTGGATCTGGAACCAGTCCTAGTAAGAGTGGGAGAACAACAGTGCGCACACATTATACCTAGGAGCAATTTAACATAGCTAAGTTTCCTATGTGCATTATTATAGACAGTGGGGTGGAAACCCATGAAAACAAAGAGAGAACAACTCAAACAGACAGTAACCTATGGTCAGGGTTGAAACAGTGGCCCTCGAGTGTGAGACAGCAATGCTACCACTGCATTACCATCTCACTCAAGCTACATAAGTATTAAAAGTAATTTTCTGTATTAAATACACTGCCTACACAGGCCTGTTGGTCTTAGAGCTGGTAAACATTATGTTTACATGAATGTCTGGTTAAATATGGTTTAATGAGCTAAAATCCATCCTGAATGGAAAATAAATCATTCTGACTCTTGGTACTTTTGATTTTTTGATTTATTTACTTATTTATTTTTTTGAAATGTCATTATATTTTGTTTATGGAAAAAGAAAAACCCATGCTGTAATGAATGTGAAGCCTGAAACTTCACTCTTTTATGAAGTTTTTGTTTTCCCCATAGGCTTCAATGGCAGATTCCAATTAACAGTATGAAATCTGATCCCACTCAAACAGACCCAATTTTACTGAAAGAAAAAGGGCCCGGTAAATCTCTTTCTCTCACTCTCACTTTGTTTCTTTCTCACCCTCACTCACTCACATACCCTCTGTCTGTGTCTGTGTCTGTGACTGATTGACTGACTGACTGACTGACTGACTGATTGACTGACTGACTGACTCACTGACTGACTCACTGACTCACTCACTCACTCACTCACTCACTCACTCACTCGTGTACTCTTTCTCTCACCCATCCTCACCTCACCTCTTCTCTCCTTTGTGAAAAGCTATCACTGAATTATACAAGCTGTGCTTGCATTAGGAAACAAATAGGAAACATAGTTATAGTATGACACAGTAACCAATGCCCACAAACATGTTGTCTCTACAGTGGGAATGCCTGTTTTTAAAGTCACTAATGATGGATGGCTATTAGTCAATTTAAACTGCAACGGTTATTATAGAGTGAACTATGATGAACAGAACTGGAATAGACTTATTAACCAACTGGAGAGTAATCATCAAGTGAGTATTTATGTTCATTTCATTATTCCTTAAACAATATTGTTGAGATTCAGCTGTTCTTCTTAGAAACAAAAGAGACTGGCCATTTCAGTCCCCCCCTGACAGTATTGTGTGCTTCTTCATAGACTATCCCACTTATCAACCGAGGCCAGTTAATTGATGATGCATTTAATCTTGCTAGGTAAATACATTTAATATTTTTTTCTGATTGTAAATGTATTTTGTTTTTTGTTTTGTGTTTTTAGAGATGGGATCATTTTACTACACTTTGTTATCTTTATCAGTCACATATGCCAAGACATAAAAAAACTGCAATATTCTCTCGTCTTAAGTTTCATATTCATACATGCACGTGTTACCTTGTCTTTTGAAGGGCCAAATACATCAATGTCACGCTGGCATTGAGCACAACAAAGTATCTGATAAATGAAACTGAGTATGTTCCATGGGAGTCAGCTCTGAACAACTTGGGTTACTTTATTCTCATGTTTGATCGCTCTGAGGTCTACGGCCCCATGCAGGTGAGTGTAATGTACACAGGACCCTATGGGTAGAGTGAGAGTGCACAGATAATCAGAAAAGACTGAGGACTGGTCTGTTATTCCATTTTCTGTTTACAGAAATACTTACGAAAGCAAGTTGACCGACTTTACATCTACTTCCAAGAGTACAATGATAATGCAACTGTTCCAATGAACCTTTCTGACCAGTATGTATCTAACTGGTTTCTCCAAATTCCTTTAATATATTAAATGCATTATGTAATTGTATGCTAATATCTCTGCAGGTATAATCAAATAAATGCCATTTCAGTGGCCTGCAGCAATGGTGTTAAAGAGTGCTTGGATATGGCAACAACGCTGTTTGACGAGTGGCAAAATGGGACAGATCGGTAAATTTACTGCATTATATTAACACCTGCATTTAGGCCACATTCAGCTAATTATTGTTTAAACAATCAGTCTAACTGTCTTATGTGTCAGTCACATGGTCCAATATTTTAGCTCACCTAAAAATTGGGTGTTCTTATACAAAATGTGCTTTGTCTGTCAACCATCTGCAAATAAATACTAGGAAATATAGCTATACTATAGGCAATAAGCTAATATAGTAATATAGGATTCATTTTAATAAGGACTCCTATATTTAATATTATATATTAATTAATTTTTACTGGATTTGAGAATATATTAGGACATTTTCATCAATTGTAATCTTATTCTTACCAGTTAATCATTCTCTTATTAAGGATTCCACCTAATTTAAAGTCCACCATCTACTGCAATGCTATAGCAGCTGGAAATGAGGATGACTGGGAATTTGCATGGAAAAAATATGAAGAATCTAGAGTTGCCTCAGAACAAGATGTACTAAGATATGCATTGTCCTGTACCAAAATGATCTGGCTCTTAAACCGGTAAGCATTTTGTGACATCATAATCCAACCTCTGTGGCCACACTTATCACACACCTATAATGTCATTCATTCCCATGCAGATACCTTGAGTACACTCTAGATCCTAACAAGATAAGGAAAATGGATGTAGTGTCTACAATTAACTACATTGCCAGGAATGTAGCTGGACAAGCTCTTGCATGGGATTTCATTCGGGCCCAATGGGACTACATAAGTCAGCTGTGAGTATTGTTTTTTGTTTTTAAGAAATCTGACCTTGTAATTACTGAAAAAAGCCCTAATTTCAGGATATGATCCAAGTTTGTAGGGTTTAGCCATTTGTTATTTCCAACTGTGAAAGTCATGAGTAATACAGTTGATACTAAAGTTTACACGCAATTCAGGGATCAAAGGTTAAGTTTAGCAGTTAGTGAGCACTGTGTTTTTATAGTTTGTCCTCTTGGTTACTAGGCAATACAATTATCCACCTGGCTAATGCTCATTTCCTCAAACAGGTACGGAGGTGGAATAATGTCCTATGGAAGCTTGATTAATGGCGTGACTGAGAGGTTCAACACAGAGTTTGAGCTCCAACAGGTGAAAAACGCCCAACAGGATGACATTAGTTTCCTTAAACTCTAATGACACATTATATTCTATGGTTCCACCTCAGAATGCATGGATTAACCTCCACGTTTTCTAATTGTCCCTGTCTAGCTGAAGCAGTTCAAAAGCGAACATGATGGGGATAGCCTCGGGCCAACCTCACAAGCTCTTGATCAGGCAATTGAGAGGACTGAAGCCAACATTAAATGGGTGAAAGAGAATAAACAGACTGTGTTGAACTGGTTCAGAGAACAGACACAGGTCCCCTGAGCATTTGCACAACTCAGTATGCATAGAAGAGCTAGAGCAATGAGAAACAGATGTTGAGTACTGGTGTGGTTATAGAGACAACATCCTGTGTTTCACAATGTTTTGTTTTTCCACAAGCAAAGCCTGTTTCATAAGGAAATCTCATCATTGAATCGAAAAAGAAAACCGGCCTTTTTCCTTTTTTCCAGAAAAGACTAGGTTAGTCAAACTGATGAAATTGAGATTAGGGATAAATATAACAATTAGGTATTGATCTGATTAAAATTAAGAATTATGTGATCATTCATCATTTTAAAGAATTTTTATACTAAACCAAACTGATTATTATTGCATTGAAAATAACCATAGATTTGTTATAGTTATCTATATTACTGGTGCTGATTGAATGCCTAATGAATACAAAATGTTATATAAATACATTTTAGTCTCAACATTAACCTGTGGATTTTATGGATTTAATTTAATTTATTGCTTCACCCATGTTAACACAGATGATGTATCATCCAAGCTACTTATTCGGGCATATTATTTTAAGTAAATAATTTTATTTACTCATTTAGTATATTTTGTAAGTATAGTAACTAGTATAGATTCATATGCATAAATACCTTGCCTAAAACAATCTCTTTTGAATTAAATTAAAATATAAAACCTTTGGATTAATATTATTGTTCTCTTAAACGTAATTTTCCATTTGATCAATATCCATTTAATGTTATTGTAGGTACACTTAGTTGACCGTGAATTAGATCCACATGCCTTATATCTGTACTCATTGGCATCATATGAGTACAGGTATAAGGCATCACAGTATAGAGGCTCTTTGTAGGTAGAAAACTACTGACTGTAGTCCATCTGTGACTATATCAATTTTGCCACCTGTCTTCTCCCTGTGTACCTAAGAAAATTTATTTTCCCCTGAAAAATCCCAGAACTGCTTCTGTACCAAAGACATGTCAGCCACACAAACAACGTACCAAGAATGCTCCACAGCCCAAAGAACATCTGGTTAGTGGTGATCACAGTCTATTGAAGGAATGGTGTGACTGTGGCTGATAATATGTAGTTCGTTAAAAATTGTCTAGCAGTAAAGAAAAAACACTAGAACAACTACATTTCCAAGGTAATAATATTTGACATAATCCTAATACAAAGCCCTGCACCGACACAAACCTCAATTATTAATAAAATGTCATTTATTAGTTCTTTACATAAAAATGTTTATATAAACATATCTGAGTTTACTGTATGAAGTACATCTGGGTATGAAGTATGTCTTGGTGAGAAAATGCTTTACAATTTTCATCCATGAATTTGATGTACTGGTCAGTCATCCTGAAATAAGAATATAGCTCAGTGTGACATTACAAAATTGCCTTACTTTTATCAGACAAAGTTTGACTTTACAGTAGAATAAGGCAGATTAAGATGAATGGTGGTTAATTTTATTTAGCATGACGATTTAACAAAACCCGATATTATTTTACATAAGATGTTCTATTCCTATTACAAAAAAAAAAATTCTGAGGCCACATTATAAACATCCTAATGCATCGGTTTCTGTTTTTTGCTAGTAAAACTGCTGTTAAAAACTCAGGTCTGTCCAACTATGCATAGTATCACCAGTTCAAATACTGATTGAGTAGTCACTATCTTACCCACTCATCCTCCTCAGCCCCTTCACCCAGTGCGGCTGGCTTCACTTTACTTGGCGCATCTGCTTTGTTTGACATTATTTTTTCTGTCCATGATTCCCCAGCTGCCTCATCTCCTGCAAAGTTGTGCTTCGTGACAGTGCCAGCATCCAATTTGGCAAAGGAAACTTGGAACATAAAAAAAGAAATAATGTATCGATATCTTAATATCCAGTTAGTTTCAGCAACATTGCTATTGCAAGGCACAGGCAAAGACACACTCACAGATAAAGGGACCATCTCCTTTAGTCTTTATACGGATATCCTGTCCTATTTCCAGCTCTGTCTTCTCCAGTTCAGCCTCTAAGATCCAAAAGGCTAAGGCTTGGTTGGGACAATGCTTCTGTGTGATAGTAAGCAGTTCCTTTTTGTTCACTATGCCCTTCAGCTGCTCCTTGGTAAGATGATCTGATTCACCTTTGGCTTCGAGTTCTGTGTATTTAACAAATGAGCATATACAAAGTCAAGTGTTTAAATGTTTTGTGTATCATGTGATTTAACACAATCCTGTTGGTGAAGTGCTGTTTGTAGATTTTTCCAGTCACCACAAGTTCTGCAATACACATCTGGAACTAATGGGATTTCCTTTTAGAAAAAAATAGGATGGAATGTTGGAATCTCTTTTAGAGAACTTGGAGATAAAAAAAACTTTGTGCCAGAATCTGTCTGCAAAGAAAAAGCCATATTTTTACAAGATATTTTAATAGGAACATCTGTACACCTGCTCATTTATGTAATTATCTAATCGGGCAAGGGCAGCAGTTCAATACATAAAATCATGAACTACTGTTAATGCTCACACAAACACCAGAATGGGAAAATATGTGACCTCAATATGTGACCTTGGCATGGTGTTAGCACCATATGGGTTGGTTTAGAATTTCTCAAAATCTGCTGATCACCTGTGATTTTTAAACGTTAACATCTGTGTGGAAGTTTACACTGAATGGCACGAAAAACATATGCTGTCTGGCAACAACAACCGTGCCACGATTAAAGTCAGTGAGATCACATCTTTCCCCAGTCTAGTGTCTGGTGAGAAGGTTAACTAATATGCTTGACCTGCATCTGCATGACTGTATGCATTGGGCTGCTGCCACATAATTTGCTGGATAATTTCATTTACAGTAAAGCGTTGAGGTTTGCCAATAAATTGCATCTTCAGAAAGCGCATTCTCTTGGTCAGGGTTACAGTGGATCTGGAGCCAATTCCAGTAACACCAGGTGCAAGGCAAGAGAATTCAATTCAGATGGGAAACATGTCCATTGCCTGGTGCCATTCATTTACGTATTCACAAATTTTCACCTATGTTATGTATTCATCTATGGACAAGTTAACAAGTTAATTATATGTTTATGGGGAGTGGAGGGGGAGTAGAAGGAAACTGGATAACTGTCAATTATATAAAACAAAAAGAATTCTTCATTTGCCACATATACATTAGACAGCAGTAAAATTATTTTTTTTGCATATCGGAGCACATGGTCAGCCATGATATGAGAATTGAGGGCCTTGCTCAAGGTCCCAACAGTGGCAGAGCTGTGAACCCCCTGACGAACCCCCTGACGAACCCCCTGACCTCCTGCTAAGTAAACCTGTAACTGTTGACAGGTGATCAAATAGTGTTGATGCATGTCAACTGTGTTAAAAATTTCCTTCTACTGCATTTCCTTTTCAGTTTATTGCTGGGTGAGTTTGTGATAGCAATTATATTCATTCAGACGTTATTGCATGCAGTAGATTTCTGTTGTGCCATCTGAGTCAGTCAGTAGCACATAATAATCTATTATATATTAAGTACAAAGGTTAGGCAATTATACAGACACAGATTTCCTTGTAATTAACTTTTGCAATAAAAGTACTTACTGTAGGATGACATAAGATAACCGGTGTTGACCTTCCTGGATTCACTGAAGTTGGGCTCTATCTCATTGCCCTTGGAGTCATATTTTCTGTAGTGGATTCGACTTGGATTGATATACAGGATGTTATAACGCACCTACAAGCAAAGAAAAGCTCTGTTTGAACTAAAACTAATGGTAATAATAAAACAAACAGATTTTGTGGACATTGTAAAGCTGGAAAAAACAAACAAAACATCTAATTACCTTTTTATTATTGATGTCTGAAAGGGCATGGCGTGACACATCATACAGCGTTCCCTCTAAAATCACTCCAGGGCCACTGAAACAGATTATCAGTCAAAGTCAATGTCATTGTTTTGTGTAGAACAAATGTTTTTGTTGTTTTTATTTTTCTAAATTTTTTTCTAAATTCATATCTTACCTCTGATAAATAGATGGCTCCCATGAAAAAGACAGTTTCTCGTTGTGAACGGGTTTATTTTGTAACGCTGTGTTGTCATATATACGACTCATTTCGCAGGTTCCGCGAGTATGTTTACAAACAAAACAAAACTTCATAAAAAACTTATTGTCGCTTCCTCGTTTTACGTCATCAGTAAGCGACACTGTTGATATTCGGGGAGAAGTGAGGGCAAATATTTGTGGATTATGGAATCAAGGATGATCGTTATACATGCGCTTATTTGGTCATGAACGTTTATTTGGGGTTTTATGCGAGGATAAATTAAGTTAATTTACTTTCTCTTTTTGAAGTTTATTAGGCGAAACGAATTGGAGCTTGTCACATTACTGAGAAACTGACACATTTCTCCCCTTAATGATGTCCTGTTGTCCTTTAATCCTGACGTAATTCTTCCAAAATATTTAATAATAGAAACTTTATTAGAATGAGCACATAAAAGAAACCTGTGATTTGAAGCCCTGTTATATAAACAGAATATATAAAAAAAGGGACATGACATGAGAAAAAAAGATTCTTTTTTATTGCTTTAAAACAAAATGATTTTTTTAACTATTTTTGGTTACATATTAAACAGAATGTGATATATATATATATATATATATAAATAATTCATCGATACCTCTGTTCAATGTTAAATAAAAGTCCCTTTACAAGAAATGTCATGCTTTTCTTTGTTAAATATTGAATGTATTATTCTGTGTTTTATTAGTATGATTTATTTGATTGTGTGGAGCATCCTGCATATAAGTCCATGGGAATAAGCTGTTAATAATGAAATAACACATTAGAACATGTGCATTAAAGTCCCTGGAGGACAAGAGGTTAAGTTTCAGTGCTCTCACTGCCACACCCCGGGTTAGAGTTTTCCCCAGAAAAGAGACAGAGCAAGACAGTGCTAAAACCAAGCCCAGATCAATGAGGGCAGTTAAGGTTTGTGTCAGCAAGGAATAAAACCTGTGCCAAATCAAATATGTATATCAATAATACACTGAGGTAACCTTAATGGGAAAAAATATGAAATGTGTGTGTTTCATTTTAAATACTATTGTTAATTGAAGTTCAGGGTAAGTTAGTTAATGCCAGTCGAAATTCAAGTCTTCTGAGTATTGTCTTCATTGTTTTGTGCACAGCTGGTTGTTACATTTTCTTAAACCAGGATAGATAATAGCATTCTACAGAATGATTTCAGGATTATTTGTCAACAAGTGAAGTACACAGAATATTTTCCCAAAAGCTTCCCAAACATCACTGAATAAAAGATGAATGCAAATATTAGGCCAAAAAAGTGGATTTGCCACTTTGCAATAAAGAGAGTGGGATAACTTTTAACTCGTGTGTTTAAGTAATATAAAGTTTGTTAAAAAATCTATTTATTTTTTCAAAAACTGCTGATTATTATTCAGCTGAAAGTATATAAGGCAAATTACATGTTTTGATATAAGGCAAATTACATGTTAAAAAATGTCTGCACTCCTTTTAATATGCTCTAATCTCTTTATTAACACCTCATTCACACAGAGAATCTACCTTATCAGCTATTAGAAAGCTTTCTGTAATGAGACATTTATTTGACATTTATTTATTCACTTTCAGTCAGTCATTTCAGACTTCATGAGCATTCTGGCGTCTTAATTACGACAAGTAATGTTTTTGTCTCATTTAAGAGAAAAGACCGGTTGAAGGGGAAAGATCTGGCTTTAGCTGTCATGACATAAAGTGATAACAAGAACAAAACTTTCTTATGGATATTTTACAACATTAAATATAACTATGAATAGTTAAAACCATGATAATCTCATTAAGAAATTGAAGTTTTCCATCAAATAAAAAAAACACTTGCTGTGTTGTTACAGGAAAATAATCCACTTAAAGTGGGAACTTTCACATCAGGCCACGTCACACAAATATGTTATGGATTATTTCTTACATAACCGTGTGAAGTAGACATGTGAGAGTAATTGAAGATACTAGTTTACTGACAAATAAGAACATAAAACTTTAATCTCACCACATTTTTCCTGGCAGTGAGCACAATGTTTATGGACATCTCACTGCCAAGTTTATATTTTAACAAATATATTCTCGTGCAAAATTCAAACAATACATTTGCTTATTCGAGACATCTGAATAGGGCAACAATTGGGATGGCTTTCCTCAGCAGGAACTGGATAATTAAAAACTTTAAAACTGCCCAGGATTAAAAATACAAACAAGCTAGGCCCAAAGAGTAGGAAAACGTATAGTGGGTTGAAAGCTTAACACATCCATCTTGATCCATCTAAAATGAACATGCAGACATGACTAAAGCTCCATTTATGCAGTTTGAATATTAAAAAGCCAGTCATGGAGACCCAGTTATTAAAAAAACCCTCAATTCCTGTGAGGATCCATTTAAACCCAGAGTTGTTAAATGTTGCCAATTTCCATTCCATCCAAATGCTAATGTTAAATGTTTCCAAGTGTATAATAAATACATTTATATAAAATAATAAAATACACTGAAATATTTTGCCAGTGAGAAAGAAAAGGTATGATCTGAAACAGTATGTGCTTTATATGTGGTGAATAAGCAATGTAATTCATTGTTTTCAGTTGGACAAATCTGGGATTTGAGTGTCAAGCCTGAGCATAGGTTTTATAAAAACAACACTGAATTGGCTTCACCAGGAGATTATACATAACATTCTGACCACTTGGAAGCAGGCTATGTGGGTTGAAAGCTTAATTTGTCTTCCTTAAAGGGAAAACACTTCCAGATGTAGGAAGCATAAAAACAGAGCAAAAAATAAATGTCAAATATTTCGGTTAGTTCAGAAGTGTTGTCCAAATAACACTTCTATAACAGACAAACACATTAACCTGTATATATATATATATATATATATATATTTATTTATTTATTTTTTTTTTAAATATAAAGCTAATAAAGTAATAATACAATACAGCAGAACAGAATTCACGAGGATACAGTATCTTATTTTTTTCAAACTTCTTTTATGTCCCAGCCCGGTCAGGTAGTTTCTTCTCTACACATCTTCTCCGGGTTCTGTTTCGTTTAGTGCCTGTTAGTTGTCTCTTATTCTTCTGGAAAAGAATGAAAAAGAATCAACTTTATTGTCAAGTACCATGGGTTTGCATGTAGTACAAGGTATTTGTCTTGGTGAACTGGTGCACAGTAATGAAGCAAAAAAGCATGAATATAAAGAAACTATAAGCTATGAAAATCTATAAATATAAACATATAAATATAAGAAATTAAACAAAATAAAAATTGAAAAATTTAATTTACATTAGTACATGATGTGCAAAAGTGAACCAGTGCAATTATTCAAATAAAATTTTTTTTTATCATTTTTGATGATGAATCAATTATATACTGATTGGGTTTGAATGCATTTTCCATTTTCCCCCCTGTAGTTTAGCTTGTAATACATTATCATTTCAATATTTGACATGGTGGTGGAGCAATCACAATAGAAATCACTTGATTGTGTTCAGGCATGACATGCAGATACAGAAAGTGTTTATTATTTTATTTATTTTTGTGATTTGTTGTCGCCGAAAAATTCTTGATTTTGCTGCGGCTTTTTTTTTGTGGCTCAAACATTTTGATGCAACTTGCAGAGATTTTTTTTGTTTAAAACTACTTGGATTGGTGAAATTCACACACAAGTCTCTTCTTTTAATCTTCTAGCAGTGAGGACAGATGTAATTACTTTCTACAATAGCTGCACTCTTTTTTGACACATGAATCAAAGAGGGCTTTAGCTGAATGCGTGTTGTGATGATGTCACATGATGCATCTTGGAAATCCTGGTGGGACAGCACAGCTACCCCCATGGTCCTTCAATAAGCCATATCATATAGTTAATATTAAAGTGGATAATGTAACCTCACCTTCCCTTTAGTGGCTGTGAGTTGTTTGTCAGTAGCTTGTGTGATGTTTGGACTCTCTTCTGAAATCCTACCTACAAAAAGATTACAACTGAGGTCACAAAGAACACAATAACAGCAAACCTTTGTTTAACTCACAAGATAAACTAAATACAGTTCAACTTAAATATTTTTTTAGAAACGTCAAACTCCAGCAGATAAAACTTTAATATCTATTTATGATATTATTATGTAATAATTTCTATAGCAAGGTCAATTAGTCATGGGACGCTCCACATAATCGAAACCTCCTTAAAATAAATAAACCCAAAAAAATGAAAAAATAAATAAATACATTTATATAAATATATATATACACAATGGTTGTATTGTAAAATACTCCCTTATCTATTTATGGCCTTTGGCAGACACCCTTAGCGACATGAACCTAGTGGTTCTCTAGGTCACTCGACCTAAAACGCTGTTCAGGATTTTATTTATTTATTTATTTTCCCCACAAACAGGGAAAAGGTGCTAGTTCAAGTGTTGCAGGAAGAGGCAGGTCTTCACCCGTCGTTTAAAGATAGCTAGTGATTCAGCTGTTCTGACATCTAGGGAAAGTTCATTCCACCACCTCAGTGTTAGAAGAGGAAAAAGTCTTGCTGTATACCTACCTCTTACCTTGATAGTTAGTGGAACCAGTCAAGCAGTGTTGATGCTCCTAGGTTGCGAGGTGTAGTGCAAGGAGTGATTAGAGATTTGAGGTAAGAGGGAGCTGGTCCATTTTTGGCTTTGTAGAAAAACATCAGTGTATTGAATCTGATGTGTGCAGCTACTGGAAGCCACTGGGGTGGTATTTGAGAACATAAGCAGGTTGAAAACAAGTAGTTCAGCTGCATTTTGGATCATTTGCAGAGGACGAATTGCGTTCATAGTTAAACCTGAAAGCAGTGAGTTGCAGTAGTCCAGTCATGAAATGACAAGAGACTTAGACTTCTCATTTATACAACTAAGCAATTTATGATTAAGGGCCTTGCTCAGGGGCACAGCAGTGGCAGCTTGGTTGTCTGGGATTCAAACTCACAACCTTTGATCAGAAGTCCAACTCCTTAACCATTAAGCTAACGTTTCCCTAATCATTGCTGAATTGGTGTGGTATATTAGGAATAAAACACCTTGCGATGTGCTGCTATTTGAAAATACCATCAACATCAACAGAGCAGGCTCACTGTTTGTTGGCCGTTGCTGGCGAAGTATGTTCAACCACACGTTGCGTCTCTGACTCCAATTCCCAGGAGCTTCCACTTCATAAAGGTGCTCCCTTTGTTCATGGTGTATCTCAAGGAACTTCTTGCATACTGCACACAAAGATTGTTACCAGATGGATAAGTAAAGCTTCTATATAGAAATATAACATTTTGTTTATCATCATTATTATGTAATGGTTTACAAAATGCTTTGTAAAAAGCAAAAGTCTAAACTAAAGATCTAAACTAAAGTAAAAACAAGAGAATGACAACACTGCAAAACACAATTAATAGAAAAAACACTTACAGTATAAAACTAATAAGCTAAAAAAAAACACAAAATACTTCACGATTAATGATGGTATTCATATTTGGTGAATTTCCTTCAGGTGTTAAATAGCAAAAAGCAAAATTTCAATTCCATTGAAGTCTATTCACTTTCATTCACTGTACATCATATACCAATTAGACTGCCAGAAATCCTTGATTAGCAGAACCTCACCATCAGAGCAAAAGACAACATTTCTAGAAGCGTAACTATCCATATCAGGATAGCTTTCTTTTGACCTCAGCATAGTGTGCATCACTGAACTACAGTGACAGCCATTATATCTAAATCGAAAACAGCTGGAACATAAAATAATAACAGGAGTAGTCTTTCGGCCAAAATTTCTCTAAGGGACCATTGACAACTCATCCAAGATTTCACAAAAGCTTCCAAAAAAGATCAAAAGAACCACAGGCTTCTCTAGTTCCAGCTTACTTCAGCATTCATGACTCCAGTATGAATATGACTCATGGTGGAGCATAAAGACAAAAGCCACTTCTAAACAAGTAAAACATTAAAACACATCTACGCTCATTTGGGGCTGAAACATTTCTTTATAATTTGTTTTAGCTTACCTCTATACATACTGGGAGATATGGGGTAACTAATACCCAGGACCCTCTCTGTTGGCATGGACCTACAGAAATCCTGAAGCATTTGCAAGGCTAAACCTCTCCTCCTCCAGTGGCTGCGCACAAACACAGTGTCCAGCACAGGGAGAAGGTAACTCTGAGCAGTGTATCCATTGCAAAGGCTTCCTTAAAGAACAAGAGAACAACTTATGAAGATGCACAATGGTACAGTTAAACCAAACTATTAACAAATAATTATTAAACAGCTTGTATTGGACGATTAAGCAAGTAGAACTAAATAAATTTGGATAATATTTTAAAAAATGTTTATACAACAATGTGTTGAATTCTTAAAACACATTTTAAAATATTAACTTAAATGTATAATCACAGGGCTCTGGTAGTATTCTGGTTATACACAATATTTATGTTAAGACTTTTTTTTTTTTTTAAAGAAAAACCTACTGTATAACAAGTGAATATGGTTAAGCTCTCTGTTAGGAAACATTTATGTAACATTTACAAAAGAAGTATCCAATATCATAGTTTTGTAACAGTCTGAACCCCCTTTTCTGTCACAGGTCTTCAGGACAAGGTTTTGTGTGCTTTCCAGTTATTGCCAACTTTGCATGCTTTGTTTAGCACTATTATCGTCAAGAGAGGAAAAAAGAGGCTGCTGAGCAAATGCCTTTTTTAAACTTATGTAAGAAATGAACCACAGGGAAGAATAATAATGGAAATTGAATCAGATGGTGCTTTATCAGGACTGAAATAAGAAAGGATCATGGTTGATTATCTTTATTGTAGATCTGTCAAAGGTGATATTAATAAAACATGTAATTTGATGTTTACAGATGTGAGAGTCACACCTTTGTTTTTAAAAGTGTAAAAGCCAACTGCTTCTCCATCCTGCCAGAAGATTTTGCCATATTCTGACACAGGGTGAGTTGAGAAATACACATGTTCTCCCGGAGACCTTTCCAACATTCCAAACACAATCTGACTCAGCAGGAACAGTATAACTCTCTCCATTACTGATTCCACCTGTAGTGATAAAGGTAATAATAATAAAAGGTCTGGTATCAATATCTTTATTTCCATGAGTAATGCTATAAAATAAACTGAATCACAGATATAGACAGATCCTCCTTCCTTCTACATAAACAGATTTACTAACAGTTTAGGTTACATCTTGCTCAAGCATGTGATCAACTTACACAAACAAGTCCATTTCTGGATTTGCAGGATGTCTTCAAAACATCACTGATGGACCACCATTTGTGATGCATGTATATGGCAACCACTGAAAGAGTACAGAGTACATTACTTTAAAACAACAAACAAAAATAAATAAATAAATAAAAATAAAAAACTGAGTGAATAGGATTCTGAATTCGGTTAACCTTGTGTTTCATCTCCAGGTAAATGGAGGGCGAGAAGGTTATGAGGTGGATCTTTCTCACCAAACAGCCTGAGCTGGCCTATATTGTCATAAGTTACTTGTACCTGTAAGCAGTTGTTATAATTAACCAGATTTTTTTATATACAAATCAAGTAGGTTATAGGCTACTGATGTGTAGTCATGAGCACTGACCTCTGCTCCATTGTGAAGGCAAAATGATTCTGTGTCTGACTCGAGACATGACAGGTATTCAGAGTCAGGGCACAATGTATCATAATCCTGACAAGGCAGGTCCACGGGGTAGGAATTCACTGTAGCAATTAAGTTTTTTAGTGTTTATGGAAAATAAGTTAGTACAATACATAAGGTGTTATACAGTATACAAATTTAGTTTCAAGAGCTGTGCAACCTTTGAAATCTTTTACAAAACTTTTATAACTCTAGACTCTAGAGCAGCGACTATTATGCTCTCCCGAGCCATGGATATCTGTACCGTCTTCAGGTTTCATATTTGCAGTCTTGCACTGATTAAGAATTATTTTTTAGGAACCAACATAACAGTCCATTTGAACAATCCTCTTAACAGGTCCATTCTGCAAAGGATTTTAGCCATTTCCCCACTAATGAACCGAATTCTCGCACTGGCACATCATTTAATGTAATCCTCTTTGAAATTAAAATAAATTAAATTAAAATAAAATAATAATAAAATATTTTTAATGATATTAGATTTAACATATTTTAGATATCAACCACGTTTGATCTTTTTGTAATGAGGATTCAGACACGAAAAAACATTCCATTTATTTGCAAATCCTTAACAAGTTTACACACACACACACACACACTTCATGGTTTTATACCTTCAATATTTATGTATTATTAAAGTATTTGTTTTGAAATGTATAAAAAAGAAAGTAAAATTTACTGCATTAATTCTAATGTGCCTGTGACACAATGTATATTTATGGGTTTGGCCGATCTTTATTTTGAGGCCTACGTTGAGGCCTAAATGCATTTCTTCTTTACAACTTTTCACTATAAAGCCAACTGCATGTTGATATAAAATAAATAAATAAATAAACAAATAAACAAATAAATAAATAAATAACGATATCACCCTTAATACAAGGCTGTGTAAAGACGAAAGGCGGCGCTACAGCACAGTGAATCCGGCGTAGTGACGTCACTACGCCCTTACGCACAGACAAAAACAACTTCTCAAATAATGATTATTATTCGTATTAAACTGATAGTGGGTGCCAATAGTTACGCTAACAGGAATGTCTCTTCTTATTTAGAGACGGTTTATTTCCGCTGTTTGGTGGATAATGAGTCTATGTTTAGCTCAGGCCTAGAGCTTAAGGCTGTGCTTACAGACTATTTAGTTTAATTGTGTGCTGCAACATAAAGCAACATAATTTTATCATCTTTATATGTGCATTTTTATGTAATTTCAGGCCTGTGGTTTTGCTCCTACCTTGATTTCTGACCGGCAAGTTTGAGTTGGATTCCATTTTGAAAACCCAATGACCTTTGAAATGGTTGCAGTTGTGAAACAGCGCCACCTGCTGCAGCCTGGCGGTACAACGATTCATCCATTTTATCATCACATCATTAAATCACAGTAGCCTTATCTGCTAGTAATGATCATTTTTTGCCAGTAGCTTTTTTTTTTCTTTTTTTTTTTTTTTAGATTTTTTCTACTATTTATCTACCTTTTATGTAATAATACTCTTTTGCTTTAGAAGATCAACATTTTCACACACTTCAATATGGTGTCCTTGTCCCTAAGCTCAAAATTACAATTTAACTTTAAATTATAGTGACATTTCAGGGCTATAATCTTATTATCTGATCTAAACAAGGTTAAATAGAAACATTTTAATGGTTCCTTGGTTGAGTTTTAAATCCAGTTCAAGGGTGAAATTAGAGTTAGAGTTATTAGAGTAATAAATATGTTATTAAAACAATGAGCTTATTGCTATGTGCTTGAATCCATGACTAATCACTACACTTTAAAGGTAAAATGTACTGGTATCATACTGGTGAGTAACAGTCCACATCACACTCTGTAACATTCATAATCTTTCAAGAATCCATTTCTATTCCAGGCATCATAATACTACCCTAATAGGTTTATTAAGAGCAGCTTTTGTTGGATTGGAAACTAATTCTGTGGGAAATTAATTAAAATAACTGTATCGCACTACAGGCATATCTATAGTGCCACAGTGCACTGCATATAAACATTGCATTTAGTCTTATTCCGGAAGATAATTTCATTGGACTTTCAATGAATTAACGGAAATGACCAAATTATATATATGACATATGTATGTGGTAAATATACATTTTATACATAAACACTAAGCCATAATCCCATATATTGATAGCTGACATAATATTCCTTGTTATCAAGATGATATTAAGTACGAGTTCATAAAATAGTTAAGCCTTGCAATAATTTGACACAATAATATGTTAGTTACTTTGGTTTTGATTAAATCACTAGTTTCATTTATCATTTATCATTTATTTTTTACTAAAATATTTTATTAGTATTGCTTTAAATTTAATCTACATATTTTATATTCTATGTCAGTTTTATGATTAAAAGGTTATTCACTTTTTTATAATTTTTTTCTTTGTTGCTCGATGCCTCTCTCTACTGGCCACATACTGCAATTACACATAGAAATTATAATATACAGTATACTGTATTAAGAAATATAACAAATTACTAAAATTGCTGAACTGTGTTTCTAATGAGCATGTTTGATCTCTCATCAAGATTTTTTAAGCCAATAAAGCTGCCATTGGTGAACACCAGGGAAGTTTAGACCTGCACATTAATATATTACTATTTTGCATGTAATTCTTTTCCGTAGAATTCAAAGCATGCTTTGTATAAGATGCCAAATATATAACAATTCACTCAGTAGTTTTCACAACAAAATTCTCCATTAAAGAGAAATTAACCTTTTTATACTTTATTTTATGCATTAGCAGCAAAACAGAAAATTATATAATAGTATACAAATAATAAGCATCAACAAGGATCTCTAAAAGTATTTTAACACATTACATTAAGTACAAATCTCTGCACACTTAACATTAATCTAAAGATATTTCATAAACACAAAAAATGTAAAGCACAAAGCATCTATCTCCTTTTTTTTCTCTCCACGTCATTTATTTTAAGACTCTATTCTTGAAAAATTATATATGTTTGTAACAAAGGTTTTGATTTTCACCTATCAGGCCATTAAATGATGCAAATGCAAACTTATATTAAACATATATTATTAAAAAAGACAGAGGGAAAGAATGGCAAAAAGGCAAGTGTGTATATCTGAGTGACATTGGCAAGAACCAACTTGTCAAAATATATGTTATAAACCTTTGCTATTAAACTGCTTGATGAAAATAATATGAGTTAAAGCATGTAAGAGTATATCCGTTTCTGTGGTTAGAATGAACCTGGAGTCTTACCCCAAAATTGCTAGAGGAAAGAAAAAATGACAGGTGATTTGGCTAGGGATATTTATTTATATATTTATCTATCTATCTATCTATCTATCTATCTATCTATCTATCTATCTATCTATCTATCTATCTATCTATCTATCTATCTATCTATCTATCTATCTATCTATCTATTTATTTATTTACTCTTGCTCAGTACATTTTAGACAACTGGGTCAAACTATCTCCAACATAGCAGCATGTGGTTTCCAGGATAAACTGGTTAGTACCCAACGAAGAGGTCCAGGATCACAAGCACCCAAGGCTAAATGATGTAGGTTGGAAGCAAAGGTGTCAGAACACGCAGTGGATGGAAGCTTGCTGTGTATGGGGCTGCTGACTATTGTCCAATGCTGACAGGGCCTACTGTGGGCATTAAAGCATCAAAACTGGACCATGGAGAAGAGATGTTACAATGCTCTATGGGAAGAAGTCAAGCTAGAGGAAGCATTGTGAAACTTTTGCTGTGTTCTGCTGAGAATCCTTGCATTTATGTGGGTGTTACCTTGACACCTACCACCTACCTGTACTTATTACTTATACCAAGTACACCCCTTCATGGTAACAGTATTCCCTAATAACAGTGGCCTTTTTCGAAAGGATAATACATCCTGCCACACTACAAAAATAGTTCAGAAATGGATTGAAGAGCATTACAAAAAGTTGTGCAATTCCCTATTTCTCAATATCAATCAAGTATCTGTAGGATGTATTGGACAAACCATGAAGGCCAATTTATGGAGGCCCCACCTTGCAACTTACAGGACTTAATGGATCTTAACGTCTTGGTGGCAGATACCACAGCACAACTGCAGAGCTGTTATTATATCCATGTCTCAACAGGTCATAGCTGTTTTGCTGGCACAAGGGACCAGACTCATTTCTAAAGGACATCCCATAGATGCTTAATCATACTGAGATCTAGTATGATTAATTTGCAGGGGAGTCAACTGAACTCTTTGTCATGCTTCTCAAACTATCCCTGAATACTTTTGGGTAAGTGTACATTATCTTGCTGAAAGAAGCCACTTCCAGATGGATTTACTATATCATAAGACTACATTAACTAGATACAGAAACCAAGTTCTACCTAATACAAGAGTAAATACAAATAATATTTAATTAATATTTAGATTAATTTATACAACTGACTGAAAGTAAAAAAAAACCTGAAGTGATAGAAATTTAGTCCAAAAATAAGAGTAGTTATAGTCCCCCCACAAGATGACAAATATACTGAGTCAATTACAAAGAGATAATTCTGTGGATTTGCATAATTTACAGAAAACATGTTCTGGGATTGGGGATGCAATCTACATCACATTACTTTGCTGTTTGTCTCTGCTATTGTGCTGGTGCTTCATTTTCAAGCCCTTGGTTTTGGAGTACCCCATGTCCTCCACATTTTGTGTTTTCTCAGCTCAACGACACCTGATTCAACAAAACAGTTAATGAACAGAACTTCCAAGGTTGAAATGGGTGTGTTAGAGCATGGCATGGTTTCTTTGTTGCTGTGGTATCATTTTTAAAATTGATACACACTCTAAAATGCTTTTCTCTCAGTTTCCTTTGGTTCCTGTAGTCCCATTACACATAAACCACCAACGTCCCACTGAGGAATAGTCAACATTTCTGGAATTCTTCTCACAGTGAAAGGAGAACTTGGCTTGTCGAATTTGTTTTTGTTGAGCTGCAGTTTTATGATTTTAAGGGATCAACTGTCACCCATCTGTTTAATAACTGATGATTTTTTGCCATTGTTGCCATCAGAGATATTGCTGTGGAAGAAAAGGTTGGACTGTGTGTTACAAAACTGTTAGAAAACACCTGCAGCAATGTTAATTGGAAGGTACTCATGCCATGTTGTTCCTAGTATTATGATTCACCTGAAATCTGTGTATATTCTTTGTTTGTTACTCTTTCTGTATAATGTAAATGTTTTAATTTCTCTCACATTACAGGACTTTAACCAAGACACTCTGAACTGTCTGAACCTTTAAAGACAAATCTGTAGATGTGACACACATACAGTACAGGCTGTTTACAATGCTACTGTAACTCTAACAATGCACAAAGCTATTGTGGGTAATCTTGAGGGAAATCAAATGACGAAAAAAAGCAATATAAAAACAATAATATTACCTTCTGTACCTAATTATACGTGTATCTACTTACAGTTGTACGCAAAAGTTTAGGATCCCCTGACAATTTCCATGATTTTCATTTTTAAATATTTGGCTGTTTGAGTCAGCAATTTAATTTTGATCTGTCAAATAACCGAAGGTCACAGTAATATTTCAGTAGTGAAATGAGGTTTATTGGATTAACAGAAAATACGCAATATGCATCGAAACGAAATTAGACAGGTGCATAAATTTGGGCGCCCCAACAGAAAAATCACATCAATATTTTGTAGAGCCTCCTTTAGCAGAAATAACAGCGTCTAGATGCTTCCTATAGCCTGTAATGAGTGTCTGAATTCTGGATGAATGCATTTTGGACAATTCCTCCTTACAAAATATCTCCAGTTCAGTTAGGTTTGATGGCTGCTGAGCATGGACAGCCCGCATCAAATCACCCCACAAATGTTCAATAATATTCAGGTCTGGGGACTGGGATGGCCATTCCAGGACATTGTACTTGTTAAATGCCCGAGTAGATTTTGAGCAGTGTTTTCGGTCGTTGTCTTGTAGAAATATCCAGCCCCGGCATAACTTCAACTTTGTGACTGATTCCTCAACATTGTTCTCAAGAATCTACTGATATTGAGTGGAATCCATGCGACCCTCAACTTTAACTAGATTCCCAGTACCGACACTGGCCACACAGCCCCACAGCATGATGGAACCTCCACCAAATTTTACTGTGGGTAGCAAGTGTTTTTCTTGGAATGCTGTGTTCTTTTTCCACCATGCAGAACACCCCTTGTTATGACCAAATAACTCAATCTTTGTTTCGTCACTCATTCATTTCATTACTGAAATATTACTGTCCTTCAGTTATTTAATAGATCAAAATGAAATTTCTGATCCAAACACTCAAATATTCATAAATGAAATCAATGAAATTGTCAGGGGTTCCTAAACATTTGCATCTGTAAATGTAGAGTATATGAACATATAGTAGAAGCAGATATATTTTGACTTATGACATGATATGACATGAAAAACAATATAGCAAATATATTAAAATTGGTGTTGGTCATCATAGATGAACTGGAGCAGAACAAAAAAGAGAATAATTACGGTGCCACATACCAAAACATCATACCACTCTCAGCTTGAATATGTCAGTACTAATCATGTCCTCTTGCTTTAAAGTTGCCTCTATTTTCAGCCTTATGATTTTCAGGAATCTGTTTCTGGCATATGAGCTATTCACAAATGCAAGTGGACAAGGCCACCTGGGGAGTGTGTTTTTGTGGAAACGTAACTTGTTTTTTCCATACCTTGGATAATGAGGGCCCTTTTCTAATCTTTTATATTTGTTTAGGAGCTAAAATTTTGTTGACCCTACTGAAAGAGGAAGAAAAAATTCTATGATATCAGAGAAACATAAAACCATTCATTACTAGGTACTGCACATGGATTTTTATTCCATTTTTAAACATTCATTTTTTGTCAAATACTGATATTTGAAAAAACCTAAACAGTTCACTACGTTTCATGTTACATTCTAATTTATCATTGTGCATGTATTAGATATTTATTGAGCATACAAACATGTATTTAACATGTCTGAAACATTGTTCAGGAAACTATACCAGGCTTGTAAACAATCACTTGGAAACAATTTCCTGATTGATCTAAAGGGGGCACCAAAAACAAAATTATTTAGTGATGTCAGCTCATAAACAAAATGGCCAGATTTTGGTATTTAGTGATAATATAAATAATAATACCCCATACTGACGAAAATATACTTTTCTGAGGACCTTGTGGTCTTGTGTTTTAGTCATGAAAACAAACAAATCAGATCTGTGCCACAAATGCATTGGCCTGTTTAAAATCACATTAGAAAACTTAAATGCCTTTTTACATGTTTGAGTAGAGAAGAACGAATTGCTAGGCTAATGTTGTGTACACAAGATATGAGGATCTCGCTACAACAAATATAAATTCACAAATTCAATTAGTGTCCGTAACCCTATAATTTACACTGGTGATCAGTTTTAATCACCCAGGATCTTAGATCTGGGCCTTTTTTATATTACTCAGTATATTTCACCTTTATCATACCAATCATCATCTTTAATTACATTTTGAGCAATAAATAATAAAACTCAATGTAGATATTTATTCATACAAGCTTTTAACGCATAGACCCGGTTTCAACTGCTATTTTATGTTCATTGTGTTCTTATTGATTCTATTTATTTTGTTTTTTATTGTTGTTTTACTGGAAAGCACCTTGTGCTCCTTTTGTGCTCCTTTTGGCTGTTGTAAGGTGCTATATATATATATTCTCCCTTCTGTAGTACCAATATTAGCCACTAGAGGGAGAACAACAGGTTTAAAAAAAAAAAAAGCACAGGCTTAGTTTGCGTATAGAAACATCTGTATCGCACATTAAGTGTCTGACATCAGAAACCCGCTTAATGAATTGGTCCATATTTCTGAGCCATATCAGTTGTAAATGTAATTTCTACAGCCTATGGTAGCTTACAGCAGTTTGCTGGTTCAGGCGCATCTATATCACAAGGAGTGATTACAGTCAGTCATATATATTAATATATATAATTTAAAATAAAATATAAATGTAGATAAACATTTTATCTATATAATCATACATGTCCTCGACATTCCAGCAGCCAACAGATCCTAATTTATTCCTCCTTATTTACTTGTTATATGAACAAATTGTTGACATTTAGTTGTACTCATCAGAACAATGATTCATTCTGCTTTTTATTTTAGCTTTAAATGACATTTCAGTGTTGTTAGTGAGGTTTGTTTCAGATTTGACCAGTGGTCCTTCATGTCACAGGAGATTTGTGTGTGACTCCATAAATGTGCTGATGGAGGATTCCCACGCTGGATGTGTGTACTCCTCAACTCCACTCCGTTTTTTCCTGCTCGCTTACGTGTGTGTGTGTGTGTGTGTGTGTGTGTGTGTGTGTGTGTGTGTGTGTGTGTGTGTGTGTGTGTGTGTGTGTGTGTGAGAGAGAGAGAGAGAGAGAGAGAGAGAGAGAGAGAGAGAGAGTGATGTTTGTGTGAGTGTGTGTGTGTGTGTGTGTGCGTGTGTGTGTGAGAGAGAGAGAGTGTGTGTGTGTGTGTGTGTGTGTGTGTGTGTGTGCGAGAGAGTATATGTGTGTTAGAGTGTGTGTGTGTGTGTGTGTGTGAGAGAGAGAGAGAGAGAGAGAGAGAGAGAGAGAGAGCGTGTGTGGTGTTTGAGTGTGTGTGTGTGTGTGTGTGTGTGTGTGTGTGTGTGTGTGTGTGTGTGTGTGTGTGTGTGTGTGTTGTGTGTGTGCGCGCGCGTGCGTGCGTGCGTGCCTGTGTGTGTGCGTGCGCACAGCTCGAGTGTTGTTTACAGCGGTGATCCTCGGAGCAGCAGAGAGAGATCACAGGAGTCTGGGCCGCTGCAGTGCAGCTCGGTACCGCAGCAGAAACCTTCAATACCAAAGTGTTTATTTTTATTTATTTTTTAAAACACACAAAACAGGCTATTATTTTAGTCGACGTGGAAAACCATCCGCAAACCCAAGAGCACGGTGTTAATAGGGATTATTTCTACTGCAGAAAAAGCAGGTCGCGAGAGCGCAGACGGAGGGAGGGAGAAGGAGAGGAGCTGCAGTTGGTCGAAACCATTTTTGTCCTGGCGGATATTTTGGATGTGGCCCTATTGGGAAGCTCATTGAACGGAGGGCTACGTTTTTCATTCATAGCCTATCCGAGTCATCCTCGGCTGAACCCTGAGCTCGTTGTTTCCTCACACGTCCCAGGGATTCACTGCAATCAGACCGAGTGTGAACCAAAAAACAATTCGGTTTCCAATAAGACGGTTTAGTTTGGGATGAGAGAGGTTTTAGTTTTCTGACTGTGAAGTTAGCTATAGCGCTGCTTTCTGTTTGCTCTCTCTCTCTCTCTCTCTCTCTCTCTCTCTCTCTCTCTCTCTCTCTCTCTCTCTCTCTCTCTGAAATGGAGGCTGAAGATGCGGATTGTCGTTCGTGTGAACTGCACGGGTCGAGACGCTTCAGATGTCCCAGTCGTTGGCAGGAATAACACGTCTTCATCGATCTGAATGTTTTCTCAAGAGGAACAATTTAATTCCAAGTCTGTCCATCTTGTTCCAGCGCAACCGAAAACGCGGATTAGTTTTTTTCCCCCATCACTGATTCTAAGAGACCATAAGGAGCTGCTTTCGTTTTAATCTTGGTGTACTGTTTTTATAGATGTGGAACAAGGCCTTTCTGTTGGTCAGAAAGCCGCTGAATGCGACAGGAATGAGACCAGAAACAACGAGGAATATTCCGACCTTCTTCTGGGGTCTGGTGCTGTGTGTGTGCGCGATGCGCCACTTCACCAGCGGACAGATTGGAGAGAGTAAGTGTGCTTCGTACTACAGTTTAATGTCTACAGTTTATTATTATTATTATTATTATTATTATTATTATTATTATTATTATTATTATTATTATTGAAATACACATTGTTACAAGGCCAAGTGTGATCATTAAAATGTGCATACAGTGCACATGGAGCATGGAGATTTGTTTTTTAGGCCTGATTGTGGGATGCAGATATTCCTCTCTAGTCATGGGGACACTGTGCTGATGATGAATCCAGTTGTAGCCGCTTCAGTTCCTCTGTATTACGCTGATAGTTGTTTTTTCTCCACTGCCTCGTACGCTTCAAACGTCACTGCGTAAAAACACGGACTAGCTCATTTGAAACAGCACCCAGTGTACCATAAATTGCTTATGGCATGCATTCCAGACGCTTGATGTTTTTGTTGCCAACATACCTGTACCTGTGCATGGCCATCGCTGGTTTAGATTAGACCTGGGGCTTTCATCACCAGTCCTGGAAACCGCACTGTTCTGCAGAGCTTCATGGCTTCTGTACTGCCAACACACTTGATCCGGGTCAGGAGCAAATGATCAACCTAGAGCAGGTAAAACGCTTGTCTTTGACCTGGAGCTGAGAATCACTCAACCAAACGATACACACAAGTGAAGGAGAACTATAAAAGACCATGGAGTCATTTCCCAGTCTGCTGCAAGTGCATAGGAATCTACTGGCTCTATGAGACTTACACAACTTATACAAACATAATTAAAGGAATTTAGTCTTTTCTGAGGTGTGGTCTATAAAAATCTTCTAACTATATATTAAAATAGTTAGAGTCTTGTTTTAGTGTTTAGTGACTGTAAAGTGTGTATGGGAGAAACTAAGCATCCTGTTGTGAGTTTTTGTTGAAGAGACGTTTTGCATTGCAAAGTCAGTTTTAAGTGGGTTATGCTTCACTTGATCAGGATAAGTAGGCTGGATTGCTGTGTCGCAAAAAGAATTTTGTTGTGCTGGAAAATGTTTTGTTGTTATTCAAGCCGTATTGTTTCTGCACAATACATCAAAAATGTTTAAATATTTTTGGCACTAAGAACTGTAGTTGTTTTTGGTTATATCAATTACTGTATCACTTCATACTGTCTTCACTGGACGAATGTCAGGAGCACAAAGAAATAAAGCAGGCTGAACAAACCGGCTATTGAAAACTACAGCTGCTATAAAGTCTCTCCTGATATCAATATAAGGCACAATTTCATGTCGTAATTTCTAATTTGTGTAGTTTGGCCCAGAATTACTTTAATCCCTGAGTGTGGTTTACTGTGTATGTGGAGTTTCTGTGTCATATCAGAAACATTCCACTAGTCAGAATGGCTAAGAATGACTTGAAATTGCCTCTAGGTGCGAAATAGTGAGAACGTGCATGTATGAGATCTTGAGATGAACTGTCATTTCATCCAGTGTGTATTCCTGCCTCAAACCTTGTATTCCCAAGATGGGCTCTGGATCCACTGTGATCTTAATCTGGATGAAGCAGTTGCTGAATATGAATGAATGACAATAGGGTAATAAAGGTTTATAGGGAAAAAAGCTGAAAGAATCTCACTTGTGCCATGTTAACTCTGCCTTGATTTAAAGTTTTATTAAAGAATACCTTTTATGACAGACTAGTCTAAGAAACTAATACCTTCTGAAAATGTCTGTAGTTATATATTTAAATAGTATTAAACCAGTGGAAATAATAGAATTGTGCTTTTATTTTGAAAAGGCAAAAAAACAAAACAAAACAAAAAAAAACTAAGGAAACTAAGAGCAATCTTGTTAATTAGTCAGATTTCTACAGTACATTGTTTTACAAAAATAGACCACAAATGTACCAGTACTGGATTAATTTTTTAAAATAGTTTTCTTCTTTGGAAATATGATAGCATGTTTGTGAATTTATTTGTTTGTTTGTTTGTTTATTTAGATTGTAGAAAGGTGTGCGTTTTTGGGAACTTGTTTTCATTCCATACCATCAACCCATTTATGTTCATTGTTTATGCCAGAAACTATGCACTGTATTTCAATGTACATAAAATCTTTTTTAATATAAAAATGCATGTTATTATTTATTAAATGGATTAAAGTTTTATTAATCAATATTACATATTGATTGAAATGCATTTTTGTTATAATTGATATTTCATATTAAAAATGCATTTTTACTCAACCATTTCACCCACATATCAATTGCAGTCATTGTGAATAAACACTGAATCATTTGTCTTGGCTTTAATCAGTACATGTATGTGGGTTGATTTAATGGACTACAGGCAGGAGGACAAACCTGACAGATTATTATAGCATTTTGCTGTTAATTAATTACAACTTTTTCCCTCAGACATAAACACTATAAGATTGCAGTCTGTTACGATATTATGTTTGCCTCCAGGTTTCTTATGTTATTTTATAAAATTTGCAACACTTAATATAAAATTCGGGGGGCACGGTGGTTTAGTGGTTAGCACGCTCGCCTCACACCTACAGGCTTGGGGGTTCGATTCCCGCCTCTGCCTTGTGTGTGTGGAGTTTGCATGTTCTCCCCATGCCTCGGAGGTTTCCTCCGGGTACTCCGGTTTCCTCCCCCCGGTCCAAAGACATGCATTGATTGGCATCTCTGGGAAATTGTCCGTAGTGTGTGATTGCGTGAGTGAATGAGAGTGTGTGTGTGCCCTGCGATGGGTTGGCACTCCGTCCAGGGTGTATCCTGCCGTGATGCCCCAAGTAGTTCGGATAAGCGGTAGAAAATGAATGAATGATTTAATATAAAATTCTAAATTTTTTTGCTTAATGTTTATTGGTTATTCAGAAATCACTTCAGTATTTTACATCTGCACAATTTTGATAAGATCATAGTTACAAGTCTTGCTAAAGGACAGAGGAAGCATGGTGAGAAGTCCTTTGATGTACTAGTCACATGATCTGGCGCCTATCCTGGGAACACTGACCATGTAGAAGGAATATGCACTGGATGGAATGCCAGTGCCTGGAGGTGCCATACATACACATTCGCACTCTTGTACACACATACAGTCAGTTTATCACAGCAAATTCACCTGACCAGGAGAACACAGTTACTGAAAAGTGAGAGAGAGTGTGAGTGACTGAAAGGATGGTTGTGATTTCAAATCCCATGGTTTCCAGAGAAGTACTGTTGGATAAAGGCAAATGGTCTTCAATAAGGGCCCCACTATATGCTTGGACTGCTACAAATTAATACATTTATATATAATAAATTTGTAACTCAGACAAGCAGCATTATTGGTGCTTTTTATTTCAAACTGCCAGGCTTAATCATGTAGTCTCCCACTGTGTAAATACATTCTCCTTTACTCCAAGTATTCACACCCACATTGAGTAAAATCAGCCTTGAAATATTCAAGGCTAAATTAATGGCCATGCTCTATTAGAAAGTCCTCATTGGTCTCATAAACGTTTTCATACTGTTCATTTTAATAATCTGGTCAGACTAATAAAATGTAATTTAGACTCTTTTCAAGTTTAACCGCAGCAAACTTTCCATGCCTTTTTTCCTCAACTCTATGGCAAACAAGACTCCACGGTTCATCAACTCAGAGGGAGAGAAGAAACTCAGGGATTTGAAAATAGAACATGTAAAAATACATGGCAGGGGAAACAGACAGGGTTTTGTTGATCCGAAGAGTGGGGAGTTTGTGGACTGTTTTGCCGGTCTTTACTGTTCGTGCAGGCGGTCTCTGGCTTGCCGGGCTGCTTGACATGTGAGTCGGCAAACAGGCCGCCGTCAGACTCACACATGGTATTTAAAGAAAAAATCTCTCTGGCCTGCTCATTAGTTTGCCGCTCTTGACTCCTTAACTGAAATTTTGAGCTTGCTGCATGTGTCTGATGTCTGAGAGGCAAGATGTCTGTGTGATGTCTGAGAGGCAAGATCGCAAACTTGTATTTATTACAGATGGTCTAATCATTGGGGTCCGAATTGCCATGCAGACAGTCACTGTGCTCTGGATTCATGTATAGCCACTGCAGCTGAAAAAAATGCAGAAATGGCTGTCACCAAAGTGACACATTCTGAAGGCTGAGTGTTTTTCTTCTTTCTCTCCAGACCTTTTGTCTACCTTGAGCTCTGCAGTTCTGGGCTCTCGTTCTGTTTTTGCTGCTCATGACTGAGAAATTGTGGGCCTCTGCTCTTATGACTCACACACTCTGCATTGGCCAGACTGTCAGACACACACTTTCTCTCTCTCTGTCACACTCTCTCTCTCCTCTCCTCTCCGCTCTGCCTTTGCTGGGGGTAAGCAGCGAGGGTGGGACGTGGGGGAGGATTTGTACTTGCTCTGCATGCACACCAGGGCAGTGCGTGAGTCACTGAATCTGTGTCACTGTGCTAGTTTGCGCCTTCGAAGTGGTTGCAGCGGGCAGAGTGTCTCCGCTGAGAAGCCAGATGAGCTTTACAGCTCTTAATTTAAACAGGGACACCATATTATCTACTTGTGTATAATCTGGGAGCCATGCTTAAACCATTGAATAGGAGAGTGATTTAGACTAATGGGCCAAAGTGAACCACTTCTCATATATTTCATTGTTTTCTGTAGTGCAGCTGAGCTGACTGTGAGGACAGGCTTCATTTTTACATGCTGACTCACTGTTGTGTTTGCTGCTAGAGTACTGCTGACCTAAGAAGTAGTGAAAGGTTTAGTACATATAATATTTAATGCATAGAACATGATCATAGATTTATCTTGGTATTTTGAGTAATATCGGACACACCGTTGAATGAAAATCGACTTTGAACGTATATGATTCCATACTATGTCTAGTTTTTGCTATGTATTAGTTTTTGGGTGGCTTGGTGCTTAATTTGTTTGATTCTCTCCTAACTGCCCATGACCCAGTAGTGTAAGTAGTGTGGAGAATGTATGTATCAGTTTTTCAAGTAAACATTAAAAAGAAGGAAGTATGTGTCCTTTGAATGTGAAGTGATCTTGAACGTAACCAAGTAATGATTTCAAACAGGAACATATCACCATATCACTCACTCTTGTGAATCTCAAGTGGAATTTTATTAGGCACTCAGAAGGAATAGCTTTTTCTGCTTTTAAAAGTGTTCCTGTATAAAGATGGCTATTTTTTGTATTGTTTCAACAACATATGAGCATATCTGTTATTAGAAAACATGAAAACATGAGCTGCTGTTTCTCTACGCTGGTTTCCATGCTCACAGTAGCTTTTATAGTCAGCCAATAGAATTAAAAATTATTTTTTTCTTTTAATTATTGCACCAGTTATGTTTTCTAGCTACAGTTAGCAAATGAACTAGCTTGGAGGCAGATATGAATCTAATGTGAAAGCAACAAATTCTGAGATTTTTTTAGCTTGGAGGCAGGTGGACTTGATGGATTGATGGGTTCTTAGGTTTGAACCTGTAGTTGTAAATGATTTGGAAACAAATGTATGTGATTTACTCTTTCACTTTTACAAGTATTCACTTATGCATTATATAGGTGAGGGAACAATATAAGGGAAAACTCAAGGCGTTAAGCCAACACAAACCTCCAGAACAGCTTCATTGTTTGGAAGTGTACATTATTTTGATACATTAAAATAGTAACTGAGCTCTGGTGCTGCAAGGACCAGTTCTATCAGGATCGAAATGATTCATCATTACTTCATCATTATTTTTTTATTGATTTGCAGTGACCCTAGTCACTCTAAGGGGAAAAGTGAACCCAAACCGTGTCATATGGTATTCAGGAAGTTATATTTGTGCTTTAAAACTGTTTGTAATAAGTTTATACTTTTGGCTCACACTTAATGCAAGAGATAATAAGAAGTAATGGCACTGTAGGGGGTCATAAATGTGGTGCCTGATGGGGATTTCAGTTAAACTGTTGCTCAGCAACAAGAAGCATAGATTAACATTGGCATATTATATTTGTAATTACTAGGAGGAGAAGGAATTGTTTACCTCATTCTGAGTCTGGTTTAGTCCTGGGGTTTTGGACTCAGTTTCAAGTGAAAGCAATCAATCAATCAATCAATCAATCAATCAATAAGTACAGTGACCTATTAATCAGTAATACATGTATATTTTGTTTGATAAGTTTTATTTGTTAAAGCTACTGTTAAAGAGCCACATGCATTTTTTGAGTCAGTGGTGTTCTACAGTACGTACATACACAAAGCAACATTTCTCCACAGACTGATTGTAATCAGTATTCAGTACATACAAAACATAATTTATAGATTTCACACAGGTAGGACAACTGAAATACGCCCCTTAATGCAGAGGATTTCTGGTTTAAAAGAAAAAAAAGTGAAAACATAATAAAAGGCCACTGTTAACTGTATTGACCTACATTGATTTTGTAATTCTATCCATTTTGAATGTACCTATTTTGTCCATACCTCTATTGAGTTTGATTTTACCATTTGTTTATTTTGTATTTTAATCTTCATTTGAAAGATCACATGACTGAAATGAATGACAAATTAAAATGTAAACAAGAACATAATTTAAAACAAATAATAATAAATAAAAGTATATAAACAGTAGGAAATAAAATCTGAAAAAGAATAGGACACATATTTCTTATAGGCACCGAAAATCTCGATAAGTTTCCAAGCAATGCATTTTCATTCATGTTAAAATTGTGCATTTGTAAATTGTGCATTTATCTTTCACTAGTCAGTTCGTTTTCCATTATGATAAAGTGTTATGTGAGTGAGTTTATAGTGTAAGGCTTGGGCGAGAGTTTTGCAAAATGACGTACATCTCTCCTCTAGCAGTGGGGTTAATGCAGACTGAGCAGTGGATAGTGAAGGGGTGGAATGGGTGTCGTTTGTAGCCGGACACTGACGCATGAGCTCATGCTTTTGATGTGAGGGCCACTAAAGGGAAGTGTAGCACAAGACCAGTGGTCAGATGACTTCCAGCATGTGGGGGGATTAAGCACAGTTGAGGTGGCAGGTGCAAGCTCTTTTGGGCAGAAGCCAGAGCCTTGCTTTCATGCCTCTCCACGTGAGAGTGGTGTTTGCTCATTCCCATCATCCCTTGGGCAGTCCAGTGCAAAACATTTGCTTTAATTGGATCAAATGGATGATAAATGCTGCTGTTTTTATTATTCAACTAGAGATGTGCAGGTTCAGATATCTGCCTAGAGATGGCCACAAATCCCACTCTCACAAATAGTGATTCTATATTGCCTGAAAACATGACAGCTCTCTTGTAGATAATAGATTGAATGAGGCCAGGAAAAGACAGTTACAGTACATTCTGTACAATCTGTTTAACAAGTTTTCTTTTTTTTCCAAAATTAAAAAAACTACAATGATTAACAATTTATTAATAATACAGCTTTATTATTTCACCTGTATTTCATTAGTAAAGATTTATTTCTGAAATTTTGAAAAATCAACATATATCTCTACGCCTCTTTAATCTGTTATTTATGGGGCTTCATCGGTTCGGTTGAGCGGCTTCACATTAGACTATTTGCCAATTTGTCATCAGAGTGAATTTATAATCTTGCTTTATTTGCTGTTTGGGTTGGTTTGGCATCAGACTGCACAAATAATTAAATGAAAAAAAGTCTGAAAACTCATTTATTCAGTGGTCGAAAAAAAGATAAGCATATCTCGCCAGATATGCGAAGAAATCCTCAAAATCACTAAAACACCTAAAGCAATAAATTAACAATATAAACATACTGTAGTTATTTAGATAACGCCTTCCTGCCTTATTTCAGATTTTCTTTTCTTTTCTTTTCTTTTATGTTGGTTAAAATATCAAAAACACATATACTTGCAATTTGCAATAAAACACTTCCCAGAACCCAAAAAGCATGCTGCATTCACTTCCTGTACTTGGGTTGATTCAGATTCAAATCTTTTTCTTACTGCAATCAAATAATGCTAGAGTTCACTTGGAACCAGACAGAGACCACCTCATATGGTGGTGTGCACCTGAGAGTCACTTTCTACTACTAAACAAACAACATGATTAAAAACCTTACTATATTTGCGTTGGATTGATACAGCCAAGGTGTGCAGAAAGTGTGCATTTCTGCTAACATTCCTACAAAGCACTCGAGAAGTACTTGTGAACCATTTCAGAAAAGCCATGTTTGCTCAGGTGCACTATGGCCTGATGACACATAGAAGACCCTCGTAGCCCCCGCCCACTTTAGAGATTCCTGTGAAGGCCAGGGTCAGGTTATCAAACGCAAACAGTGGATGCTGGATTCCCGATATGTCTGTTTGCTCAGCGGTGTGAATAGCATGCTGAGCGGAAGAGACACCCGGGTTTCTGTTTGCTCTCTATGGGCTGTGGACACTAGACGCCTGATCTAATGGACAGTGCTATTCGAATCCATGATTAGATTCCCTGCTGCCTCTTGTTGCTTATGAGTGTGAGAGGGTGTGGACTTACCATACACAATGTAAGTCTTATCTCATGTATCTCTGTACACCCCAGAAAAAAAAGAATTTCTTTTAACTTATTTTTATTACCGCAGATCACCTGTAGATCCTATCTCTGCTGCTAAAACGTGGTTTTTGTGACATTGGGATTATGATATAGGAAAATATCTATTTATGCACACTTTCCTATCCACCTATAATTTGCTATAAATGTACATGATTTATTTAACTGAAGTATATTGTGCTTATACAGTGAAGATGTTTACAGTAAAATCCCCAAGAACATTAGGAATAGTGAGATATCTAATGCTAGATGTTAGAATGTAGACTATTTTTGTAGACAGATAAAAATACATGGATTGTTTTTCGTGCCCTTCTCTTTGCTGAATATTTGAGACAAACACAAGCCGCCTTTGAATTATATGCTAGCAAAAACTTTGGTTGAGTTAATTCATCCTTTAATGTGAATTAATCTGTGGTAGAGATGCTTGCATCAGAGAGAGCTAGTTGAGAGAAGTGGAAGCCCAGTGCTTGAGGTTTTAATCTACAGATCAGAAGGTTAGTTTAAATCTCAACTTGGGTTTTAAGCAAGACCCTTAAATGTCATCTACTTTGTTGCATTCTTTTTTTTTATTGTGAGTTGTTTTTGATAACCGTGTCATGCACATGCCATTTTCTTTTGAATTTACAGTGTTATATACCATATACATCACATTGTTTGCAATATTTGCAATACTTCATTAGTAACACCCGTGTCAGGAAATAACTATAAACGTTACAGTAAATGTTTACCGTGTATTTTTCTGACGTGAGGTTTTAATGCAAACACCAACATAGACCCAGTATCTCGCTGTAAGGCGTCAGCTCACACAATCATGTAAAATGTATTAGCTGCACGACCGAAACTTGAAGCGGGTTCCTTACATCTAATAAAAATTGTAATTTCCACAAAGTTTAATATTTTATGGAAAAAAATGATTCGCAAATAAACCATACTCTGCATCATATTCTGTTTCTGGACGTTCTCATTGCTTCTGATATGACCTTTGGTCAAGATCTGTCCTTCTTCAAAGAACGCAGCTAAGAGACCCCTTGCTGATGTCAGAACACAGACTGTAGACTTCCATCTTAATGAGAACAACCATAATCATGAGATAACGACAGCCCTTCAGAGCTGAATTTCATATTATATGAATGGCCACTAATGCATATTCACTTGGGACAGTTTTTTATGGTTAAGATACAAGAGGTACGCTATTTGAGGCAATGACAGAGCCACCAGCACGTCTCATTGGCTGATCTAATTACTAACACTCAACACTGTGTCATCAACACAGCAACAAATCAAAAAATATCAGTGCAACATTCCTGCATATGAAGGCTAAAATGCTTTGGTCCCTGGAGGGTTTCACACTGGCCACGGTTGCTGAAGTCCAAAACTCCCTGTGATTGTTCCTGGCACTTCCCACAGCATTAGTCTTGTTTTGGACTCAGTTGATTTACAGCATTTAGCATCTGTGTTCATCTTACATCATCGCGAATGCACATGGGGAGCATCACACTATATCGTATTTTTTAATCATTTCTGTGCTCTTATTCACCTATTCACCTCTTCTTGCATGTCATCTCTTCTGTGTCCCACAATGTTCCCCTGCCACTCATGGTACACGTGTGCTATGGAAAATACTGACCTCGTTGTCAGCTGAAACACACTTCCTTTGCAAGTCTTGAATCATGGCATGATTCCAGTGCAACTGAAATTAGACTATTACAGGTGGTCTGGGGTCAAAACTGTGGTGCGCTTCCTGGTCCGCATGACATCTTTTACAATTTTTCATAGGACACGTGATCTCTTTCAGACTATCCTTCCATTGAGACAGCCCTCTAAGGACCCTGAACTTTCACCACCATGGCCCAGGTTAGATTCCTGAGTAGTGAATCTACCCGACACAGGGGTTGCACAAGCCAGTATAAAAATTAAGTGTTGCGTCAGATTTGAACGTTTTGGCGTGAGGCAGTGAGATCTGGTCCCAATATGAGAGTCTCAATGCATGAGAGCAACAATGAGGATTGCAATTTTTCGTTAATTAACCAAGAATTAAGATACATGGATAAAATTGTATTTGTCACATTTTAGTGCATTATTTTATTAAAAATGTTTATTTACATTTTTTAGAGGAATTATTTCCTATTTTTTTAAAGTCTGTTCAGCCTGGGAACAACATGATTTAGGAATGTACTGTAATTAAATATAAAAAGGTCTGCTTAGATGGGAAGATGGGAAGAACATCATTAAATGATTTATATCACATTTATATCCCAGTGTGTGTTTACTGGGGAGTAATAAACACTGATGTGATGAGACATTGTGTGAGATCGGTTTCTAGGCTGTTCCCATAACCTCAAATAGGTTCAAACTCATGAATTAGCAAATCTTCACAAAAGCAATAATGTTTCTTCAGTTAGCATTTTGTATGGCGGCAACTGCAATGTTGCCACAATTTCACAATTAAAGCCATTTTGTAAGCATCTAAACCATAAAAACTGCTTATTGAAACAATTGTAAGTTATACAGTAACTGCCGTGGAAGTAACTGGAAATGTACACAGTTTGTACAAAGAGTGAAGACTCTCGAGAGTTTTAGGTATTGTAATAAAAAAAATGGACTCTTGTCGATATTTTTTTCCTCCATCACCCTTCCAATTACATTTATAGTGCTTAAAATGTCCCACAAACAGATCTAGGTCAGTGCCTCAAAGGCTGTGGGATAAAAAGGGGAAATAAATATGTCTGGAATAGTTTTTATTATAACAGGAATCCTGTTATAAAAATGCAAAGATTTTGTCCACTTTGAGGGTTGAAAGCAATCCTTGTGGGATGACCCAGGAGAACAGGGCTTTAGATGTGTTTCTCGCTGGGCGTATGTTTACGGAAGAGCTGGATCTCTATAAGTGGAATGAGAGCCGGGAAACGGGCCTCAGATCACTGTTGGATTCACGGCAGAGGTCAACTGGTGGGCATATGGCTGTGTCAGTTGGCTCCAAGCTGCTTGCACGGTCCTGCCAATACAGAGACATTTGCTAAATGTCTATATAACAGTGTATCTAAGACAGTAATTGGTATTTTATGTGTTGGAGCTGAATTGTTTAGATTAATTAGTATCATGTGCAGATAAACAGCTAGACTTCCTGGGCCGGTCCATTCATATAATGCTGGTCTGATTTTATTAATGAATCTAACAGGAACTGAAGAGCAGAGTTTCTCTTTACCAACAAACAAATTAGCCTTTGTGTTTATGCCAATCTAGACCTCCTCCTCCTCTCTGGCAGCAGGAAGAGAAAGAGAGAACAAAAAAATATCCAAGGATGAAACAAAGGGGACATGCAACTCCCTGGCTCCCGAGCATGGCCGTGCAGTGATAGGAGAAACAAATACTATTTTCTCATGGAGCAGTCATTTCCGTTCTAAATTTGGATTCCCCTACTAGGCTGACAGGAGCTTAATAAACAATGTGCTCACTATTTTGGGCAAGCTGGGTGAATGAGGAACGTCAAATGGGATTCACGTTCTTGGCAGGGTGTCAAAGTGGTTTGTTCGCTTCTCAGATGTGTGTGTGTTTCTGCTGAGATTTTGTTTTCGCAAGAAAATAACCAAGCATGGAAAGACACCGGATTAAAGATTTTGTCCTATTTGACCTGTACTTTAATACTGTGATGATAAGGAAGGTTTTGTTTTGACTGTTTGGATATGATACATTATTCTAGCTGTCTGAGTCAGAGCGACCTCACATTCCAAAGGAATGTAAAAAAATGAAGAATTATATAGCTATTTCGTGTCCTGATTGAGTGCTACTGAGTTCCAGAAGACAGATATATCTGAAGTTCTTTTAATTTTTTTAAATGGAGCACATTATTTACATCACCTTTTGCAATGTAAATAATTTTTTTATGTAAATGCGATGTAATTGGTTTTATCATTTCTACTGGTGTGTATTGTTTAGTATCTGAGGGCCTTTTTACACCTGGTCACTTCATGTGTTTTCTCTTATCCGATCTGATTTGTTAAAAATGTTCCATTTACATTAGGCCACATACTGTAAATGCTTCTTGGCGAATCGGATATCAATCCGATCTTTTTACTCTCGCCCGAATTGCAAATATATTTTACCTCATTTCCAGGGTAATTGAAATGGAACACGCTTTGGTGTATGCGGTTTTCAGAATGCAATCAAAAAGAAGACAAAAAAACTTGTTACGACGGTTATGCTACAAAAAACAGCATTTATTGTTTGCTGCATTTTTGCTGGTGGCAGCAGTGGATTTTAAGCAACGAGACACCTGAGTAAAAGATCACTTGTGAGTGACGTACTTCCTTTTGGGAGGAGTATAGCGTTGACGTATGTGGCTTGAAAAACCACATGCATTTACACCTGTCCAGTTTCATCTGAAATGCGTCCCAGACCACCTCCTGAAGTGGTTTGAACGATCGGATTTATATCCGTCTCAAAAACGTTTCCAAGGGCATTTAGACCTGGTCTTGTTACGATCAGATAGCTATCCGATCACAGAAAATGCATGAAGTGACCAGGTGTAAAAAGCCCCTGATATCTAATACAAGACCAAACAGAATTTTAACAATATTGCAGCCTGTTACTGATATAATTCTCTAAAATAAAACATGTTTTATTTGTTAACTTGTTGTCTGAGTGAGAGAGTGGATGAGTGAGAAAACTTTTTGCATACAGGTTGTTTTTTTTGTGTGTGGCTCATACACACGAATAGCCTTTTATACACTGGGGTCATTTGGGGTGAAAAACATTTTTTTGAAGATTCTTGGATCCTGTATCCCACAAAACTATACAGAGGACACGAGCCTCCGCAAAAATGCCTGTTTTTTCCCCCTGACAAGTTGAATTGCCACACTGGGCTTGCCTCTGTGTGTTGGCACAACTTCATAAGAAAGAAGAACAAAAGCTATAATTCCTCTTTGTGTGCAGTGTGAACAATGTGTGGATCTGTGCAGTGGGATATATTTAAGCAATATCGCATGAGCAGCAGTGTGGCTATACTGAACGCCTGCCCTTATGCAGGTAACACAGCCAAGCTGATATTCAGTCTAACAGCACAACTGTGAGTGCAGTATTGCTTTTATGCAACTTTTTCAACACAAGAAAAGTAAAGAGCTTAATACTGAGTAACTGACATGCCAGATGCAATGTGGCCAAATGAACAGAAATAACATTAACATTATAACATTGGCGTTACTTCTTTCTTTTTGTCTTCAGGGGACATGCTTTCACTTTTATAGTTCACTAATGATCTCTGACTGTACTATACAGTAGTAACGGTTTCATTGAGAACACTGACAAGCATGTTGATATCCACAGTGTAGAAAAGCTCACCATGGTCACAGATTATCTACTCCTAATAATGCAGTTACAGTATACTAAATATTAGAACTTTTGGAACAACACACATCTATGAATTTTATTGTTGGTTTTTGAAGTCTAATGCAAAATTCACTCTTTTCTCATTTCATATATCTGACTGTATTCTCTATGGTTTTCCAACAGTCTGTGGACCTCACATTGACATTCGCAATGAAATCAGCGAGTTCAAGAAGCTGGAGAACTGCACGGTGGTGGAGGGCTACCTGCAGATCCTCCTGATAGGAGATAAAAACCACAACCTTCAACAGGAGTTTCGCATGCTTAGCTTCCCCAAGCTCACCATGGTCACAGATTATCTACTCCTGTTCCGTGTAGCCGGCCTTGACAGCCTCAGCACGCTCTTCCCCAACCTCAGTGTCATCCGAGGACGCAATCTTTTCTACAACAACGCCCTGGTAATATTCGAGATGACCAGCCTAAAAGACATTGGCCTGTACAACTTGAGGAACATCACACGAGGGTCCATTAGAATTGAGAAGAACCCAGAGCTGTGTTATCTTGACTCTGTGGACTGGTCTCTCATTATGGATGCAGAGTTTAATAACTACGTTTCTGGAAACAAGCTGTCCAAAGAGTGTGGAGATGTCTGCCCTGGCATTATGGAGGACAACCCTCAGTGTTTCAGGACCAGCTTTAACGACATTTATAGCTTCCGCTGCTGGACCTCCAGCCACTGTCAGAAAGGTAAGATTGGTATCTTTTGTGTTAATAACAGAAACAGTTAATTTGCTTTACAGTTGTTTTGTTGATCTTGTTGATGATGGTCAGGATTGCTAAGCTCTGCTGGGAAATGTATTGAAACAGTGAACACTTCTTACTTCATCAGCTGTCAGTAATGAATAGCTTGCCGGTAATATGAAACGCTGTGCTAATCTAAGTTATCTTAGACCCTGCTCATTTGTCACATGGCACATAACTCAGGAGGTAGTCATTTTTATGGTCCAGGACATGGAGTGTGCATGTGTTGGGAGTGTTTTTCACAGCGCACAAATTGAACACTGTTCAAGTTGGTTATTAACTTTTTAAACTTTCTGGTGTATTTTTTTCTAGCTGATGTTATATCCATCTGCTTATTATGAAGCCACCGGTACATCATTAGACATTTTCATAAACTGCCTGAGGAGTTTGTCTAACTTCTTCTGAACTGTCACATTACTAATATTGCAATAAAAGCTGTTACTGCAGTAGAAGTTAGATGACAGTTCAAATAATATTCGACTAGCTGCTACAGTATTACTAGTATTGAGCTGGAGGTCTGTCTGACAGTTTGAGTGTTATCAGATAAATATTTGCCTAACCTTATCTATGTTCCATGGAGTGACTTATGACCAAGCTGTCATAAAAGCTGTGAAAACAGTTAAGGATGGTGGACTCATTATTTTCTCTTTAGAACGTCTCTGTGTGACCTTCAGTGGCACCCATTTAGAACATGTTTGTGGCATGACAGCGCGACTGTTATGCCATTTCTAAATTATATAGTGTCCAGCAAAAAAAAGTTCTTTACTGCTACTTGAATTCCTTTCCAGCACTTAAAGGCAGTACACTGTATTTTTCAGTGTAACACACCTCAATCTACATGCCTTTATTTATGGTTGGTTCACATTAATAGTTGCCAGCATGTCTCCTCACATCTGGCTGAGGGTTGTGTTGGAATGTCTGGGAAACTTGCGCATTGTGTGCCCTCTTTTTCTCTCTCAAGCGCACGAGAATGCTGGGAAAAGCGCAGTGGAGAAGAAGGCTGGAGCTTGTTCCCAGCCTTGGTCATCAGGAGTGCCTTTCAGGTTCTTTTATGGGCTAGAAGAGCGGCTATCTGCCCCTCCTCTTATGTTTTACCCTCCTAAACATGCAATGAGACAAACAGAGGAAATGAAGCCTTCCGCAGATATATTGTGAGATGTGTGGGAAACAGAGGCCTGTATTGTTGTACAGATCTGGTCAGCATAAGGAAAACTGGTGCTGAAGGACATGGGGTACGAACAGCATAATAGATAACCTTTTTTTCCACTGACCCCCCATGTGCTGATCCTGCCAGTTACCAGCAGTCCTTGCTAGACGTGTCAGCACCTGTTTCCCTGCACACCTGTTTGGTATGGTAATGTTGTGTCTGAATAGTGAGTCTTTAGGGGCTGTGTGAGTCATCTATATCCAAGGCTCCTGCAGCACCACCCAAAAACAAAGGAAAGGGCAGGTAGGCACAACAGAAAGGACCTGCTGAAAGTCCTGCTTAATTCATGGGTGTTCTGTGTTTGATTTACGGGAACCAGTCATCATCCCCCACCTGTCTGAGGGCGTTTTTGTTCTGTCTTGGTTTCCCCACAAAGCATCAAAAGGGACGCAAATTGTGCTTTGGGAAGTGGCACCACAGGCTTTGTGCTCTGTTTGTAGGCTCCAGGCTCAACCTTTGCTGCGAAAAACAAAAAAGCAGGTAAAAAAGATGAAGTAGGTAAAGGAAGGGAGCTACACAGCCCTTCTCAGACATATTTACCCTGTACTTATACTAAAGTAAAATGGAGGTGAACTCAGACAAGAACATGAAAGGACAACCTTGAGGTTTCAAAGAGGAAGATAAGGCCTAATGGGATCAGGCGCAGTGGAGTGCAGATAGGAATCCGGATTGAAGCAGGAGGAGGAGGGTGGTGCCTTTCGAAGGTGTCTGTGTTGCTTTGTTGTGGGCTGTGCTGCCCCTCAGTGGCTCTTGGTCCAACCTCTGTAGTGCTCTTTATAGAGCAGATCCTTCCCACTTCTCTCTCTTCTCTTCTCCCACCTCGTCCACATAATTGCCTTGTTTTTCTTGAGCCCAGATGTTTCTTCAAGGGCACACAGTGGTTTTGTAGTCAGCTTGGAGATGGCTTCTATCCGAGAGTTATGCTCTCTAATTATGCCACAGAGAGATGCTGTACTCTACCACTCACTCAGCTTGCTGTGTTTTTCTTTGCATGTGTGTGTTCATGAGTGAAATGGGATGTGGGATGTCTACTCTAGATCTATTGTATTTTGTTTGAACACTTAAAGCAATGGATCACATTCCTGTGCTAGTTTGAGCATGTGCTTGCTCCTGTTTCATTATTGCATGAGGGTCTGTGTGTGGTGTGTGTGCATGTTTGTGTGTGTGAGCAAAACACCTCTTCATTTGACACTTTGAACGAGCGGTACTCAATGTCCCTGGACTGTTCGCTCCCCTTTTGTTTGGTGTTACACAAAACTGCAATTAAAGTAACTCTCCTCTGAGAACCCAGCCATTAGGACAGGAGAAATAGTCTTTTATGAGGGACTTAACATTTCAGGACCCATTATATCAAAGTCTACACACAAAATGTTTCTTTTTCTTTCAGTACAATGATCATCTATAATCAAACTCCTGATCATGTTGATTGTTGGTATAGTTGTGTGTGGAAGTGTGTGTTTGTGTAGAATTGTTTGTTTGTGGCTTGAAATTTTGACAGAAATGTCTAGCATAGACGTATAGTGCAATGACTATAAGCAGACCAGCACCTTCATCCTTTCGTCCTTTGCTCCACCCTTTCTGCAGTCACTTAATTCCTGTTTTTTCTTTCTTCTGTTTTAATGTTTCCTCGTGACAATATTTACCCCCTACCCCAGCTACAATTATTGAGTAAACAGCCAATTTTCTGTTGTCACAACGCTTTGGTTAAACACCATCTCTGTACACTTGATGTAATCACTGTTAAGGGCTTCAGGACTCTGTGTTATTTAAGCTTTACAAAATATGTATTTCAATCATTTTTGTTCTTTATTTCCCAGAAACTTATTTCGACTATCAACAACTCATAGCAACAAGCCTGTCTGTTCTGTAAAATGCAGCCTGTCACTCTCTCATGGTTTTGTTTTTAGCTCTTCATGTTTATCAATGTGTGTCGAACACTGTCGAAAAAGTTACCAAACCAAGTTAGCTTAAATATTATAAAAGCACATTTTAACCCAAAGTGTGGAAAATAGCTTTGAAAAGTTGAATTGTTATTATGCATCGGTTCAGCAAGCTTATAATAATCTAACCAATAGAGACAATTTGCCCCAATATATTTATTGTATTTACGGATAGTGACCTAAATATAGATTCAGGTGCCAATGAATGAGTCACAGGTCATTTGAATTGAAAAACATGACCTGCACAATAAAGATTATGTCTCCATCTTTTTTTAATGTCATTGTTTAGGGCTGGACTTTTGATGCTAAATATCTTTGAAGGAGTTTTACTTGGCGCTCAAAGTCGGAGCATATTTCCTCATTCGGCGCTCTGCTCTCAGGAAAACAAAATAAACCTATAGAAAATCATGACAAAAAAACAAAAACATAAAAAACAGCCATAAGGAGTTCGGAAACCGCACCCGCATGTTTAGAGGTTTTGCAAAAGGTTGTGTACTAAACAAATAAATCAGTTTCCTTTGTATTTGTCTGTAAAAAACAAAACTTTAAAATCCTCTTTGTTTTCTGTTTTTTCCTTTATCGATATAAAATAAACCCCCTGCTATCACCCTGTCTCTATACTTCAAATAAGTATTTATGATTTTCTGAGATTTATATGACCAAGACAGCATAGGAATGAAGCCTCACTTCCAAAACAGGCTGGTGTTACAGTCAGACTTAGGTCTGATCAATCTACATTTTGTTCGTAAATCTGCTAGTAACACAGTTTAGAAAGATCTATTTTGATATGTTTTAATTGATTTTCATTTCCCTTTTCAACAGCTCCTGACATTTGCTTTGCACCGTATCCATGTCACAATCTTTCTCTGCTTGGCCTTGTGCTGTCAAAAAAGCTGGGTGTTTGTACATCGATCACCCATAACATTAATACAACTGGCATGTGAAGTGAGGAACATTGATTATTTCGTTACAAGAGACTCCTGTCAGGGGGTAGGATATGTTCTGGAGCACATGAAAAGTTAGTTCTTGCAATTGTCTTGAAAGCTGGAAATCTGGGCAAGTGTACGGATCTGAAGTTTACAAGATCCAAATTGTCATGGTGAGATGATTGGGTCAGAGCATTTCCAAATAAAAAAGGAGTTATATTGGGAGTTCTCCATGTGCAGCGATTGGTACCTACCAAATATAGGACAACTGGTGAAGTCTTATTGGAGTGCATGGGGAGTGGTAGGTTGGTTAGGTGTGGACTATTGATCAGAAGGTTTTGAGATCAAATCCCAGTGCCACCAAGCCACTCCTGGGCCCATGAGAAAGGCCATTAACCCTCAATATCTCAGGTGTAAAATGAGAGAAATGTAGGTCGCTTGGATAAAGACATCTGCCCAAATGCTGTAAATGCAAAGCTAGCCAGTCATTGCCAAAGAAGAAACTTCCAGAATAAGTAGTGTCAGAACACACAGTGCATCACAGCTTGCTGCAGAGTGGTGAGAGTGCCCATGCTGACCCCTGTCCACTGACAAAAGCACCTACACTGGGTATGTGAACGTCAGAACTGGACAATGGAACAATGGGATATATACTTAAATATTATTGAAGTGCACCCCTTCATGACACTGTATTCCATAAATGGCAGTGGTCTCTTTCAGCTAGATAATTAACCCTGCCACAGAGTAAAAACAAAAAATACAAGAATGTTTTGGGGAACGTTACAAAGAACATCTGTGAGATGGACAAACATGTGTGATCCATAGAGTCTCCACCCTGCAACTTACAGGACTTGCAGGATCTGCTGATAACAGCTTGGTGCTAGATACTATTGCAACACCTTCAGGGGTATTTGTCGAGTCCATGCCTTGACAGGTCAGAGCTGTTTTTCCCAGCACAATGGGGACCTGCACAATATTATGCAGGTGGTTTTAATGTTATGGCTAATTGGTGTGTGTGTGCTTATGTATATGTGTAAACATATTTGCTCCGTGGACTGTTTTTTGTTTGGCCTCTGTGTTCCAGACAAGTATGTTGTTAAGCTACCCCCGACTGGGAGTGAGGGAAAGAGAGGAGCAAGTAGCAGAGGGGAGGGCCAGGCAGTGTGATGATGAGCTCCAAGGTCTCACAGAGAGCCTCATGGCCTCACACAACACCACACAGACTCCTCAGGGTTACTCCAAAGGCGATTTTCCCCACCCCACCAAACACCGACAGTTTGGCTCTGGCTTACATAGCTGAGATTTCTCACATTCCTCAGCAGCGGGACACAATACACAGACTGCAACGATTTGGAAAAATACCGAAAAGTCCTGAATACTGACGAAGCTGTTTGCCTCACCCACAGCTGCTCTACTGTAGAATCTTTCTGTTTGTGTCTCATGTCAGCATTGTAACGAAATCAACTGTCTGTGTTCAACTGTGTGTGGACTTGCATTATTACAGTTTCTTCAGAACTGAGTGACTGGCTGGTGACCAGTGTCTGCATCTCGTTAAGAGTTTGTGCAATGCACGTTTTCATTAGTTGGGTCAAGGTTGTGTCATGGTGACTGGTCATGAAGACTGCAAGGTCAAATTTCACCACCGGGAAAAGACTTGGCCTGTCTGTCTCACTGTCTGTTTGTTGTTTTCTTCTGTAATCTGCTCCAAGCTTCTGTGCCAAAAGACGGCGCTGACAAACTGATGAAGCTCTTATGAAAGTGAACTGAGGAAAACGAGGGATAGGGCACTATGCCCTTTGAATAAACTTTGCACATGGAGTAGGTTTACGACATTAAATATTTGAGAATGGTGATCTGGTCTGCCTTTGTATTTATAGTGTTTAGGGAAACTGGTGTACAGTGGGGCTTATATTAGAAATAACATGTGTTTAGAAGTTTTAGTACACAAGAGCTTCTATAAATACAGTCACTACTGTAGTGAAAGCATGAATGAGAGAACTGCAGAGAGATGTGTAGGCACAGGCACGCACAGACACTGTCGAGTGCTTTGACAAGAGGATGCTGGGAACATGTTTTTGTTTCTTTGTGTGGGTGGATGTATATATGTGTGTGTGTCTGTGTGTAAAGGGGAGGGGCTGCATGTTTTTTTTTGTGCCATCACTCGGGGTAGTGTGTTTTTCTTAAGCAGCATAATCTTACCAGACATGTGTGGGTGGCTTTATGTTTGCTCCGAGTTTTTGGGAGATCTGCGTAAAGAAAACCACTGAGAACAGATGACAAGCCGACTTCCTTTGCAGCCGAGGTGGCAGAATGCAGCGCTGTCCTCTGGGTGTGTTAACTTTAGCCGTGACTCAATACGTCTATTCTCAAACCAGAACAAAGCACCAGAATAGAGAGAGAAAACAGGAGATGAGAAAAGTAAAAAAGCATATGGATACGCTTTCTTGTTTTTTAGTCTGACTGATAGATTCTCCAAGCTACAACTTCTTTGAAGCTCCTCTCAGTAGCTATCAGTCAGAGGCGGAAGAGAGAAGTTTGTCTCCTTGTGCCAATTCTGCTTTAACTAGGACATCTTGACTTAAATTTTTACTAACTCCAAACCAAGCAAGGCATATGGCACATAATACACACATTATGGTACAGTGTACCAGTATGGACAGTGCATCATCCATCTATATTCTTATCCTACTGGGTCACAGGGAACCTGGAGCCTCTCCCAGAAAGGCACAAGGCAGGGCACACACCTGGCATTTAGAGATGCCAGTCAGCCTAAAATGCATGGCTTTTAATTGGGTACGGATACCGGAGAACCCGGAGAAATGGGGAGAACAAGGCATGGGGAGAGCATGCAATGCACATGGAGAGGTGGGGCTCAAACCCCCAACACTGCAGGTGTGAGGCAAACCACCAAACCTACATTTCATTTAATGGGCTTTAAATTTTCTTTCAATTTTGTCTTTTTTCTAATTATGCCTCGTTAGAATCTGCTGGTGATTGTCAGACACCAGCACTTCAAACAGCAGCTCCTTCATTTCTGAATCAAACACATTAATCTCTGTTGGTTTTTCTATCATAGTCCATTCGCTGTGCTAATATTAAAGGTGTGAGCAGCTCTTTCCTGTTAAAGCATTGGATTCTGTTTACACATGAGCCTTATGATAATTTGCTGGTCTCATCCCGTTCAGTTACTGTGTAAGGTTTTTTCAGTGGATTTCTTCAGATTAACCATGGGTAAATTTGAATGTAAACGTTCTTGTGTGAAGTGGCTTCAATTCAATAAATGGGGAATGGTCTAAAGCTCGAGGCTTAATCCGGGATTTAAGAGGTGGTGGAACTCTGGGTCATATCAACAATGTGGAACTGTGATTAAAAACTTTTCAATCTATTCCCTGTTTCTAGACCTTGTCTGTTTTTGGATTAAAATAAAATCTAATTAAAATAAAAATCAGAAAATCTTCTGATACGTTTCTGGTGAAGATACAAAATACAGAAATGCCTTTGAGGCAGTAAATTGAACACCAACACCTTCTGACCCCTTCTCAACATATCCAGTTAGGAGTTATTTCTGTTGACCCTGTCGTCTGTACAGCCTGTGTAATCGCTCTCTTGTTTGAATGATGATGTTGATGTGATGTTGACAGGAGCTTGCACTGTTTACACACTGAATGAATTAATCATGTTCATTTGGCTGTGGTTATAGAGCTAGAGCTTTGTTAAGCTAGCTCTATAGCCATGATTTTTGCAGGAAGATAGACAAGGCAAGGAGAGTATAAAAAAAACATTTACATGCCAAAGGTAGAATTTTATACAAAATGTTCATTTTTATTTTCAAGTAAATTCTTTGGCTCTTAATTGTTGACAGCCATTAGTGAGAACTGGCCCTAAAACACAAGCAACAACAACAAAAAACCTACAAAGAGATTTTGGGATGCCATCATAAGTAAACAGGAGAAGTCTTATCAGATGTTATTGTACATCATACGCTCATGTTTTTCCTTCACACAAGGTGTGCTTGTAGCAGTTTTGATATAAGAAGCATCCCTATTTTAATGCGGTTCTTTGCTATGTTTCATTGGAATAATGTAAAGAGGTTATATCCTGTAAAAGAGTACTTGCTCCCTAACAGCAGTCTTGATGGAATCACTGAAAACACATGTTCATGCGAGGTGTAAATGGGGCTGCAGATTGGCTTGGGCACAAAAGCTTTTTCTGCTTGATTGGGTTTATTGGATTCCGTTGGCTTGTGTGAGCTGTGGATGTTATCAGTCAGAGGGCAGTACAGGGCTGTTTGTACAGCGAGCGCAGTGATGTAGAGGTCCATTTAAATGTGATAAAATGGCCCGGTGTGGTTATTACACCTTTGACATATGTGTTAGGTTGAATACAAGTCTTTTAGCTAGTCGTCAGAGCAAATGACAAATGACTGTGACACGGACCTCCTACTCGTTTTTCCCTCTTTCTTTTGGTCTTTATATCTCAGCCTGTAGTACAACTACATATGCAGTGGATATGTCCTCAGGGGTGTGTGTGTGTGTGTGTGTGTGTGTGTGTGTGTGTGTGTGTGTGTGTGTGTGTGTGTGTGTGTGTGTGTGTGAGTATGTGTGTGTATGTGTGTATGTGTGGGGGGGGGCAGTGCAGGGTGTAGAGCTGCATGCTATCTAGAGTGCTAATGTTGAATTAAAGGGGTTATTCATTTGCCAATCTTTACACACAACTATAAAAATTGGAGGAAAAACTACTTACGGGCTCTTAAGTGTTCCAGGCTCAGAGTCAGTGTCTCTCTCTCTCTGTCTCTCTCTATCTCTCTTTCTCGCTCTCTGCAGTGTGTGTGAGAGACAGAGAATGTGTGTGGTATATAGCATTGCCAATGAGATTACATGCTACTTCTCATAGTCCTCCTTCCCCTTGTAGTGTTGAATGCAGCTGCTGTGTTGTTTCCAGCTTAAATAATGACAGTGTTATTAACTGCACTCTGAACCCAGGAACAGGCTTTTCCCCTAGGAGAAAAAAGAAAAAAAAACATAACCATGTGAAGCATGCTGTTCCATACCAAGTGCAGATGTTGCATTACATGTACATTACATGTGAATGGAGTGAATCTATAACTTAATAACATATTAATATCTATTGAAAACAGTTTTTGTTCTTTGTTCCATTGTAAATATTCACATTCTTAGTTTTTCTATGGAACTGTAATTACCATGCCAGTCATGATGAATGAAAAGGGATTTATGCATCAGAGCTAAATAAGGTGCAGTTTGCTGAGGCTTGTCCTAGATCCTACTGGGTCGTGTTTTTTTTTTTTTTTCACGACAACCACATAAACCCACTCCTGCTTTGAAGTCCTCTAGGGTTCAGCAGAGGAAGTGACTCTAAAGCGGTAATGGTGATCCTGGTGAATGCTGCAGCAGTGTTTTTTTCCCCTCTTTGTTTCTTCTCAGAATGAAGCGAGCAGGAAAGCCTTATTGTTTCCTTTCGGCTACAATTACACGCTACTCGGTGGCACGTTCTACACACGAAAAAGAAATCTGAAGAGAAGCCGTGTGTGAAGGATTGAGTTTTTGCATTTGTAAGTTTTGTAGAGAAAAAAAAGTTTTTCTCTCTTGTGGTAGAGATGGCACATGCTTGTGTACTCTATATGATTAAAAGGGTGTGGGTGTACATACATTGTTTATAAGCATTATGTGTCTGTTTCTAAAAGATAAAAATATTCACAAGTTACAGTCACTGCTAGTTTGTCCTTTTCAAGCTGATGGAAAAACATTGTTTAAAAAAAAAACACAGAAGCTAACTGAATTTTTGCTGTACATAATCTGGGATTGACCATTAAAAAAATAGAGCAGAGATGTTAGAGTCCTGTATTTCCCATCATCAGTTACACAGGTAGTGAAGACTGGGGTTTTTTAATTGCCGGATCTGGTTTGTGTGCAATATCTTTATATGCCTTATGATGAGCACTTCTCAAACAAGATAACTTTTTTCACAGAAATGTTTTACACACAATCACACACAAATCTCTGTAAAGTCACCACCCTACCATCCCCCAGTTCCTTAGTGTGTGTGGTTGTCAGCACCTGGTCGAACAGGCACAGGTGGCATTGGGCACTTGCTGTGTCTAATCCATGGTAGGCAAACTGCCTCTTTGGCTTGGCTGCCTCCTGCCTCTCGTAGGAATCACCAGTTGGCACGTTGGTGAGGTGAGGTTTGCCAAGGGTGAGATGTGCCATCTCTTTTCACACTCTCAGCGTTCACTGTCCATTCAACATTTTCCTCTAAATTGAATTTCCTCTGTATTTCTTTTCCTTTTTTTGCCTGTACTACTCTGGTCCACTAGCTGGCATTGCAGAGTTGATGAAATTGATTAAAAGTAAATGAGCTCATGCTAGTGTGCTAGCGTGGTGATAGAGACCACAGAGTTCAATGTGTTCTCTAATATATGCATCGGCCTTTTTTATGATTTATGCCCATGTCCTTTTTTTCTCTCCTTTTTTTATGATTTAAAAACCAGCCATCAACATGCAGCTAAGTCACATATGAGTGGATGTAACAAATATTTTCTAACAGCATAGAAAAACATATGATTATTGCATAAGAAATATAATAATCACGTATAATGCTTTTGACTTGATTTATTTTGAAATGTTTGTTATCTGTACTTTCTGGGTTACTCTAGTTGTAATGTATGTGGTTGAAGGTTTAATCTTTTTATTTAGATACTATGGGATGATGGCTCATATGAACCTTTATCTGTTGCTGATTTTCCTTTAGTAAATTGTTCAAATTAAATGTATCTTTCACCTATACTTAAAGCATATTTGAAGTAATATTTTGTAAAATGATTGAGTGGATGATTGGAGTCCTATTCACCACTATGATGTTAAAACACACTGTGGGCAACTGTCTTTGTAGCTGAGACATGTTGTAGTGTAAGTATACGTAGAGTAGACACCTTGAGAGAGAGAGAGAGAGAGAGAGAGAGAGAGAGAGAGAGAGAGAGAGAGAGAGAGAGAGAGAGAGAGAGAGAGAGAGAGAGAGAGGCATGCCTGAGAAAGCAGTGCTGTACTCTTAGTGTAAACACACTCATACCCACTGCTGTCTGCTTGGTCATTTACTGTGGCAGATCATCAAGCACCATGCCTGTGTCCATTGCCTGTGGTGAATAAAAGTCAGGCCAAATGTGGCTAAGAGCTTCTTTGTTTCCCGTCACCTTGCGTGTGGTCTGTTTGCCGCCTGCTTACATGGCACAATTCCCTCTAGTGCCTTCGCAAATGGCTGCAGAAGGTTAGGAGTTCAAACAGAACCCGGCAATAGTTCACTCCAAATCGCTTACTTTGCTAATGACAAATGAAGTGAGGATCAGCTAGCACTGTTCATGCTAAATTTCACTGGTCATTAGCCATGTTGGCCAGTTCTGACTTCGTGTTTTTTTAGGAAGCATTTACGCAGTTTGAAGAAACAGCTCACTCACATCCAGTCAGAAGTCTCTCCTGCTGTGTTGTGTCCAGCTCAGCTTGTTTAGAGCATCCAGCTACAACTCTTATGTGGCATTTGTATCTGCATGGAGGCAACGGAGGCTGGAGTGAGCTGTTACTGACGGGAAAGCGGGGGCAGAGGCACATTAGCCAGCTTTACATCTCTTTTGCCACTTGTGTCAGAGGAGAGAGAGTGAGTGCATGCTTGGGCTATTAATCACATGGCAAATGCTTTGAAATTCTCCTCCTTCATAATCAATTACTAAATACCAAACACTAAATACCATTAAGCATGTGTACGTGTCCAATAAACACAACAGGCATGATCTGCTTGGTTCATTATTTACATAAGAGCCTGTGTGAATTAAAATGTGTCTCTCTGATGGTCGTCACTTCTGTAATTATTATTCTTATTAATATTATAAAATATATTTTAAAAACATATAAACATACATCAATAAAGTATATTTATGTTCATATATGAATTTTTTACTTCCCTTAGAGAACGGTTGCAAATTTGGAGTTTTAAGGACTTTTATGTCAGTTTAAATATATCAGTTTTGATGTTAGCATTTTATATAAACTAATAAAGTGCTCCTAAAAGAATGAGATTCTTGAAACAACATTCTACGTCAAAAAAGATAATTGTTTGTAGAAAATGATTGTTTCTGTTAATAGTCTTCAAAAAGAATACATAAACATTAATATCCATGAATTACATTCATTGAAATATCATAATTAATAAATTTACATTAGAATTAACTAAGAGTCTGCTGGGAACTGGTCTGATTCAGCTGATGTAAACAAAATGTTTGTTTAGAATTCTGTCATTTTTGGAACAATTAATATGAAATAAAAATAGAAATGAATCACATACTGTACTCTAATCAGATGTTTAGTTTTGATGAGTCTGTGCCCATGATAGCAAGAAACTGTAGTTGTGCATTAAGCCAAAATAAATAGTTCGGGAATGATATTACTACATTGAAAATGAACGACATCTGCAGCTGTGTTTAGATGATGCAAGATAGACAGGAAGGTTCTGTGGTTAAACATTTAGAATAAAAACACAGTCCAGTGAGCCAAGCTGAAGAAACTGTTCATCACATTTGGACCAATCACCAGTAACTGGCTAATGTGTTTTTTTGTTTGTTTTTCTTCATTCATTCATTCATTCATTCATTCATTCATTCATTCATTCATTCATTCATTCATTCATTCATTCATTCATTTTCTACTGCTTTATCCAAACTTCTCGGGTCACAGGGAGCCTGTCTCAGGCGTCTTTGGGCATCAAGGCAGGATACAGCCTGGACGGAGTGCCAACCCATCGCAGGGCACACACACACACACACACTCTTGTTTTGTTTTTTTTTGTTTTTTTTGGGAGAATATTTTTATTTTATTTTATATTATTATTATTATTATTATTATTATTATTATTATTATTATTATTATTATTATTATTATTATTATTATTTATTTATTTGTTTGTTTGTTTGTTTATTTATTTATTTTTTGCAATTTTTGTAGCAGAACCAGTGCTAATTGCATTGCTCACAGTGACTTGTAGAAACTTGTAAATAAGTATGTTCTGAAATTCCTTTCCTCTTGATTTGCTTGTCAAACAAAGGTAAGATTTATTTTGTTTTTGTTGGGTAACACAGTAGGGGAAAAACACCACAGGATCTTTACCTTAGCCAAAACATCTCATCTAGTTGACGTCCCATGACATGTTGGTGGTCCTTCAAGTAGATCCTTCATCTGACTGAATGGTAATGCTAAATTCTAAATGGCAGCATTTCTACAATCATTCCTGTAAAATTTCAAGAATTCCAGCCCTAGGTTTCCATGTACATGGAGGGAGAGGAGTGATGTAGGAAGAGGAGTGATGGGAGAAGTGTGGGAGAGTGTTTTAACTTTCAGTGTGGAACACAGAGTCAGCTTTGTTCGGGAAAGTGGAAGTGCTGCAGCATTGTGACTCTTGATGTTTTCGCTCTGCAGGCGAGAGTCATTCATGTGCCGTATGAAGCACTCTTTACTGTGGGTAACTTTTTTTTTTACCATTCTGTCTGTTCCTGCCTTTTTGGGCTGCAGCTTGTTTTCACACGAGCAGCTAATTTTGTTTACATCAAAGTCATTAGAGGAGGGTGACTGCAGTAAGTGACTAATGTTGGTTTAGTTTGAACTCTTTGTTGGCTGCCCACCCTCAAATATTTCCTCTACTCTTGATTAGAGGTTTAACTGAGTGTTGATGCTTGCTGTAGTCCAGGGGTTAAAAACCTTCACACGTGACATAATGTATTTAAAACAGATTCTAACATGCAGTGTGACATTAATACCTTTGCCAGTTCCCACACACTAGCTGCTCTCTGTCACACAGCAGCTACCAGACAGGGAGGGCAAAGGCTAACACATGCTTCCTCTGAGACAGATGAAGCTCATGCTTCATCACAGGGTAGAATTTCTGTCAACCCTCTTCCACATACACAGACACCAGTGTTCGGCTAGTGTGGCTCTGATTGACAGGTTGGTTTTATTGTGTGAAAATTCCAAGGACCCATTTTTTAAACTACTACCAATAAAGATACATTTGTAGTCTACATGCAATACTTTTCATACCTTGCTGTTTTTCTAAATCTTGTCCAAACCGTTTTCAGTCAAAAAAATGGAGGGCAGAGGGCAGATTTTAATGTGTTTATTTATTTATTTATTTACTTGTTTGTTTGTTTGTTTGTTTGTTTATTTTTTACAGAGCCTACAGTACTTATTATAATGCTGATGCTGAGAGAAAACTCATCATTTAATGATCCTGTGTATCGTCTTTAAAATCTGAAAATGTGGCTTTTCCCATCGAGCTTGTTGAATTCTCAGGGCTGTTTAGACAAACAGTAATGACAGTGCTGATGGACGGCATTAAATAAACGTGCTGTCCTCTCCATTTCACATTCACTTCTGGCTTCACACTTCCAACATGTTGATGGCTACCGAAAAAGGAATAGCAAAAAAAATGAAAAGAACGAGGAATACGATACAAGAGGTGAGGAACAGAGAATAAAGGGGAGGACATGAGACAGCAGAGACAGTCGACCAGACTCCGCTGTGCAGTTTGCAAAACAGAGCAGTGTGAATTTACCAGGCCCATTGATTTATTTGTTCTCACTTTATGTGGGCGAGAGACGACTGAACACACTGCTACATCCTTCCTTTACTGAGTTTTGAAGAGAACCATAAAGCATGGATGCTTCTCATTACATACAAGCATAAATAGTATTACATAATTGTATGTAGCTTTTCTGCTCAAAAAAAGATTCCATTAATTAATTACATTTCCTTGTCATGTTTGGAGCTGAGAAAGAAGAGAGTTTGGTTTGGAACCTGCTGTTATTTCCTAGGCACCTTAAGGAAAGCTGCTAAGAGTCTCTCTCTCTCTCTCTCTCTCTCTCTCTCTCTCTCTCTCTCTCTCTCTCTCTCTCTCTCTCTCTCACTCTCTCTCACTCTCCTACCAGCTTTAAGCAATAAAGCACAGAAATATTTCAGACCACCAGGGAGGACTCGGAAACAGACCCTAGCTGCCGGATTAAGCTACCTGGTGGTGATGGTTTATTTAGCTTTGTTTATTTGGCATTGAGTTTATCAGTGGGTCATATGGAGCATACAACAAAGCCTTAATCACTTCCTTTACTGCTTCCTTCGAGGGTAACTGCCGTTTTTATGAGGAATTCTTCACTGCTAATAAATAAATACAAGCTTAATAGAAGAATGCTCAAAGCACCCACTGTTTCTCTGTAGCTAATGCGTAGCTCAATTTTAGCTGGATATACGATTGCAGCATTTGAAGTGGCCAGGGTTGCCTGGCAACATGATATGTGATGTGATTTCCTTTTTCAGTGGTGTTTGTGTGTGACACTTGCCTTGGCATATGTGCTCTACCCCATGTGCTCCATCTGCACTGATACTATGGATAGACAGTGTTGTATAGGTGTTGTCAGTGCATCATTGTATCTGTGTGTGTGTGTGTGTGTGTGTGTGTGTGTGTGTGTGTGTGTGTGTGTGTGTGTGTGTGTGTGTGTGTGTATGTGTGCATGTTGGGGAGGTATGGAAAATAAATACAGTACTCACTGCAACAGACTTTCATTTCAAGGCTCTCTCTGACAACGGGTGTGATATATGGAGCGAAGGCTTGCAAGGCAGGTCATATCCCTCTGGAGAGAATGAGGGTTAGAGAGAGGTGGAGGTATTTTGATGGAGCCAAAGCCAAGAGACAAATCAAGAACAGAAGGAAGTCACAGAGCTTATACATCTAATTAGACAAAAATACCCAAAGGCCACATATAACCAAATGGCCATGGTAATGTTTAGGGTCAGTGAATGTGCAGTCAAACTCAATGCACACTTTTCTAAGACTATTTTCACACCTGGGTATTTTTGGCTTGATTTCAAACAGTTCAGTGGAATACAAATTTTCAGATGGGCCAAATTGTTTTGGTGTTTTTTCATAAGTCAGTAATGTGTGTTACATTTCTGTAAGTCTGTATTGGTACAATCCATTCATATATTCATAAGTAGTAGCAAAAATTTAAATAAAAAAAAACAGCAAAACAAATAAGTGACCCACCTAGGGCTGCGTGATATGGCCGAAGCCTGTATCATGATATGAGTGTTTCATATCGGTCGATATCGATAATTATTGAACTTTTTTATGGCCCATTTAAAATAAGGACCAGAAGAAAAATATATTATATTTAAACATTTTTATTTTAAACTTAACCTTCCTCTGATCATAACCTCCTCAGTTATTAAGGCAGACATGTAAACAACCAGGAAAACTCAAATAAATAAAATGTAAACATAAGTCTAAAGTCACAATGAACACTTAACAATTGTCTCTTAACATTTAAGGTGCAAAATGAAAGAAAATGTAAGAAATGCTTAATAAAGTGTAATAAAATAGTGCAAAGTGTTGAAACCTAAGCATTTAGTGCAAGTTTAGTGCTAGTAAGTTCACTAGCTGTTCACCTTCTGGTGAATAAAGTGTTTTAAATATGAGCAGTGTTTTGTAAATAAAACTGAGGTAGACTGAGATTAGGGCTGTAGCTATCGAATATTTTAGTAATCGAGTATTCTACCGAACATTTCATAGATTAATCGAGTAATCGGATAAAATGTATTTTTGCTTAATTAAAGAGCAATATTAAATATACAAGAGAAAATAAGATGAGTCTCGTAAAATGAAGAATTAATTGGTTTCCTTTTTTTTTTTTTTTAGAAAAATTTACTTTTATTTTTTAAATGCATGGCATGCAATGCATACAACAATATTTTCTATCACAAATAAACATTTAGATATTACCTAGTTTCTCTGTCTGTACTTATACTATGAACAATGACAAAGTTGACTGAGAAGAATTAAGACTGAGAAGAATTAAGTACATTTAAGTGTCCTACATTCTGGGTTTTAAATGAACTTTTATGAGATGCAAAAACAAAAAAAAAGTTTTCAAATTGCCTTTTTAAAGTATCAAAACTAAGGCATACATTAAAATAAATAGTAATAATAATACAAAAATACTGCCTTTAAGTCATGCAACCTAACTTTCAGAACTAAAAGATTCAAAATCTACAGCTCAGGCATAACATAAGCCTTTACTGTCTAATTTGGAATGCTTTTTGGTATATAAGAGCCAAAAAACATGGACAGGAACTTGGACCTATATATATATATATATATATATATATATATATATATATATATATATATATATATATATATATATATATATATATATATAAATCAGAATATAAAAGTCTCTGTCTCTCTCTTAACATGTGTGCTTTAAAAGTCTTTAAAGGAGCATGTGATTGCAACAAAAAAGGTATCAACATGCTCAGAATTGAGGCTTGCCCCGCGCTTTGAAGAAATGTTTCCTACTGCTGAAAACAGACGCTCTGAAAGTGTCCCAATACTTGGACATTTTCTGTCGTTTTCTCCTGTTTGTTTCTTCTCTTTGCTCATTGACATTGTTATCGCGCCATTCCATTTTGCAGCCCGCACTAGCACGCGCCCTCAAATGAAAAGACCAGCAACTCCTCGCGTCTCCTTCCGCTTTTACATAAGCGCGTTGTCACACACACGTGCGCACGCGCACACACAAAATAATTGCACAAGAACGTGATGTAAGCTTTAAAATTAATTAAAAGAGGCTTCGAGGAAGAGGAATTTGCCTCTAACAATTTTTATAATCAAGTTACTCAAGGAATCGTTTCAGCTTTAGTTATACTGTAATATCCAAAAAACTGCCATACTGGCGCGCTGACTTTTCCTCTTTTATTTACAATTTCCTCGCTCGCTGCGGCTCATTTTCTGCTTATCAGTCGCCGGTTACTGAAGAGGAATCCAGCACCACCACGAGACAACGATATGGCGCAACCAAACTGGATACTGTTACATGATTGGCTGTTAGAGTGTCACTACCCAAGTTGCTTGGTTACCAGAGATTGAACTCCTTTGTTAATCCAACCAAACTTGCTTCGCAACTTCTGTTTTCGAAGAATAAAAAATATCGAACGATTTTTATCGCTATCGATCACGTGTCTATCGCGATACATATCGTTATCGTTTTATTGCAAAGCCCTAAACCCACCCAATTTTTGATGGAGTTGTGAACACTCCTGGTGATCAGCTATTAAATGCTTGGTGCTTGTTTGTATTTGTGTAATCACTACTGGCTCAGGGTACTGATGTCCATCAATGTGATTGTTCTTTGTACTCAGGCAAAGCTTAGTCTACCATGCATAGTCAATGAATAGTAAACAACTGGGAGACAAAGTGAAAGAGGAAGCTGCCTTCCTGTCTCAGTGTGACGGTAATAGTAGCCCTGGTCTTGGGCTAACTATTAATTTTATTATGTGACTTTTTTTTAAGATCCCATTTTGTTTTTGTTAACTGACACACCCAGCATTGGAATCTGCTGTGGTTTTGACTCAGTTTGGCTTCTTGTTGTAATTACATAATTACATATCCTTTGGCGTTGCGTTAGCAGGGCTATCATAAATGGACTCCGATGAGCCTCAGAGACCCTTCAGACCTGGCATGCACCATGACGAAACCCACAAACGCCATCCGTTTTGTACATCATCTCATTTTCTCTTCATTTTCAAGGGGCTGGAAAACCAAAAGCACTTTTGACAGCTTTTGGATTTGTCGCTCTACTCTTTTGGCGTCTTGGCAGCCAAGCTGATCGATGAAGCAAACATAAGCACTCTCTCTTTTACAATGCAAGCCTTTGTTTTCTCATCAGCATCTGAACCATCAACCGTTTTCTAAATAGTTTCCAGCTTATTAAAATGGTTCCAGACTGTGACTGTTGAACGAGCGAATTTCTATTTAATTGCTTGGCATCCGTCTTGCTAGTGAGTTGTGGGCATCATTTTCAAGCAGGAGGCATTGCCCTAGCTGGAGAACACTGCTGTCACCTCACGACAGAGTTGTGCAGTCACATGTGTGTGATTCTACTAATGGATGTTTTGAAAGCCAGTAATCTCATTTGCCTGCTACACTGCTCAAAGAAATACGGGAACACATAAATCACACATTGTAGAAAATCTTTCCGTATATTCATTGTGTAATTCATTGAGAACAAAATGATGTGACAATGGTCATTGGAAACCAAAATCATCAACTCACTAAGGACTAGATTCCAAATCACACCAAAAATCAAAGTAAAGAGTTTTAATTACAGGTTCATAAAACCTGTTTAAATTTTGTCACAGCAATTCATAATGTAAGTTAGTAGTGTATATGGCCCCCACATGTCTGTAGGTACTTCTAACATTTGGCCATGCTCCTGATGAGATGGTGGGTTGTGTCCTGGGGAATCTCATGTCACATGGTCTGGGGCACATGAGGGTCAGTCAATGGCATCAACTGCTCACATACTCTGGCCGCAGTAGGCTGGGCATTGTCATGACCAGGAGAAACCCATGGCCCACTGCACCAATTTAAGGTCTGATAATGGCCTCCCTTCAAGGATATTTCTGCCCATACCATCACTAAACCAGTTCCAAACTGGTCATGTTGGAAGATGTTGAAGGCAGCATAGCATTCCCCAAGTCATCTTCAGAATCTTTCATGTCACGTGTGCTCACTGTGAATCTGCTCTCATCCGTGAAAAGAATAAGGCACCAGTGGTAGACCTGCCAACTGTGGTGTTCTCTGGCAAATGACAGTGGAACTGTTGGTGCTGGGCTGTAAGCATGAGACCCACTAGACGATGTCTGGTTCTCATGCCACTCTCATGGAGTTTGTTTCTGACATTTTGGAGAATAAAATTCGCACCAGTTGCCTGCTTGAGCTCATTTTGTAAGGCACTGCTAGTGATCACCCTTTTCCTTCTTGCAGCAGATACTGGTCCTGTTGCTGGGTTGTTGTGCTTCTGGGTTGTTTGTTCATCATTCCTCGTATAACGGCCTGTGTCCCGTTATCTTCTTCATGCTCTTAAAACTGTGGTGGAAGACACACCATAATTCCTTGAGATGGCATGTATGGATATAAGGAGCTGGACTACCTGATTGGATTGCAGGTATTGCCTCATGCTACAAGTAGTGACAAGAATCCTAACAAAGCACAAAACTAAAATCAGGTCAGTCAGGAAGGATAAGGCAAAAGCAATTGTCTGAGGCCACCACCTGCAAACCCATTACCTTTGTGGGTTGTCTTGCTGTTACCTCTTCAGTGCACCTGTTGTCACTTTATTTTGCACCAAAGCAAACTAATTCACAATCACTTATGTTCCCTTACTGGACAGATTGATATCCCTAAAGTTTAATTAAATTGGCATTATTCTTTGATGATTAATCCTTCCCTCATTTTTTGAGAAGTGTATGTCTTCTCTCTTACATTCTCTCACTCTTTTTCTTCATATTTCTTTTAGCTTTCCCAGCTGTGGACATTGTTGCTTTGACAGACTCCTATAGTCAGCTATAGCAGTGAGTCAGCATCAAAGTCCGCTACAGTAGTTAATACTAAGGAAATGAGCAAACCAAAAACACTTATTGTCAGCATCTTAATGTGCAGATCAAGTGTTTATTTACTTTGGAATCCCAGAATGTTAGTCTAGTTTTAAATGACAGAGCTTAATCCAGTGGTTCTGGCTTCTCTGACAATGAGCATGTAACCAAAAAAACAAGCTGAATAATTCTTCTACTTAGATGTACAGTGTGGTATGTGTTATTTCTGAATATTCTTGTTTAAAAAATGCAAAAGTAGAGACTTTTCATTTTATTGTCAAACAGCAACAAATATTTTCCCATAAGCATAAGATGAACAGAAGCTAAAACCATATGATGATACAGGCTAGATTTACATTTACAGCATTTGGCAGAGTCCCTTATTCAGAGCGATATACATAAGTGCTTAATTCTCTAACACTGGATACATTAATGCTGGTTCACTAGGTTATATACTTAAGATACCATGAGTTTAAAACATTGTTCAAAGTTTCAATGAAAAAGTGTCAGTTTTTTCTTTTTCTTTTTTTTAATAAATGCAAAAGATAGGGAAAGAAATGCTAGTTGACCCAAGTGCCATGACCACAGGTGGAAACCAAATCCTGAGGCACCTACAGCCTATTTGTTTAGACATAAATCTCCAAATTGAGTTTCAGAGAGTGTGCTGCTCTGTTAAATATATGGAGAAAACTAAGTTCTAGGCCTAAATAAGACTTTGACGATGTAATCAAAAGCAAACCCATTCTACTGATTTAATCTTTGCCTGGTTTTGGTCCTGTTCTTTTAACTGCCTGCAAAAACTTTTATGGCTTTTTTCAGTATATGGGTCATTGCTTCAGGGGAAGTAAGTGTGTGCCCTACAGAACACTCAAATATTATTGTAAAGGTACTCACAGTTCTTGCTTTGAAGCAAATAATTTTTATGTTAAGAAGGTGAGGCAACAGGATATTTGCTTGATTAGGCTGGAAATGATATTCTATCTGGAGAATTCTGTCTGCCACTTTGTTCAACCTTCAGGGCATCAAGATCAATGTCAGCTTGCACGTACATGGTCCTTCACAGGTCAATCCAGGAAGAAGTCTGCATTCTTAGGAGCTCTCCTTGAGCATGGGTTAAATTCCTGAGACTGTCTGGAAGATAAACGAAAGCAGACAATGACTTTGGACTGTTTAGTGAGAGAACAAAATGATGTAGTAAGCAAACAAGTGCAGTGTGTACTCCAAGTTCACTCTAGAGCATGTAGTACTGAAGTATTGTCAACATTTGACGTTATTGTTCTATAAGGGTTAATGATGATTCTTCCTTTTATTGTCATTCAAAATTCTACCCTCCCCAAGCTATTATTGGCTGCATTTCAAATTGGTTATTGGCCAAACCTAAAGTGCAAGCATATCCTTTTGTGTAGTGCTTACAGAGAGGATCTCTTGTTGAACAAATCTTGGAGTTAATTCTATAAGATGGTAAAATTTATAAGATGGAATTTACTCCCTCTGATGCAAAACCTCAGCTAGCACATTTAAAGTGTCCTTTGCACCTTGTGCACTGCTTAGGTCAAACCAAAGAGATTATGCTAACTGGAATTAAAAAAGTATGCTGTTTCATGGTAATTTTAAATTGATGAACACTGTGATACAATAAATAAAAAAAAAATTAATTTCCAAGAGGGGGGCATGGTGGCTTAGTGGTTAGCATGTTTGCCTCACACACACACACCTCCAGGGTCAGGGTTCGATACCCGTCTCCGCCTTGTGTGTGCGGAGTTTGCATGTTCTCCCCGTGCCTCGGGGGTTTCCTCCGGCTACTCTGGTTTCCTCCCCCGGTCCAAAGACATGCATGGTAGGTTGATTGACATCTCTGGAAAATTGTCCCTAGTGAGTGATTGCGTGAATGAGAGTGTTTGTGTGCCCTGCGATGGGTTGGCACTCCGTCCAGGGTGTATCCTGCCTTGATGCCCGATGACGCCTGAGATTGGCACAGGCTCCCCATGACCCGAGAAGTTCGGATAAGCGGTAGAAAATGAGTGAGTGAGTGAGTGAGTGAGTGAGTGAGTGAATTTCCAGAAAGAGAAAGTCTATTATGCGGCATGGTGACATAGCAGTTAGCATTACCACCTAGCACTTTCTCTGTGGAGTTCAGTGTGTTCTCCCTGTGTGTGGGTTACCTCCAGGTTCTCTGGTTTCCTCCCACCTCATGGTAGGTGGAATGTGTGCAAATGTTTGTGCCTGGTGCAACCTACACTGCGATGGATTGGCCTTGAATGCAAAGTGTATTCCTGGCTCATGCTCAGTATTCCAGACACATGCTCCGGATCTACCACCACCTTGACCTAGTATAGATGTTACTGATGATGAGTGGACAAAATCTGTTTCCCGGTGGAATGTCATCCCTTACTTATTAGCTTTTGCTGCTCTTTGTACTTCTTGTAATGTGAACTGTTTTAAAATGTATTGATTTTCAGAAAACAAAAACACTGTAAAACTGAAAGGGCATCACATTACTTCCAAAGTCTCTATTAGTACATAACTTGATTTCTTAGAAGAAGGCTAGATACATCTGGCTACAAATAATGAACTGTAGTTAATAGTGATTAGCTCCTTTAATACTCGCTGTTCATAATGGGGGTTTATGGTGTTGTCAAGTATTTGTGCTACAATTGGATTTAATATATAATGTGCTAATTAGACTGAGAATGCTTGGTCTGTCTAGACTCACAACCCCCAAATTGCTAAAGTGTGGATGGTTTGCATAACATTTGCGTTTGTGTTTAGGACGTCGGAAGTCCTCCTGCAGTGACTCGAGTCAAATTTAACACTCGTCAAATGGGCGAGAATAATTGTCCTTGCTCTGGTTGCCAAAGGATACAACTTCTGAATGTGTGTACAGTCAGACACACACACACACACACACACACACACACACACACACACACACAGATATATATATATATGTGTGTGTGTGTGTGTGTGTGTGTGTGTGTGTGTGTGTGTGTGTGTGTGTGTGTGTGTGTGTGTGTGTGTGTGTGGCTTTCATTTTAGTCAGCGTCCCTAGCCTAGAATAGCATAAGAGAAGATGCCAGTAAACACACACTCTCACACTCTCTCCCTCCATCCTGCTGGCCCTGAACCCCACTATCCTTTCTCACACAGACCGTACAGGAATTTGTGTTGTAAACAAAGATGGAATGAGTCGCCCTGCCCCTCTTTGCTTTCCCAAATTCTAAAAAAGCTTTCCTGTCAGATAAAAGCAGTTGCATCATCACCTTGTTTGAGTAATAGCTCCGAATGCACTCATGGGAACAGCACAATTATCCAAGTTGAATTCCACAAATTGTTTTTACAAATGTTTACACTGCTGAGTCCTTTGAAGTTGGTCAAGGCACAGAGGCTGATTTGTGCATCGTGTTAGAGCATATATTTCTGAACAAATTAGCGTTGGTCCTGAAATACGTTCACTTGTAGCATAATTATAGAGACACTTATAAACATTCGGATATGTGCTGCTGGTATGGGCCCTGGCCACAGGGCTCATACATGTGTTAGCATCAATTTAATATAAATACTAGTTCTAAATATTAGTTGCCTTTAATGTAAATAAATGCATGGACTGTTGTACCTATTGGTAGAATAAGCATGCGTGTGATTTGCTTTGAGTGAACGGGTGTGTTTGTCTATGAAGAAATCCCTTTGGCATTTGTAGGAATGAGTAGTTGACTCCTTCATGACACTCCAGACTAGCTAACAGCTGCAGCAACTTGAGAAGTGGACGAGAAGGAAGGGGGAAACGGAGGAAAGGGGTAAATGTCCCTCTTCCTGTGGGAGTTTTGGTCAGGAGGTTAAGTGGCCTTCCACTGTCTGCTGTTGTTTGACACAGACATGCAGAGATGAAGGGAGGTGAGGAGATAAGACATTTCCACCAGATTAGTTTTCAGTTTGAGTCTAAGCCCACAGGGAAGATACTGCAGGCACGTTCAAACACTTTACACAAGCACACACATGGGGGCCATATATGCAGTGCAGTATTTATCATTTTTATTTCATCTGTCATTTCCTTTGGGATCAATCATCTATCTATCTATCTATCTATCTGTCTGTCTGTCTGTCTGTCTGTCCGTCCGTCCGTCCGTCCGTCCGTCCGTCCGTCCGTCCGTCCGTCCATCCATCCTTCTATTTAGTCTAAACTTGGGTGACTTGGGACTTGGTATGACAAAATAATATCAATATCAGAATCTGTTTAAAATATATATATATTTATATATATTTTCAGTTATTTTTTTTTTACAAAGATTAAATAAATGTAGCATCAAAAGTTTTATTTTTAAATAATTTACTTGTTATCAAAAAAAAAAATATATATATATATATATATATATATATATATATATATATATATATATATATATATAGAGAGAGAGAGAGAGAGAGAGAGATAGATAGATAGATAGATAGATAGATAGATAGATAGATAGATAGATAGATAGATAGATAGATAGATAGATAATTTTCTCACAGCACCTAGACTAAATAATAAATATGGTTGTTAAAGCTATAAATCCTCTCGACACAGTTTTTACTCTTGACTAAGGCCTGCACATAGATGGAGATTTGATGTATTGCCGGCAAATTGATCCATGACTTGGCTTGGTGCTGGATGTAAGAGGGGTGGTGGAGTAAGTGGGATATTTTATGCATTCACTTCTCTATGAACATCAGGTCAGCATGCACGCCTGTCTGCCATGCTTGACTGGGCAAAATGGAGAAGACACTAAGTGATAAAGAGGCAGTTGGAGAACCAGCGTGGGGGGATAAGGGAGGGGTAGATGTATTCTTATGTTTCTGAATTTCTAGATGTATTCTTATGTTTCTAGATGTATTCTTATGTTTCTGAGTACACCTATACTCTACCCCTTCCCTCTATCACTTTATCTCTTCCTGACATCTTGCACATGATCTCAAGTAGTCTTTAGGCAGACGAGAAACAGCTAGACTAACAGGTTTAAAGAAAAACTGTATCTAGTCTGTGCTTTGCCTAAGCTTAGCTCATAGCTGGAGTCTGCTCACTGTCTTGTTGGTCAGATAGAGGGCTCAGACGCAAGCAACAAGATCCTCAAGTAATGTTAAAGGCTGGGTCAGTCTGTTATTGAGTTTTTGAGAGCATTTTTTAAGTCTCTGAAAGGTGATCAATGGTGATAGTATTGAGAGTATTAGAAGTAAGTTGGTTTACATGACTGTGTGTGTGTGGTTTTTCATCCATGGGATTTGTTTGGTTTAAACAGTGTACTCACAAACCCCCCACACGGTACCTTTTGGAAAGTCAACTCTCTTATGGCAGGTGGCCTATTGGATGAAATAACTGTAAGCGGATTTGTGTGTAGGCGTGTGTGTGTGTGTGTGTGTGTGTGTGTGTGTGTGTGTGTGTGTGTGTGTGTGTGTGTGTGTGTGTGTGTGTGTGTGTGTGTGTGTGTGTGTGTTGATTGGGGGTGTTGTGTGTGTGCCATTTCTCACTGTTTTTTTACCTGTCATTATGCATTACTTAATTTAAGCCAACTGATATGCTCATACCATTCAGGATGTACAGAAAACTGTTATTAAACTCTTAAAAATGAGTGTGCTGGTGTAGCGTCTCTTACTCTGTCCCAGTAAAACCCTCTACTACTCGTGTTTCGTGTGTCCTTTTTTGCTCTGAGTATCCCGAAGGCCTCTCTACAGATTTTTTTCTTTTTACATGGATGGCTAGAAAAGCTAAGCACTGCACGTGGGAAGATTAAACCTCCTTCACCAGCCTCTTTTGAAACCGTCACACTGTCAGCTTCCCACCGCTGCTGCGTGAGAGTGTGTTGACAAGGTCTGCCCTACTGCGAATATTACCCAGACTCTTAAGAGATTTATGTTAAATTGCACAGTTTGTCACAGCGGTTAACATCTCAACATGTACAGCTTCGAAGATGTGTTTGAGCAACTGTAGGAACGATAACATGGTATGGAATCATCAGTGCCTGACCTACAGCAATCAGGAGGGCATTTTTTTATATTTAACTGAGTACTACACTGTAAAAATGTCTCAAGTATTACCTGGTT